>NC_142202.1:4406875-5052812 GCF_049639895.1 Pseudopodoces humilis
CTGTGCCAGCTACAAGAATTCTCATCAAAACTATTTTAACAGAACTCAGAGCGTGACTAATACTTGGTGGGAAAGATTTGTGCAAACAAAAATTGCCCAAGGAGTTCAGATCTACAACAAAATATTTAACAGAATAAAACCCAAAACTTCTCATGCACCAAATAACCTTTTCCCTCAAGGAAAGAGTATTATGGCTTCAGTGTAGGAAGTGCAACACAGCCTTTTTGAAGAACATCAGTGACCAAAATTTTCTACATATTGGAGACATCTACAGGGAATGTGTTTTTTAAATCGAATTATCTTACTCATGCGAACTGCTTCTTCCAGATAAACAAAACCAGACAGGCTGTAAGCAGATTATTAAAATATTGGACAGTTAAAGCAAACTCTTGGAAATACAAACAATTTTGCGTGCTCTCGGTTTAACCTAAAGGCTGCTACCACAAGTGTATGTAAACCAGGCCTTGTAAACATCTGAGCTACACAAGTTCTGATACCCAGTAGTAATTATTCAAGACTTAACCTCACATTAGAATAAAGTTTCCATCTAAACTAATTTGAGAACTGGGAGTTGAAGTTGTTCTGTACCTAGACAGGAGCATTCAGCATCATGGAAAATCAGTGCACACAAGCAGCAGAGATTCCATGAGTAAAAAGTCCTTTAATCACAGAGGTGTTGGCTGTAGTTTATGCAGTGTAAGGAAGCCAGAAGGAGAGGAATTAATGGTTCCTTAAGTTATCCAGTGTCAGGCTCTGTATCCAGCCCTGTGATTTCTTTTGAAGTGGAAATGGCAGATAATGACATAGAAGCAGAGTCTGCCCTAAGTGCCTTTATAGCTGTGTCCATGAGCTCAGGGAAGGAGGAAAGCTGTCCTGTGGGAATTTCTTATATAGAGATGTGTCTACAACACTGTGGTATTTGTCCAGTTGTATTTTATAAAATCATCCTCAATTCTGTGTAGCAAGGCCATTTCTTAGGGTTTATCTGTTTGTATAAAGTACAGGACTATGATATAAAACAGTGCTGATGCAGTTGGTTTTGTTGCTTGATTTTGGTTTTAATAGAGACAATTTAGGCTTTGCTCTTGCTGTTATTTTGGCTGAATATACGTGTGCTTATGCTGTCATTCCCTCTGAAAGAATTGGTTTAATCTCAGTTTCTGGGATTTAGCTGGAACTATAACACTGTTTCTCATGGTGCCGTTATTCCCCACCTGCTGAGGGTTGCAGGATGCATGACTCTACAAGTGGCTGAGCCTCAGGAACAGTGAATTGAGTGTGCTCAATCCTTCATGTACTTCTCCAAAAAGGAGTTAATGCTTCCCTGTGGGCACCACAAAGGAGCTGTGGAGTTATGTTTGATGAGAGCTCTGGGCTTGTAAAAATTCTCCTCTTGGGCCTCCCCAGCTCTCAGCCTAATAACTCACCTGGAAGCACAGCTCTTCAGAAACCCGAGGGGAGGTTCAGCTCTTGGGACACTGATGTACCTGTAGAGGTTTTGCTACAAAAACTTGGGTGGTAAAAATTCTGTTACAAACATAACTCTAGAAGAAGATCAGTTCTTTTACTGGCAGGAGAGTGAAATGGCTTTATTGGCAAAATAACTTAATGTGAGCCTGAAACTGCCTGCACTGAGATGTCTGCTGGTACCTTCCAGCGAGGCTCAAAGAATTGGCAGACCTTGAGTTTTGGGTAGGGAAGAGCCACCTGCGACTGCTGAGTGACAGGAACTGAGAATTAGTGCTCCCCATATACAAAATAGGAGCTTGTGATTGATTGCTGCTGTCAGTTAAACAAGGAGGAAGATTTGGCAATCCATGCTAATGGACCTGAGATACTGAAATTAAATTTGGGAGTGAAAAATGCCCTGGCTCATCCATTCGGTTGTAATTGTATACTTGAAATTCCTTCATCTGGACTAGACCTAAAATATGTACTTTGGTGATCAGATTAAATGAAATTTTAATGATCAGCTGGGGTTATACAAAATACTAATTAAACCCAGGGAAGTCTATTTATATAATTAGCCTTGGGACAAAACAATTTAAGAACTGGAAACATTATTTGTAGAGTCCTGTCATTTCCTAAGTACAGTGTTTGAGTCTGGAGACAAGAGACAAAGTGGAATTATTTTGTGTAGAACTGAGAAAGGCTGAGTGTATTTTTGATATGTTTTATATCTTCTGGGTGTCTTTAGTTTGCTCCTGGCTGATGGCACCAACATGAGGTAGCCCTGTACATTTGAAGCAGCACAAAAAGGAACCCCATGACTTGTTCTGAAGAAGTGTGGGGCACTGGAAAACAAAGAAAGGATTCAAATATCATTTGGATTTATATTGCTCTTCTCTTGTCAGATTATAGGCTTGAAAATTAGCTTTGTAAATCATGGGGAGAACTACTTGTGCTTTTACTGTGCCCCTGTTTTTAATGCTGGTTGGATTTCCTTTCCTTTGAGGACTTGTCAAAAATAAATTTATATTTACTTCACCTTATTTTTTATTCTACGTTTTAGAAAACGTTTTAACTTACAAATTTCTAATGAAATAAAGAGAAGAAAATGTTTGAGTCCTTGTTTATTATTGCTTTGGAGGCCTGGTGGAGGATGAACAGTTTGTATTTTTGGCTTCCAGGAGTCTAATACAGGCTCTTTGGCGTTAAAAAGAAAATCCATAATAATTAAAAAATAATTAAAATTACAGTAAGACCTAATAACCTTCAGGTGTCCCAGTCAGCACTTGCAAACAGGCTACAAAGCTGGAATTTAAACCTGTATATAGTTCTTAGTTCTTCCATCACTGACAGATTTAAGGTTAATGTGCTGGTTTTGAGGCATCTTATCTGAGCTCCTGCAGATCATTATAAAATGTTTTATTTTAGTACTAGGAAATGTTGTGTTCTTAAATATATGTGTGAATTATACTGAGGCAGTTCTGGTCTCCGTTTTTAAGCTGAGATGATTCAAATTGGAAAATTCCATTTTAGGAACTTCAGATAAAGTTTGAAAAGCATCAGAGTTACTTGTCTAGAATTCACATTTCAAAACTGAGCAGAATGTGAAGTTTAGGATTAATGTTATGAATTTAGAACGGAATATCAGTGAGAACTGGTGGGTTTTCCCAGATTTTTTCATATTTAATACCTCCATTAGACATCAAGGTTAATTTAAAAATCCTGTCTTCATAAAACAGCCTAAAAATATCTTTTAATAAGGGTATACAAGGGGGAAACATTCACAGCCATGTCAGTCCCACATAAAAATGATCAGTTTTTTACACAGCTGAACCATTTCCTGACTGCTGTCCCTCTGTTGGTTTTGGTTTGATGTACAGGTTTACATTCTGCACTCTGAAGTGCTAATGAAAGAGTGAGAAAGTGGATTTTGGTTTCTATTACAGACTGACTTCAAACCCTGTGATCCATGTAAGGCCTTTCTTCGTCATTAGCCGAGGTAGGATGGAGCCGCAGCGGCGGAGGAGCTGCGTGTTCTTTTGGGAAATGATGTTGGACTGGCAAGCCTCATTCGTGGGGCTTTGTAAACACAGGCAGGACTTTATAATAGAGATGCCTGGTCTCTGGCAAGCTCACCATTAATCATTTAAAAGTAACTAAAGCTGAGCCTCAAAGACAAGCAGTCACAGAATCAAAAATTCACCAGGGCTTTTCACAGCAGGGTGAATAAATGTGCAAAAAACAGCCTCTTGTGAAGGAGTTCTGTGCTCTTACTGCTCTCCCCCACCAGGAGATACTTAACACTGCTGAGCTCTTATTGAAGAAGTGTATGAAGAAATTAAGGAAGTTTAGAACCAAACAGAAAAGTAATGAAAAGGGATCTTCTGAACCAGATGTGTTTGTTTACATTGCAGCTGCTGGATGAAGATTTGTGACTTAATATAGAGTCTGTTCTTAATATAGTAATTGATTATTAAATTTGCCCTTTGGGGAAAGCATTCCTGAGGGAGAAGGAAAAAAATAAATCAGTCCCATGCTCATTCTCTTTGAATATCAACAAAAGCATGTTTGAGCTGTCAGGGTATCTGTGCCTGATATTAGTGACCCACTATAAATAATAATAATATATAAATATATATTATATATAATAATATATAAAATATTTTAAAATACGTTTTTGTGTGGCACAAAAAGACTGAAGCACTTGCTCTGTAAGGGCTGCACTGTTTATTGTGATGCTTCGGATTTATTTTATGAAGTGTGAAGCTTGGGAAGGGTTTTATCATTTCTCCTGGTCTCCCAGGAGCTGGAAACCTCTTTTGTCACCAAGGCAAGAATAATGGTACAAGATGGATGAAAGTGGTAGCAAGCAGAAGATTTTTCATGCTGTATCTTCAAAGCAATGGTAGGTATTTGCCAAGAGTTACACAAAATTTCTGTAGGTTTGTTGTGCAGAAATTAAACATACATACTTAAAAATGGAGAAAAGCCACTAATTTACCATGCAGGTAAAAGTTTAGGTGCTGGTCAGCATGAAAAATTAATTGTACTAGGATGAGTTTAAATGTGTGGCTGAAATTAAAGTTGTAGTTGTTTTTCTTTGTATAAGTAGTAATGATTAAATGTTGAAATTTGTTGTTTAAAAAGGATGTCAGAGAGTATTCATTCTGAGAGAACTCTGGGGGCTACAAGCCCAATATTACAAATAAATGTATGTAAGTATATATTTATGTATGTGGTGTTAATGGACACGTACAGACCATACACAGTAAATTCAAAGGAATTTGGTGACGTACAATACAAATTATTACCATTGTAATCACTGCTTTTTAAATAAAGCAAGAAATACTTGTTTTTTACTCATCTGAGTAATGGCCAAGAACTGTGACAGAGAAGAGTTTATAAAACAAGAAGAAAAACAATATCCTCTGCAGCCAGAAGAACCCAAACACGCCTTATCTTCCCTGCCGTGTTCTGGGGGAGAACAAGTGGCAGCAGCCATCAAAGTAGGCAGCGCTGGCTGCGGACAGGATGTGGGTGACATAGCGATAATTAAATCCCTTTCTCTGGCAGCCTGAGCCTGCTTTCAACTCCTCAGCACAGATAAAATGTTTTGCCTTTGCAGAAGCTCAGCCTGGTCTCTGCTGTAGAAACCCAGAACTTTGTTGGTGTAAAAGCTTTCCCAGATACATCTCCTGAGTTCTTCTGGTTTCTTTGTCTCCCAGCTGAGGATGCATCTCACTGGCACTTCTCCTGACTTGAACACCAAGGCTTCAAGGCAGCTAGCAGCAGTCACTTTTTGTCTGCAGGCAACTGCCTAATGGCCTGAAGGTCCTTCACTCAAATTTACTCTTCCCTAAGTAATTCTTTTGGGAATTGGGGATACCCGTGTTTTCCCCTGGACTGCCTAAAATGTGATAAGGTGACATTTGGTTATATGGAAATGCAGTAAACCTCACAATTTTTTGTATCTGTCATGGTTTTATTTAATTAAGTGGCACTTCTCTAATCATCAATTAATTGCCTGAAGTTTGGATGGTACTTTATTGACTCAGGGCAGCCTGGTGCTGGTTTTTTTATGTTACAAATGTAATTGAAGTTTTACCATGCAGAACTTAGTTCTCTCTGTAAGGGAGCATCAGGCTGTGTGCTGAGCTTTCTCCTGACATTGGTCCCAAGAGGCTTTCCCTGGACTGGCTGTCCTAAGTCTCTGCCATGTGTTGAGAATTCTCTCAGGCCCAGCTCCAGGAAAGCACTCAGGCATGTATAGAACTTGTGATTGTAGCTGCAATTGGTCATTGACATCAGTGGGAATACTGACGTAATAAAAATTATGCACATGATTAAGTGCTTGGCTGGGCAAAGGCCTGAGCTAATTCTCTTTTGTAAGCAGATATGGACACAAATTGACACTACATTTCTGTTTTCTTTAATTTATTATAGGAATTTTGGGTGAAGGTAATTTAATCTCCCATCAAAGACTTCAGCAAGCACAAACATTAGAACAAAACATTTTAAAGTAATTATAATAGAGCTTGTCAAAACCACTTAGCATCACATAGCTAAGATCTTACTGGACCCATGCTCTCTTAGTTTAAGCACCTTGAAGGGGTGCGTGGAAGTAGATGATTAAATATAAAATAGCAACAAAAGAATGCTTTTCTGTTTCTGTTTATTAAATTTAGGGAATAATCTGCATGAAGAAGCAGAACTGTCTTCAAGTCATCTATCAACATCACAAGTCTGTGTGTACCTTTGTGATCAAATCAGTTGTCCTGGGTTAGGATCAGCTGTGAAGCACCACAGCTTCAGAGCCAGCTGAGGCTGTGCTGTGTATTCTTTATTTCTGGAACTGCTGTGTTGTGTGGAGATTTTGGCATCTGAATGAAACGCTGGTGCATGGATTTAAATGTCAGTGCCCAATTCCGAGCTGACTCCATTTTGCCCCGTCCGTATTCTGCTGGTCTCAAGGTGTTGCTGGTGGAGGGAAGGGGGAGAAGCTGGATGCCTGCAAATTTGATTCACTGCTTTGTAAAATGACCACGTTCCTGTGTCTGATTGCTCTGTGCAGGGTTATGATTGTGTCTGAAATGCTTTCATTTATTAAATGGGTATGGGCTACTGTTTATAAAAAATATCTGCATGACAGGCTCAATTTTCAAGGCATACAGGCAATAATTCTGTACTAAACAAAAGGCTGGCATGATTGTCTTGGGTAAATGCTTATTACTAGAAAATACTAAGTGAACCGGTTGGCTTTCTTTCAAAACTTAAAAGCAGCGGTGCTTTCTATTGGAGCTGAACACTAA
Source organism: Pseudopodoces humilis (assembly GCF_049639895.1). Taxonomy (NCBI): domain Eukaryota; kingdom Metazoa; phylum Chordata; class Aves; order Passeriformes; family Paridae; genus Pseudopodoces; species Pseudopodoces humilis. The sequence continues at coordinate 4,413,634 of NC_142202.1, forward strand.
ATTATTTTTCCTCTGTTTCACTGATGGTGAGAGAAACAAGAGCCGTGTTCTGTCTTCACATCATTTCTGTGAAGCATATGGTATTATTTCAAATAAGATGGTTTCTGAAAATGGTGAACTTGAGGCTTTCTTTTCTTTTCTTTCTTTTTTTTTTTTTTTTTTCTCCAGTAAATGTATATTTAAGTTGCTTTTATTCATATAATTTTTTATTTGACATGCTTCCCAGTAGTAAGTTGTCTTCATGAAATTCAGGAGGTTTTCCGGCTACAGGAGGTGGCTGGAGCTGGTGTTATGAGCACCAAGCCTGTGCCTCATTTAGTTCTTTTTTTGTTTTGGTAGTGCCATTTCATCATACTCTGAATCACAGAATTGTTTGGGTTTGAAGAGACCTTAAAGACTGCCTGGTCCAACCCCCCTCTGCCATGGGCAGGGACATCTCCCACTATCCCAGGTCAATTCAAGCCCCATCCAAGCTGGCCTTGGACACTTGCAGCAATGAGGCAGCCACAGCTTCTTTGGGAAACCTGTGCCAGGGCTTCACCACTCTCACAGGAAAGAATTTCACCACTGGTTTTGTGAGGACATTTTAGAATAAAATTTGAAAAAAATCCCTATTTCCCAGTAGTTTTGTAGACGGAAGAGTAGTGTAAAAGGAGAAGCTATTGACAATTTCTGCCCTCTAAATTACCTTATTGAGCTTTATCCCCTAGGAGGTCCATCCAGTCACTTGTAAAGTCTGCTCTGCTGCTCAAGAGTTTCTCCAGAGTGCTCTGGAACTCAGCAGTTCTGGTTCTCCTTGTTGGCACCACAAGGTGCTCACCCTCTGTCAGCAGCTTGGTGGTGGGAACTCTGCTGTCCATCCCAGGAGGAGCTGTGGAAATCCAGCCTGTGATTCCCCGCCAAATTCACAGTTGAGGTGGATTAGGTGTGTGAAAATTAGCCTCAGGCTAAGTTAACTCAATAGCAAAATTGTCTATCAATATTAAGCTGAGAAAGTTATTTGGTATTTCTGCTTGAAGAATGGATCAAATCCCTGAATAAGCCGCTCTGGTGGTTAATTGCCTGCAGAAATAAAAGGATGTGACCTTTTCCAGCTCTCAGTTCAGCTTTGCTTTACAGGCAGTAGCTCTTGTGCAGGCTTCTGTTTGGACAGCTCTTGCATTTTCTCCCAATTAATTCCCATCCGGGTTGCTGGAAGTAATAAATTAAGCTTTTGGAAAACCAAACAATGTTAGTCTTTTGGGGAGGAATGAATAAAGTGAGGTGGCTATTGGCTTCACAATACAATTGCTATTTATCTCCTGCTCTGGCACATGGAAGAACGAGCAGAGAACCACATTTTTCCATGTAGCCTTGTAAGACACGCTTAGCCAGAGCACATGAACTTTGGTAGTCCTAAAAGTTTTGAGAAAAGAAAGCTGTCAGTTCTCTTTGAGACTGGCAGTACCTTTTAGTGGGAATATAACCAGCTCCAGAACCTGGGCCAGCACAACTGGTTTCCATCTCATTTCATGGAGCAAAAGCCATGTGCACATTCCCGTTAGAGCTTTTGAGTTTTTGGAAAATTTTCTGGGCTTAGTGCTGTGCATTCACTGTTGCTTTTTTTTGAAAAATTGCAAATAGCAAATGTGTTTTGAAAAGTATCATTTGCAAATAGCCACATTCAGTCTGTGAAATCTTACTGCTTCTCTCTGCTTGCAACAATTTTGTCATTATGTCACCTCCTAAAGATTTAGTTGTTATTGACAGTCAGCAGGACACAGCCTTAGTGTTACTTGGGTGATTCTGAAGATGAGATATTTCTTTTTTTAAAAGCAAAGCACTTTTCTAACTAAACTCAGCACCAAACACAGATTTTATTTGCCACTTCAGTACAGAAACAGTTGCTGTGTTTGCCTGAGGACAAGATACATCTTGGAGATGGTACTGGGTGATTGTGAATGAGAAGGACTTTTTTTTTTTAAATTGGGGAATGTTTTTTTGCTGATAGAAATATTATACACTGCTGTCAGTGGGAGGGAAGATAGTTTGTGTGAGAGAAGGAATATCCAGTAATAACTTGAATCCCCTTGGGGTCAGCTGGAATATTTTACGGTACAGAGGTTCTGACCCTATCATGAAAGCTTCAGGTTACACTGCCTTCTGCTCATATTTCTCAGCAGTAGTACACAGAGGTCAAAATATCAGATTCTGACCTAATTATTGAAGAACAATATTACATTTTTCCTGAGGTACCTCAGGGTCAGCTCTGTAGCTTTTAATGGGCAAATATTTCAAAGAGATGCTAAGTTATAAGCTTACCACAGCTATTAAAAAAAAAAAAAAAAAAGGTTTTCACACTGTGCCTACATTGGGACTTCCAAGTGCCTCAAATTTCTCTTTAATTGGTGTAGCGGCAAAAGCCTGTGTTTCAGGGGAATGTGCTTCTGGATTGTGTGACTCCAGCTGAAGTTCATGGAGAATTCTGGTTTCTTTCTTTGTGTGCTCTTCTTTCTTGGGTTCCAGGTAACCAGCTCTTTGCTTGTCCAGAAGTGTGGTTGTGGTGTATGTGTTTTAAAATTTTAAAGCTTATGAACTTAGGAACTATGTTACCCTGGATTCAGCTTAAATAATCAAAACTGTGCTATTTAATACAAGATTATAGCAATAAATTGTCATAGCTCTTTTGGAGTAAAAGCTCCCAATAATTTCTAAAACAGAGTTGAAGAGAAAATGGAATGTGCTTTTTAGGCAGGTAAAGAAAACCAAACCTGTTTTAGGTTTTCTGTGTGCTTCTGGTCATGAGGTGGAGGTGGGCACATCTCAGTTTACAAACTATCACTGTCATGGGTCCATCCAGCCGTGCCACAAACATGGACACAGAGTCCTTTCTGGATGGAACAACAACGTTGTCAGATTCTGTACTAACAGCCTTAATGAATGTGAGTCACTTTATTCTTGGAATTTGTTTCTGAGCTGCAAATGGACCTAATTACATGGCTAAACCAAGAGGAGCCATAAACAAAACAGGACTGTCAACCAATGCTGCTGGAAGCAACAGGCTGAGAGCCTTGCCATTGCTGGCTTGTGAAAAAAGGGCTTCCAGGAGAGTCATGGGAAGCAAAAATGGGATGGGGGAAGATCATCTTGGGTTCTGTGGGCAGGGTCAGCAAGGAGGAGCTGGGGGAACAGCAGCTGCCATCCATGCAGGAATGGGTTTTCCCTTGCAATCACAAGTTCTGCCAGGAGACTCCCCCAGTGATGGGATTCAGCCTTCCACATCACAGGGCTTAGCCAGGCATGTTGTCCTTGGTGGGAAAGTCTGGAAGTGGCTGAGACATTTAGAAACAAAGTGCTTTTTGTCAGTTCCTTTGCTTTACCTGAGCACAGGGACTGTTATTTGATTTCGTCCTTGGGGATAGGTTATTCATTGAACACAGGAATTGGATGGATGTGTCCCTCCTTTCCCGTACTGCTGTTTTTGCAAGGTGGCTTCAGCCTTTTCATGAGCTTTCAGGGTGGCTTCAGGTGCTCAGTGTGGGGTGTGGGAGACCTTTAAACCCATCCCCATACTTGTCTGCTAAATGCAGGAGGGCAGAGGACAGGAAGGTGTGATAGAAAAAAAAGCAGGGATAGCTGAAATAGGGATCCTGTTTTATACTCCAGATTGCAAGAAAGAGGGGATTTGTCACTTTTAGGTAGTAGAGCCCTGCAAGCAGAGAAGGCAGTGCTGCTGAAATGCCTGTGTGGTCCATCTCAAACTTCCCCTCTCCAGCTCCTCCAGCAGCTCAGAGGAGGCAGGGCCAGATTGTGGCATCTTTCCACGCATTTATCTTTGCGTGGTCCCTTCCCTCATTTCCCCGGATCAACACATTGGCAGCGACCGTCACTCATCCTACTCTGAGCTGGCACTGGCAGCACTGGGATGGCAAAGGAGCTCTTGTGCTCCCTCCTTTCCACCAGCCCCTCTGCCAGGCCGGCATTCAGAGCACTACAATGGGATATTGTGCCGCCGGGATTGCGTGCAACTGTTTGGATGGGGTGGGGAAGGGGTCATTATTTTTTTTTGTACAGTGGGAGCCAGCAATCTGGAACAAACTGCTTTAAAAAGTGCCCAACGTGCCTTTCATTATTGCCAAAATAAGAAATGCATTATCCAGCAAAAAGACTTCATGCTGCTTATGTTGTGTAGGGGTTTCTTTCTTCCACCCTTTTGGTATGCTTTTACCAAGCAAAAAATGTTCAGGAAACCCTTGAAGGAATGTTAGTGTTCAACCTTTTGTGAGGGGAGGACGTGCTACTAATGGTTGGTAATTATACTTTCTTTTTTTCTCCAAGGAAATTCACAAATCTGACTTCTTTTTCTTTGGGAAGGCAGCAGTCCCTTTGTGTGTGGTTAAATGGCTGGTTTGCTTCGGAACAAGCCTGCAGAAGCATTGTTTGGAACCAGAAAGAAGTGAAAGGTGGCAGCCTAATTACTGAGCTGAGGTGCCTCTAGAGTCAAGTAAGGTGCCACACAGCTTTCTGAGGGGAATCAGCCCATTCAGCTCCAGGAACACTTGGGAACATTCAGTAAAAACAGAGATATTCTAGGGGCTGAGCAATCAGAAGAGGAAAATCAATATTGTGTATTAGGGACACTGTCATAATTAGCAGTGAACAGATGTCAGATCCTGCTCTGTGGTGTTCCCATGTCAGCCAGGCTTTGGCTGGGATGCCAGAAATGTCCACATCGGGGTTTCCACCTCCCAGATTCCTCTTTAGAAGTGTCCAGAAGTGATGGTGCAATTGACCCTCATCCTCCCCTCCCACCCTTTCATCATCCCCACAGGTAATTGCTTCAGGTTTCCTCTGGTGAGCCCAAAGAGTAAGTGATGCAACAATTCCAGCACACCTTGACCTTCGATGGTCACACAGTACAGATTTATTATTGGGGTTTTGTCTTAGTAATTGGCCTGAAGTTTTGCAGTAATTGTTGTAATAGAGCGGTCTCGGAGTTGCTCTGTTTCAGACAAGTAAATTAACCATTAAATTAACTATTTTTTCCTCCTTAATTCTGGGCTATTTGTGCATTTACATAGTTTTGACTAACCTTCCATTGGTGTGACTACTTGATCTCTGGCTGTGGAGAGAGAAATTCTTCAAAATAAGCAAATAAAAATAGTTGTTTGTGTTGTGTCATTTTAGGAATGCTGTAGTGCCATTTCAACTATCTTTTATGTATGTTAAAAAAATACATGTTTTGTAAATACCTAGAACTGTGGCATGCTAATGGTTTGCGATTTCTTTAAATGTTTGGGTCTTTTTTTTTCCTTTTACCATTACAGACAGGTGTCCAAACCCCCTTCAGGCTTTTAGGAGTTACATTATGCTCTACAGCAGAACTGTGTGTTGAAGCTGCCCTGTTCTCTGCACTGCCCATCACACAAGAAGCCAGGAAAGGACAGAGCTCAAGGGAGATGCTTCTCCCTCATGGTCAGACATCAAAACAACATTATGATTGCATTTGACACTAAGGAAAGGAAGTAGTCTTGGAACATAAAAAAGCCAGAAATAGGTGATTTTATCATGTTACATAAAATAACATGTTCCTTCATGAGCTGCCAGATTTGCATTTGTCTTCTCTGCATTCAGCTCTTCTCATTAAGAGCAACTAAATGTAGCTGAGTGCTTAACTCTTGCTGGCACTTGTTCAGGTGGGCCTTTCACTTTGCCTGCACACTCCTGCATTTGTTTGTCCATACACATAACCCAGTGTGGCTCTGTTTCCACAGCTCAGTTCCCGCTGCCCCAGTCACCCTTAAACATCAGCACACGCTTCCTCTGTGTCTGGGTGGGGGGACTTGTGACTCCAGGTGTCACTGGTCTTAGCTGAGGGGACACCTCAGTGTTGACTAAAGCTCAGCTTTGTATCAGCATCTTGGTTCGCTGCTCATTCCCTTGTTCCGCAGGGCGCTCCCATTGTGTCCAACTCCACTCCTTCTGCAGGCAGCAGCCTGTGCTGCACAGGATGCTTGGCCAGCTCCTGTCGTGCCAGCAGAGGATTTGTGCACTCTGCTGCTGCAGGAGTGTGCTTTTGGGTAGAACCTCCTCTGTTTCGCATTGGCAGGGCAGGTTTGGCACGCATAAATGGGATGAAACTCAATTTAGAGTTGAGCTTCAGGAGCATCCTAATGGACTCCTCCTTTTGGGTGCAGCAGATCTACTCCTCCCCTCTGGCAAGCATCAGTCAGGTTTACAGCGCCAGCAGATCTGCTCCTGGCATCCTCACTGCTGTTAATGTACACAAAGCCAGGGCTATCTTAAGCTTTTGCCCTCCTGATTTAAGTTATGGCATCCTGTGCTGAACTTGTGTATTAGTTGATCTTAATCTCACTGACAGAGTCTGTATCTTTTTGCTGGCAGCGTTAGCCACACTCAACTTATAGTCACTGGACTTTTCATTTAAAGCTGCTTCAGGATTTATTGTGCTTGACCTATGTTTCATGGGAAGGTCAAGTTGGGAGGGATTTACCAGGTCTTTGGGATCTGGATCCCCCTGTTTTACAAGTTTTGCCTTAAAATCCTATTCAGAGACTTCTTAAATTCCTTTTGATTCGCAAGTTTATCAGTGAAGGGATTATAAGCTGAGCTGCCTACTTCTCCATCCCAGCCCTAACTGGCACTAAGGTTTATGGATGTGGTGTTTTGTCCAACTGGCATCTGAGCCCTTCACACCATAGGCAGAAATAAGGGGAGAGATGGTGGTGCTTCCCATAGAACTGAAGTGCCAGGGGAGGTGACCCTTGATTTTTGCTATCTTTTTTTCCTTGAAATGTTTGTCTTTAACTCCTTAAGCACTGAGTCTTCTGAAGACACATGGTATTGAAGTATTGAGCTGGAAAGCTGAGCTGGAAATGCAGGTTGTGCCATTGGTTGGGTGAGCCCTCCTGACTGCTGGAGTTTAGCCTGGACTTCTCCTGATCAGACATTCCCGTTGGCTTGGGAGGATTTGTGTCAGTCTGCTCAAAGCTGTGTTGATTCCTGTGGAACCTTACACTGGCCAGTCTTGGAGTACTGGACAATCCATTTCCTTTCCCCTGTCACTTCTGTGCTGGTATGGAGGAGGAGGGGCAGATTATTTTTTTTTTTCATTTTGTGGGAGCATTATGATTTGGTGCCTGTTGGAGTAATGAAGATGGCATTGTCTTTAAATGGATTTATGCTGACATGGGATAATCCTCTAGGCTTTTTCTGTCAAACCCCTTGCCTTCAGAAGTTCTTCCCTGAGGAAGCCCAACTTCCCCCCAAGTAGTTCTGTGAGCTCACCAGCCTTGCTCATGTCCCTGTAAAATGCCATTTTCCCATGGGTTTAAAACCGCTTTTCTTCCCTCCATTTGCCAGCATGAAATAATAGGATTGTTCCAGTGGGAACGGAAATGTGTTTTGACACCATTGTGTCAGAGTGCCACTTTGAGGGTGATTTGTTTAACTTGTGCTAAGTTCCTGTTGGCATTTCTTTGCAGTTATTATCATTTTGTAAACATTACGGAGCGGGCTGCAAAGTGCCAACTGCTTTATGTTTTCTGTTAAATCAAACATAGAGTGCAGCCTGTTCACATGACCTAATCCCCTGTGCCCGAGTCGTTTTGCAATTCTGGGACCAAAATCTCCAAAGAGTGAATTTGGAATACAAGGCTCTGCTCACCCCAGTGGAAGGGCAGGTCCTGACACCCGCAGCAACTCAGGTTGGCAGAGGAATGACTTCCTCTCCTTCCATGCAGATCTGTGGCTCTGAGTTGTAAAAACAATAATAATGAAGAGTTAGAGAATCCTTGGGTTTGTGTTATCCTACCCACTATGAGCTGCTGCCTTCAGCAAAACCCCAATTTTTACATTTTTCAAAGTAATGTACGTAAGATTTTCTTCCCCATAAACACATCCAGTGTCTATAGCAGGTGGTAGGGATCCCTGAGCATTCCTTTTCCCAGCCTGAGCAGTGCTGGGCAGGTCCCTGGGTGCATTCATGGTCCCAGGCTGTCCTGCCCTGGGAGGACCTGGAGCAGCACTGCTGGGCAGGACGCTGGTCACTCCTGGAGTGCCAGGGCTCCAGCTGAGATCTCTGGGAAGGTCACTGCGTGTCCCTGTGCCACCAGCTGCTCAGGGGTCACCTGCCACTGCAGTTATGGTCCAGTCAGGAGAGCAGGACCGGCAAACAAACCGTGCCAAAGTCATCGAGCATCAAAGCATTTACAAAGTTCATTTTCCATCGGAAAGCCAATGTTTCCTAAGGAATGACAACAGGCAGAGCAGGTTATTTTAGTTCTGGGTTTTTAACAGCTGTCCCTCCCTCTCTTCATGTGGTGGTCAGCCTTTCCAGCTAGATGAGCCATGCAGCCTTTTCCAGAGGCAGGGACACGCAATGCTCTTCTCTTGTCCCCTGTAACTTGTCACGCAAGGCTGGCGGCTTTGTTCTTGCACACTGAATCCAGAGCTTCTGGGAAGCTTTGGACTGAGATACATTACAAGCTGGATAAATTCATTCTGCCTCCCCCCTGCTTTATGTCATATAATGGTGACAGAAAAAGTGGCAGTAGGAAAAGGCTGCTATTGTTAAAATAATTAATCTGGCTGATAGCCTCTTCCTAAAGGGCCCTTGGGAAAGAGGACTGCCAAAAGTAGGCTGCAGGCTGGGAAAATTTGCATAGTGTGAAAGGTGGGACATTTAATAATAAATCTGTATTTGTTATCTTGGCCTTTTACAATGAAATGGAAGTACCGCCAGCGCTTTGACGTCCAGAGTAAATACCCTACAGTATTTTCTGGGCAAGGCTGAAATAGGCTTTCGTGGGGAGGTTAAAATAAAAATGAAGAGCAGGGTATTGTGAAGTGAGTTTGGAAATGCTGAAAATAATGAGTTTCTCTGGTTTGGATTTCTGGAACTCTTGAGGAGATTAGCATAAATTTGGTTACATGAAGGATAAAGCCTGTTGTTAAAAGTGGTGGCAGTGAATCCAGCACAGCATAAATTTAATAATCTGCTTCTGCTGGTTTTCATCTTTTTCATAATGTTTCCTTGACAGAATTATCTGCTCTGAATTGAAGTCCAAATCCACATGTTTTATGTCTGTTACTGTTTTTTGAAAGTAGCCATTTATAAAGGTACCCAGACTTCACGTAAAGGCACTTAGCAGTGGCATGCCCGTGATGTCCCAGGGATGTGACTCAGTGCTCCTGAACATTCAGTATCACGTCAGTTATCACCCATGAATGCAAGCTTCAGCTCTGGATAAATGCTAATTAATGATTATGTTATATAATTAGAAGTTATTCTTTACCAGTAGCTGGGCTACTCAATCTAATGGCTTTTGTATCTAACAAGTGACGTGCTCCAAGCAATGACAATTTACAGTTTTAAGAGGCAGTGGTGTTGAGCTGGGCTAACGAGGTTGACTTCTGCAAAAAAGCATCAGCTCCACTCCCTTGTTTTCCTGCAAATGAAGCAACAGGAAGGTGACTGCCAGCAGCACATCTGCTGTCGGCACAGGGGAAGGTGAGATTTCAGCATGCAAAAAGATACTGCTGATGTGGGACTCTCTGGGAAACATTTTTTCCACTCCTCTTGTCTTCTGAAAATACTGAAGCATTACATGGAACGCTGAGGAAGGTGTTTTGTTTAAATCTGAAGCTTTCCAGTGCTTGTGGTACCCTGGAAGCTGCTCTGTTGCAGTCTCTTAACTCTGTATCAAGCACAGGGGTTGTGTGGGGTTACAACAACAAAGGGTCTGTGGAGAACAAGCAGAACCCAAACCATGGCTGGGGATGGCCACGCAGCAAGCAAGTCCAGGTCTTTGGGAGGATGCCCCAGTTGTTAGCAGGGATGGGCTGATGCCCAGCCCTCAGCCAGATTGCCCAAGGCCTGGTGCCATGCGGGGAGGAGCCGGTCAAGCGCGGCACACGGAGCGCGGGGATGGGCTCCAGGCATCAGGGAGGGGGTTTTGGATACGCTCACTAGACTCGTTCAGCCAAGATGCGCATCTTGTAAAATTACTGTCTTAAGATGCTGTCTTGTAAATGCTTTATCCCACGCTTCAGAATATCCACTCTCTCGGTTTCAGCAGTCACCAGCTGTCCCTGACTGCTGTAGGGAGGAACAGCGGTGCTGACTCAGCCCAGATGCTTAAGCACAGTTTATATACAGGATCTGCAGCACAGGGCTGGGAAGGGAGGACTGTAACACAGCTTTTGGTGCAGCAGTGCCAAGCCTACAGAGTTATCAGGATTGCTGTCTGCTTTCCTGCTCATTTTGTTACTTACTGTGACTTTCCTCATCCTTTTCCTATCCCCCTGTCCCTGCAATTGCCTAACACGTTGTAATTATCTCGTCATTCTTTAGAATCAATGCCTTTCCATATATATGTCCATGGTTCCCTGGCTGGCTTCACTGGCAGATGCTTAGGGGCAAATCTTCAGCTGGTAAAAATAGAGCTCCCTGCAACCGTGATAATTTACACCAGCTGACAATTGGCCACTTGGATATCTTAAAATATCCATCTCCGAGAAGCAATTTGTTACTTAATGAAGAAAATGCTCCTAGTCATCTATTTCTCATTTCCAAACACCATGAATATGGTTGGGTGGGTTTTTTTCCTTTTTAGACTAGGCTTTGTTTTTAATAGAAGCAGCGTTGTGTAATCTGAACAATAACACATACTCATGAAAGTGTCTTTGAAATATGTATTTTATTTCTTCTTAAAATATTTTAAGAAAAGCATTCTGTATTTTGCTGTGAGACGTGTAAATGCTTCACACCTGCCAAATCTTTCTGTTTGGGAAGTAGCCCTTTCACATTTTGGCAGGATAAGTGTAGTTCTCCACTGCCCTTTTCCGAAGTCCTCTCTGAAGCCAACTTATTTTTCTGACTCTAAGCATATTCTCCATTTTGAAACGTTGGCGGGTGGGATAACTTTTCTATTGTAATATCTCTTCATGGAAATTAATGGATAAAAAGACAACCTGCAACTCTATTTAGTAAGCCTATAGTGTCAAGGAGTGGACTGTAGCTGGAAGATCATCTTCCTGTTAGTGTGTGTGCTGTGGTTTCTCCTTAAGTGTCCAAATAAACCCCACGCCAAACTTCAGTGCTTATGTTTTTAGAGTAAAAAGAACTCTTTTTTTCTCTCTTCTTTAAAGGACAAAACATTTAGGTAGTGCTGCTGTTTCCTTTCTTAAACTTTATTCAAGGAAGCTGTAAGGAGTGGGAAAAGTTCATTTTTATTGTTTAAAATAATACAGATCTCTGAAGCTGCCCTTCCTTTCGGACCTTAAAATGCTCCAAGTTTTACACTCCACAGACTGAAGTGGGGTTCCCAGGAATGCCCTGACTGTGTTAATTTGTTATCTATATAAATATGAAGAGATCATGTGTTTCTTTTAATATCTGGATTGCACGGTCATATCTTTAAAACTATAAATAGAGAGGCCTATTTCAAGTAGGAAAGCTGTAGAGTGAGATAGTGGTGAGATGGATTCGGGGAGATTTGGTACTGTTCAGGATGCTGTTACTGCATTAGGTGATGTCTGGCCTCCTGCATAATGCATTAGAGCTGCCAGGCTTGCTGCTTCCTTCCAAGGCAAATTGTGATTCAATTACCCCAGGAAGATAAAAGACTTTCTGAAGTGGGAGAAGGTGCATTGGTTTCATTACAGTTTGAATTCCGGCTTTTCTGTGAAGTTTTTTGTTCAGTTTTAGGGGGATGGATGTTTTTGTTCTGTTTGGTTGGGGGGGTTTCTCTCCCCCCACTCCTTTTTTCCTCTTTTCACCACAGCAGTGAGTTGCATCCCTCCATCAAAAGCAAAAGAAAAAAAAATAAAAATAACAACACAAAAAACACACAAACAAACAAATGAAGCACCTCAATGCTGGACTTTCTGTAAGGGTGATTTAAAGAATTTCTCAGCATTAGCTCAGTAGAGGCAACACTGAGAATTGTGCTGCTGAAAGAAGAAAGGAGAGGAAGTTGTGACTGCTCCTTAGTATGATCAGTGACAAGGATTGCTGTGTTACTTTTTGTCACTGCTTATTTCAGCTTGTTCAGACCTACTTGATAACTGCAGCTCCCCCTAAGAGAGACCCAGCCAGCTACCCCAGCACTGGTGAGCTGACAGTACACACTTTCTCTTACAGCCTGCTCTGCTCATTCGCTTACTCTTCAGATGTAGCTGCATGTGGGAATCCGTTTGTTTTGAAAGCTTCCAGGGGTAATTTCTTCATTTTATATAACTGGTTCAAACAGTAGCTAATACAAATCATTCACCAATGAACTACAGAGCCTGTGATTTACTAGAAATTATTAGAAATTCTAAATAGAAGAATCCTATTCTGAAGAATTGGAGCAAGGACAGCCTTCTTTTCTGGCTCTGGCACATGTACCATAGCAGGGATGTGGCCCAAAGGACTCCATGAGCTCCACACAGATTAAACATGGAGAAAAAGGTAAAATTTCAAAACCAGAATGACTCTTAAGTGTTCACTTTTTTGTATGAGGTAAGGACAATGTATAAACCATTGTATGAACGGTCTGGACTCAGAAATGAGGAGAGACCCCATAGAAAAGATTGTTTGTCCTGTCCTGTTCCTCCCTTCCTACCCTGGCCAGAATTTGCATCTGCCTGGGTTTTCTTCAACAGGTGATTTAGTTTATGTCCAGCATTCATGCAAGTGGAAAGCTATTCCTAGGCTTTCCTTTGCTGCAGGATAGACAGCTTCTGGTCAGATGATCTGCCTGCAGGAAAGGAAACAGAACAGTTCATAAGGTCTGGGTCCTGTCCCCAAGTGCAACACTAGTGAGCATCAACAGCCTGAATGTGAGCTTTGTGCTCGGGCAGGTGGGTTGGGAACAGGTTGTTACGGAGTCAGTGCCTGAGTTGGATGTGACAGTCCCATCTTGGTGTTATTTTGCTGGGCATCATTAGCATGCTGGGCATCATTAGCATGATGATGATTAGCAGAGAGCTGGGAGGCAGCTGGGGAGCATTAATGGGCAGCACGCAGCCATCCAGCAAAGCAGCAGCAGCTTCTGAATGGAAAATGACAGTGTCTAAGCCATTTTGTGTGAATTGGCCAGCAAATGAGGATGTCTGACAGAGCAGTCAGGACATGATGTCATTTTCCCAGGACAGGGTTTGCAAAGGGCGCTGCAGCTCCTGCATTCAGCATCTCTTCCTCTCCTCTGCTGAATGCTGTTTTTGAAGCAGCCTCCTAAGTAAGTTCTTTGGCAATATCGTTCTAAGAGCAGAGTAAATTCCAGGCATTTAAATGAAAATTGGTTTTGTTCCATTTTATTTTTTTGTGTCTCCCATGGAGAACATTTGGTTTTCTCTAATTGATGCTGAACAAATCAACATTTAGGCATTACTATACCAATAATCTACTGCTATGTCTGTTCTTTTCTTTCAGGTGTGCATTTAGAAATAGGCTAACTAGACTTGTTAATTCATAAATTCAGCATGTGCAGGGCCTCACAAAGGCAGAGAAATGAGTAGCTTTGCAGTTTGTTGGAAAGACCTTGTGCATTCAAATGAATTGCATCTGACATTGACAGACAGTTTTCCTCAGTGTTTTTTTTATTTGAGGGGCAGTATAAATGATCTCATTCTTAGCCTAAAAGTTGCTGAGGACAAGTTCCCAAGAAATGCTTGAAAATGGATTCTCTAAAGATTAGTAGGAGTTGAAATACTACTCGAAAAAAAATTCTTTAATGAGGTTCTTGTTTATTGGTGGTATCTCCATTTTTTAACCCTTTGATTATCAGATTAACATTTGTCCCCAGGTCAGCACCAATTATGTATAGTAGTAACTAACTACCTAACAGTATCATCAATGTGTGGAACTCAGTTTTTAACTCAAATTCAGATGGGAACACCCCGTATCAATGCTGTGTCTGTTCTTAGGGCTCTCAAATCAATGTAAAGTGATGTTATATCTAGTGTAAAACAGAAAGCTGCTCCTGAAGCTAAAATTGCATGTTTGCATCTTGTGAAGTGTTGCACACAGAGCTGTCCTGCAGGTGAGATTGTGTAACTGGGCATCTGCACCTTCTTTTGTCATTGTAAATAAATAATTAAGTTGTAAATAGTAAATAAAGAACAGACCCATTTAAATCCTGGGTGGCCCTGCTGCAGTAAGTGTGGAAATGCTCTCAGAGAGCAGTGACTGATTCCAGGGCTCAGTCCTTAATTTCCCATCCAAGTGAGGAGTCAGGCAAGGATGTAGGGTGAGGAATTTGCCCCACAGTTGGCAGCTGTGGCAAAGCAGAATGCAGCTGCAAACCTCTCCTTGGTCCATGTTAAGCTGATTGAGCCCAGCTCCCTGCAGCAGCAGGACTTGAAATAAAAACTGCTTGCTGCACTATATAGGATTGTTTTAGTTGTTTTCTCTTGTTTTTGTGGGAATAATTGTCACCTACTTGTGTTCTCTGTGCCGTTCTGTGATGTTATTGGCCACTTTCCTAACATCTGTTTCACTTCCAAGCTGCAGAATTCTAGACTTGGAGTTATTTACCTACCATCTCTTCTACATATCACGTCTCAGACTTTTCCTTCTTGTTGCAGTGGGGAGTTTTGAAATTTTAGTCTTTTAACTATTTAACATCTTAATTTTAATATGCATCATCTTTGTTGCTTGTGCATTTTGTTGACAGTGATTTCAGTTTTCCCTTTCAGAAAAGAAAACCATTCATTTGCCTTGTGAATATCAAAAATTAGACTTACTGATAACACAAAAGGGGAACTTAGTGGAAGAAACACCGCAACTTTCTTTTAAAAGTCTTTCATTTGTATTTTAGTATTGCTATTACATGGTGTCAAAAATTATACTGCAACCTCCTTTCTTTTCTTGCCCACACAGAGTGTTTAATAAAAGAAAAGAAAATGTCACTGGATCTGTGAGTGTCTGTATGTGTTTGTCAGAACACCACAGCAGAGTGGCATTGTGTTGAGGACCCAGTCAGGGTGGTAATTATTTTCCCAGCAGTTTAAGGCTCTACCTGTTCCCTGCCATTTTAAGTGCCTGCTGGAGAACAAGGCACTGTAAATTGATTAAGTATTAATTGTGACAGTGACATTTTCTGTCACGTGGTGTTGAGCTGCGTTGATCTGTAACCTGCATTTGAAAAGGTGACTTTTTATGGGGAATCCATCTACAAGTGGGTGGAAGAAGACAGTTTTGCCTTTAAGGGTGCCTTGGGAACTCGCTCCATGTTAGTTCTGCACGTAGAAGTAACAGTGAGGTCAAATGAATGTTTCCTGACTAAAGGGTTTGTCTTGTAGGTTAGTGGGATTTTGGTAAGTGAAGCGTTGATAGCCTTCACAGGAGGATTTTATTTTGATTACAAATATGGGTCTGTGCGAGGCTTCTGCAGTAAAGAGTGTGTGAACTGCCACAGCCCATCTCCTGTGCACTCTGAGATGTCTTTTGAAGCCATTTCTCTCCTTACTGAGACACAGTTCAGTCAGTAAAGGATATTAACAGGGTTTATACTCTATTTACAAATCTCCACGGTTTCTTACCCCTGATGCTTAACGTACCACAAATCCAGTCACACACCAAAGGAGATATTTGCTACCTCTGATAAAACATCACAACCTTCTTGGTCTTCTGCAGCCAGAAATGCTCCAGCCTGCAAGGGGTGCTCTGTGCTGCCTGTGTGTCTGCCAGGGACACACTTTGCCTTTTATTTAAAGAAATTCTGCAAGTTCCTGATAAATGCAATGACACAGACACGTGGGTTTCCTCTCTGCTGTGCCACAGCTGGGTCACAGCTTTAGGATGTCCTGGTCCCCATGGATGAGTGACCAACAACTCCTCCACTGTGGCTGCTCCTGAGCAGGCTGCAGGTGTGAAAATCCCCATCCATCCATCCCTCAGGTGCCGTAGCCAGGCTCTCTGAGGGTATTTTGGATTAATTTTTGACTTCTACTTTCCCAAAGTCGGCGAAGTGCGTATTTAAACCACAGCAATCATCGGTAATCAGTTTACTATAGATTTTAATGGATGTTAATACAGTTTTCCTTCCAAGTGGAATAAAAATTACTCTTAATTTGATCTTGCCATCAAAAAAGCTTTTCAATGTTTTGATTTTATTTGGTATATTTTTAATCACTTCCCATTTCAAAGCACATAATTTTGCATTAATATACTACTGGAGAACTTGTTCTGTCCTAAAAACATTTGTTGTTTTAATATTGAAGTGTTTCACTTGGTGCATTTCCACCACTAGAGATGAAGGCATTTCTCCAATTTTGGCACATTTTATACTTTAAAATTCCTTACCTCAAGCTGTTTTTCCTGTTTTGTTTTCCCCCCCTGAGGCATTTCACATGACGAAGGGAATCTGCATTTTTTGTATTTTTAAAATGCTCTGTGAAGATTTGGTTTGGAAGCTCCGAGATGGGCTAGTTCAGTGATGGGTGTATGTGTGCCTGTGTAAATGTTTCGTGCATTTCAGTCCCCTGATCTCACATTTAATTGTGTCATTACGCAGGCTAAGGACACAATGTAGCTGTAAAAAGGAATTGTAGAAATTCAGTGCTTACTCTGCAGTATCTGTTTTGCAATGCTGACCCTTCAGCTTTGCAGTGCCCAGTCTAAGGAACAACCCATTCTGCAGCCTCAGCTCCCTTACTCCCAGTATTCCACTGGTTTACTTCCATCCTTTTCCCATTTGCTTTGAACTACTAGTTCAAATTTCACAGCTGAAGCCCTGAAGTCCTGCCCTGTTACCTGGTTTGTCATCCTCATTGCTGGAGCCTCGCATTTACAGACCTGCCTGTTCCCTCTGTCAGTTATGTTGCACTCCCTGCAAAGGTAAATGAAGATTTCTGGGGAGGTGCTGGGTTTTATTCCTTCCCTCATCCTCTCCTGGATGTGCCTCCACTGCCCTAGCCTTGTTGGTGTTCTTGAAGATTTCATCAGAGGCCCTGGCGGGAGGTGATGAGGTCTAGGGGGAATCAGAGAATATTCTCTGCACCCTTCCATGTCTTGTCTTCCTCTTTCCTCAGCTGCCCGTTTCCCACTCTGCTCTCTGTTCCCTAAGTGTTGGTCTGCTCTCTGCACTGGGGAATAGGGGTGTGAATTGTGTGGTGCCAGCCAAAGCTCCTGAGATAAGGGAAAGTGTTTATCCAGACAATGGCACAGGGTGGCTGATGGTTATTTTGTCTTCACTTAAGGCTGGTGACTCTCTGAGTTGTTCTATTTGTCTACTTTGTGCAGCTCCTCAGCTGCCTAAAGTAACATGTGAAAGTTAATACTCCCTTTAATAACTAAAATTCTACTGTTCAGGATGGGATTTTCACAGGTCAGTGGGGATACTGAAGTCATCACTGGAGCTTTGTTGTAGTCTCAGGTCTTACAGATAAAATGCAGCTTCTGATTAAAGAAGGAAAATAAAAGCAAGCTATTCTTCCTTTTTCTTATCACCTCTTTTTTTGTTTACTAAAACTGGATGTCTTCACCCTGCTTTTTTTTTGCTTTACCAAAATCCTCATCAAATCAGCTACATAAAAACTAAACCCTACTTTTGGCAAAACAGGATAGAGCTTTTATTAAAGGAGCTAAGAAAATGACAACATGAGCAAATAAATCTTTGGTTTGGGAACCACATTGGATACTGAAGTTGCTCCCATATTGCCTTTTCTTAACTGAACCAAATGGTTTATTAGATCAGGTTTGCTCCCCATGAATGCAGAGTGTATTTTGAATTTTGTTTGAGTTTTCAAGCCTGTTTTTTTTTTGTTCTTGAGGTGGTTATAGGAGAATGGACTCTCAAAGAACTGATTTCTGGAGGGTTTTTGGCTGCAAAGCAGAAGAAGGAGTTTCTGCCCCCCCTTTAAAATAGCTGCAAAACTTTTGCTGTCACATCTGTAGGCTGGGCTGAAGTCAAGGATGTGGGCCCTTCTCTGTTCAGCCCCTCTTGCTCATCCACAGCATCATCTCTTTTCAGTGCTGTCTGGAGAAGCAGGTTCTTGCACAGATCTGCCCCTAACATGCCACTAAGAGTTAAGGAGGAGGCTCTGAGTAACAAGAGCAGTGTCTTTGTGCACAGCCTTTGTGTACTTCCCGATAAATATTAAATGCTTCTGATGAATTTCCTGGCTGTTTATTGGCCTACACAGAACAGCTTAGAAATTGCAGCATAAGCTGCAAATTAAGGACAGTATTTTAAAAAAGCTGGTTTAGAGGTGGCAGTGCATGCTATGGTAAGCCTGAATTAGCCTTACTTTCTAGACTGATATTTGTGGATTATGCTTTTGTGGCTCAGTCCTCAAGCTACTGAACAAATCTGGCTTTATCCACTTAGGGCAGGCTCTGCTTTAGCATGTGCAGGGTCTCCAGACGTGCAGGGCTGCCTGCTGGAGGGTGTAGGTGCCCATGTCCTCAGAGCCTCCTGTAATGCTGCCAAACTCAGCTTTTTGGAATGCCTGGTATCAGCTGAGCCACTTGATTCATTTAGGCTTTGTCTTCCAAATAACCTGGGAGCCCAAAGCGTGGATTTCAGGAGAGAGCTTGCATCAGGCACCTGTCTGAATGCCTTCAGCAAGGGCTGCTTTCTACCTAGGACAGCTCCAAATCTTCTCATGAGCTTCAGCACAAATCTTGTGGTAGTTCGTGTTCACTGCTTCTTGCTCTGCTTGTCTTGTATGAGAAGATTACTCCTTTCTCACTCCCCATTTATTCAGTTTCCTTTTTGTTCACCTCTCCTTTAATATCAGTACCCTCAGTCCACATCTTCAAGTGTACCCAGCTGGGACTCTGCAGTGATGGGTGATTGATCCATGATCCTGTCTGTGTGTCCCAGGCTGGTTCTGTCAGCTTTGCAAAGAGCACAACAACGTTCAGCTCCTGATGCCTGTAACAAACGATAATTACTGATTTCAGCCTGGTGAGGTTTCCAGGAGATGGAAGGAGCAGGAGAGGAGCTGCAAGACTCAGGAGGAAGCTGAGTGTGGGTAGGGAAGCTGTTTCTGGTGCTAATCCTTTATCTCTGGCACCTCTGGAGATGCTAAATCCCCTCACCTCCTCAGGACACTCAATAAAAGCATTCACTGGAGAATAAAATATCATCAGCTTAAGAGAAGATGGGCTGGTCAGACTCTTTATGCCCCCATCTGTCATTGGTAAACCCGCTGTATTTAGAAGAAAAGGGAAAAGGTGACTTTGGAGCAAAACTCTGCCTTTTTTTCTTGCACTGAGCCCTTCCTGAAGGGCTCTAAATCCTCCTCGTTCTGCCAGGCGGGTATTGAACACAGCCCCCTCCAGGCAAGCCCTGGGCCCACACAGCCTCCCCCAGCAAGTGTGGCATCCTGGGACCACACAAAAAATTCCTCCCCTGCACAACCTGAGGCTTTATTTTGGCACAAGAATCCCAAAGTGGCAACCCAGGGGGAAGACAAATTCAAATTCCAGCTTCCCACACGGCAATACGGAGACTTACCACTGAGTCACCAAAGCTGCTTAAGAATATCATTATGATATTTCCTGCAAACAACATTCTTACCTGGTAAGCTGTAAAGTGTTCAGGCTTTATAAAATTCAATTCCCTGCTCAAAGTGTCCATTTACAGCTGCATTTTTTTTCCGCTGAATTTAAGAGACATTGTAATTCTAGTGAAGTGGTTTCCAGCCTGAAGGGGTAACTGGGGGGGAAGTTCATTTTAGGGATCAGCTTATATTCAAACTTCAGGTGCTTGAGAAGAAAAGTTAGAAAGCAAAAGGACTCTTGTTTGATCAGAGGACCTTTAGTTCATGTCGTCTTTGCAGGACAAACAATACTAAAGAGAGTGGCCTGTTTGCATCTAAGATGGAGAAGTCATAGCATACATTGTGCTTCATCCTGGCATCGCTGAATGCATTTCAGTTCAAAGGAAACATTTAAATGCTTAATTCCACTGTCTTAGAAGTTCTTTCTCAGGGTTTGATTCATGTAATGTATTTGTGTTGTGTTGTGCTGTGCAAGAAAAAATACAAAAAGGGAGCAGCATCAAGTGTTTGCTGTTTTCAGCAGTTTAATTGTGTCGTGCTATGAGATCTGGGGTGGTAATGACTGATAATAGCAGATCTGTACTTAGAAGCATCACTTGGATGTTCTGGGAATGAGCCTGTAGGCAAATTCCCTCTGCTGCTCTGAGCTAGGGCTGTCTATAATGAAATGAAGAAAAAGATCTAATACATTGCTGAAATACACTCAGAATTAATACCCTAACTACTCCTGCAGGAAGCAAACACTGTGCTTAAATGTTCACAGGACTGATGCTTTAGCTCCTAGGAAAAGTTCATCAATATGTCTATTTTGAAGGTACAGATCTCTGAATATTAGAATACATAAAACAGGAATGCAGGATTCTAATATTAAACTGTGATGCAGAAAATTGTGGTTTGCAGCTTCAGACATGTGTGTTGTCAGTTCAAATCCATGCCAGCATACAGAGAAAATTAAGAAAGAAAAGGGTGAGGCAAAAGGAAACAGCAATGAGTATTTTGAATAAATCAGTAATGATCAGGATTTCAGGATTTGTGTGTCTGTGGGGTTTTTAAAACTATAATTTCTTGCTGGAAAAGTCTTTACATGTTCTCAGGGTTAGGGTTAGGGTTAGAAACCTTTAGACTTGAAAAGACCTCTGAGATCGAGTCCAGCTGTTCCCCCAGCACTGCTAAGACCACCACTAAACCATGTCCCCAGTTGTCACATCAATTAAATATCCCCAAGGAGGGTGGCTGTGCCATTTCCCTGGGCAGCCTGTGGCAGTGCTTGACAAGCCTTTCTCCTGTTAATTTCTCCCTGAACTTAATTTTGACTCGCATGACTGACCTTTATCTATGAGGACAAAGACATCCAGAATTTCCATCCCACTTAGAACTGGATTCATTGAATTAGACCTAGACCTAATTGCACCATGAGTTGCAAAACACAGCTCTGTCTGTGAGATGCTTTCATATTGTGGCCTCATTATAATAAGGTGTTAATGGCACAGTGCATTGAATTGATCTTGGTAATTATATTTCTGCTGCTCCGCAGGATCTTGCTGATTTTTTAGGCGATGCAAGATGAGCCAATAATGAATAAATTTAAACTGTGTTGTAATAATTACATTGCTCTTGTCTGCATGTGATATTTGTACTTTTATGTTGGGAAAATTGAAGATTTGTAGAATTTTGTTCCTATCTTTAACCCTGTGTTTTCATACCATTTTCCTCGGCAATTACGTAACTCCCTCCAGATCCCTCGCAGCGATCCCTACCTTCTTTCCCAGGAGCATCTTTTCACAAAGATGGAAGAAGAATATGTTATTAAAGCTAGAGTTCATATAGCTGAATTTATTTATAAAAAGAAATTAGATGTACATATCCTTGGGTGTCTTGATTACGGGAATCGGTTTGATGGAAGCAGGTGTGGAACCAGCTGCTCAGAGTGGGTTTGGTTTTGTCTGCTTCCCAGAAGGGTAAAAGAAATTCTTTCCTCTTCCATATCTTGGTAGCTGACCCACAAAGGACAACCCTGCGGAGTGTCAGGCTTTGGGTATGGAGATGATTTGTCTCAAAATTAAAGTCTGTGATTTTCAGAAGAATCTGAGGATTTTGTGTGCTGAATTCCACTGGAATTATGGTGGAACTTGACTTCCCAAGTCATTAATACTTAATTCTTTATCATCTATGTATTTTGTTACAAAACACAAAAGTTAGAGGTTATTTAGGTGGCAAAACAACTTGGAAAAGTAGAAGTGTCAGTTTTATGTTGCTTGTTTAGCCATGTTGCTGACATTCTCCTAAGAAGTAACATGATGATGATTTTAGCACTTCATAACTTAACTGAATCTCACTGAAATTCCATCCAAAAAGCGTGAAATGTTTTTGAGGCTTAAGGAATATTTCTCTGTTTTCTATGGGAAGCTTTATGCAAGTGATGGAGAGCATCAGTACCTGGAGTAGATTCCAGTAATTGACAAAACAGGCTCCTTCTCTAAATGGAGAGACTTTGGGCTGATCCCTTATGGTTTGGCCACATCTGTAATTCTGTAAGAGCTGGCTATTGCAGCAGCTAAATCCAGGGAAAACTGTTAATATTTTACATGATGAAAATATTAGGTTGCTCTCAAAATTTGGATCAAAAAACTAAAATCCGTTGAACTGTGAAGAAGCAAAGACAGGTCCTTTGTGCGATGAAGTTAATGATTCCCCTGTGATTTCAGGGGTTGTACTGTCATTTTTATGAGGGATTCTAGCCTGCAGTTTTTAGATAGAAAACTTGGAATTTTCCTCATATTTGGCTGCTCAAAGGTATAATCTTAATATAATCTTAATCAGACTATCCATCAGTAAGAATGGGAAAATGGGAGTGGGCTGATGCTAAAGCCAGGAGTTGGCTAGATTTATGATAGCAGTGATCGTGTCCTTGAGGTACTGGATGCTTGTGAATGTCAGATCTCTTAATTGTCCTCCAAATTATAAAATAATTAATTTTCTTTATGAGGTGCCTTATCTGCATAGCTTTTCTTTGCTTTGTGTGACAGAGATCTTTTTCTCTTGCCTGTTTCAGGGAGAAAAATCAGTCTTCTCTTCTTTAGGGATTTAGTGTGTTAACCATGATTTTATGTTTCCTGTTAGAAACGATGCTTTTGTGCTCTCCTGTGCAAAATAAACAGGTGAACAAACCAGAAATTGCCTAGAGGCTGAGCCTTTTTATTTTTTCCAAGTGTACTTTTAAACAAATCCTGTCTGCTTGTTGAGAGATTTCTCTGGCATCCCTAAGGAACTGCTGGGATGTGTCTGCTTGTACAAGGCAGGGAAAGCACCTGGAATGTTATGTAGCAATAGCACCTTTATTCTCATTATCTGTAGGAGTGTGGGGTTGGGATCAAACTGTCCTAAATTCTGGCTAAAATGACCAAGATGTTATTTGAAAGAAAATGAAATGCCTGGAAGTTTTTAAGCTAGCAAACAGGATGCTCTCTTTTCCCAGGAAGTTTTCTCACAGATGAGTTAGATTTATGAGATGAAATCAGTATATATTTAGGTAACTTGTTTAGATCTATTTTATCCCATTCAAGCTGCAATAGGGCGTGCTCTTCGCAAGGCTGTTGCCTGCAACTCCCTGTATCCTCCCACAAATGTCCAGACAAACTCCAGACATTTCCATGGCATTGTGCAGGAGGTGACATTAACATGTCCTTCTCTATCAGAACATCAGTGCAGGAAAAGGCTTTTAGACAAAACACACAATCAACCACCCACTAACTCACATCTTAGTGGGTTTTTTGGCTGTCTTGTATCTGTATCAGAGAAAGAGTTATTAAAGTGTTATCAGTTTGTTTGGCTTTGTCTTGGCTGTGAGGGTTGTTCATGCTGTTCTGTATCATCTCTAAAGATGGTCATCGATCTGCAGAATGTTGCCTGTGGCCCTGTTGAAACTCTCTAGGTTTTCCAATTCCTTGCTGGATGTAGTTCCTGGATATAGAGTGGGCAGGTAGCTATAGAGATGAACTGCAATACACAGTTCATTTTGAGGGGAAAGTACTTGGTCAGTGTTAAAAAGGTCCTATTTGTAAAGATTAAAAAATGAAATCCATCAAGAGAAAGGTGACGGTCCTTCGAGGCAGAATGGGAGGTACAGAGCCAGCACCACCACCAGGAAATTTTATCTCAAAACAAAGTGCCACTCCTGAGCCAGCTAAAAATAATAAATGTATTAAATAAATAATAATATTTATTTAATATAATAATTATTTATTTAATAAATGTAGAAAAGGATAAAGAATGCACGTTTGCTGTGCTAATAAGATACGTGTTCCTGGTTGCCATTTTGCCTCCTGCCTTTATTTTCTTTTCTTGAGACAAGTTTCTTCACTAAGGCCTGTTAAAGATAGAACTCAGACCTGAACTCTGTTTTTCAGTTATACCAAACAAAATAGATTTGTAGAAGAGGATGAGAAGGTAAAGAAAGCAAGAAGTTGTAATTGAATGGGTTTCGTCTGCTTTTATCACATGATTTAAATATTAGATTTGCAGTTTGGGCTCCGCTTGAATATGAAAATAGTATCAAACAGATACAGTTCGCATTTTGCCACAATATAGTGTAACAGGAGAGGGGCAAATACAAGTTCTTCTCTGTTTAAAAACCTCAATGAAGTTTTATTGAGGGGAAAGAATGATAAATAGTTTTAAAAATTCAGAAAATGATCTGGCACTCTCTTCTACGATAAAAATTGCATGCATTATAAAAAGATTAAAATTGGGAAGGAGATAATAATCTTTTTAAGGAAAGAGGTGAGCCTTCTCATGGTGGTTTGGAGACCATCAATATTTTATATGAAACTTCAGATAGTTAATTTGGAGTCTTTTATTTGCTCATTTCAAATTGTTATGGTGCCACTGAATTTTGTGAAACTGCTTTGCTTGTAGATCTTCCAAGAGGTTTTATTGGTTGTGGGTAGGTATTTTTTCTTCTCACTCACCAAGTATTCCTGCTTTGCACTTGCTGATTCAGCTGGGCTTTGAACTTTCCACGTATCTGTTGTTCAGAACGGTCCTTCAAGATAGAACTTCTATTTAAATAAATAAATTCACAGCTGACAGAGTTGAAAGACAGCAGCAGTTTTAATCTGGGTTGTGCACAGTAGGAACATAAGGATTTAACTTGACTCTCATGCACCTTTGTGTTGCTCTTCATGCTGCCTTATCTTTCTGCCTTATTAAAAACTGCCTGGTCCTTTAAACAATCTGTAATTAATCCTTTCTAAAACCCTTGTGTCTCTGCAAAGTGACTCCTTTAAGATGTTTCTATGACCACTCTAATACATGGTCACAACTGCAGCCCTTAAAGAATTAAATTAGCCTTGGTTAGGCAGATTTCTCACATTGTTTATAGGAAATGCAGATTTTGCTATCAAATGTCATGGTTTGGATTGGGTTTGGCAGTAATTTCTTGCACCCACATTGCTAAATTGAAGATCTGAAGTAAGGAAAATGAGGATATCTCTTGTAGGACATCTTTTAGGGTTGTGTGGGCAATGGAAAGGTTGGGTGAAGCATCTTGCTGATGGGTTTTTTGCCACTTTCAAGGTTTATTATCTGAATTTTAGATTCTTTCACCTTTTTATTTCTATTAATAGAGCTCAGTAAGTCCATACTCCAGGCTTCTTCTTCCACTCAAAGCAATTTACTTTTATTCTTAAAATTAATGCAAACGCTGTCAAGGAGCTGGGGAAGATGAATAATTTATTTTTCGAAATCTAGAGCCACTAATAGCAGAAGATATAAGAAAGTTTTACCTACAGGGTTCTGTGTGTGCTTCCTTACTAAAAATGCCATCCATTTCCAGGCAGTTTTTGTTACTGAAAATATTTCACCCATCTAACCAAGAGAGTTTGTTGTCAGCCGTGGGCAGGGGTTATGTGCTTGTAATTGGTGAGAGTTGTCAGTATGGTCAAGTGAGTTATGTGAGAATTAATTCTGCTTTTCTAATCCCTTTGTGCTGAAGTGTTGGAGCATTTGAAGCTTGTGCAAAGCAAAATGACCCAATGTTCCTGAGGAAACAGAATTAGAAGGTCTTCAGCATGAGCTTTGTTTGCCAGATAGATGAGCAGCCCTGGAATCACTGGAGCTGGGCTGAGTTATCCTGGCTTGAAGGGCTGGCTGTCATGGTTTTGAATTTAATATGAACTGGTGAATACTTTCAGTGTGGAGCTCTCCCAAAGTCCTGGCAGTCTAGAAAGAATTCTGAGGATAATGTTCTAAATACGTGTGTGGCAAGAGTAATGAAGTATTTGTGGAGAAAAATCTGAAAAGCCTGAGCTCTACACTATGCAGTTCAGCTTTGCCTCAGTTTAAGAAAGTATTTCCAGTTATTATAAGGCTGTTGAAGAACAATTAAAGAACCAGTTGACTGAAATGGTTCAAAGGTTCAGTTTTGCATGTAATCATTAAATGAATTAAGTTCTGGTGACTGAATAATTTGAGAGCTTTAAATAATCCAACTTCCGACAGATATATCGGTAATTGAGAGGGAATCTGCACTTTTAGTGCAGAAAGAAATTAAGCTCATTTCTTATGAATTTGGGAGATCATTTGAAAGAGAAAATAACTCCTGGGAACTAGAAAGGAGAATTGATGCATTATTAAAAGGAACATATGTGGATTGTTATATATTTTAGAGCCAAATAACCAAAGAAGTTGAGCTGAATTTGGGTCTTTCTAACATTTTATTCTTCTGGGGAGAAGGCTGGTGCTCAAAGCCATTCTCACAACATGTTTCTTATCAATTACAAGGATCCTGATACCGAGGGTTGTGGGAAAAGGAAGAAAGCAGCAAGGTGGATGTGCCTGGTCCCTGTGCCAGGAGAAGGGGTTTCAGGTCTCCCTGTGCTCACACAAAGTATCCCAGGAACTACAGGCTGGTTGTAAAACAAGTTTTCCAGGTGTTTTTCCAGCTTCATGCTGGGATTCAACATGATTTGGCCCCCTGATGCACACAGAGGTTTAGCCATGGTCTTGTCTTAGCTTTTTTTACAGCTGTTTATGATTGCTTTGAAAAAGTGCACGTTTTTATCTGTCTGACTCTGCAAAGGAAGCTTGACTTGAAAATCTTTTAGCTGAAATCTGGAATCTTCTCTTTTTCCTTCACCCCTCACTTTCATGATTTTCCACATTTGACAATGCTGTGTATATCATCACATTGAATATTTTACTGATAATGAGGCAATTTCTGCCTTGCTGGAAATCTGTAATCATCTAGACACGTTTTGAAAGGAATACATAGATGGCACAAAGTAAAATGTGCTCTATTAGAAATTTATATCCTTTCCAACTGCATCAATTATTTTAATAAACAGTATTATTTTCCCTGCAGACCTTGCATCCCTCATATCTATCATGGCTATAATTATATTAAATTTTCACATAATCATAGAAACACTGAGTGCTTTGGGTTGGGAGGGACCTCAAAGCTCATCTTTTTCCAACCCCCTGCCATGGACAGAGACACCTCCCACTATCCCAGGTTGCTCCAAGCACCATCCAGCCTGGTTTTGAACATTCCCAGGTATGGGGCAGCCACAGCTTCTCTGGGCTACCTGTGCCAGGACCTCACCACCCTCAGAGTAATTATTTTAACCTAATATTCAATCTAAAACTACTCTCTGACAGTTAAAGCCATTCCTCTTTTCCTCTCCATGCCCTTGTAGAAAGTTCCTCTCCAGCTCCCTTGGAGCCCCTTTAGGCACTGGAAGAGGCTCGAAGGTCTCCTTGGAGCCTCCTCTTCTCCAGGCTGCACAACCCGAATTCCCTGTTTAGAAAAGGTGCTGCAGCCTTCACATCAACTTTGTGGCCTCCTCTGGTTTCAGATACTTCATTCAACCCACTTAAAATTCTTCCAGGGTTTCCATCACACGGTGCTATTTCCTCCTGTCCAAAGGGCATCATCACCTGCTACTCCTCTGTGTGTATTGTTTCCTGCAGTATTGTGATTTCCCTCAGTCCTGCCCCTGTGGCACAGACCTGTTGCTTGTTTGGCAGAGCGTGGGGCAGAAATTAGGAGGAGTTTTCAGGTGATAAATAAGAGATGCTGCTCATTCTTAGTTAAACCTCTCTGCGATAGGCACAGGGACAAGAGCGACTGAACCACTTGAAAGCAGTGGGCAGCCTTTCACATTGACAGCGATTTCCATAAAATTGTTCATGGATTCCTAACATTTTCAGAGGAGCAGAATCCCCTTTGGAAAATGCTCACCCAAAGCTGGGTTGGCGTGCGCTGCTCTCAAGCCCCCATTTGCAGACGTTTTGGAGACTGCTGTTAGTGTTGGCTGAGTCACAGAAACACCAGGAAGAAAGAAAACAAATCTTCCAGAGACTGGCTCTTTTATTCTGTCATTCACAGTTCTGGAGAAGGGAAATACCGTCTAGTGCTCTTTTTGTTTCAAACAGAACATTCTTTTTTTGTCTAAAATAGTTGGATTTTTTTTTCCTATCACTGAGTCATAGAAAACATAGAGAAAAATTACCTAAAATGATATAAATACTGATGGGTTTTTTACTGTTTTCATAGTCCAACTCTAAATTGTGAAATATTGTTTTCTTAATCTGGGTAAAGGTCTTATAATTTCTTGAAATTTTACAAACACTGGAAGTTTTTCCTATTTCTTGTTTATTTCTGGAATTAGTTTGATAGCAGACCCATAGTGGAGGTGGTGAAGGGACTAGAAATTGTTTCCATTTGAATATGGTCAGCTTTTTTTTAAAACGAGTCCAGCTTAGTCCATGGCTTACTCTTAAGAGCTTTATCAACATGGACCTGCCACTTGAAGTCCATTTTAGTCAACTGATATGAGGCAAACAGAAGAATTTCACTGACTTTAACAATAAAACTCTTAATTTCTCTTTTTTTTTCCTTATTCCAGTGCAGTCAGAGTTTGGAGCATGAGGCAAAGTTCTCCTGTGAAGTTATTTAATGTTTATTCTACCTGATTAACTCTTGATGTCTTGGATTCACAAGCACTTTTTGGAGAGTAGCACGTTAGTCCTCAGGAATAAAGAAAATGACATCACTGACATTAGTATGTAAATAAAGAAAACTAATGAAGTTTGTTCTTTTGATTAGTCACAGAATTAATTTGGTAGACTGGTCTTTTCAAAGTGCTTCTTAGTAGAATGTTTTCATTCCCACTTTTGATATCTGATTTGCAAACTAAAAAGACAAATCTGGAAATGCAAAGAATGATTTTCATACTAAATTATACTCTTTAGAAAACAAAAATAAAACCTAAATAATTACTTTGCTTGGTGATTTGTTAATGAGCTTGTAATGTATGCACTACAAGGAATATTAATGAAATGTCATGTTAAAGCTCCATAGCTCTTTTTTCCCAAAACCTAAAGTCATTTTCTTTTCTCTGGGTTTTAACAGTGACAATAATAAGGGATTTGTCTGGAAACCCTCACAACTTAATTTGAGTTACGACAACATTGTTGAGAACTCTGAACTTCCACAGTCTCCACAATAAAAACACAATGTAAACTGAAGCAGAACAGTAGTACTTTTATGAGTAAAAGTGGTAAGAAAATAAACCTGATTCGCCAGGTGACAAAGGATTTACAGCCAGCAGAGAAATGTGCATTTTATTTCCAAGCTCCTTAAAAGCTTAATGAGTGAACCCACCATGGATGGGGCAGGGTTTGGCTCCAGGTGGGGTTTTAGCAGTTCTCAGTGGGGAGGAACTGCTGCTTTGAGGGACTCACAGCCCCTTAATTAAAGTGTCATATCCTGACCTTCTTATTCCCTTGGCACTACAATCCCTTTCCAGCTGGGTAATAAAGGGAAAGGGGGAATTGTTGCCCTCTCCATCCTGCTGGTGATGGAGAACAGGCAGATCTGTGGGCTGGGGAGCTGCTTATCCCCCTGCCTGGTGAAATCCCTCCACACACTGCTGTTTGGAACAGAGTTTTCCCTGTATTTTTGAGCTAAATGCCAAATTCTCCTTTGTGCTTTGTGGGTGTTCAAATCTTTCTGCTGCCTGTTTTCCCAGTTCCTGATAGTGGAATAGAATGAGTTCTGAGTTTATTGCCTGTCAGCAAAACCTCTGTTTTTACTTGGAGTTCTGTTGTTCTACCTGGGTAAACAGGACACAAGTATCTTACAAGATTTAAAGCTTGCTTTATATCTACCTTGAAAAAAAACTTATTCAAAAAAACCAATTATTGTTGAAATAGTTGAGGCAGCCTTATAAAAAATGTCCTAACTGGAGACTGGGGCTTGAGGCTCGGGAACTCTTGTTTTTGCCATCTCCAGTGGAAGGGGCTTTAGGAGCTCTGTGTTTCCAGAACCCCTAGGTATTCACACATTGGCATTAGATACGTGATTCATCCTGAAAGGATTTTGCTTTCATAGGCTTTTAAAGCAAATTTTCAAAGATCTGTTTGGAAAGAAGATTGGCAACACCAAAACCTTTCCAGAAATTTGCGTCAGGATAAAGCCTTCCAATGTGAATAGATAACACTTTTGACAGAAGCAACGTTCCTTAATGTGTGAGGAACAAATCTTTGCTGCTCTTGAAGTGATGCACAGAGAAAGCAGGAAATAAGAGGGGCAGACAAGAGGAGAGAGGAAGGAAAGAAATGAAAATAAAAGCTATTTTAGGCATAGCAAGGCCGAAGTTGTGAGCTGGGGCAGAGGTTCAGGGGCTCAGAGTAAAAGTATTTATTACCAAGTTGCACTGGCAGAGAGGCACTGAGAAGGTTTTGCTGAGAACATTTTGAGTAAGGGAAGGAGGAGGAAAGAGAAAGACCTGCAGGGATGTTTGGCAGCTGGGCAAGAGCTTGCCATTGTTTTTGCCAACTGACCCGATGGGATTTTGGAAAGGATGTTGGAGGAGAGGCAAAAGGCTTTGAGCAGGGCTGTGAGAGTAACTGTGCAAAGGACTCGGCTGCTGAAGCCAAATTCAGGGCAGGGGCTGCAGGAAGGGAATTTCCCCACGTGCTGCTGGAGAGAAACAGCATCTCAAACCAAGAGCACAAGAACTGGCTGCTATTAACGGGGGGAGGAAGGAGAGCTGAGTTCACCTTGCAGCGTTTGTTGGCAGAAAACTTCCCTTACTGAGATGGCCAAGGCACTGTCAGGTGACTTCCCACTGTGACTTTTCCTTTTGCTTTCTGGAATCCTTGCTTTTCCCACTGTGGAGTCTGTCCTGCCCCAGAGTTAGAGCCTTCTTTGCAATACAGGGACGTTCAGAGCACACCACCTATGGAAATGGTACCTGTGGAAGACCTGTTTTTCCTACTGATTATGATGTTTTTATACCATCACACATTTTGTGTCTGATCACAGTGTAATCACCAAGACCATTCCCAGTAGGGCTTTATTTACAAGTATATTTAAAAATGTCTGAATTAACTTAAATATGAAAAACTATGGACATCACTCTGTACCAGACACTTCTGGAAAGAACCCTGAAATATGTTTTTATCCCCACAGTTAAAAAGGTATGTTCTGCAAGGCATTTAGGGCCCTCAATTCAATTGCATTTAATTGCAGTTGACATTATTATTGCATGACTAAGTATCAGCATCTTAAATATTGTCCAGTGACCTTGAAGTTTCCCCAGCTTGGCACATATGGTGCCATTAAATCCACAGGGAGGAGAGTGCCTTATTTTCTGTTCCCACAGCCAGCAGGTTTCCAGGCTGCACATAGCCAGGATTTTAGTGTCCTGTGGGACACAAAGAGCCAGTGTGCTCGCCCTTCTTGGAGAATTCAGCCAAAAGTCCCTGACTAACTTACTTTGTCCTTGTTCCCCATAAACCTCTGGCCATTGTGAAGGAGTCACCACTTCTCTCACCACCCCTGCACCTATTCTAGCACCTCATTATATGAAGAAAAAGCCAGGAGAACTGGATATTGTCCCTTCAGGTGTGTGGGACTGGGAGAGAGAGGTGGTGAAGGTGGATGTGTTCTGCTTTTAATGACTGTGGATCAGTTCAGGGACACACATGGCACAAGGAGAGTGCTCTCATTAGTACAGCTTTGGAGATACCTTCAGCATCCTGCAGCTCTGCAGAGCATTTCACTGAGGCTGTGCACAGCAGAACTCTTCTCCTGGTTGCCACCAGCTGTCAGGGGTTGTTGTGAGGAGGAGATAAATTCAATTCAGCCTTGTCCAGACCTCACCACTCTCTTCTGGCATCCATTCCCTTTCCAGCCTTCACGAGGTGACAGCCAAGCAACATGAAAAGCAAAGGGATGTATTTCATAGAAATTTTCTGTGGAATTAAGTTCCGCAAGGCTTGCTTTATATTTTTCTTCGGGAAATCCAGATTTCTTTCCTTCTTAAAGCTCTCTGTACTAATAGTATTTATTCTTTCAGCAGCCTTGCATCCTGCAGCTTCAATATTGCCACTTTGTGGCACTTACTTGGTGGTTTGTACCCTTCTAGCTGCTGGCAACCATCAAGCTTTCAATATATAATAACTGAGCAAGGTGGTTTTCTGAAAGAAAATAAGCAGATGTCAAGGTTACAGTTGCTCTCGGGACGACAAGTCCCTGGTAATAAGCACTTTGTTTCAAAAGACACACTCAGTAGTTCTGCAGGAAATTTTAGCATTCAGGCTTCTGTCGTGAGTCACAAAAGCTTTTGTTTTACCCGAGACAGGAGAGCTCAAAACCATGTTATTTCCTGGGCACAGCACAAGTGGGCTGGGGATTATTCAGGGGTTTCAAGCTTGGGGCAGCTGTGGGGGCTGAGGACTCCATGAGGTTGTCATTTCCAACTCCCACCGTCTCCACAGTCTTCATTTGCTGCTGCATGTTTTCTTTGCAACAAATTCTTCACTGATGTAAACTAGGGAGATTTTTGTAGGTGGAATTGTTTTGTGCAGGTTTTTATATTTTTGCTGGTTTTAGTCCCTTCAGAAATGTCCAGGCTGGGGTTTGGGGATGATACCTGGCAGGAAAGCTTTCACCTCCTCTGGATATCAGAATCAGGTCAGAGACCCTCAGGACTTACCTTGGAAGAGCCTCCTTGCTGTGTTTCTGTTCCTTCCCACATGTTCACCCATGAGCTGCCTCCTCCCTGTGTCTCCTTCCCATTTCCAGCCTGTAAATCTCATCGTGTGTATCTCGAATCCCACACAGCCAGAGCTGCCAGCTCTGCATCTCTGCACCGCCAACAGCACCATCCCATCCTTCCTGCGGCTGCCAGAGCGGGATCCTTCCCTTGCAAGCAGAGAAATCTCCTCTTAGTTACAGCCCACTGCAGCCTTCCCCGCTCCAAACACACCAGTGCTTAAATATATACTTTGTTTGGGGTGTTCGTGAGGTTGTTTTTTATCAGCATCCATTGTTTGGCTTCTTAGGAAATATTTACAAAACATTTTTATGTGCTTTGAAAACAAGCATTGAACAAATCACAGTTTATTTGGGGGTTTTAAATATTAAATGCAGAAAATTCAGTAAAAACTCTATGAAAGGGTGGGGGTAAAAAAAGATAAGACCTTTTCATTAAATAACTTTTGGATAAAGCATTTCAGCAAGGGAGTTTTGTGGATTTTTTCCCCAGATTCAGATATGGAACTATGACAGGACAGGCTTTCAGAAACCTCAGCTGGGTGTCATAGGAAAGCTAATTTCAGGAAAGTAGACAATTAGGTATAAACAGGTAAAGTACACGGTGTTTTCTAGCATATTTGGCAGTCAAGTGGAGTAGCTTCATTTTTTTTCAATGTAATTACTCCATAGGTGAGTGTCATCTTTAACTTCATCGCTACATTCTCTCCTGTCCTGTAACAGTGTAAATCCAGGGAAAACATGGATGTAATCAGTGTGGTGGGAAGTTGCTGCATTCCCGTGAGAATATTAAAATTTGTCTCAGCTTCTTTCTCTTCTTGTTCCTCAGAATATTCCTTAGTGAAACATTTAATCAAGATCCTCACTCCAATATCCCTAAAAGAAACTTTTCATGAGGATGGCATATTTCTCTGTGAACTTTCCCTATCACTCCAGACCACATTCCCAGTTCCTAGGGACAGGTTTGAGCCTGGAGGATGGAAAAGCAAACAGGAGGCACAGTCTGTTCCAAAGAGATCATTCACTGCAGGTCTGTCATGAACTGTGATGGTTTAGGGAAACATTTCAAGGCAACGACTCTCAAAAACTGGCCATCCATTTCTTGGCAGCAATTTGCTGTAGGTGAACTTTAAAAAACTGGGTTAGAATTGCCTTTTAAAAGGTAATCAAATACCAGAATTGTTGTTCTGTGGGGAGTTTGTCAGATCTGATTCTTTTTCCTTCTTGGCTGGAGGAAAAATAAAGAATACATATTAAATTTTCATATAGAGAGGTGAACTGCTTTTTCTTTGCAGTCTCAGTTTATTAGAGAGATTTTTTTTCACCACTGTCTGTTCTGAGCTTGGAGTTTTGGTCTGCTAAAATGAATCAAAGTGTTTGAACATAATTTGCTATGAAATTATACCGTGGTAAAAAAAAATAATCTTCCTGGAGCCACAGTTTCGGTGATGTTAGAGGTTACCAGCACTCTCTTAGATAATACCATGAAATGATTCATTCTGAGTTTCTTCTGCTATTCAGTAAAATAAAACCTTCTGGTAAAACCCTGTTTTCCATCCAGATGGATTTATGTTCTTGGGGTTTTTTCTGAAGTCCAGTGGACAAAATAGATACTTTTTGAGTTAACTGCTCTGAGAATAGGGACTCTGAGTCAAGATGTTGAGACTTAATAAAGTACAGATTTCTTTGACTATGGGTGTTGATGACGAGAAAAAGCTGGATCCAGCACTTCCCTTTCCCTAGTTTTGTTTCTCTGATTCAAACTTCAAAATAAAATTGATGAGGGAGAGAGCAGGTGAGTCAGTGTCCTGGAACACAGCTTTGTAGCTGGAATTAACATCTGCTGGTTTCTTTGTCCATGGTGCCATTTATCTGAGACCCCGTCATCCACGGAGCCATTAACGTGCGGGGAGCTGGGAAGAGCTAATTACTTTGGCACTGCTAGGACTGGGA
Organism: Pseudopodoces humilis; assembly: GCF_049639895.1. Lineage (NCBI taxonomy): Eukaryota > Metazoa > Chordata > Aves > Passeriformes > Paridae > Pseudopodoces > Pseudopodoces humilis. The sequence continues at coordinate 4,448,147 of NC_142202.1, forward strand.
AGGGGAGTTCTGCAGAAAACCTCCAGGATGCAAAACCAGGAGTAATTGTCCATTTTCCAGCTGGATTCACAAAATGCTGGTGTTGCATTAGCTCTTTCAGAGAGCTGAGAAGGTGCCACCATCTGCTTTGTTTCCTGTGAACCTGCTTGCACTGCTTTCCTTTCCGTGGTCTGTTGTGTGCTGCATATCCCACACATCCCTCTAAATATTTGTGTGTTTTGCTGGTTTGACAGTGTGAGATCAGGTAGGGTGGGTGCTTGCCATTAGGTATAATTTCAGTTATCTTGCCAAAACTTTTCATTGCACTTGCATAGTTTGTGACATTGGATAGTGATGTTTTCACTTCCAAACCGTACTGTAGATTTCCCTGCTTCTAAGCAACCAATAAATGTGTTAAATCATCTCTGCCCCATCTGGAAACTAAACTTAATGCTCATCTGCATCAAAACCATGAGGCACCATCACCTCTCCTTGTGCAGTTTGTTTTGGAGTTGGCAAAGCCACAATTTGAGATAAAGTTCCATTTAAAGCTCTAAAGTATTAGAGCTTTTCAGCTGTAATTTCGACGTGAGCTAGTCATGCTGACCTCCTTCTGGTAGAGGTAGGGTGTAAAGGATGTAAATGTTGTTGCCATTTGTGTTGCCTAATTGCTGTATGGGGTGGAAAATCGACATGATTCAGGTTTGCAAAGCTGTCAGTTGTGTGCTTAAACACAGAAATCTGTGAACGTTGAAGTTGTGAACGTTTATCCAGGAAATAAAATATTGCAGTATAGCAGTATCCAGCCTCATCTGGGCTATCCTGGGACAAAAATTTCCCTTGAATTTTCACTGCTCATAGCAGAGGGGCATGTGATGCATTACCACTGTCAGGAAGCCAGAAATACAAAAGAATTTGATTTTAAAACTTACTGGGGTGTGTCTTCAAGTTTGAAATAATGTTATTGATTCATTTATGCACTGAGACTAGAGACTTAAATTTATCAGCATTATCACGTGAAGCAGAAGAGTAATCCTACTTCCCATTCCAGATGGGGACACTGAGAGCATGAAACTATATTTCCTAAACTTCCAAGGTTCTACAGACATTGATTTTTTTGTGCTTTAAGCTTTCAGATTTCTTAATGGGACCACAGGGTTTCAAACAACAGATTCATAGTCTTTTAGGTGATGTGTAGAGAGACTGCAGCTGAAAAGTTCCTTTGGGAAGAATTATACAACTCTGTTTAAGCCAGGCTTTCACTCTTGGGGGTTTAAAATGAGCCAAGAAGCTGAGGAGGAATTCTGTGTCTGGAGAGTACGGGGGACCACAGTCAGTAGGAACACAAAATGCAAGTACTTTGTGCCATTTGGAAAAGTCCCTTGGCAAGCTGGGATCTGCCCACCTCCCATTGCTCTGCAGTGGAAAATAACCCTTCTGCTTCTCTTGGTTATGATCTCACCTATCACAAATTGAATTTTTCTTATGCTTTGAGTAATCTGTGACAGTGTTCTTACATCAGTTTGGGTTTATGGTTTTTTTTTAATTCCATGTGAGGTAAATTCTTGGATGTAAGTGAGCTAAATGCAGAGATTTTGTTTAGTCAGTTCAGCCACTTGCTTAAAGGCACTTCTGTGAATGATACTTAATGGGATTGATTTCCTAAAGGACTTCAATTGGAAGGGCAGAAGTCAAGTTTTTCTGACTGATCTATATTTAATGGAGAGGTTTGGGTCAGTCATCTTCATCTTGCTGCCTGAACTCTGATGTGCCTGAACTCTGATGACATTTCATCAGGTGAGATTTGAGACAAAAAATGCCATCAATCTCTCCTCAGAAATATCAAAAAGATAGTTAATGAGAAAAGATCAGCCAGTTATAGTGGGGGCCTCTCCCCCTGGCCTCACTCATTTGCTTCACAGGCAGATTTATCCCCAGGCAGCAAAAAAAAGCACTGCAAAAGCATGTAAAAAGGGCTGGTCTCTTGCTGTGTGGTGAGAAGAGGTTTGAGAAGCCCTGGAAGAAGACAAGCCAGGTTTGCTGTGTCATAAGAAATGCTTTGCCCCTGGGTCAGGGTGTTGGGCACAAAGGGAGTTTGGTAGTTTTTACAGTGGCACAGCTGCCTGCAGTGAAGCTGCCACCCCAACCTTGTGATTCCATGCCTCTCCCCAATTCCCAGGTCTTGTTTCTTCCAAAGGAAGTGACAGAGCCATAATGTAACTTTAAGTAACTTTCAAAGAGTGTTTTCAAGACTTTTTAATAACACAGGAGAACTTATTTAATGCTCCAGTTATAGAGGAGTTACTATAATAAGAACTCTTCAGAAGTGATTGTGCTCTGTGAAGTATCATCCCTCTTAAATCAGTGGTGTTATGGAAAAGGCTTGTTCATACACCCAGTGCATTATTGAAAATTGCTTTTATAATTCAGGTTCCAAGTAAATCTGCCAGGATGGAAGAAAATTATCACTAATTTCCTGATCATAAACACCAGAAAGCAGTGCAGTTCAGCTTACCTGACTAGTTCTGTAGAGATCCATGGAATTACTTTAATATGTAAACAAAATAGGGTTTGATATCAAATCTTCAGTAATGTCCTAGAAATTATGAGCTTGGCCAATGCTGTCATGTATAATGTTTCAATGTTCTTGGCAGATTAACATATGAAACCAGTTCACATTGTTTTTTACTTCTCAGAGTTTAGAAACCAGAGCTACTGTGGTACAGCTGAATGTGGGCATCTTTTCATGATCTCACGCCAAGGTGATGATCCTGGATCTCAGAGGATTGTAAAAGTTGTTGCTTTCGGTTTAGATCAGAGTCCACTTGGACCTGCTCTTTGCTGCCTTGCTCTGCACACAAGCACACACAGCTTGCTTCAGTTCCTTTCTCCCACCTTGCCATGTCCAGCATCACAGGGCAGCCTGTGAGATCCTTTCCCAGATCTGTTTTTCCAGGAAGAAGAAAAGAAGACAAAAATAGAATGCCTTGGAGAAAATCCCTGGCAGGAATTGAAAGACTGTAGCCCTCCCAACAGCACTTGCCATGGGAGTTCTGTTGTTTTATTGCTTTTTTCCTGCTTTGTCTCATAGAAGAGATTGTTACATGTCTTTCCTTCAAGGAATGGAGAGGTCAGCAGACCTGCCCTGGTTTCAGGAGCCATCACTGCAGACTGTGCCAAGGCTGGCTGTTGATCCAGCCGTGCTGGAAAGGCTGCAGTGGCTGTGGGGATGGACCCAGAGCTTCTGCAGCCTCCCAGAGGCAGGTACAAAGGAGCTGCTGCCAAACAGAGCCCTGGGACACTCTGGCAGAGCTTCCTGAAATGTCTTTTATCAGATGCCATCCCTGTTACATTTCCAGTCATTTGATGAGACAGGCCAGAATGGTTTCATTTCAGAATTTTATTTTGGCTGTCCTTCAGCTGCCTGTGATTTGTGGGGCTGTAATTTATTTCTGAGGTTAAACTTCTTGAGTACCACACTGCTGTGATCAGCACTAAGCGTTGTGATCTGTTGTTTTGGTTTATCTGGAAAATGATAAAGAAAAAGACATTTTCTATCTTCCAGCTTCAGTGGGATAAGTGTTAATGTTCACTGGAAGCTCATGAATAAATAAATAAATGGTTTTTGATGGGGCTGTGAAGAGCACAGAAGATTATTGGATCAGCGATCCTAACTTGAAGGGCATTGTCATCTGTCAGTGCTGTGTACTAGATGGGTGTTATCTACTGGGAATTTTGTCAGCCAAGCTTATGCAGACCATTAAAAAGTCAGGTTTTGTCAACAGCTGCCAGACAGTAGTCTGGAGGAAAAAATAAATAGTAATTTTATATAGGAGAGAAGCTGTGAAATTTTGTAATTTCCATTATTCACAGAATTTACCATAAGCTGACCTCTCATTACTCTTGGAATTCTTTCCCTGTTATGTGCAGAAATGCATCATGAAGCAATCTATATATAAGTATAGGGCCTGCTTCTCTGACTGGGAGAAGCACTGAGACGTGTTTGAAACACATTTCCCCCTCAAAAAAAAAAGTGCTTAGAAACTCCAGTTTCTAAATGTGCAATGCTTCATTTGCATTTGTGCAAATACTGGTTAGTGGGGGAGTTATTTTACAGAAGAGTTAGAAATAAAGGTATGATCACGTTTGTATAAAGATTATTGAAGATGGTTTAGTTTAATAACAAGGCCAGTGTTTTTCTGAAGATTTGTATTTTGGGGGTTGCAAGCTTTATGTGGTGGAAACTGCTTGGTAAAAAAGCTGTAATTGGTAAACTGGGTTGTCAAGTTGACAGAAAATACATAAAAATCATAGCATTAACAGTGTTGGAAGAGACAGGATAAACTTTTTATTAAAACAAAGCATCATTTGATTGTATGTTTGACTCCATCAGTAGGATCTGTTTCCCAAGATGTTTTTAAATTGTTTACTCCATTTCTAAAATGTCTTGTCACTTGATATCTCTCAAGGTCAACATGACCTTTCCTATCAGGCCTAATCCTTTATTCACAGCCAAGCAAAGATTGAATTATAAATATATTAAGCTCATTGGGTGAACATTAAAGTGAACAAAGGATTATATTGAGGAGAAAAACTCCCATTTTCACTGTACAAAAGAGCTCTTTGTATATGATACCGTGGGCTCTTGCTGTCCTCATTAAAACGTTTCTGGTAATTTATATTCCAGGTGTTGCAATAAATGGCTCTTTAGGCTGATTATAAAAGCCTTGATTGATTTTGTAGGACCTGAATGAGAGATATTGTTCCTCTTCAGCTTCTCCAGCCAGCAAAGGTGTTGGATTTGGTGTAAGCCCAGCTTCCCTTGCTGCCACAGGTTTCTGTAAACTCTGATGGAATCCGTTCCCTGAAGAATGGCAAGAAGGAAAAGAAGCCAGGGGGTAAAGGAGGTTCACTGGGAGGTGCCCAAAAAGAGACCAGATCGTGTGGGCTGGGTGTAGTCTGCTGCTCCATCAAGGTGTCTGGTGAGAAGGGATCTGCAGAACAAGTAGGCAGCAGGAAAAGAGATAAATGAAGTGGGACAGCTAAGTCAGAGCGGAACAAGGTGCTTTGGAAAAGTCTGAGATGTTTTAGAGTGGCCCACGGCAAAACGCATAAATTTTTTATTGTTATTTTTATGACTTTGGACACGGAATACCTGGAAATGGGAGAACAGCTTCATAACACACTGTCCCTTGATGCAGCAGGTCTGTTACAGGGGTTTATGCTTTTGTACCCCCTCTGTCCACCTTTGTCAGTGTCAGGCTAAGAAAGCAGAGCTGAGCTGCACAGGGACAGAGAGGAGGGAATAAGAATGTTCCCTTTCCTTACCCAATTTGCTGCCTTCAAACATTGCATTTTGAAAGCTGAGAAAATATCATTTAATAATTTTTGCTTTCCTGCACATTTCCCAAAACACTTGTTATTCTTTTGCAGCTGAAATAAGGTTGGTCATGTGGAAAAGGGTAAAATAGAAGTGTTTTATTATAGCTTCTTCTTTTACTAGTTCATGGAGTTAAAAAAAACACAGTGAGAGCAACTGAAAGGCTAACTTAAATTTATGTTTGTTCTTGGCCTGGCACTATTTACAGGAGAAGTTGTGATGTTCTCTTCTGAACATTCTGGTAACTATTACCATGAAGGATCATGAACCTCAATTAATATTTGCAAATTCCTGCTTGTAAGTAAAAATAGCCAGAAGTTATTACTGTCCTTGAAAAACAAGGTTATTGACGTCAATAAAATATGTAATAACATTATCCAGGAGAAATATAACGTCCCACAGGCAGAATGTCAGTGGTGTGAGAAGGAGCCACAAGTGAACATCAGTGTCTCTGTGTGTTCAAAGCTAAGCAGCCTCAGTCCATGTGCACACACTAAATTAATTGTTGTAATGATTGTTAGGGCTTGAAACCTTTTTGGTCTTGATGGCCAGATTTTCACTGTTAGGTGTCTGTAAATTTACTGACTTCTCTGCAGTTTTATAGAAGACCTGGACTACTTTTACACCTATTCTGCTCAAACTCAGCCTTTGCAGGGGAGCTGCCCAGGACCTGCTGAGGGACTTCTCCAGTTCTCTCCCACTGACACTGGAACTGATGGCATCAGATAATCCCTCTGTGCCAAACCCAGAGTTTTAACAGTTCTACAAGGGAAAACATTCCTGAAGTCCTATGAGGAATTGATAAAATATGCTTTTAAAACAGGAAAGTGGGGCTCCAAAGATGGTTTTTAGACTCTACTGTTGTGATAGCTGAAGTTGCAAGATGTTGGTTTGGACTCGTGTCTTACTTGATGGGTTTTCTTTTTTTTTTCCCCATTTTTATTTCCTATTTTCAGTATGATCCTCACTGCTGTATTTTTACACAAGTTGAAGCATTTATTTTCATTTAATATTTGTTAAATTGTGACAGTTTATGTACCCTGTGGGGTTAACTCCATCTTGTACATCACAAGGATTCTTACATTACATATTGGATCTGTTGGGATTCCATGGCACAGACTTCTACGCTTGGCAAGCTCTCCTTTTTTTTTTCAGGGAACAACTGTAAGTGAATTGATGTTTAGTGCTAACAAGTGCATAATAGCCTTTTCCTTTCTTCTTTTCCTTATTTTATTTCCATCACTGCCTGCGTTTTAATGGCCATACATCTCACAAAGTAAATTTAAGCTCTAAATTCCAGCTGTTACACGTATATGGAGCTGTACATTATACTGTCAGCCTGAAAACAGTGCTATACCTATTCAAGGTGCAGGACTATAAAGTGCCCATGAATACAGTGATAAATTGCAGGGCCAGTCACGCAGTTTTTTTCAAGATATCAAGTTGAAAAATAAGGAAAAGTACAATTAAACCTCTGCTAACATGCGGTTACTGATGTGAAGTTATCCCAGGGACACATTTTGGAGATTTTCTTGGCTGAACCTCAAGGGATTTTTCTCCACACACCCCAAAACACATCATCTGTCTTGAGTGCCATCTTCATCCCTTCATGGCTGGAAGTGTCACAGCCACCTGAGCATCACAAATTCATTATATTAGATCCTTTAAATAGTTTTCTTCTTTCCTGGACAAAATCCACGGAGAAAAGGAAAACCTGTCTGTGGCTATGGAGAAGGTACTGCCGCTGCCAAAATGTAGCAGGAAACAGAGAATTTGCTAATTCACTTTGGTGTCACGGGAACATCTCTAGCCTTGTGGCATTTGGTAGACCAGTAGCAAGAGATGTTTCAAAGAGGAATTCTTGTTTCACTTACCAACATCACTTTCTCTCCTATTTAAAAACACATCACGTGCAGCATTTTGTTGCTAGGCGCCTGCTTGGCCGAGAGCTGGTTTCTAAGCACGCTTTTATATTTAACTAACCCCTGCACAGCTTGTGAAGCATTTTGCCCCCATGAGTTCTAATTTTCCCTTCACTGTTTTCTGTATTTCTGGGTAAGGAAAATTCCTTCTTTCTCTTCATAAATTTAATTGAGATAATGTCTCCCAGCTAAATATAGGGGATTTACATCTCCTCCTTGAAACTAGAGAAATTGTGTGCAGAACTAGTACAGCTGGATTGGGGCTGCTATCAGAAAATGTTGTGGGAAAGAAACCAACAAATTAAGCATTATTTAGTTTTAACTCTGTAATTTTTAGTTTTGCATTACTTAAAGAACTTTTTTTAATAAAGTAGAGAATTTATTGCTATTTGCTTATGATTCATGCAAACAAATTCCACAGAGATTCGAGGGAAAATAGAGGTAACAGAGAGCACAAAAGTCTGGGTTTCCAAGAGCAGAAGCCATGCACCTTTCCATTGATTTAAAATGGGCAGGAGTTAGATTAAAACTTTCTTTAAGTTGTTAAGCCAACCTCCCTAAGAGGGGTCTGACTTCAGGCAGTTGTTAATTTGGGGCTGTCTCTGCCAGCACAGAGCCTTCGAGCAGATGAGGAGATCGTGTGGGAGGGAAATGCCCATGGTCTGTTCACAGGGATGGAAAGCTCCCTGCCAGGGACAGCCTGACTTCTTCTGGGGCACTCCAGTCTGGGAAGGAATATCACATTTCCAGTTGTTTTGCTTCCATGCTGCTTTTTTTTTTTAATCAGAGGGGAAGGATGTTGCCTGAATTACACATAAAGACACCCCACTTACTCTGAAACAGCAGCAATTGAGAGCAATAAACCCACCATCCACAGCTGCCAATTTTTCTTAACAGAGCTTGAAGAAAAAGCAAAATTGAGGACAAAATGTTGGCATAACACTCTGACTCTTCTGAAGTTGTTCTATCAGCTTGTGTGACATATTAACCAAAATTCTTCTAGGCTTTAGGGGCTGCCCTTGGAGTTGCATCTGCAGCACTCAGTCAATCAGATTGTATTGCCAGTATATAGAGGGTGATCAGAGAAATCTCTTCATACCTGGTATTAAACTAACAACAAGGCCATTTTATTGCTTTTCTGTAAAGGAAAGAATATTTTAACTAGGGAGAAGAAAATTTAGGTTCTGAGCTTCCCTATTTGGAATTACCATGAAGAGTTGGTTTCATTTCCTCCAGCAGCACCAATAAAATCAGGATGAAAAGTCAATTGCTTTTACTAAAGCAGCAACAGTCTGAGTAAATTGTTTTGCTAAAATTCTACTAAAATAATTTCAAATAAACCCAGATATTTACTCTCTGGAGTTTGTCGTAGCGAGATTCTCGTTTAGGGATAAAAAGTGATGCTAGTTCTGCAGTGGAGCATGAATCTGCCTGACTTGCAGTGTGATATATTCTGGAAATCCTCACAGAGTGTCCCTAATTATAAATACTGCAGGCAGCTAATTCATGTTCATTTCTGTGATTTGTAGCTGATGCTGGAGCAGAAACTTCCCTTTTCTTGCTCTGGTCCAGATCAGATCAAGCTGTAGTAGCTGCATAATTAAATGTGAGCCCGTGTTTAAATGGAATTTACCTTTGCTTCCATCTCCCCTGCTTTTGGTACAGCATGGAAAGCTGGGGTTGATTCTCTGATCTCATTACAGTGCTTTCCCTGATGTTTATGAAGATATATTGATTTAAACTAGCTCAGAATGTTCTGAGATCAGCTTCTTGCATTTGTCGTTGAAAGTTCATACTCAGTCTCCATCTGCTATGATAATATTTTTTAAACTTTGACTCTTTCAGATGATGAAGTTACAAGATATGCTGGTGATTACTAAAGGATGTAGCTCACTGACATTTACATACTGCTCTGGAAGAGAAATCTGCTGAATGGGATATATATTGCAATTACTGTGGTCCTTTTATTCTCATTTTATCTTTTTTCCCCTCTTCCGTTTTCTTTTTTTTTTTCCCTTTTCCTCTTCTTTTCTTCTTTTCCTCTTCATTTTCTCTCCTTTTTCTCTTCTTTTCCCCTCCCTTTTCCCTCACCTTTTTGTACCTTTTCCCTTCCTTTTTTCTTCTTTTTTCCTCTTCTTTTTCTCTTTCTTTTCTTTTTATTCTTCACTCTTTTTACTCTTATATTTTCAGGTATGACCATGCCTCTGTTCCATTTCACTTCTTTACAATTATGCAGGGAATCAAAAGTGAAACCTGGGCTTCACTGATGGCAACAGCAGCGTTTTGTTGGCATAAACAGGACTGGGATTTTCCTCACTTGTTGCTGTTTTATTTGACCAGTCAGAGGAACATGATAGGACTTTATCAGCTAAGCCAAAATCTGTGTGAAATACGCAGTAAACATGAATGAGGAGTTAAGGAGGAAGAGAAAGCCTCTTTTTAAAATGCTGCAACTTTTATAACTTGAATTATTTTTCTTTATGGGGACACTAATTATAACAGATCCTTTCTTCCCTGTCCACTGTTGGGAAGGACAGGATTTTTTTCAGGCTTTAACAAAAGTTAAGCTCTCAAGCTCTCTGCTCAGTGTTGACGTCTGGAAATTTTTTGAGGCTGGGAATATTTGGAGAGTCTGGATTTAGCCAGGAGGCTCCCGGTCCTTCTGCAAAGCTTATGGAGCTTGTGCATCTCCACAGCCGTGGTGGGGCTGGTGTCAGCTGCAGGCTTTCAGTTACTGGAGACTGGACAAAGGCCACTTTAGCAAAAGACATTAAAAGATTCTTGCCTGCAATTTCTCCTGAAAATCTGCAACGTGTCTTGGAACGCCAAGGCATCCGAGCCTTTCCTTATGTCACAGTCCTGTTCTTTCTGAGGTTAAAACAGCGTTTTTGGAAAGAGAGATAAAGCTTTTCATGGGTCTGCACATCACTTGGGGAACTGGAGCCAAGTCCCTCAGCAATATAAACATTAGGCTGGGCTCAGCCAAGTTCCCTTTTACGAGGAGAATATTTGGCTGAATCCTCTGTGTTTCCCAAGGCCGGAGCTGCCGGGATTAACTCATGTTCTGATTTTGTGCCTTGGCCCTCGCTCAACTCCTGCTCATGCATGGAAACACTCGACTGGGAAGGGCAAAGCCTGGGATAACCTGTGCGAAAGTGGATTGTTGGCTTCATTCTGGAGCTCTCAGGGCACACTCAGGTACATCCTGGTTCACTGTGCACAGTGGATATCTTCACTGGCTTTAAGCTAGTTCTAGGAAAGGCCACTGGAGTTCAGGTATTAACAAGAACTAATGGATATTTAGAGAGAATTGTGCCTCAGGCAAATGGTGCTGCTTCATCCTTACGTAGTACTGACCATAGCCTTCCAAATACCTGGAGCAGGCATGAGGAAAAGTCTTTCATTTTCTGGAATGGAACAAAGCTGGAGTTTCCTTCCTTTTCCCTCACTGCTCTGTGAGTTCCCTCAGGGCTATTTTAGTTTCCCTCTGGGAGCTTCATAGCAGTTTTTTGGGTCAAGCAGTGCAGCAGTACTATACAAGGCAAACCTTGCAAGAAAGACTGTGTAACACCTGAGCACATGTGTTAGCTTGGCAAAAGTGCATCTAAACCCTGACTTTTCAGTTACCTACTGCACTGCTACATAAGTAATGCAGGATTCTTTACAACTTGCATCACCCTTACTTAAACTGGGGTGATGAGACCCATTTTTGGTGGTGAGAGTAACATTGACAAGAAAGATTCATCACCATTGTTTACTGCAGTATGTTGGTACAGCATTAGAATTTCATTTCTCCCATTTCCCAAGGCTCAGCTCTTCCTGAAATTTATACCTGTACAAATTATTTGGAATGTATTAGGAAGAATGTAATTTTACATTTTTTAGACTGTTCAGGGATAGCTAAGAGAAAGCATCATTTGTTGCAATAAAATAGTGCTCAGTTTTAAGTCAATGTAAGAGCTGTTTTCACATGTGAAGTAAAGCCAAGATGATTTTCAGACTCATTTCTATTCTGAACCTGCCTGCTGCAGGCAGCAGATACAAAACTGCTCATGTCCACTCTACTTTAGGAGCATCACATTTGGAACATCCCAATTAAACTGACACTGTGTGTGTGGCTCAGCATGGGGCTTCACCCTCAAATCATGAATATAAAACTTTCTATTGTATGAGACGCTCATATGAGGCTTTTGTGTCTGTCTGTGAATAGAGAAAAATAAAGCATACAGCTTGATGTTTCTGGGGAGGGAGATATCCTTCCAGTGGTAATGGAAAGATAATGTTTGTTGTGCTCATGTGTAGACAGAAAAACACATCTCAAGGCTTATTAGAGATAATGTCCATGCCTGATTCATATGCATGGTTCTATCTCTTTGTCTTATTTCAGTTCTGTTGCTCACAGGTTGTTTCCTATTAGTGATAACCCCAAATTGCAGATCTCGTAGGATCATTGTTTAGTATGTTGCTGCACATTTTCTTGGGAAGGAATCAAAGCAGTGCTCAGATAATTTGCCTGCAGTGCTGTGTAAAATGTGAGAGCTGATACAGGCTTTGAAGGCGGTTTTAGTGAGACTTGATTTGGCTCAGCCCGTAAGGAAACAGAAACCCCATCTACATCAGCACTGGCACAAGGCTGAGCTTTCAGCTCTCTCAGGAAGGCAGATTCTGCTGAATCTGTTCCACAGCTGCTTGCGCAGTTTTCAGTCCAGTAAGGCTCAGACATTTCCATAAAAATACTCCGTACGTGGAAGTGTGGTTTAGTTGGGTGGTGGAGAGCTCAGCTTGCATATTCAGCAAGATTGCTCAACATTAAACATGTTCTGTTCTCTTAAATTAGATGGACATAACACTTGCTACAAGAACCTTCATCAAAATTAATAAATCATGCACTGTGTTTTAAGCCAAATGCTGCTGTGGTCACAGCATGCTTCCTTCTTCCTCCCTCTGAGATGCTGAGCTATTGAAAGAGTCCAAGATGTGTTTCTTTGTATTCCTTTAGACTTTCTAATGCTTTTCTGTGTATGCCATCACATCACTGCAGGCAGGTAATCAATTGCAAAATTACACTTGGAAAGTGTATCAGTGTTTGTTATTTGTCTGGCAGAAGGATTCCTGTCCAAAGGGCCCCAGCACTGTTACATGCCCTGAGAGCTGTCATCTCCTACTCTAGATGTGCCCCTGACTCCACAGCTGTCTAAAGAGCACATGGAGAGTTAGAGAGATTTGGATGGCCCTGAAAAGCTGTTGAGATGCAAATCCAAAGCAGAGTCATACACCTGGGTGCCTTCACAATTATGCCTGATGTACCATGGTCCTGATCTGCAGAAGGAAAAGAGTTTGAGAGGGTTGGGAAAGTGGGTGCAAGGAGAAATTATATGAGGATGGACAGTGACTCTGCACCTGTTTGCCTGTAGCCTCCTTGGTGAGATGGTGATCATGTGCTCCAGCCCTCAGAGAGAACACCGAGCACCTGAATTGAGGCATCATACAACACAAAATAATGCAAAAGGCAATAGATGAGCAACCCACTCAGTTTGGTTTTCTTCCAAGCTTGTGCCCCAGCAAAACAAGATGTCATTTTTCTGCTGTTCTCTTGGTCCCTTTTCTGTGCACGGTGTGTCTTCGGCAGAAAAACTGCTGCCACAGTGACACACTAACCCAGTTTAGCCTCAGGTCCTTTTTCTGAGGGGTGGGGGAAAGAACAGACTGTGTGTGCCTGTGACAGTACTTTGTGATAGAGGGGACTAGGTCTGAGTCTTAGTGCATGCAATCCTTGCTGAGAGGGGTGACCTTAAAAATGTTAAATAGATGGAACAGGATTTTTTTAATCACAGATCTGAATTTTCTGGTATTCCTCTAAGGTTTTGCAGGCCTTTTATTGTCTTCTGAAAGTCTTGTGCACAGTTATTTGGTCATTGTACACCCCATGCTGGGTTATTTTTACCCAGGGTAAAGAAATTTCTGTGTTTCTAACAGATGACACCTGGGTGAAGACTCGTCTAGACACTCCTTAAAATCTTGTCTGTAGGAAATGGGTTTTCAGCTTGAAGTAAAATCTCAGTGGAGACCAGAATGCTTGTAGACTGAGTATATATTGGCCACTCAAAACAAACTGTCCTATACTGTGGAAGAGATTAAACCTGTGAAAACCAGAAAATTTCCCACCTTCACCAGGCTTTGGTCCTGTATCACCATGTATTAGTTAGTAAAGATTGCTCCTTTAATTGCAGGTATTTTTTCTGATTTATCCTTGCTCAAAATTTACTCTAAAAATCAGTAAATTAGGTATTTCATTCGCTCCTTTACTTGGGTAAGTTAAACACAGGAAATTGTCTGAGAGGAAACCTGTTAAAATTAATTAATTATTTCCTCAAAAGTGTGGGAAAGGCAGAACTAAGGCTGGCTATGCTATCCAGGCACACAGGGGAAGGTGGGAAGAGATGAACTGTGTATGTTCTACCCCTTGCCTTGCCAGTGTGAATCCTTTCAAACTGCTCAACAGGAAAGGAAGCCTCAAGAAACAGCACTGCTAAAATTTCCTGCACCTCGTTAGTAAGTGCAGACTCCATCTTGTGAAACTCTGGCTTTGCTGGATAAAATGTTCACAGAAAGAGCTGGAAGTGAACCTCAGCAAAGTAGGCCAAGACTAAAATCCCAAGCTTTAGCTGACAAATGGAGTGGGTCTGAAATGATGGCACCAATGGTGTATTCTCAAGAGGGTCTCCACACACGGTAAATTTGAGCTCAGATTTGCTTGGGAAGGAGAAAATTGTGCTCAGGAGAGCTCGAGCACCTTTTCTACAACGTGGTACCTTCCTCCTCCCTCAGTTCCCATTACGCCTCCTCACTCTGACAGACAAAACCTTTGTTGACGTTCAGGCTCACAAAATCTCCCACTCTTTTAAAATTAGAAGATTGTTACCTCAATGGGAGAAAGCCAAGTCTGTTAAAGCTGCAGCAGCAGATACCTGTGAAGGCCCTGGTTTCATGCTTGGGTGCAGTTTGTTCCTCGGTACGTCCTGCCTCTCCCAAGGGAATCAACGCTCCTTTATCAGACATTCCTGGCATAAGATCGAGCCCCTGAAGGTTGTAGCATTTTCAGAGAAGCATAAATGAATCACTGAGCTGACAGCCCCTTCCACAGTTTAGTACATGGATTTCAGGAAGCGGAAAAATTAGCCATAAAGGAAAAATCTTTCATGTCCATCCAGTTCCCTGATCGTGATCCGTTAGAAAGATTGTCTAACAAGACAATGCCTAACAATGTCTCAAAAGATAATTTTAAGCCATATTTATTGTATGTATGTGTACACATATATATGTGTGAGTTTTAGCTGGTTTTCAATCCACCATGGCATTTGCTTGACTCTAGACAAATCATAGAAGCTTGTATTTGGGCCATTCCTCCTCATTGTCTTTCTGGATTTCCTTGTTCTTTCATTCCATGATTCTTTTTTCCTTAGGTTTCTGTGGGAGCAGTGGAAGGACATACAGCACAAGCTGTCGGCGAGCTGCCAGGTTGTTTGTCCTGTTTCCTTCAGGTTGTGCCGTGGGTTGTTTTCATGTTTGGCTCAGTCATGCCAATAAACATTTGCAGATCACAGCGGTGTTTATTCAGAAAAGAAGCCAAAGGTCTCAGACTTAGAACATGAATACATGCAAGGTCAGTGTTCTTGTGCTGAGCCACTGCTTTCAAATTCCTATGAATTATTCTGGATTTTTTTTTACTTCAGTTGGCTTCAAATATCTCTTTGAACATATCTATTCATCAGCATCAAATCAAAAGCTTGGCAGCTATTTCTTGATTAAATAATTATTCCCAAACTAATAAACATCACAGCAGGGTTTAATTAATACATGTCAGTCATATGGTTTTTTTCCTCTCTATTTGTTTTTTCCTTCCTAAAAATACCATGTTCTGAAATTAGTATCTGCAGAATAAAGGTGTGGGCTTTTTTCTGCAGTGAGGCATGGGAAAGACAATTCAGGAGTCTGTTGACTGCATCTACTGCTTTTTCTGTTTAGGCATGGATATCTCATGTTTGAAAGTTTCCTGCTAGAAAAGCTGCAAAAATCTCTTTGGAAACCCTCCTTGCCCCTTTAGGACTATTGTCATCATAATAAAAACAACTCTGCTGCAACTTTATCTTTTATGAAGAATCTTCCACTAACAACTTAGTTTTATTAACCACCTCCCAGACCAGAACCCATGGAGAGACTGAGGCAGTGTTGGGGATTTAACTTTATAATTTAGAAATATTAAACCCCTAAGTGCTGCCCAGGATTGTGTGCTTTGTAGTTTTGCATTTGAAGTGTTGGAGCCACTCTCAATATGCTGCCTAAGGATGTCAAGTGTGATGAAGAGATGTTGATACCTTTGACCCTAGATGACACAGCAGCAATTAAGAAACATAATTGTTTGGTTTTGTATTTAGTTCTTCTTTTGGTGTTGTTGGTAATGAATATCTCTATATGCATAAGCTACAAATAACTTTAGCTACTGAGTGAAAAGTGTGTTTTAATGTAAAAAACCAGACAGAACTCCTTAAATTAGTCTAACAAAATAAAACAGCCTTTTAAATTAAGGGGTTCAGTGTAGTTTTCCTACTTAACAACCTGGTAGTTTTAGCATGTTCATGTTCACACTTCCCAGAGACTTATGGGGCAATATATAGAAATCAGGCTTTAAAATGAGCAAGCAGTCACAGTCCCTCAAGTGGATCTCACTGCCTGACCTTGATGAAATGAATATTTCTAATGTGCTGAAGGGATGGATAATTATTACCATATTTTGCAAGAAGTGTGGTCTGCTTTGAAGTTGGCAGAATCTTTTCCTGGGGACTTTGTAGGATTAGACTTTCTACATGGGCAAAATTGCTTCCTTTAAGGAATGTATTTCCAGATGGAGCGATACTCGGCTCGTGCACACTGAGATGCAGAATGACTTCAAACAGCCATGAGATATAATGAGAAGTGATATTATTCATAACCTCATCAAGAACTGCATCCGTGGAGATTATGGAACGACCTCATCTTTTATTCGGACCGTGCCACGTATTCTGCCTTCAACAGGGGCCCCAGTGAAACACTGGCTGAGCTGATTAATTTATTTTCAATTTACAGGAAGACTTCCATGCCCATAAATATTTTTAGATATGTGCATCTATAATATAGCTTTGCACTTAAGTAATGCCTTTGAAGGAGTATTGGAGAAATTATTAGTTCAATTTCTCCAGGAAAGAGTATTCATAAAGGTTTTGGAGTTTAATCTTATTGTATGGCTTCTTTGATTGTTGAGTCCTGCTTGCACTGCATCCTTTGTTCCCTTGGTTTTACAGGTCTAATCTTTGAAGGAGGAGAATATTATTTGGCATTCTGTGTATACTTCACTCTGTATAAATGATCTGTTTTGATATTTGCTGGTTTTGTAGTAATTGAGTACTTAATTAATAGTAAATGTACAGAAAGCATTACATTTCTTTCCACGTGGAAAGTAATCCCAGGATTTTAAGAAGGCTGAGTTTCCTATCTCCTGTTGAATATGCATTTCCAAGTGTGCTGGATGGTTGACTGATGTGTTTTTAAATGAATACATATGCTTTATGACAATTAGACAAAATTTGAACAAAAATTTGTCAAACAAGGAGGGCAGTGAGAAAATCCCCGTGTTTGTGGCAAGAGTTTTCTGCCAACCTTGGCGACGTGCTGAAATTCCAGGAGAACTTTGGGCTGCGGTGATGTGTGCCTTGCTGTGGGGAAGAATCTTGGTGCCTTCCCCTGTGGAAAGGGAATTTCTGAGCAGCTCTGGAGCAGCCCAGAGCGTCCCTCAATGGTTTATGAAGTCAGTGGTCAGGAGAATTCCCATTGGGCTCTGCTGAAGGCTCCACTGTGGAGAATGGGGAGACCTTTGGGATATATCTGAGGGGGTTTTTACCTGCAGGGCCACGAAGGAGAGGCCGTGCCTGAATTTACAGCTGGGGATTCTCAGCCAACTGCGCCTCTGTAGCTGTAACTCACAGCTGGAAAGGCAGGGGGCTTTAGGAAGGCTGAAATGAGTGAGTGCAGACCCAAGGGAATGGTGCTGTGACTCTGAGGTCACAGGAGAGGAGCACTCAGCAGCCTGTGCCCCACAGCCCCAGCGAGGGGCTGCAGCACCTGGCTGGGCCCAGCCCCTGCTCTGGGTGTGTATTGCCAGGCAGGGCTGCACACAGAGCTGGGAGTATGAATGAGCTGCTTTTCAGGAGGCAACAGCTGAAGGAGCTGAGGTCTTATTTAACCCAAATCCTTCCTCCCAGGAGAGGATCAACTCCACCCTGCTGAATGCAGCATTGTTCTCCGCATGGCCAGGCTTCATGGGAACCCCCACAGGACAGCAAGGCTAAGCTGAGGGCTGGGGATGTCTGTCAGCCTATTGTTCCTGGTCTGAATTCCTTGATAAAACGTCTCTCTCGGGTTTGCCATACACAATTCTCAGCAGCATTTCACTGGCAGAGGATGGGCTGAATTTCCCAAGCTCTTGAGGCTCTTTGCAGCTTGATCCTGGGATGATTTTTCAAGCAGATAGAAATGTTTGTACTGGCAGAGAGGCACAGGATCTGAAAGCGCATCTTGTCTCCCAAGATTGTAGCTCTTGACTTGCTGATCAGATGAGTTTACCTGTGTGTAAGTTTGGATATTGTTCTGCATTTTCCCCGCAGTGGTGTGGGCGATTCTGTGTTCAGTACCAGCCATTGCTGCTCAGTGTTGGGCAAAGTCCCTCCTGGTTCTCAGGAAAATGTGTGGCACTGGTTTTCCTTTTTGCTGTAACCACTTTACTACATAATATTGGACAAAATTCTCCAGGGTGCGGTGTGTTAAAGCAGCATGAAACCCATTGACTCCTTCTCTTCAGAAAGTATAAAAATAGAGACAGCTCTGCAAGCAGAGCACTTTTCCCAGAGTAGAAATAGATGAAATAGGAGGGACCTACACTGCAGAGTGTTTTGGACAGCTTTTAATGACCAGCAGTCATTCTTGTGCTAATCTGTCCCTCTCTAGGAATATTTCCAGTTACTCTTGACTTGCGCAAATTCATTTTATTTTCTTCCCTCTGCTGTCAGGCTGATGCTTAATATCAGCCAGCAGGTGAGAGCTCTCAGGGCTGGGAGGCAGCAGAAATAAATATTCCAGTGGGAAGGGAGACAGATGTGTGATCACTGCATCAGCTTAAGGAGGGCTGGGGAAGAAGGTGTCATTTATCAAACCCCATTAACTTTGCAAGTACTTTCTGCTTCACAGATGAATCTGGACGTTTTCATTACGTAGTAGACAATGACTTGGGTCAGCTGCATAATATAAAACATTTGGGAATACATTAAAACATTATCTGACAAAGCTTTTCAAAAAAAAACCAAACCAAAAACAAACCCAAACCAAAACAGGTCCCAAGTGCATTTGTATGAGCTATTCTTCATTAAAACAAATAACATTTGTCTCTGTTCAGAGCCAGAGGAGAGAGCACTTTATTTCATCTTTGCTGATAGGGATTGTCTTCTTTTTCCTGCTTACAACTCTGCTGTAAAATTATGTCTTTTCTTTCAAAACTGGCATTGTTGCAATAGGTTTTCCAAAGAAGTAGTTGGTAAGCTTTCCCTGCTCAAAGCCACACTGTGAGTAAAATATGAAAGGGCTGTTTTTTTATATAATTTCTAGTTCCTATTTTATTAAACATGTGCATTTTAGCATTAAGCTTTTTCTTTTGTTGTTGTTGTATTTTATTGTCACAAAACTCATAGATTGTTATCTGGGAATAAAAGAATACATATAAAACTTAAGTTTAAAATGTCCTATGGAGGTATTGGGCAAATTATAGTAATGGCACAGTTTGCATTCTCTGCATTTCATACATTAAAGTATTAATGTGCACCTGCAGTTTTTTCTAAATAACTTTCTAATAATTTTCTAAAAAAATTATTGTGAATGCAAAATTGCTACAGCCCATTTACACAGGTGCCTGTGGCAGTGACTGGATATAGTTAAATGTCCCTGCTGGGAACATGAGCATCAAGAACTCACTTTATATTCAGCTATGAAGCGTAGCTTTTCTTAATTTTAATGTTTGATGGCAGAGACTGAAATAGATGCATTATGTAATGCTAAAATAGGAGAGAAAGTTGAAGCAGAGTTGAGAATCCAGCCACCCCCACAACGTAGGTGTCTACGAGTCTGGGGTTGCATCTGAATCAGATGATGAGAGCCTGAAGTTTTCCAAAATGTCAGAAGTCCCAGTACCAAAATTAAATGCAGACACATAAAGGGACTAAGACAAACAGAGGGGGAGATGTAACCCTTGAAACTTGATTCCAGCTTTTGCCCACTTTGGAGCTTGGAGAGTAGATCTGTAAAGGTGTTTCGGTGGTGGAGGGAGGAGGTGCTTGCAGAAGTCCCAGCGGGCACCTGTGGGCAGATACAGATTTTGGTAAAGTCACCAGAAAACCTTTTAGAAAATGTTTATTTTTTCTTTTATAAATTAGGAAGAAACTTCTGTATATGAAGCCTGTACCTGATCTGTCAGGTGAATTTTAGTGCATGAATCCACCTCAATTTACAAGAACCAGTAGCAAAATGTTGTAAATAAAAGTATCTGATAAAAAGGTGGCTACAAAGCAAAGATTCATTCTTGTGGTTGGGTCTTGCTTGAGGTGTGGTTTGGTTTTCTCCAGGCTTCTCTTTTTCTGTCTCTTAATTGATATCCCACTTTCATTAACTTATGGAAATGCAAATGTTACATAGGATGAAGATGTTTCACCAAGAAGGTTCATTAACTATTGAGGCAGCCAGTTAATAGCACTGACTACAAGTACCAGAGCAAGAGATGGTTTTTGTGTAGGATTAAACTGCAGCACTGTATCCAAAGTGAGACACACGGATGCCAAGCCACAGACGTCTCCAGAGCAGAGCTGGACACCGCTGCTGTTCGGAGAAAAAGTACAAGAGGAAAGTCAGGAAGGCAGATCCATCTTGGAAAAAGAGAAATCACATTGCTGTGGTGTTGCATTTCATCTGCTTTCGGCTTCAGCCACAATTTTCTTCATAAAAGTAAAATTGTGTCAGATGTTACTTGGCTGCCTGACTGATGAAATGATGCCATTCCCTGCCTTGCACAGTTCCCACACTGTTCTTCTGGAAGCAGGAGCTACCTCCTCCTGTTTCCCGAGTGTCTGATCCTGAGTATTTTGTTAAGCCAGATTTCAGGTCTTGATCTCTGGGCTCTGCTGGCACCAAAGCTGCACAGCTGGCAGTCAGTGCTATGGGTTTACTTCAGCACCTGACACAAATTAGGCTCAGGTTTTACTGCTGCTCCTGCTGGAGAAGGTCTTGCCTCTGTCCTCAGCTCATTTAAAACGTGCTAATTGTGCCGTGGTGTTCAAGTGGATGCAGGGGGTGAATGTTGCACCTGCAACAGGCCTGAATTTTCTCCCACTGAAATCTTTATGCACTGCTGCAGAGCAGTTCCTCCTGAGCTCGATTTCCAGACATCAATGGGGTTTTACTTGTCCATAAACTTCAGGATTGCTTGATGTTTATTCTTTTCAAATTACTAAATATTGAAAAATACATATTGCCATGCATCACAATTACATCTCATGAATGTAATCTCATATACCAGAACAAATGGAGATAGAACAAATAATTTGAAATGATTTGAGTATGCAGAAAGTTCATTAGGAGTAAAATCTCATTTTCAGTGTTACAAAACAATTCAGCATCATTAGTATATTGTTGTTTATACATACTTATGAACTTACATCAGATATTTATATTGGCTTAATTTGGAGCTGACATTCAGAAGACTGCACTGATTTACAGTGATGAATCCAGGTAAATAATTCTAATCTGTCTGTATTAAAATTCCTTTCTGCAATTAAGCATCATTTTAACTTAGAATTTTGCTCCAAGTTGCAGCGTGGATTCCAGCCTCCTTTTGTGCTCTCTTCCCTTTCCTAGGAAAAGCGTGGAAGGTGCTGTTGCCATGTCTGTTTCCAGCACACACTGTTTATAGTTCTGCTGTAATTTTAATTTCTCTGAGTGGCTCTGGGTGTGCCTTCAAGCCCTGCAGATATGTTTTACCAGATGAAAGCAAAGCATTTTCATCAGAATGCACCCTGGTAGATGCACAGCACCCTCCAGAGCCTGCCTGCCAGCTTGATGTGGTAACACTTGGTACAGAAAGCCACACTGTTATACTTTTAAATACTCACCTGTGTCATTCTCTTCCAAGTAAGACTTAAGTTTTGAAAGGCACTTGACACATTGGATGTTTGGTCCTTGAGCAGCTCCTTGTTGGACTCAAAACAGCAAAAGCCAGATCAGTGGGACTCAGGTCTCCTTATCTTTGTTCTCAGCATCCATCCTGCTGCTGAGGGCCCAGGGCTGGAGCTGCTGCCTCAGCACAGTCCTGCTTTGAGTGACTTCAGAATTCAGAGTTAGCTGTGAAACATCCCTCTGGTTTATCAGCCCCCTCAGGGACATTGTTGCTTACCGTCCCTGCTCCCATTTCTCTTCCGATCTTGATTAATCTCTGTCAAGCAAAGCCACAAATTACTTGTCAGATCAATGACTGGATTCCTCCTGCTCTGCCTTGGGCTTTCCGGAAGAAAGGATCTCACTTACCCTGGGTGGATTATCAGAGTGGATTATTCTGGGTTCTGCCGCCAAGAATAAGGAAAATCTGATCAGGCAGCTGCAGGTCAGTGCATGCTTTATATCGAGCTGTAGGGAATGAAATTGGCTGCTGAAGACACGCTCCAGTTTGGGAGCTAAACAGGAGTCTGCAAAGCATCTGAGATTCCAAGCTGTGTACTTTTATAGGCATTTCTAATCAGTTGCACATATTAAGGCTTTGACAGGCTTGGTGAAGTAGGTGCTCAGGATATTCAGTTTATTAAGTTGGAGATTATTGAGTTTCCTCTGAATTCTTTAGGTGATGTAGTGTCACTCTTGTGCTTATCATGTGCAGCTGGCTCTGTTTGGGGGTCATGTGTGCAGCAGGGAATAAATGCTGTAACTTGGTTTGCCTGCAAGATCCCGGTCTGAAAGGATCAACAGGATTTGGAAAACCGTGAAAGCTTTGTTACTGTTGTTGACTTGAATTGCTGCAGCATAGATTTGTTGTCCCTGGGGCAGAATTTCTGTGCAATATCTCTCTATATTTATTGCTAAAAAGGAAGACTCTTAAGTTACAGGTTATTAATTCTGTCTTAGGCACTTGCTGCAGGATGGAACTGGAATTTAGCAGTCTTGTCTTTGAAGTGTCATAAATATATTTCTGCTACATTTTATTAACCTTTCTCTGTAATTAAAAAGCTAATGGCAGTGAGATCTGAGAGTGAGTCTAGTTCAGGTAATTCACCATTCTGACACAGCTTTTTAATGGCTCTGGTTGGGTTTGAATTTCTTTGCAGATATTTGTAGGATTTACAAAGGCTCAAGGATGAACTCGTCAGAGCTGTTCTAATACTCTTCTCCTGCTTGTACTTTTCTGCTGTGCCACATATATTTTGGATTTCTCCAAGTTTTTTTTCCCCTAAAAATAAATAAATTCCACTTAGTTTATTCATGGTGCCAGCTCATCAGGATTTCTTATGGATCTCAAACTTCTTGATAGCTGCTAAGCCAGTGTTTATTTTATAATAGTTTGGACTGACATTACCACTCTTCGCAGGTTGTAGGAGCTGCTACACTCTCTTTGTGCTTAAAATTACTTCCACTGACACCAAGTACTGTTATTGGTGCTTGTTACTGCCTCAGTTTAAATCAGACAATACCTCTTTAAGGTCTGTTTGATTCCTCTTCCAGTCTAAAAATGTTTCTGTTCTCAGTCATAAATTCAAATTGAAATACTTTTTTTTCCCCCAAATAAAAGCATAATACACATTTTGGAAAGAATTCAGGGGTTTAAAGATCTGCCAATTTTCCAAGCCAGTTCTTTTTTAATATTACAAGTTACACCTCTCAGTTAGGATCTTCCAAAGCACTAGTGCTTTAACTAGGTGCTGTTTTCCCTGTCAAGCAGCTTTTCAGTAGTTCTGCATGCCGAGCACTTCCACCACTGAGCCCTTATTTCTTTGCTGTCTGTGAGTTGCATAATACTGCAAAAATTCTATTAAATTTCAGTACCAATATACTGCTTGAGAGAAGGTTCTTCTGTTTGCAGAAAGCAGTAATAATGCATTCTTTTCTATACATTTTACCTTTTATTTTTAACCTTTTGTCCTTGCACTCAGCTGTCACTTCTTGGAGAACTGACAGATTGTTTTGTAACCATGGGGGCAACTGCATCTGAATTGGGATTTATTCACTGGGAGGGAAGAGTCAGAACAGATCGTGAACCACTGCAAAAACAAACAAACCTTATTGTCTCTGTGTGGGAAATCAGTCTCTGTGAAAAATGTCCTTATTGAGGAGATCTTCCAGAGGGCTGTGTCACCACATCCATGGTTTTGGGAGCCTGGTGAATGGCTGGAGCACCAACAGCCCGGAGAGAGTTCTGACAGCAGGATCAGGCCCACAATGGGAACTCCACTCCTTCCTAATGCTTCTCCTGTACAAATGAAACCTTTTATTTATAGGAACAAATTTGGGAGGCTTTCCTTTAACCACCGTCATGAAAAGCTGCTGAGAAGCTGCTTTCCTCTCCCTGATACAGAGCCCTAATCCCTGCAGCCCAGCTCCAAGGCTGTCTCTATCCTGACATTTGGTTTGCCTGTTAAAAAAGAATTTCCCTCCTCAAATCTATGTGCTGAGGCACAACTGTCACAGTGCTTTAGCAGCAAAGTTTACAGAAATAACGTTCTAACATTTTTATTGCTGTTTATATTGCTTTAAAGTACCTGATTTGTGACCAGTGGACAGTTTTATTGCCTTCTGTGAGCTTCGTGTCTCAGGCAGAATGCTTTTATTATTTAATGGATACTGTTGATTTTGGGGAAGCACCTCCCTTTGGATGATATTGTCCTGCTAAAAGAGAACAATCCCTTAAAATCCACAAGGATCTTAACTCTTGACCTTTAGGATTTGATGGCTGTGGGCACAGGAGTGCCCAGGGGCTTAAGCCACTTGGTAATGCCATGCCAGGAAAATTCCAGCGTCGATCCGAAAGTGTGGGAGGCTTCAGGGAACTCAGAAGTGAATGTGACACAGCCAGAAGGTTGTTAGCTTTTTGTGCCTTTGTCACCTCAGCTCTAGATGTGGAGTCTCAAGACACAAAGATTGTTTTTTTGGTAGTTCCAGCTGTTTTCAGTACTCCTGTGTGGGTCTCCACCAGGCTGGAGCATCTCTACAATGAGCTGACAGTGAAACTGTTGGAAAAAGCTGAAGAGCTGTAAAGTGATCCAAGACCAGGGATTAGTCAGGTGTTGCACGGTTCATGTCAGATTATTTTTCCTCTCTATTAATTGTCATTTTACTTACCTAAAACCTGGACACCCAGCCAGGTTGTGCCTCTTGGTACAGCTCTAGCAGCAGGCATCTCCCTCTGGAAGTGCCTGTCTTGTTCCATTGGCAAAGAGAGGATTTAGATTGAGTTTGGGCAAAATGCCAAACTTTTGCTTTTGGGAGAGTGTGCCGAGACGAAGCCCCACACTGGATTTTTGTGATGGGTTTCCATGCAATGTCCCAGTTATTATTCCCTTGCTCTTTGGAGGATTTGGATTCCTTCTCCAGTCTCCCCACGAGGCCCAGGTCTTCACAGAAAAGGGAAATGTCATCTTAAATTGCATGGAAAGTTTCTTAAAGTCCATTCAAGCCTCTGCAGTTTCCAGGCAGGGCCAGATGGCAGAGGTGTCTCTCCACATCCTTGTTGTAGTGGTGAAACAGCCCTGGGTGCAGTGAAAATAAATGTTTGTGCCACCTGGTATGAACAAGTGTTTGAATTTAATCCAGGTGTCATTTTCTGTCTGGAGCTGCTTAACATTGAGCTTTGGAGGGGATTCACTGTAGAAATGTGAGAGCAAAATGATGTTGGCCCAATGGGGGATGTCTTTTACATCTGGCCTTCTACCTCTGTCAGTTTGTACCGAAACACTGTAATTATCAAGGGGCTTTTATACCTGCTGGGAAGCATCATAAGTAGGGGTCGTTCCCTGTGTGTTTGTGCTATTTACAATATACCTTGTTAGACCATGTTTAGAATATAAATGAATTAATTTAATGCAGGCAGTTCCTGTAATTGCAAGGGAGCAGCCCCGGTGCTGCTGCTTGTCATACCTGAGGATCAAGACACTGAGAAATTATCTCCCCACACCTTTTCTCTGGTAGCTTTAATTAGCTGGGATTTTACAGCCTGGGCTGAGCTCGCTGGGCTCACAATTAGTAAACCCAGCAGAATGAACAAACAGCTTGGAAATCTGGTGAGGCAATAAGTGTGAAGCCCTTCATGTATGGGAACATCATGCTGCTGCTAAATCCAGGGACAAAGCAAGCCTGGTCTATAAAAATCCTCAGGAGGCAATTTCCACAGCCAGTTAAAATGCCAGTGTGTTTGACTGCATCCTACAGCACGTGCCATTTAATGAGCATGTGGTTGCCAAAATCTGAATTAAGTTACAAAGCTGGAATCAAGTGGGTTTGTGAACTTGGAAAAAGGAGAAATGAAATAATTCCAGTCAGAATTAGAAGCAGTGTCAGGATGGTCACATAGATCTACCACGTACAATTGAAAATCATTTCCTAAAAATGGGTTGTTAAGGGCATATCTGGGGGAGCAGAAATGTTCTTTTCCATCCCATGTGGAAGTTAAATGATCATCCAGGGACAGAGCCAGTGTGTAGGGAGTTGCAGGTTATCTCTAGGATTCCTGAATGGATTGGACATGGATTAGACCTGAATACTTTACAGATGCCTCTGGCTGAGAATCTGCCTGATGTACCCAGTGTGGTTTAATAGGAAATGACTGAAATTATCAACAAGAAAGGAGAATAACTGCAGGCTAATAGTGAATCTGATTTTGTTCTTTAACACTGAAGCCTCTTCTGGTCCAGATCAGTGTCAGGCTGTATCAGGAGCTACTGTGATTCAAGCAAGATGAGATTCTTTGATCACGGATGTCCTTGTCATTTAAAATGTGATTAGTGCAACCATGGATTAGGATGTGATTGTGCACTAAGAGTATTGCATGACTTTTAAAAATAAACAAAGTCACTAAAGACATTCTGAATTAACAAAAACTTCCAAAATGGATATTGCAAATTTAAATTTGTTTTTGCTCAGGTCAAAAACATCCAGATATTTCACTGGAGAAAAGAAAAAGAATAATATTGTCTATTTTTTTTATTTCTCCTGGAAGTTCTTACCAGCTATGAGCTATGGGTTATCCCATGGGGGGGCACCCTCATCCAGGACTGGGGTGTTTTGGGGTGAAGCCCTGGAGGGTGGCAGGTGACAGGGCTGCATTAAGGGCAGCAGGTTGTACAGAAACAGCATTTTTGCAAGTCCAGATTCCACCAGGCTTTAGTTTTCCAAGCTTCCAGGAAACTGAGTTTTCTTCTGGGGTTTATTGTTTGTTTTTCAGGTTTGGTGATTTTTTTTTTGTTTGTTTTTGTTTTTTTAGTGGCAGCAAGGCAACCTTTCTGATAGTGAAAAGTCTGTAAGTTGAAAGCTGAGGAAACATCTTAGTTTGGGGTATTTGTAGCTCCCATGGATCAAAAAGGTGATGATTTTGCTGAGGATTTTTCAGGGGGTGTTGATCAGAGCCTGAATTTATCATATGCTCTCCAGACTTTGAGTAGGAAACACTTGTAATTTCTGCATTGCTTCATGAAGCAGTGATGGGGGTCATCGCTGTTTATGTTTTCAGAGGGGAAAAATCCCCCAGCCAACAAGAAAACAAAATAACGCAATGTGATTTCCATAGGCTTTCAGGGCATAACATATTTCCATTCCCTAACAAAAGGAAGATTTTAGATATTTTGCTTTAATCCTCATACTTTTTTCCCATTTCTCTTTTGCCTCAGGAATGCATTTAGCGATAGCAGGATAGACTTTTTAGTATTTAAAAATTAGCAATCATCTGCAAAGGCATCCTGCTAAAGGGAAGGGAGGCAGCGTGCAGGCTCCACACAAAACCTTTTCACCATTCAGGAGCTGAAATTTATTCTTACAATTTAATCTCAAGATACGTCAGTGTGTTAACAGGAGAACAATCTTGTGTCTGGGATAAATATTCCTAAATTGCTCATTGGACCATTTTTGCTGGCAAAAAAACAGGGGGCAGCTTTTGGTTACCTGTGAAAGAATAGCCCGTGCTGTGCCAGATGCTGATGAGAAGTTAATCAGCTTTTTGTATGGATACATTCATTGCTAAAAATAAGAGATTAGAGTACAATGGAGGCATAATTTCTGTGCTGGGGAAGACAGCCTGAGAACTGCACCTTGGATAATTTGGTGCTAGGCCAGGTATTTTTAGGGATATATGGTTTACTGAATGAGAAATTTTCTGTTCTTGTGCTTGTGTTATGGGCTATCTAATGAGGAATTCCATTGCTTAGTTTTAAAGTTGTTTCTCACACCAGAGAGACCTTTGAATTTCTTTTGAGATGCTAAATTTCTGCTATTTAATATATATTTACTGTCACCTATATAGAAAAATCAGCAGTTCTGTATGGTGTCAAAAGCAACCACAAATAGAATTTTAGAAAGGATTCCTAAATATCTTTATGCAAAATCTGAACAGCAAATCATTGCAGTAAAATTGTAATAATAATAATAATAATAATAATGCAGGTGTGTTCTCAAGGTATTTATTACCTTTTTCATGTTCATGTCTGGCTTTCCTGTTCAGTATTTTCAGTAAACAGGAGCAAAACTGTAAAGGTATGTGCATCTTTGTGAGCTACAAATTGTGTCTCCGAGTTCCTGCTCCAAGGTCATTAAACATTCGAGCACTTCAGTTCTCTTATCCATGAAATTAAGTTCATTTCCTATAATTTTAGGTGTCCAGCAGGTAAAGACTGAGCCCAGGGTAATCATCTGGGCTCTTTCAATGGCAGCAGTACCAGTGATCATGCATCTCCTGGATTTTAAGTAGCTGATTTAGTGAAAGGGAGGTGACTCATGGCTTTTTGACTGCTTGGGATTGACAGTGATGTGAGCATGGAACTACAGGAGCGTTAAACAAAGACTGAGGTGCAGTAGCGTGGATAAATAACAGCAAATGGCATTCTAACAACTTGGTACACTTTGATGGAATACTTTAAAATTCATATTTCCTTGTAGAACTTCAATAAATAGACTGATTTAATCTGATAGTCACTAGGAGCACTTAGCTGCTGAACCCTTCTTTATCCCATATAATGGCTGTACAGAAAACTTGTATTTTTATGTGTTTCTGTTTTGCAGAGCTGAACAAACACTGTATTATTTAATCAAAAACAATTACAAGCCTGTTAACAGCAAATAAAACCCGAGCTATTACACCCTAACAGTTAGGACAAAGGAAAACTGGAGCATATGTAGGCTGATTAAATGGTGTATATTTAATTTTCCTTTCAACCAGAGAAAATGAAGGATGTCAGCTGCTGAAATTCACAGAAGACAGAATATAGTGAGAGCCACATGGGCTGAAACAATGATCCAGGAAAATCAAGTACGTAGGGGCTCTCAAAAGAAATTTGAAGAAAAAAGAACTAAAATACAGCAGAGGAAGAATCTCTTGTGGGTAAAAAGAAAAAAAATATGGAAGAAACATCTCCCTGAAAGCTTTAAATTGCCAATGTTTACATCCATGGTACTATAGGTGATGGTGTTATCTAAGATCTACCATTTTCTCTCATAAAGTTAATTTCAGAATTTATATCTTCTCTCAAATGAAGAATTTTTGTGGTAAGAAGTAGTGTAAAGAAGGACTAATGGAAAGAAAAGGTCCAGAGAGATTGAGAAAGACTTTCAGGTGAGCAACTGGCAGCTACTGTCAAAAATTAATCTTGAAAAATGTCCTAATTGGAAAAACTGTCTCAGGTGTGTGAGACTTCTTCCCCATCCCCTTCTCTGCTGCTTTCTTCCCAGACAGCAGGAGTTAACAGAAAACATTTAATTTTCTTTTAGGAAATACTTCTCTTTTTTGTGTCTGAATATATGGAGAGGCTTCTTGCTACTTCAAAGTCTGAGTATTTAGAAAAAGGCTTGGAAAGGTAAAAGCAAGTGACATTGTCTACATTGTTTTATAAATATCAAAGCCACTTAATAATTTTTTTCTATTGCCTGAAGAATAATCATTTTTTTTCAGTATTTTGTGCCTCAGCAATAGAATTATTCAAAGATTTTAAGGGCTTATTTTCAGCTCCTTTTGCAAAAGGAGAGCTCTTGCAAAAATCTATACCCTTCTCTAAATTTCTTTCTTCGTAAGCCCATGTTAAAATGTCACACCTTGGCAAAAGAAATATGTCAGAAACAGATACATTAGAGCAAGAAAAAACCCACGTTTTTTTCTTTTTTTTTCATATGAAAGTCTGTAGTGTAAAGAGGAATTGTAAATGTAACTGAAGTCCTTGAAAAAGGCAAGACAAACCCAAAGTGAAGTTTCTGGGCACGCTTCTCATGAATCTGCAGTGCACTGAGTTCCCCAGGGCTGCTCAGGTGCCTCAGGTCAGGTTCTGCCCCAGAGTTTTGCTCCCACCATGGATGGGGGTTGGACCAGAAATCTGGGGATAAACTGCAGCCCATCACCCTCATCTCTTGGCTCATGTCTGTCTTCTGCAGAGCTCCCACTAAAGATCATCAGAGGAATCCATGGAAACACAAGGAGGAAGGGGCATCATTTTGCTTCTTGGTGGTTTGATTTAGTATTGCTTAATTAACTGATTACTGCAGCGACCATGGGCAGGCTTTGTCCCAAGGACATCCCATTAAAGCAGCCCACACCTATTTAACTCCTCCTGTATTCTGTGAGCATCTGCTTTTCTTTCTTGTCTTGGGAATTTGGGACTATCCATGTTCCAGTCAGTGGGATTATTCATCTGTGTTCCCCCTGGCACAGCTTCTGGGAGTGTGCCAGCAGAGCTTATCCCAAATGCTTTTTGCTCCCCAAGTCCTGAGTACAGCCCTTCCTGTCTTAGATTCAGCATCTCCTAAATCTTCTTGCATTATACTTCCATTAATGGAATTAATTCAGTATCTGGAAGCTTTTTAAGCAACCTTAACTTGCTCAGAAAAGTCTGTCCCATTTTGCTATTTTATTTTATTTTATTTTATTTTTTATTATTCTTATTACTATTATTATTACTACTATTATTACTACTATTATTATTACTGTTGTGGGAGTGTGGCCATTTTTGGGTTTTGGGTTTTTTTTGCTTTTTTTTTTTTTTTTATTTGTGTTTTTTGGTGGTTTTCTGGTGGTTTTTTTTAAGGCAAAAGAGAATTTGCCTGACAGCTGATCTAATAAAATATGCTCTGGTCAGGTATTTGCTCTGCTGCTGCTGACACTTGATCTGAGGGGAAACAGCACAATGAGCTGCTCCGAGCTTTAAAAAAAATAGGAACTTGTTTTTCAGTATTTGTTTTTGTACATCATTTTCTGGGTAGGATCTTGCAGGAGGTCCCAAGAGAGGCAGCAGCAAACTCATGTTTGTTGTGTCCATGGAAGTGTTTTTTCCTTCCCTTGTTTTTTTAAGGTGTGAGATGTCAGCTTTTTGCTCATCACAAAGTTAGCTGAGATCAGTTTCTCTTCCTTGCTCATGCAGGACATCCTTCTGAGCTCGCTCATCCCAAAGGCAGAGGCTGTACTGAGCGCACTAAAAAAATATATTAAAATAAAAAAAAAAATTAAAAAAAATTAAAAAAAAAAATTGTTGTGCCTTTGCTGTCCTTATCCATCTAATGAATTCCTTTCACTGGAGCACAAAGTTGCAGTTACACTTCCAGGTTTCTGAAGGAAGGTGCAGAATCTCCCTGGGGCACCACCAGGGTTTGATCTGATCCAAACCTCCTGAACCCAGTGGGGTGTCCAGGGGATGGAGGTCACTCAGGTGTTACCATGTAACACTAAATAACTGGGAGAACCATCTTTCTGGAATTGTGTTCCCTTCACAGTCTTAGAGCAACAGCTGAGAACTGAGCCATGATTTTCTTTGGCTCCTGAGAAGGATAATGTGGGTGCATTTATTATCCCAAACATCAGAAAGGCTGAGTGAGATCCAAAGAACAAAACCTAAAGAAATGAAAACAGCATTTACAGGAGGCACTGCCAGGAAGATGGAGGAGGATTTTATTAGATATTAGCTCTGTCAAGAAGAGTGGAGCTTTTTCTTGGAAGGTGTCAAACAAATCCAGACCTTGGATGGCACTTTCCAGCTTTATAGATCACAGCACCCTTGACAGAAGATGTGGAGGATATCAGCAGATAAGTTTTACACATGGAAAAAGCAAACAAAACTTCAAATGGCAGGAGAAAAGATCAGGTACTGAGGCAAAGACTCACCCATTACATGGAAATTTGATTTTCTTTAGGGCTGGCAGGGAAAAGCAATATCAGATTAGGGTGTAACCCCTCTAAAGGTGCTAAGTGATTAAACACATTAAGGTGTGTTTGATAAAGATTCTAGCAAACTGTTTTGAGAGCAGTACCTTTATTTGTGTCAGGTGCCCCAACTTTGTATATTTTTTTAAATTTTCTCCATTATAGTTTAAATTTCTCCATTCCTTTGTATTAATACTGAAAATCCCAGCAGTGGTAAATTGGGGCTCTTTTGGTTGTTTTTCTAGTTCGGGGTTTTTTGTTAGTTGTTTGTTTGTTTGTGGGGGTTTAAAAATTTTGTTTAGTTGTGGTCTTTAATTTTTCTTTTAAATCCATTTGAATCATGAGTACAATCTGGTTGTGGACAAGCTCCTTTAGTATCTCATCAGAGCTGCAGTTAAAGGTCTCAGAGGTCAGATTTCTGGATAGATGAAATCCACTGCAGCCTCAAAGTTTCTGTCTCCATAGTGAATTTCCTACCATTCAAGAGATTTACACCTATTCAGAAGCCTGGTTTAAAAAACTGATTAGAAGCTTGATAAGCCAGAAATAAATTTCTGCTGGGAATGCTGCCCAGATGCTGCTCAAGCACACTTCCATTCACCGTGTGTTTTATTGGCACAGGTTGTTTTTCCAGGGGAAGGTGTAAGGCTGTACTTTTATTCCTGCCCAAATTGTGCATTTCCCAATGTTACATTTATCCCTCTTTCAAAACATCCTGTTGTTTCCTTCCTCCAGGAGCTTAGTTACGAGTTCTGATAAGAATCAAAATCAAAGCAGACATTTAAAAAATTTACTGAGGATTTAATCCCTGTTGTTAGTTGTGCTTGCACAGCCACAGAAAGTGGCAAATGCCACAAACACCACCACCATAAAAAAGAGTATAAAGAGTATAAAGACTAAAACCAGGTGGTGGTGCCAATATAAATTATGTCACAGAAATATTAAAAAAATAACTTTGTTAATGTATATATGTAAAACATGTACATTTTTCTGAAAGGATTACAGATTTTTTTTTTTTCAAATAAGCCCACTGAGCAAATAAAACAAATCCTGACCTATTTAAGTGTCTAAATGGTATGGAAAATATGGAAAAGAGGAAAAAGGGGTTCTTAGAAGATTTTGACCCTGTGTTGCTCACACGCTCTGTGGTTTCAGGTAGGTGCCAGCGTGTACCACGTGGCCTTGTCTTGCTGCTATTTTGGGGAATCATTAATTTAAGCATTCAGACTGACTCCATGCACTATTGATCTCCCTATTTATAGTACCAATCCATTACATACAGGGTTTTTATCTGTAGGGGATTTGTTTGGTTTGTGGGTGAGTTCACCTGGTTTGCAGGGCTTGGGGGTCACCGTCAGTCCAGGCAGCTCTGCTGGAAAAGTCCCATTTCACAGGCTTGGGAGATTTCTTCAAAGCACTGTTGGGATTCAGCTTCCTGTAATAAGAAAAGTTGAATAGAACAGGGAATTACAGAAAGGCTTTGTGTCCACACCATGGTCAGCCACACACACCTCCACAGAATTGAAACTGGCACCTTCATTCTCTTCCAAGGGTGCTGAAATATTCAGCTGACCCTAAGGGATGTCGCTTGTCACAGCAGGGGAACGCAGGCGTCACCTCTGGGTCACCTTGGGAGACGCTATACATTGAAATCTAGAGGGAAAAATGCTACAGCAACACCTCAGCAGCAGTGTTGGTAGGAGATGCTGCTCTGGAGGGCACTGGAATAAAGAAATAAACATATAGAGAGGTGTAGATGGTGTGACAGCACCCCTCCAGCTGCTTGGTGGGGATGGCCAAACTCCAGCATTCCCAAATTCCCTGCAGGATGAAGGAGCTTCTGAAGTGGCCAGTGGGAAGCACTGGCACGCTGGCAGAATTATTATCCAGGTGTATCTCGATGCTTTTAAATTCCAGGAGGTATAAATGCATGAAGGGCATCGTGCCATTTTCTGTTGCAAGATCTCCTCCTGCTGTAAGTCAGGGTGGGGATGGTTCTGGTGGCTTTTCAAAGGCAAACTCTTAACTCTGCTCATGTGAATGCAATGAGGTTTTGTGCTTCATCACTTCAGAGCTTATTCAGATGTGTAAGTATGAAGCATACATTTATTCTTCTTCATAAAAATCATTCAAAGGAAAAAAAATACTTCTGTGTTAATACTCTCAGTGAAGCAAGAGCAGTTGATCAGAATATAAGGAAAATGAAATTCTGTGAATTTTAGAGAAGCAAAAGAGAGAAAAGCTCAGTTTACAGAGGGAGGAAATGAAGACACAAATTCAGGATTTTCCACCTCTCTTATCACAAGAGATGTCTGGGTTTTATTTGTCTCCTTATTTCCTGTTAAAGGATGGGGGGGGAAAAAAAGAACTTGAGAACAGCAAGGTTTGATGCATCTTTATTTAAAACCCAGTGTCAAATGATGTTGTTCTGGGGAAGTGACATTTAGAATATTCTCATATTTGCAGAATATCCCTTTCCAAATTGTGTCCATTCTAACTATTTGTTTTCCCAAGGATGCATTGGAAGGGATCCAACTGGAGGAAGCGTGCCCTTAGTGCCATAGTCTTATGTGCACAAAATACTTTTAATTTCCTTTTCAAAAAACATTGGACTTTGTAACCTTTCAGAAATATTTTGGTCAAGCCCTGGAGTTCATAGCTTTGCTCAGTCAAGTGCTCCACTGGGGATCCTTGGGAAAGGGGGGAGCACTAAGTGTGGCCTGGAGTTTGTGCAGGACTGTTCCAGCCTCCTCTACTCCCTTCTGGTCTCCTTTCTCCAAAACCTATTTACTTGACATCCCCCAGCTAAAATTTGATTTTTATAATAGAAAATTAACTGCTTGGGTAGTTTATACACATCAAAGTGTGGTTTATTTTCCATTGCCTTTAAGGCTGTTTTATCCTTCATGTTGGAAAGCTTCTTATCTAGATGAAACAGCCTTAAATGGCTGGATTTAGTTCATTAAATTCTTGGATAACTGGGAGTCTGTCTGGCACTTAGCAAGTGAAATTAGGAAAAGAAGTTCTGATCTACCTTCTAAATGTAAGAAATTGAATTCTTTGCAAGCTGCCACGATTTGTACAAAGAGCTTTAAAAACAATCAATCACTGTTAAACTTCCTCTGCCAATTTTTACCCTTTCTCAGCTCCTGTAAGTCCAGGTGAGCCTCTTTGAATTAAGGTGATGCCTTAAGTTTTAGCTTTCCTGTTTTCCTGATTCTGTACTGCATTAGTATATAACTCTGAACTTCCCATAAAGTGTTACCAAGTTCTTTTCACAGAAAAAACATGGACATGTTTTTTTAGATGGACATGAAAAATATCCTTTGTCTCCTTGCACTTTGCCCAAGTTTAATTATTTCTGCTGTGGAAAAGAGCCATCCATGGGTATCGGAGGTGTTCACTGAGAACTGACTGCTTTTTAAAGAGCAACAGATGCTGTCCCTGAGGAAAACTGATGGAAATGGAGAAGTTTGAAGGACCAGGTTTGGTGCAGTTGTCTTAATGCTCTGTGTCTCTGGATGTATAGGCAGAAACTTGTATTTATGAGTGAATTTTGGTTCCAGAACACATGTGAATAATTCAGATGCCCAAAATTACTCACTCAGAAGTTTGCATCTGGATTTTTTGGGACCATTTCCATCACTTTCTGCTTGCACTGATTTTTCCTCTTCCATGTCTTGGAATTCTCACATTGTTTGGCTGCTCACAAATATGTGATACTCAGGATTTACATCAGCACTGTTCTCCAAGTTGATGTGTTGTGTTCTTCAAACTTGTTTAAAATTGATCCAGCCACCCTTTTAATGTTCCTTTCTTCAATTAGTTCTCAAAAGCGTGGAGTACAAAACCAATGCCTTAAAAGAATGTCCATGGCATTCCTTGAAGAATTCCTCTCTGCAGCTGCTTGCCAGAGACATCAGTGTTTGGATGTCCTTTTCCTAGCAGTGACTGAACATGTTTCCTGTACTCTTACAGGTGCTGAAATTAATCTTATCAAACCACCCAAATCCAGTTTCTGCATTTATTCACTGTTGTCTCTCTCTCCTCAGCCAGCAAAACATATTTGTGGTTCTTACTCATACTCCTTGTAGATTTTCCTTCTTTTTTTTTCTTCTTTTTTTTTTCTTCCTTCAGTAGTCGTCTTCTAAACCAGGAACCTATTTCTAGTTGGGTTTTTTTTTCTGGTAGATACTTATTTTAAAATTTAAAATGTACTTAGAGAAAATCTTCCTCTCTGGAGTAAATTGAAGTTTTAAAAAGGAATCTTAATTAGTTTTTTATTCTACATTACTTCTTCTCTATTTGCCCTCTGAGGCAGTGGCATCTGCCATATGATTTTGCCATGTAGTTTTTAGATGTCTTTGTGGATTTTCAGAGTCAAGTACCTTGACTTTGTGATACCCTGGCTCCGATTCCCATCAAGCTGGGTTGTTCTCCATCAAGATCTGCATGGAATAAGTTCATCTGTCCTGCTAATTTGGCACCAATTTGTAGGTGCCAAGTGTCCACATGTATTTCTGCTTCTGACTTGTATGAACTAAGGCACAGTGCAGGTTTGGTGACATGTGACAGCGTAGGACTACTCGTCATTAGCCATTAATAATTAATTAGATGTGTTATTAGGAGCCTGTTCTGAGCTCACAGGCTGATTTGCAGGAGCTGAGTATTTGCTACAGCCCAAGAGGGAAACAATATCCACTCTCATTGCATCATCATTGCAATGGTTTATTTTTCTTTCCTACACTGCAGATGAGGTTCCTAGAATTAAATACTTAAAGGTAATGAGAACAGTGAGTGTTTACAATAATTAAAATCAGGTAAATTGAAACCTTTAGCATTAAGCATCCCACATAACTATGTAATTTGAAAAAATGATACCAAAATGTGTTTCTCAGACAGGTAAGAGAGAACAAAATATTGCTGGCATGGCACATAGGCTCTTTTCTTGAGCTTTTTTGGGTTTTTTTCTCTGCTAATGACTGTGTCTGAAATGTTGCAATAATAAGCAGCTCGTTAGTCAGATGTTTTCAATTCTGCCTTTCTGTGTTTCATCTGTTCTGTTTGTGTGGGGTGGGTGGTTGGTGCATTCAGCATTTCAGACCGTCTGGTTGTACACATTTCCACCAGCTAAAAACCAAAACGATGCATTATAATGCAAGTGATTGTTCTGCAGCCCTCGTGGAGCACTCCAGAGCAGCGTGGTGGGGTTCCCACAATAACTCTCATTCAGCTCGTTTCAAGCATCTCAGATTTTTATAAATGCCAGATAAATGAAGAGCTGATTGTACCTCAACCTCTGAAGTAACCCTATTAAAATAAAATACATAGCAATTCCGAATTGGAAGAACAATGCATGTGAGATTTATAGATAAGTGAAAATTAAGCTGCTGTTCCAGCTACTCCTGCCCTTAGGTGCTGTGCGAGTTGCTGTAGAAATCATTTCATTTAAAGACTTTTTATAGGTTTTTCAGTAGTCTCATACAGACCAAAGAAAATGAGCTCGTAAAAGTGACATGAAAATGAGATGAGTTTCTTTTCACCGCTGTCTGTTCATCTCTTCCTTTAAAATTAAATTGAAGAAAAACTCATGGAATTTTGGGGAAGGAAAAGCAGGGAAGGGAAGTTTGTGTGTTTAAAGGTCATCTTTAAAATAATGAGCCATCTGCAGCTGATAAAAATTGGTAAAAACTGTGAGTTAGAAAACACCTAGAGGAAAGTTGTGAATGGTTGTAGCTGCTTGGTATTTCACCTTTACAGAGTTGACATCTAAATTAAGATTTAAACTGTGAGATGTAAAGTTTTTTCAAGTTAATCACAGCCACATCCAAAAGCACTGAAAAACACCACATTTGGTCTGGTTTTACTTAGATGGTTTATACTGTCACTTGTTTTTTGTTAGAACACACAGTCTTGCAAACAATTTTAAATACCATGAACCTAGGAAAAAAAAAATCTTGAGAAATATGAACGTTAGGATGGAAAACTAAAAAAAGCCAATCCAGGCTGAATATTTGCTTAATGTTCTGTCACTAGAGCATGAGAGACCCAGGGAAGCTGGATTTGGATCACTTGAACTGTGAGAAAGGTCAGAAAAAGAGGAATGAGGTGGCCGTGGTTTTGTCCCTGGGCTTTTCCTCAGCACATCCAATTAATTCTCTTTGTATTTCAGATCAAATCCTGGTTTCACTGTGTATGGCATCGATATCATTTGGGGATCTCTCCCCCTTCCCCCCAGAAATCAGTCTGATTTTATATTTTAAGTAGTAGCTTCACTAAAACTAGCACTGAATAACCAGTGAATTTGTGTTGTCCCCAGTAAACTTTTTGCAGCACATCTGGTACAGAGATGGTGGTGCCATTGAAAATTGTAGGTTAAAAAGCAACCTGTCAGCCTGGCTGTCCAGCACATCAGCTGCTCCCTCCAGCTTGCTTGCATTCTGTCCTCCTGATGTGGTGACTGACATAGGACTGGCTGATTTTTTGGGGGGGTGTCCCTACGTGTTAGAAAAATACTAATTTATCATGTTTTATGTTTTTAAATAACCCATGTCTTGGAGCGTGGGTATTGTAGAAAGTCAGCATGAATTCATCCTGCATTTTCAGAGCTCAAAGTTAGAATTGTATTTGGAAATGCCTATTGACACAGGCCTCACTTTTCCAAAGTTCATTTGTACAGGCAGTCATCGGCTTCCCTCTTATTCCTTTGCCAAAGAAAAAATACATATTAAGCTCTCACTTCCTCAAAAGTTGTAAATCACAGAAAAAGAAGTATCTTCACTCTTCTTCATAGCCTGGTCCTGGTAAACTTGATGAATCGATGTCCTTACTTCAAGCATGGAATTGGATTTAGCTATTTTAGGAAAAACAGCCATTGTTCTGGACTAGCATTGACTGCTCGAGGTGTGATTTATGGCATCTTGTCCTCCCTGATAACACCTGTGGGAAGAACAGCCCTCGGATTTTAGTTGCATCTGAGGTATTTGGGATTGCTGCATGTACCAGATCTGTAGGAGTCAGTGGATGCCTTGGATCTCCTTCTCCAGGGACTGACTAAAGCATTTCTGACTCCTTTTACCTCAAGCTGAGTTATATGTCAGAAATATTTCACTCTATTAACTGAGCAGATGGTCAAAATGAGACCAGTTTAGATGATTGAGATTATTTTTTAAGGAAACTTCCTCTTGTTTTGTGCACACTGACTTGGTTTGCACAGAAATGATGTCTGGATGACTTGGGTGTTTAAACAAGATCCTGGCTCTGTTTCTGTGCATAGGTAGCTATGGTGATATCATGCCAAATTTGGAATCCATTCTGAAACCTTAGAAAGGAGGATAAATTTATTTGCAAATATTTTGGCTATATCTTGATCTGATACTCTTTTGTGAAATGTGTGAAGACATTATTTGTATTAAAACCATACTGGAGTGTTTACTGGGCTAAACAGATTGCTGGTTTAATGATAACGATTTTGGTAAGGATAACTTGATACAAATAAATCCATTTAACTATCAAACTTCCTGCGTATTCTGTGTAATGGAAGAGAGTTTGGAGAACACTGTTTTGAATATTTTTGATGTAGTAATTGGAGTCTATTGATTTCACATGACTGTCATTAAGACAGACAAAATCCTGTCACTGAGTTCTGCAGATGTGATTCCCATGTATGGACACTCTCCTTAATCAGTCAGAGGGATTGCTGAAAGATAAACTTAGAGTTTTGACTTTGGTCTCAACAAAGGAGGGAGAGAAGAGAGATTTCTTTGAAGGATGAGTCTGTTGATGCACTTGATGGGAAGCTCTTAGTGATGTGTGACACGAAGGGTATTTGAACCAGCTGTGAAATCTGTGTGGGGATTGTTAGCAGTGAATTTCAGCCGGTTAAAAAGGACATTTTTTATCTGAGGGTCAGGCTGGTGCAGACACAAAGAAGCAACTCTTAGGTACCATCATGGACCCAACAAGTTTGGAAGAGCAGAGCTATGTGCTTCAGGTACCACAAATGATACAAAATAATTTTGAGAGCCTTAGAAAGCAATTCCTATCCTTAGTTGGTGTTCTGGTTTGGGCAGCTTGCACTGAGGAGTTTGGTTGGGTCACCACAGCATTGCTGAGGCTTGGGAACTCACCTGAAGTCCTTAGCCACAGTGGTAAGTGGTCTGATTTTAGGAATCACTTCTTGTTTCCTATTTTACTGCCCCATAACCAGCAACTTACCTGGTGTGTAAAGTGTTAAGAGCTGATATTTTGAAATCAGGGCCAAATATATGAGATATCCATGCTATCTATATATATATGCATATATATATACATTTTTGTTGATAAACATTCTGTAATGAGGAATCCTTGAAGACGAGACGTCGTTCTGTTTGTAGGAAATCTGTAGGAGTTCTGCCTTCAATAGAGTCACGATATAAAGTCCTAATTTAGCAAGGTTCTTTGTTTAATTTAAGCCTCAAACTCGAGTCTTTCCTGGAAAACTCTGCATATGGAGCTAGCTAATTATGCTTCTTTCCTCCCCTATATATTCCCTCTCCTGGGATACATAAAGATCTAGAAAAATATACATGCACTTTTGAATGCTTGGAAATCTCATTTGGATGAGCAGAAAACTAAGATGAGAATCTGTGCCTTTTTTTTAATGTTTCAAATCTCTCCTGAAGTTATCAGGACATAAATACAAAGATTTAGGATTGTGATAGTTACAGGTAGTAATGCAGACTGTGATAGTTACAATGTAGGGAATTCTGAAGCACTGTGTAACTCTGTTAAATAGTTTTAAGAGTTTTTTCTCTGTAAATTAATGTCTTCACCCAAAATTCCCAATATCTATCTGTTCCAGCTGCCCAAGAAATTCTTTTTCTCTTGATAATCACCCAGTTTGGCCATCCCTTTATCTGTAACTATCAAACCCCAGGAAAATCTTTACCATTGGATAGATTTTTTTCCTTCTTAAAGGGAGCAGAAAGTGCTCTCCGAGATGGTGCTGCAGCTTTGGGAAGCATCAGTAAGCAAAAGGGAGCTGACCTGCTGCTCCCTGGTGTGTTGAAATCAGCATTTGAGTGCCACAGAACCTTGTGGCAGCCTTTTATAACTGTCTATGAAAAAACCAGAAGGTTTCCACAGACAGATGGTGTGTTGCAGGTTTTCAGAAGTAAAAAAAAGTTTAAGGAGCTGGTGATACTAATAAAAGATGTTATGGCATTTGCTGTGCTGTGCAGAGCATACACTAATTGGGATTTCAGGGTTAAGACCTACATTTTAATAAGACAAATCACAGTGGAAAGCAAGGATTGTAATGTGGCTGAGGTGCCTCTCTAAGTTTATGTTATTCTTATGATTTCCAGTGAAAAGGAAATGCAGCATGAGAAAGTTTGGGAAGTCTGAAATCTATTTTTGTCCATCTGCCTACAGGACCCTGGTTTCTAACAAATAGTCATTACTTTTCATTTGTTCATGAAAATGGTAGGACTCGCATGAGCTTTTAATTTTTAATTTTTTTATGTTTCTGATTTTTTTTTCTCTATTCTCTCTTTATTTCTCATTGATTTAAGGTATATTTTCTTTGATAAGTTTCCCAAGACAGCACAACCAAATAGGGAAGATTTTGTCCAATGAGCAGGTAATCCTCTGACCAACCTCAGCCTCAATTTGACATGACTAATTTGATTTTTGATAGATTCTAAAGCTCTTTGTGCTGCCAACACCATCCTTATCACCTCCTCCATATTTGCCTGCTCACACATTCCGTCTCCCTCTGGGAACTTAAGCACTGTCCCATCCAAACACTGATTTTCCTGACCTATTTCTGGGGCAGTCTTTAGGCACCTCCAGTCCTTGAGCTGAAGCTCCTACCAGACTCCAGTGGAAAGGGAAAACCAAGCTTGTCCCTGGTCCTTTTGACTGGAAGAAGCCAAAGAGAACATCAAATACTTAAAATATTGAGCTACATAGGGGACTTTAATGAGTTACGTGGGTATTGCCAATGGCTGCTGTTTATTTGCCATCCCATGGGTGTGTTCCCAAACTTCAGTAGCTCAGGTTCCAAAAGTTACTGTAAGCAATATTAAATGGGTATAATTGTTCTGAATGTCCGTCAAAGAGCTCGATGTGTTGCTGATTAGACCCCAGTCTAGCAAAGAGCTTATCCCAAAACCCAATCTGTCCACTTGGGAGCCAATGTATGAAACACAGCCCCAACCAGCATCAGGCTTTTCAGTGTCATTCCCTAAAATGGAATTACCTTAATCAAAGCAATCCAATTTACATAAAAGAAGCTCAGTTTGGTCTTGCTGCTTGGTTTGGTTTTTTCCTCCTATGTGCTTTCCTGCCATCTCTGCAGGAAAACCTGCTGACATTTTCAAAAGGGCTTTGATTCATAGAGCACTGATAGTCTTCAAGATGTTGATAAAGGATATTTTGCTCATCTCCTTAGCACTGTTTGCAGCAGAGCTGTTCATGAGCAATGTGGGAGCTGGTGGTGAGCTTTGCTATCTGAGAACTTCAGGTCCAAGCACTAATCTTGACCTAGATCATTGTCATTGACAAGTGCATCTGTCACCTCAGAAGGGCAAATAACACCCATGGCAGGGGTCAACAAGAGTGTGAATCATGTTAGCATCAAAATTATTCTCTTCCACTGAACATAAAAATATAAAATTTAAAAAAAAAATATTAAAAATCAGCTATTAAAATATGTATTTTGAGTCTGTGGAGGCCACAGCAGGTTGCACTGAGACAGCCCAGGACACGTGGTATATTCCCTTTATTAACAGCTGCTGGATGGTGGACAGTGCACTGCTGTAATGGACTGTGTGCTTCAAACTTTGCTAGACAAGTTTTAAACAGGACAGAGAAATTCAACATTTTATCCATTTAAACTCAGCAACCTAAAGAGGGTGGTCTGTCTGATTGCTTGCCTGTACAACCTGGTGAAACCAATCTTTGGTATGGGTGACCAAATTCACACTCACATTGCTTGATTTGCCACTTTGCA
Source organism: Pseudopodoces humilis (assembly GCF_049639895.1). Taxonomy (NCBI): domain Eukaryota; kingdom Metazoa; phylum Chordata; class Aves; order Passeriformes; family Paridae; genus Pseudopodoces; species Pseudopodoces humilis. The sequence goes on from NC_142202.1 coordinate 4,490,917, forward strand.
CTTGTAAAAAGTGAGCCACTGCCAGATAACTTCTCTTTTGATGAATTTGCTTGGAAAAAAACATCTCATTTCAAATATGTTTCTTTTTTTATTCTGTGGTGCGTGGCTAATGCGTATCTTAGTCTAACTGGAGTGTGATTCATCACTGAGACATCCCTTGGCCGAGTGTAAATAGGAAAGAAAAAGGTTATCTTCTGTCTTCTTTTGTTGCTACGATTGCAGTTCATCATCCGGAGCGGAACTGCGAGCAGGAGGTTCAGCCAGGGAGACGGAGAGAGGAATGACAATGATGTGAAAGGGACTGAAAGCAGATTGGCAATCCCGTTCTGTCTGAGCACACAAAGAATGATGCTGGTCCCAGACAGGCCCTTGAGCAGAGGCATTTATCTGTCTGATTTGGGGGTTGAAATGGTAGAGGGTAAAAAGGAGATGGATTCTCATCTCCCAGAGACATAAAACAAAGCTTTGAAACATCCAGCCTGTAAATAAAAGAGAAAGGAACCCATCTCATAATGCACCATGACTGACTTAGCAACTGCAGGGCATTTCTCTAGCTCTTCTCCCAGATCTAAATGATACCATTTCTTTGTCTTTCTCCTTTGAATCCTCGTCTCTGAAACACAGCTACTATTTTTGTATCCCTCTCCTGTTTTTCTCTCCTGTGAAAGGCTGTGATTAACTTGTTTACCCACTAAACCATCTTTGTCTCGGAGCACAATGATATTCACAATTTACAGAGCCCTCAAATAGGATTATTCTGTCTGTTCTTCTGTAACACTTGGCATCATACCCAGTATTTAAAGAGACTCAGCATTTATGATAGACAGCCTTGTACTTTCTTTTCAGTGTCTACCTGATGCTCCAAAAATGTTTTCCTAAATCTGGTGAAATGTTTGGTGAACACATACATGGCTCCATTGCCTCCAAGAAGATATGATACCAATCAGGAGATGCCCTTCAGATTGATGTCTTGTTGGTACAGGATTTCCTGCAAGATCCATGAAAAATGTCTCTTTTTATCATCTTAACCTTGTTGTATTAAATATAATTGGTATCAGTTGGTGAAAATGTAGATACTTATTCAAAAAGTTATTAAATATTAAGAATACCCTATACCGAACATATGCAGACAATGTGGGGAGAAGGTTCATGGGAGAGTGAAATTTAAAGTGCAGTACATTTATCATGTCAGTTTAGAAAGAATTTGATCTCTACACAGCATCTGTCATCCCACAGGGAATCTATTTGCTGGCCATTTTTTAGTTTTTGTAGGAGACTCGACAGTCTTGCCTTCTAGGAAACCTGAGCTTTCACATTACACGGGCCCTTTCCAAAGGGCTCAATCCAATCATGAAGGGCAGCTTTTCATCTGTCTTTATAAACTTCACTGTGAGGCCAAGGAGCTGTTTTCTTTGTTTCAAACACACTGAGTGCATTTCTTGGAAATGCTGCAGCGTAATAGAAATGAGGAGAGTCACCAAACAACCTGAGATTTTTACTCACACACTTAGGTTGCCAATGAAGCTGAGGTTCAGGCTATTAATAGCTGATAAAAATCATTGAGTGTGCCTTTCCTTCACAGAATTGTTGGGTAGTCACTCTGTCGAGGCTGGAACAAGGTGCCCATGGAAGGGGTTGAGTCACCATCCCTGAAGGGGTTTAATAGATGTGTGGATGTGGCATTTGGGGACGTGGGTTAGTGGTGGCTTTGGCAGTGCAGGGGGAACAGTTGAACTCGATGCTCTGAAAGGTCTTTTCCAGCCTACGTGAGTCTATGATTCTGTATTAGATACAAACTGAGGGGAAGAAAAGGCTAAAAGCTAAATCTAAATGGAATATAACTAATAATTTAAATAATACGTGACCCGTTGACCATGAAGTAGAAAGAGGAGGGCTATGCTAAAATTCTATTATTCATTTCATAGCATTTAAGAAAGTAAATTCCAGAATTCTTCTTAATTCCTTAGGAAAAAGTAACTTCTCATTTTCAGTTTTATCTAAAATCCATTAAAATCACAGGGAATGTCTCTGCTGAGGACAGTAGCCTTTGGACAGATTGTGTTGCTCTGACAAGCAACACAGTTTGTGTTTTCCTAACTTCTGTGGCAAAATAACTGAAAATAGCAATGTGCAGCCATCAGCTGGACAGCTCTGAGTCTGTACAAGCACCAATATGGAGCTCAAAGGAGGATTTACAGCAGTGATTTCCTTTTTATTCTGGGTTAATAACTTTAAGTATTTTAATGAGTCATTAACCAGATCAAAACCTAGCACCAACATGTTTAAAATGTTCAAAACAACATAAATTTTCAAAATGGAAATATTTTCAATTTTTGCACCTATATACATTTGCAAAAGGTTTTTAATAATTTCATCGTTATTTCACCCGCAGGATCCGAAGCTGCGCGAGCTGCTGGATGCTGGGAACGCAGGAGGTCGGCTGGAAAATCGGATGATAACTGTTGTGTATGGCCCAGACCTGGTCAATATATCCTACTTGAACCTGGTGGCGTTCCAAGATGATATAGCAAAGGTAACACACCTGATAGATACAACTTACTTAATTTGTTTTTTCTCTCTTGATTCTGCCTCGCTTCTTCTCACACTTGGATTTCTCAGCTTCTCTGGGCTGAGCTCCTTCAGGATATTCCCTCATGAGGAGTTCTGCTTATCTCAGTTCTCTGGGTCAGGAGAAAACTCCAAAGCCTGTTAGGATCTTGTTTCTCGTGTTTATTAGGATGTTATCACAAAAGTTGGCAGACTTTTTCAGACTTTTGCTCAAGTTCAATTCATCTTGCTCTTTTGGCTCACTTTGGCCTTGCAGGCACAAAATGGCCCCAAACTGTGCAGCCTTTTTATCTTTATATTTATCCAATTAACAATAGACAAATATATTATTTTTCTTAATGACCTGTCTGACCTGTGTGCTGCACTGCAGCATTTTCTATCCAATCACTTACTATTACCCAAAAATCTCTAGAAGAAGAAGGAAGAAGGAAAAGAAACAACACTCTAAATCCTCCATTTTGTCTTTTGCTTTCTAAACTAGTTTAACTCTTAACTTTTTCACCCAACGACTTAAGAAAACTCTCTAATCTACACACTTAAACTTTTAGCTTTCCTATTTAACAGTTGTTTTTATGTATCAGCATGAAAACATGCCCATCAATTTCATGTTATAGGAAATTCAGTGTTCTCCTGGATCTCGGAGCTAGGTATCAGAGACAAGGGCACACACTCTGTGTCTCAGACTCCAACAATAGATGAAGATCTGTCATATCAAATTCAGGTTTTGGAAGTAGTGTTTTGAGATATGGATAAATGAGCTAAAAGTGGGAATTGCTATGAAATGAATCATAGTTCTGTTCTGGAGCTTCTCCCAAGAAGAAATGTGCAATCTTTTTTTTGTTTTGGGTTTGGTTTTTTTTTTCAAGGAGTTCATTCAGCAAAATTTATACCCATGGCTTATAAGTGTGCTCATGTTCAGAATGCGTTTGTAAAGCCCAAATAATCACAGTGAAAATACTGCTACACACAAATTTTAACTCAGGAATGAGATGTTACACTGTGGCTCCCCAAGCACACATCAACATTTCAGTAGTAGCGTCACATTTTGCCCTCTGAGAGCCCTTGATAAGCCTTATAGTCAACATCATTGCCTTAGAAAAGTATTTCTCCCATGCAGGTCCATCAGTTTCCTCTGTCCAACCCACAGAATAAAACTACACTGATATTAGTACATTTGGGTTTGGGTTTTTTCCTTCTTCCAATTTCTCTACAGTTCAGTTCTATTTAATGAACTGGGAGCTTTTACTTTATCTATTTCAAACAGACATTCCAAAGCTTCTCCTCTTTCCACTTCCACTCATATGGGTACGCTCTGATCCCAGCCTGCAGACATCCATGCACAGAACACTTTCCACAGAGTGTTTTTACATCCTGGAGTTCACTAGATTGTGCTAAAATGAAGTTCTCTGCAGCCTGCTGTGATTTAACAACAGCAAGCAGTTATTTTGTCACCTCACAGGCAACAGGGCTTGTTAGACCAGGTGCAAAAAGGTCATAGGATGAAAGCCTTCAGCAAGGAGGGAACATTTTTGCTTGCCAGATTCCTATTCCAGCTAATTTTCTTTAGCCAATTGGCAAAAATACGATTTCCATTTTTTCTTTGACGTAGAAGAATGGAAACAGAAAGAGTATGTGGTGGTCCATGAACAGCTGAGAGGGAAGTGCTGTTCTCAGACTTGAAAAAGCAAAGCTCTACAGGGTGAGAAATCTTAACACTGCAGAAATGAAAGCAATTGAAATAACTCTTCAGGAAAAAAAAAGGAGCTATGTTTATGGTGGAAAATGAAAAGGTATGCTAAAGCTTTACCAGCAGAAATTGCTGTCCCTTATCGAGGAACAAAGAAAATCACCCAAATCAGAAGCTTACGTCCTTCTTTTTCACCTGCTTGTCTAGCCAGCAGTCGGTGAACCACAATCTATTTGCTAAAACAGCACAGAAATGGGTATTTTAGGGCTGTTTTCTGTTTGATAATGGAACCTTAAAGTACAGTTGATAAAATCATGTTTTGTAAAACCTTGGTTACTCTACATCTTGAGTAACTCCTACTATCTGAGTAACTAAGAATCTGAGTCTTCCTTTTTATTTGTAAATGCAATAGAGCAAATAAATTAATATTTGATCAGTTGGGCACTGTGGCCTGGGGATGCAATTTTTAAGGTATTGCAGATTAACTGTGTGTGCTTTGAGGTCATGTTAAATATCTTGATTGTTTGAATCAAAACAGTTTTGGTCACTGTTGAATGCATCTAAAAAGTCCTCCCTTTTTAACCTGTTTACCAACTTTATGTGAACCAGAACCAAGACTTGGTCTTTATTGTCTCTGTGCCCCACGCAGTGACTCAGAGAAGTTGTAATAAATAAGCACATCAGGCACAGATCATCTCTTCAGGGAGCTCTGGGGAGGAATGTCAGTATGAGACATTTTCACCACCACACTTGCACATTTTGACCCTTCTGATGTTCCAGAGAAATCAAGTGCCAATAGAAATCTCTCCCATTCATTCCTTTTCGGTGCATGAATACTTTTTTGTTAACCCTTCATTTGTCATACCTTGTTTTTCAAGTTGTGTTGCAAGTGTTGATCAGACCTCCCTTAAGGAGAAAGTCAAAGTAAACTGCAGTGGTCTTAATGAGGCTTTTAAAATTATTCCCTTATAAATTTTCTCCCTTTGCAGAGGGCAGCCTTTTCTGCTACAATCTCTGCTTGTCACATCCACTGGCCAAGTTATGGGAGAATTAGGAAAATATAAGTCTCAGGTTATTCAGCTTGCCTCAGGTGCACTAAATAAAAATGTCACTGTGCTGACATTGTTCATTCCTCCAGGAGAAAGTAACTGATGTTTAAAGCACATCAGTGATGAGCTGAAGGGCACCTGGTTTGTTAAAAGAATGCAGCTTGAAATTCATTAGGTCTGGTCTAAAGGGCAGGCAGGAAGGTGTGTCCTGGTGGGGAAGGGAAGCAGCATTCAGGGAGTGCTCCCTTACTCTCATTTGAGAATGCCTGTCTGGGGTAGGATTTATTTGTGAGCATCCACAGATTGCTGCAGAAGCAGCAGAGGTTTATTCTCAAACCCTGTTCTGAGCAAATGCTCCTTTTCTGTGTCTCCATTCCCAACATGAAAAACTCCAACCCATCAACCTCTGCTCCACAGCAGTTCACTCTCTTCCCAAATCCAGCAGACTCCAAAGTGAACATCTCATTTTTCCCATGTCTTTCCTCTCACTCTCCTTGGTGCCTCTCACCTCAGCTCTCTCCTTTCTGCACTGCCAATCCTGGCCATGCAGGCCCCTGTCCAGAGCCCAAGGAAACCTGTTTCTCCTCGGTTTGATGAGCTTTGGGTAAAATGCATCGCTAAGAGCTGATGAATTCCTTCATAAGTAAAATGATGTCATCGAGTATGATTCACAAGTCATGCTGTACTATTCTTTCCAGCACACATCTTTATTTTTCTAGCTTCCCCACTGTATGTAAGAGCTCAATCAGTAGAACAAAATGCTAAAGCAAGCCACATAAATTCACATATATTTGATATGTTGTTTTTTTAAATAAAATTCTGAAAGTGTAGAGTTTCAGCAGCTTTCTTAACCTCCCACCAAAAAGAAATGTGTGAGGAACTTTGCCTTCACACATAGCTCAGGGCTGATATGAAGGAAGTGTTTTCAAGGCTCTGTGCTGCCTTTTCTTATGAAAAAGGTCTCATCTCTTCTGTTGCACTGAATGTCTTATTGTATCCTGATGCATGCAGTAGTAGAGCGATTACTTCACTGAGCAGCACATTTCCAAACAAGCTGCTGCTCATGTGCTATCTGCCAAAGCACTGAACAGCTGAATTATTTGTCAGCAGGGTTCACAGGAGTGATAAAAGCACTGGCATGACAGGACAGAGCCAGGAGGGGATCAAGTTCAGGAAGCTCTTATCATGATGGATGTGACCTGCTTGGAGTTGAAGACCAGAAATCTGGGTCTTTCCTCTCCCAGAAGGGATCGGTGCTGGGTTTGTTGGCACTGCTGCAGCCCTCTTTCAAAAAGCCCAGATTTATATTTTCCTGTTGTATCACATCTGTGCAGAGGCTGCAGCGCCCGTGGCCATTTGGAGGCTGCTGTAACCTTCCCACAGCTGGCTTTCTCTCCACCCAGAACAGCTTCCCATCCCTTGGAGCACTCTCCCCATGCTCTGCCCGCTGGGATCGCTGCTGTAGAATTGGGAGTGTGGGCTCTGCTCTCTGCCATGCAGCAAACCCAAGGAAATGGAACCATTTGGTAGCTGAAGCTGCAAGGCACACCTTGACTCACAGCTTGGTGAGAGCCCAGCAGAGTCAGTTCCAAGCATCTCTTTATTTTCTAAGCTCTGTCCTCAATGCTGTTTATCCCCCTCCTGCCAAGGATTCAGATCAGTGGCTGGAAAGATGATGTGACCCTTGGCAGATTCGCTCATCTTGGCTTTTTGGCTGTGGCTCTGGGGTGCCTGGACTCTAAAATGGGAGAGACAATGAATAAGTGTTCCTTGTGACCTGGTTAGAAATGGCTCAGCCTGCAGGTAGCCCTCAGAATGTTTGGCAAGAATGATGGGATTGCTTTGGAGAGCCAGGAAAAGCCAGCAGAGTAACAAAATGGAACAAATGGCAAGACTGCTTATAAAAATAATGTGTGTGACAGGCACATAATAAGTGAGTTCCCCTTACATTCCTGTCAACAAGCATTCGGACAAAGAAAAGGAAGAGCTGGGGGTGTGGGATACTCTTGAAGCGCCCTACTTCTCTTTTATACAAAATATTTCAGCTTTAAGCCCAGCAGAAGCAGCGAGATGAAAACAGTCTATCAAGATCTGTTAAAAGGCAGTATATTTCCAATTTCCAAATAATATTTTGTGTTGCTGTTAATCTCTGTGGCCGTTAGTGTCACAGGGAGAAGTTTGAGCAGCTATTATTAGTGCCTAAACAAAGCAGTGTTTACAAGATGAGCCTATTTTAAGCCTGGAAAAATGAGTTGCCAAGAAGAAAAACATATGCTGCACTTAATATGCTCTCTGTTCCAAGAGTCACAGCAAAGCAGTTGTGTTGTTAAAGAACCCAATTCCTCCTCCTCTGCTTTCTCACACCCCTGATTTTTTCAAACTGGACCTAAGAAGGAAAAACAATTAAAGAAGAAAAAATGGCAGTGGTCACGAGAAGGTTGAGGGGAGGACTATCTGAGCAGCACTGATTTGCCTCCAGAACAAGTGTGTGTCCAAGGGAAGAAGGTTTCTCTTCCAGAAGCAGCAGCCACAGGAGAGGAGGAGAGGTGTTATCTCTGTTGCTTAGGGGTGAGGTGATAAATGGGATGGGTGCAGGATCTGAGAGCTGGAGGACATCAAAGCCACTAAATCACTGGCCATACAGGCAGCCTTTTCTGGTCCTCCTCAGGAGCAGTAGTGCGAGACCACTTTCGGGAACAAGGTCTGATAACGTCAGGAAAAAACCTCAACATATAAAAAAGATGGAAAAAAACCCCAATTTCTCAAATCAATCACATGGTTGTGTGGAAAAATTAGGCTTTTTAGGTAAAACAAGCTCTAAGCTCCAAAGTGATGTAGGAACATTTGTTTCATTGAATGTCAATGACACTTCCCATCCCTATCCATTTTTGTCAGAATTGAATCCTCCTTTTTTTTTATTTTTTATTTAATATATATTTTTTTCCTTAGGAAAAGGCCAAGGAGAAGGGAATACTTCCCAGAGTGTGGCAGTGGGAATTTTGGATTTGGACTGTTATGAAAGGAAACATAACTTCAGTTTGCAACAAAAGTCCAAAAGCTTTCTCAACTAAAACAAACAAAAAAATCACATTGTTTGCAAAGGCATTGCTTATTTTCTTCCCCTTCTTTTAATGGGGTGAAATGAAGCCAATCCAAAACCACAGTTGTAATTAAAAAGGTTTGCATTTAAAGACTGTGAATAAACACCAGGTTAGAAAGGAAAAACACACTGAAGCTGTCAATGAAAAGCTGTGGGAGAGACCTGCAAGGGACGAGAGCAGGACAAGTCAAAACTTCAGTTTATGATCATGGATCAGTCATGCTGGGAACCTGGGAAAGCTCAGGGGTGCAAGGGAAGGACTTTGAGCAATGTGGAGCAACCTGGTCTAGGGGAAAGTGTCCCTGCCCACAGCAGGGGGCTGGATCTGGATCCTCTTGGACATCCCTTCCAACCCAAACCATTCCATGATTCTGTGGCATTTCTTCCCTAGACTGGGAAGAGGGAAAAAAATTAATTTGTTACAGTCTTTATATTTTTTTGTAGCATGAGAAAATCAGGTCTCACAGGTGAGAAGCTGTAATTGGAAAAATCAAGTTCTGGCTTTAATTAGACCCTTTTTTTGAAAGCATAATTTTCAAAAATATTTTGCAATGTGTCAGTAAACATCTAAACTGAACCTCATGTATTAACTTTTTCTCTTCATAGGAATGGTCAGATGAAGTGTTCAGCTTGGCAACAAATTTGTTGGCACAGAACATGTCAAGGGACGCGTTTCTGGAAAAAGCGTAAGTGGCCCTCGCATGTCACCCTGTGGGTGTTGCTCTTCCCTCTGCGTCATTTTCCTCCATGCTTCTTATTCACCTTGTCATCTATTGTTTCTGCTCTGGTGACTTGTCACTTCTGTAAACACAGGTCCTTGTTTGTATGGTTCTAAAAAGCCTGTTATCTAGAAGTCATCTAAACAAAAATCCTTTTTAGGGTTCTCCTTGCAAACTGTTAAATCATTGCAGAAAAAAACAGACTTGAATGCTCCCTGCCCCTTGTACTGTTGTAGCTCCAGCTGTAGGCTAAGGTCTCCATTTAAAAAGAAAGAATATTCTGGACTGACTTGTTGCTGGTTTGTTTTCCTTTTTGTCTTTTATTGATTAAATTAAAGATAAATGTCAGAAATCTCTTTTCCTCAGTCCAATCTCTCTGGTTTCCATGTGATCCAGAGGGAATTCATTCCTCTGGATTGCTCGGCAGAGTGGGCAGATTCTGAGTTGCTTTCCACAAAGTAGAAAAGCTGTTTATGAGAACATTTGGGGTGAAATACACAACTAAAAGGGAAGAGAGCTAAACCTGACATTAGCAATTCTTAACTGATGAGAGGCAGTTTTGTTTAAATCACAGCTTTGAGAACAGTGTGGCAAAGCCTGCCAGAAAGTGCTGGTGTTGAGCTGGGATACTCACTGGCCTTTTGGGCTTCTAAAAGAGGGGATGCACCTTCCCCAGCCTGTGAGTTAGCTGCTTAAAATCAGCTAAGTGTCTCCCAAAAAGACCTTTTCCTGCTCACAGGCAGGGGCTCAGTCCGGCTAAATTCTAAACTTACGTTCCTAAAACTTTCTGCCCTCCAAAATTAACCTCCCCTTTTCCTGGACTTTCTGAGGCTGGGAATGGCTATTTTCACTAGCTGCATCCAGTGTCAGAATGTTGCAGAGTGCTTAACTTTTGACCCATAGGATCATAGGTGCCTGTTCTGGGAAGGAGGGATGTGCATCTGTGGGTGTGTGTTTCCTCCTCGTGGTGTTTGTTGTGGTGCAGCTGGAGTCCACAGAAATTCTTGAGGCAGCTCTGGAGGGAGGATGTTGCTGGAACTACAGCTTTGTGTTTGATAATGGCATGTTGGGACAGCAGGGGTGTGTTAGGCAAACCAAATCCCAAATGGATGGGAGCATTTAACTTTTCTTGTTGGCTCTGTGTGTTGGCAGTGGGGAATGTGCTCACCTGAGCTGGTGACTTCCTTCAGCTCTGTAGGTTGGAGATGAGTTTAGAGAATGATTTGGTTCTACAATTTCCTTGCCCCTGAAATCCCCAGGTGCTCAGTGGGCTCTGCTGAGAGGTCTGTAGTGGGGAGGGTTGGGGCTGTACCTAATGGGTCTTTTCCTACCCAAATCAGAGGAGAAATGTGTCATCACACAGTACAGCAGAGCTCCTTGTCTGGAGCTATTCTTTGGCAGTTTTTCAAGCCATATTAATTAAAGATGAAGTCACTGGACACACTGCGTAGATTCAGTGGCAGGCAAGCATGGCATTCCTGTGTCTTTTTTCCACTAATTAATAAATCACTTGGAAACCGTAAGGTTTCCCAGCTCCTCTGCACAGATGCCAAACCAGTCACTTAAGAAATCTATGACTTTGAAGATTAAATTATTTCCCCATTATAATTAGTGTACTAAGCAAAGGGTTGGTTGGAATCCTATCAGAACCCTTTTCTTGAAAGAGAAAACCAAATTGCATTAGGGCAGAATGAAGGGGTTTTTCTTTATGACATTCAGTTCTTTGGAGCATTGGAAGTGCAATAATAAACAGCTTGAGAAGCTTTTTCCCATCTTCTGTTATTTCTCACTTCCTTGATTATAGAGGAAAAACACTCAATGTGACCAAAATATAGTCAAAATTTTCAAAAAATAGAAGGAAGAGTGAAAGAAACTTTACTTTTTTTAAATAACTGCTGTGATTTTTTTTTGTTTTAATCTCCCTCAGTGCTGGGAGTTGTGCTTGGTGACACAGTAGCACGAAAGGCTTCAGTTTCCAGAACATGAATGTGGGGAGTCCAGGATTTGTGGAAATGTTCCTATCCCAGTTATCCTAGTTTTAGCATGTACTTTGTTTTTGAAGTGGTTGCTAATGGCATTTTTTGTTGGGAAGAAAAGGAAAGTTTATTAGAACCATGCAGTTTCTTCTTCTTTTGGCAGACCAGTGGGTAAAGTGAAAAAAGCTGAGTTTTTTAACAAGAACAAAAAAGTCCTCTTAAGTGTTGCCACATTTTTCACCAGATGATGTTACTGCAAGACTCATTTACAGTTATCCCAGGACAGACAAGAGAAGGTTTTTAGTCAATAACAATATCCCAACATGTTTTCATACTGGGAGAAAGAACTGAGTGGAACTTGCCACATGATCAGAGCATTAGCCCAGAGCTAGAAAGTTGGTGGAGAGGTTCTTGAAAATGCTGTAAAAATAAAGCAGGGTGCTTCTCTCTCCACAGCTACACCAAACTCAAGCTGCAGGTGACTCCAGAGGGGCGCATTCCTCTGAAGAAGTAAGTGCTGTTCTCCTTCCTTACCACGTACTCTCTGCTGACTTTGGGGTGTGAATATGTGTTTGGGATGAGCATGAGACCCTTGTGCCTAGAAGAATAATTTTACCCTCTGTTTATAACAGAGTGGCCAGTGATACTTGGGATGTCTCTGTTCAAATGCCCTTTGGGCACAGACATTCTGCCTTTCTGCCCTGGTTCTTTCCACTTGTAAAAATTGAAAAAAAAAAAAGCATAGTTTTTTAATCCCAGGGACATGTGAAAATAAACTGATTCAAATTTTGTCACCGGGGGAATGAAGAGTCCAGTGATAGCTGAAATAAATACTGCTGCAATAGGGGCTGGTGTGGGGTAGAGTTAAAACTGAGCACCGTTAAACTCCCCTCTGTTACCAAGCAGCCAAAATGGAAATAAATAGCTAAAGATGTAATAGGCTGTTAAGAGATACTCAGTCTTTGAACCACATGGGCCATCAAGGCATGTCTTTAAGCCAGATCCCTCTGTTTTGTCCTCATTTTGCAGCATATACCGCTTGTTCTCCTCCGACAGAAAACGGGTAGAGACCGCGTTAGAAGCCTGTAACCTTCCCTCTTCCAGGGTAAGCATCTGCAGTTATTCAGATCAGCATTGCTTGGATTTGGTGTTGTTTCCTTTCTTCTGAGTTTGTTCATGGCTGAGCATGATTTGCTGCTGGATGGTTCCTCAGCAGCTGTCTGGCTTTCCCACACAGAAGCTCCTGATACCCATCTGAGTACCTTTGAGTAGAAGTTGTTTAGGATCGGGAACACCTGGAAGAAGCCTAAAAGGATTCAAAGAAAGGGCAGAGTTTGTGTGACCTGTCCTGGAGGAATCCTGTGAGGGCATTTTAAGAATGGGTGATTGTTGCACAGTTTCCAAGGCATGGTTTCAGAGCAGTGTTAGCCTGAGGTGTGATCTATAGCTGGAGATAAGTGACAGGCTAAACCCACCCTGGCTTATCCGAAAGGTGCACAAAGGAAATGTTGAAGTGCTCTGTTGTGGAAGCTGTTAACACTGCAGGGCTGCAGCCATTGCATCCTGCTAATCCAGGAGCTCTCAGAGCATTTCCAGGATGGTACCTCACCCTCAAGCAGGCTTTTCTCAGAAGGAATCAGCTTGAGCAGGTGATTCCAGTTAATGCTGGAGTCACAGAATCACAGATTGGGTAAGGCTGGGAGGGACCATAATGGGATATCTGGCCCCACCTCCTACTCAAACTGGGTTTTAATCCCAGAAAAGCTTCTTGCAGGATAATTCCTTCATTCAGGGATCCAAGAGGTGGGGCAAAACCATTCTGTAGCAGAGGAGAGCCTGCATCTCCTGATCCCTTGACTTACACAAAACTCTGTGCTGTGAGGCTTCCTCAACATTTGTTCCCTCAGTGGTTTAATAGATCCCATTCCTACAGCTCCAGAACAACAGTGGAGCAAAATCTTCACCAGGCAAACCTCAGACACTCCTTGCATTGAGACCTTCCTTCATAGGTTTGGGAGCTCAATTCCATAAAATTTCAAGGAATGTCAGCAAAGTAGGTATAAAATACTGTAATAATCTTATCTAAAGTAGTATTGTGAGGTTAGAAACATGGAGAGAATAATTTTAAAGATGAGTTTCCATTTAATTGGTAGCAAACAAGACAAAGTGGACAAAAAAAATCTCTGAGGTGCTGCTTTCTGAATCAGCTGATTTATTTCTTCCATTTACTATATGTCTCTGAAAAGAAAATTTAAATATCATTTGGGTCTTTGGAAGAAACTGCAGCCTTTTTCTGCTATTTATCTAAGTAGAGCCAATTCTACATACACACTGCTGGATGCTTGTTGCTGGGATACCATCTTGAAAATTATTCAGAGTGTAAAGTAGATCCTTTCTTTGGTCGGGACGAAAGAGAAATGCGCTGCATGCACCCAAGAAAACTGTGTTGATCATCTTTGAAAAATATTGTAGAAGGGCAAAACTGGATCTCATGGAGGTAACAGAATAGAAGAAAAGCAGAACTTCAACTACAGCTCTTTTCCTTTGTGTTCCTGTTTATTTGAACAAGTGAAATTCTTAGTTTCAACTCCCAGCTTTTCTGCCCTATTATACCGCAGGACAAATGGTGTTCCCATAAAGCATTGGAAGAGCAATGGACTCCAGCAGTGTGCAAGACATGAGTATCAGGGAGTCTTGCTCAGCAAAATAACACCAAATTATTGAGAGGATTAATGAAAATCTCTCACAGACAGTTCAGTCTCTTTGGTGTTTCGTATTTGTGCCTCATGGATTTTCTCCCTGAGGTTCCACACCTCTCATTGCCCTGGGAATTTACGGAGCTTGTTGGCCACAAGTTTCAGCGATGTTTGGCTGCAGCTCTTGGAATTTAGGAATGAATCTTCAAGCCTGGGACAGTCCCTCATCTGCCTTTTGCAGTGATCTGGGCACAGGTTCTGGGAGATAATGTCCCTGTGTGGACTTTTCTGTGACAGGGCAAGTATCCCCATCCATCAGCCACTCTCCAGGGAATTCCCTGTGTGTGTGTTTGCCAGGACACCCTGTGGCACAACGTGCTGGCTCTGCATTTAGTGCAAGAGGAGGAAGAGTTCTCATTGCCTGGGCAATTGTTTTCATCCTGAGGAATAGCACCAAAGAGGATCCTTGGAATTGCTGAAAATAAATCCTTTATTTTGTATTTAAGGACCTTAATAAGGGATGGATTCTCTGCAGAGCTGAGCACTCCAGCCCTGATTCAGCCGAGCAGCAGAGACAGATCACAGAGAGATCCACAGTGCTGGACCTCAAGTTAAGCACTTTTTCAAAGCATGGCTTTATTAATTTCTCTCTTTCTGGATGAGAACTGGCCTGTGTAGAGTCTCGCAGGATCAAGCCCTGATTTTTGGAACAGTCATCATCCAGCAAATCTGAAAGCAGAAGGATCTTTAAATAAATGTTTAAACAAAGTATTAAAATACCCCAATGAATTTCTGAGTTTGCTATCTGATTGTCCTATGTTTGTTGTTGTTTTTTAAATCTTGGCTACTTTTTGGAAATTTGTTTTTTGTTATTGTTGGATATTTTTGTTTTGGTTAAAGGTGCCTTAAATAGAATTTGAAGAGCTTTATTTTAGCTGGCCTTTTGGCTGTGAAGAGTGGTTTTTGCCTTCTAGCTAATGTTGAGGTTCACAAAGAAGCACCAGTGAGCTTGACTGTTAAAATAGAATAACCAACACTTGTGTCCAGTCTGTGCAAATAATCTGAATTAGCTCTTATGCTGCCAAATACGTAACAGACTGGATACAGATGTTCTAAAAGCAGGCAGATTACCAGGCAAATCATAAATCAGCAGTGCTTGAAATTAATAGGGAGTCTTAATCATGGAATAAAATTGAATGCCAGTATTAAGCCAGGCTGGAAACAAGGGATGCTGTCATGTGGTACAGAAGGTTTGTGCTTTGTTCATTGGTGTCAAAAAAGAGATGAGCCCATAAGGTGTGTGGGTGGTTCCTCTGAAATAGGGCTGGCTCAGACCAGGCTGAGTAAGGGGGCAGTGTATTTTAATCCCTTTGGGCAGACAGGCTTTGGGAAGCCAAATATAGTTGTGTGAGGTTGTGCCTGAGGTGGCTTTCATCTCCCATCTAGATATTTGTGTTTTGTAGCCCATTGATTATGATACTGGTAGGAAATACCTATTAAAAAGTTCTGTATACTTATGCCTGAAGGCTTGTGTTGGTTATTCTTTTTGTGGTTGGTATTTGGAGACATGGGGAGGCAAACTGATGTCTGTTAATTGGGTCTGAGTGGCAAATCAGAGCCTGGATCTCAGGTCATTGGAAGAGATCCACATTTGTTCAGCTGAGCCCTTGTAAATCCCTTGTAAAGAAAAAACCAGTAGTTTGATGGGTGGAGTGTAGTTCTGTCCTATTTAGAGAATCATTGAAGAGCTCTCAGCTGAGGAGCAGCACCCTGCTGGACTGGGGTTATCAGGAGAGGGACCAGAGGAGGGCAGGGTGCCAACTCTAACAAGAAAATTCCCAGGCTTTGAGAATCCCTTAAGGAAAACACAGGTGTCAGCACAGAGAGCTCCACAGCTTGAATTTATCAGCGTCACGGGTGCAGGTTCAGTGCCACTGGCAGCCTTCACTGAAAGTTCACTTCATCCTGTACCCTCAGCTTTCCGACTTCTCCATCCACCCTTGCACTGGATTTAGCAGCAGCAGTGCCACTGGGAGTTACCTGGCTCAGGGATTGATCCCATGTAAAACACACAGGGAGGTTTTGGCTGGGTAAGTTTTGAACCAGTTCACCCCACAGCCACTCGCAGTCTGCCAAAAAAAGCACGGCACAAGGGTCTGACGGGGTCACCTTAGAATGCTGGAGCCTGGAGATGGTTATCCAGGCAGAGCAGAGGAACAGCTCAGATTGGTCAATCTGCTCTTGTGGACAGAGACAGAATAAAGCCCTCTTGAGCCTCTGCTGGTTTCAGATGAAAGGAGACAAAGCGACGCCTGTGGTATCATTTATTTATTGTAACCTAAAGCAGGAAAAATATAGAAAAGTTTCCTTGTGCCTGACAAAGGCTTGAACGGATGCTTCCGGTTCCCTTGGCAACGGTGCTAAACAGGCAGAATAAATACAAGCACTGATTGCCCCAGCAGCAGCTCGCTTCCCAGACAGCCAGGTTCCAATGGCCTGCCAAGAAAACAGCTTTGTGCGCAAGTCAAAATTTTCCTCCTCTAGTTCATTGCATTTTGGAGCATGGAGAGGCATCCTGTGGGTCCATGGTGCTCCCAGAGCCCACATGTCATAGCTTTGGATGAAGAACTCTCTAGCTTCATGCAAAGGACTTACCCAGTACAGTAATTGCCTCCAGTAATTTGATTTTTTTGGAGAAAAATGTAGTGAGGATGATGAAATTGTCGTCTAGAAGTTGGACTAAATTTAAATCGCTCTAAATTGTAGAAAATGTAAGGAAAAAAAAATACTGGCATGTCTTCTGCAGGAGAGCATTTTTATCAATTCCTCTAAAAGAAATCTGATTGCCAAATATGTTACACTGAGTGTTTGAGACAAAGATGGATAGAAAAGCTGTGCTGTTTGAGTCTTGCCCAGAATTGTGGCATCTTGAACGTGTATCTTCAGGAAGGAAAAGGCAAAATTGCTGCTGCTGTCAGGGAACAAGTGTATCACTAATGACACAGTGACCCAGTTTGTTCCCTAGCTGATGAGGATGAGTGACATCCTCATCTTCCGTGACGCTGCAGTTCTGCTCGCTCAAAAACAGGCTCAGCACTGCTGGGGGTGAGGTCAGAGGCTTCATCAGGGCTGATAGAGCTATTTCTGCTGTAGTTTGGGGGTTAGATGGGGAGATGTCCCTTCCTTCTCCTTCACAGGTGCTCAGAGAATGAGATAACTGTGCCTCATGGAAGCTAATAGATGTGTTTGAACGTATTTTTTAAAGATAGGCTGCTCTGTGATTCAGGGGAATTTATAATCCTGAAGAGTCTGGGCTCCTCTAGGTTGCAGGAAGGAAATCAAAAGCAGCCAAAAAGTGAGTGATCTGTTTGCAAAGAACATATAAAAGTGCTGTATCTCTCTTTCACTGTTTTTTTTTCCCATTTCACAGAATGATTCAATCCCTCAAGACGACTTCACGCCAGAAGTGTACAGAGTGTTCTTAAACAACCTCTGCCCTCGGCCTGAGATCGACCACATCTTTTCTGAGTTGTAAGGAAAGACTCTCACTGGTTTATTTATTTCTTTCTCCCATTCACTGATTTTTTTGGGCTGGGGATGCCAAAGTAGGTTATTTATACTATAGCAACATGCAATGCTTGCCAGTAACAGATTTAAATGTCAAGCAGGGCTGTTATTTAATCTTGGATCAAGGGTTCCTTCTCACCCAGGCTTTTACTTCTACTTCTGAGTTTTAAAGGAATTTGTTCCTAAAGGAGCAGAACTGCCAGGTCTTGTTTTTCGGTATTGATCAAGATAGTTTAGGTTTCCAAGTAAGTAAAGAAGAATAATAAGCAATAACAGCATGAAATAGGCACGAGAATATGTATAATCACCCCCAAAAGCTTCATTAGGACTGGCAAAAAAATGCTGTATCTTTTAGGGTTTGTGTATGATGAATTCACACCGTGAAATTAAATTAGCAGCCGGCTACAACTGATTTCATACATTCAGTCATGAGCTCTGTAACTCCTGGTGCTTCTAGCCCTTGCAGCAATCTGTGTACTGCCAGTTTCAGCAGAGCCTGATCAATTGAGTCAGAACATTAAGCAATAAGAGAGGAAAGCAATTTCCAAAATACACGCCACGACCTCCAAAGCAAGTGGTGAACGTAGTTTAGCAACATGACTGTGCTCACATTTCCCTTTTGGGGTTGTTGTCCCTAAGGTTGGGGTTTCAGAGGAGCACAGCCCTGTCCAAATTTGCTCCCACTGCACCCAGGAGAAGCTTCCCATTGCTCCCTGGCAGAGCAGAGCCAGGCCCAAGTGCTCTAGACAGCCCTGAGCTCATTGCCGGGCCCAGAGGCGGCCTGGATTTCTATCTGGGCACAACTTGTACCCAAACTCTGCTGTTTTCACTGACTCTCTAAATAGACATCTTTTTGCTTGCATTACAGAGCACCTCCAAGCTTTTAGAGCATTCATAAAAAAAAGACCCACACAAATTACCAGAATAATGAAATCAGGGCTGCTGTTATTCAGCAGTAAACCCAAATAGTTGGGCCAGGAATGCCAACAGAATGTTTGTGGCAAGCTCGAGATTGAATTCCATGGTTGTTTTCTCTTTTACATTTTTAAATAGCTTAATTCCAAGAATTCAGAGGAATGAAAGACTTTTAGCATTGCTCCAAGTCTTCCCATTGATGCCTGTAATGCTGAACATTGTCAAAGATCTTCCTCCTAGATGTCTGATGAAGAGCCTTTGGCAAAATAAGTTAGTCCAGAGACACAGTGGAGCGATGTTTTTGTTGTATCATAGTTTTGTATGAATCTTGTTTCAGTTTCCTTGGGAAGTTTCGGACATGGAACAGGATTTCCAGGAAATGTATTAAAATGACTTTGCTGATGCTTTAATCTCTCTCCAGTGGTGCCAAGAGCAAACCCTACCTTACTGTTGATCAGATGATGGACTTTATAAATTTGAAACAACGGGATCCACGGTTAAATGAGATCCTTTATCCACCACTGAAACAAGAGCAAGTTCAAGTGCTGATTGAGAAGTACGAACCTAACAGCAACCTAGCAAAGA
The DNA here is from genome assembly GCF_049639895.1 of Pseudopodoces humilis. Lineage (NCBI taxonomy): Eukaryota > Metazoa > Chordata > Aves > Passeriformes > Paridae > Pseudopodoces > Pseudopodoces humilis. The sequence continues at coordinate 4,509,779 of NC_142202.1, forward strand.
AAGGTCAGTGGATTTCACACTCCTGCTGGACTCACTTCTTGGTGGAGAAACAATTATCCTACAGTAAAATTTGGTTCCAAGTCCAGTTGCTTTCCTAGCTGTCTGCTTTTGGGATCATGCAGGCCTGTCAGACATGATGTGGTGCATTTTTGAAAGTATTTGGTTGGTATCAGGTTAGGAAGGACAGGCTGGTTTCTATGCTTGCTTTGCAGTGTGTGTGATTGACAGAAGGGCTGCTCTGGTGTGTGACCCTCAGCAGAAACCTGGCTATCACAATGGCTGTTTACCAGCATCCAAAATGTAAAGTTGAAAGAAAAAAACTGGGACAGTGGAACTAAAAGCATGATAATTCTATCATTTAATAATACTATTAAGTCTAGCCCTCTGCTTTTGGATAAAGCGGTGGACAGTGCAAGATGTGAGATCAACTTAGTGTATTTCATGCTATAATCACAGAAAATTCCCTTTTGAACATCTCAAGTGTTGTCAGGACTTAGCTGGGCATTTTGCCAAAAACAGTGAAAGAACTCCTGCAAAAATCTCTGCAGATTTTTGCTACCACCACAAGTCTTAAAATAGCGTTCAGTTTGTGTCTGTTTTATTCCAATCCATGTATCCTAATGATTAGCCCAGCTTTCGGTGTGTTTACACCTTAGAAATTTTAGAAGCATGGGAGTATCCTGAAAAACAGATCTAATATGAAAAAAAGATTGTTTGATCCAGAGATTGTGGATCAAAAAAAGTCAAAAAAGACCCAACAGTCTAGAGGTTAACTGGAGGCACTCGCACCTCTCCCTGGAAGCCTTCTCACCTTGACGTCTTCCTGAAGGAAATTGATGTCACAATCAATGTTGTCTCTCAAACACTTCTAATTTTTCTCTTAAGGCTTCTTATTTTTCTAGTCCAATCAAACTGAGTGTTTCCAGAGGTTTTGCTGGAGGGTTAAATCCTGCTTCTTTGCCATATTTATGCAAACTGTCTTTGACGTCAGTAGGAACAGTACCTTGAGTAAATGGAAATACGTTGTGACCTCCTTTCTCATCTGTGCAAATATTAGAACTGTGCTCTGTGCTTACCTTATTTCCCACCAGCGGCAGGAAAGTCTGTTACCTAAAAGATCATTCTTGTTACCCAAATATTAGCACTTCATATAAACCAAATACAGGATTTATTAGAAGGAGGTGTGCTGAAGAAGAACACCAGAGTCAAAATGGAATCACCTTCTGATTAGTAGTAAGGAGAAAACATGAAAGAGAGCCCAGGAGGAAGGGTGCTGTGGTGGTGTTTGCCACCACCCTCCAATGGGATTTGTGGGGCACCTCCAGCTGCACCCTGTTTACCTTGGTGCACACACTTGCTGTAGACACTTGCTGTTCCATAGGTGCTTCTCTCCCTGGGTGTGATTTATGTTGCTCTTAAAGAATCAGTTCTCTCTGAAAATGCTGACTTGAACAAGGGCAAGGCAGATCACAGAGAGTTAATTCTTTTTGTGGGATTGTTGTGGGTTTGTTTTTTTCCCTTTTCAGACTTGTGCACTGGGGTCCAGCTGGCACAACCTGAGAACCACCTCTGTGCTGAAGACACCACCTCCCTGTCTGGCAGCTGAGCTGCAGGAGCTGGCACATGCCCCAGTGCAAATCCCAAGCTTACTGCCTTAAAATGACAGGAATTGGCTAATCAGGAATGACATGGGGACACAATATTTTCTGTACATCTGCTCCCAGTTGGGAATGCAATTCACTGTATATTAAATGAAGTGTAGGTGTGCATTCATATCTACACTCATAGAATAATTGTCAAAAAATGCTTCATTTCTATGAAATGTCACTAAAATATAACCACATATTTAGAGCAGTGATTTAACCTTTTAATATGGTGTTCTGTAAAAGGGATGATCACCCAGGATTCCTGCTGCCAGGGATGTTGAAGTAAAATTTTCAGACAGTTTTTGGCTGGAAATGTGAACACAGGTACCTGGGCAACCTCCAAAAGTGTGCTGCACATGCTTCTTATCAAATAAAATTGCATGCATTGAAAAGTTCTTTTAAATAAAATCAGGGATTTTTTTTCCTTGAAAACATAAATCCATATTCATGAAGTGGAAGCTGTGTACAGCACCTGACTCTACGTTCCCTGTTTGGGTAGTGCTAGACCTTCACTCGTCTGATGATCGCTCTTCCTAATTTCCTGTCTGAGTTCATTGCCTGTGCACATCCACCATACCAGAATATTCTGTTCTAATTATTCTCTCATAGCTAATTAAATGAATTTCTAGTGAGTTGTGCTGTCTCAATTTTCACAGCACTGTTAAAACGCTTTTGGGATCTCATCATTCCCCTTGTAGCCCTTTTGTTGTACCTGTTGCTGCTCACCTACACTATTTTGAGCACAGTAAGCAAGAGCTGTCCATAATATTTTAAATTTTTGCAGCTCCTCAGGTACGTGGTAAAATCTAATTCTGGTGTTGTTGCTGGTGAAGTTCCTTAGCTTACAGAGTTCAGAGTAAAACTCCTGCCCGTGCTCCTGCTTGTCACTGATGTATTTTAGGTGTATTTATTGCAGGGATATGGTAGAGCTTTTGCAGAATCAGCAGATAGGTGGGCTTGACATCTGCATAGGTTAAATGCCTGGAGTAGTGTTTTATTGTGGTTCAGGTAAGCTGTTGTGGTTAATGCTTTGTGTCGTGCAGTGAAGGAGATTAATTCACTGTAGAACGTGTTCCCTTATCAGGTGGGAGCAGGAAGAAGTCCCTGGTAGTGCTGAGCAGTCTCTCCCTGTCAGCAGAAGGGTGCTGGGGCCTGTGAGGCTGGAAAATATTTTACCGTAGATATGATTTTCCCATTCTGCAGAAACATGTTGGTTTATCCTTTACTTAATGATGCAATCAATTTCTGTAAGTTTCTGAGTCAAAAAGGAGCTTTGGGAGCTCAAATCCCATTGTCTCAGTTTAAACCTTTCATTCTGAAATCAGCTAAGTGTTCTGGAGACCACAGAGCCACAGCTCTGGGGGCATCCTGTGTCACTTCCACACTCAGAACATGTGGGAAGAGCTGTACCCAGGTACCAGACTAGAAATGAAAGCAGGGAAGAGCACAAACCCAAGGTCTGCTAGGGAAAGGAGGTGTGAAAAAACTAAAGCTGTAAAATACATGTTTCCACCATTGTCCTTGGAGAGAGCAAGACAAGGGTTAGATTATTATTAGCCTTTATTTTTAGAGTGGTTTTTGTGGTGAAAGATTTAAAAATAGAGTGTGAAAGTGCTTTAAGTAATGGCATAAAGATGTTGATTTTTTTTTTTCCCCTCTTAAAGGATGCATTTATTTGAATATTATCTCTGCTTCTTTAATTTTAAAGGGCCAAGCCTTTAGATCTGCACCCAGGAAAAGAGCTTTGCTCTTTTATTTCACAGTGTTTCTTTCTCCAGATTGTCTCTGTATCTATTTGTTGTGTGTCAGCTTTGGTTAGACGTGTATTTAGAAGGATTATAGAGGAGCTGGTTTGCATGACTCTCTCTGAATTCCAGTATTAATTCTCTTTTGCAGTGTGCGTTTACTGGTAGTTGTTGTGCTGAGTTTTTCTTAGGTAATAAAATAAATTAAGCAATTATCATTAAGCAATTATCATTAAATTAAGATACATTTAATTTTTTACAGCATCTATTGTACATATTTTTCCCATGGCAGCCTTAACACCAGGCAGTGTTCACTCCAGCATAAATGTGTTTTTCCTCCTTTAAACTTCTATGCAATTTAAACATTTTCACCACACTGCATTAAATTCACCTTTTAGTAACTGCTTAAGAATAATTACACATTGGATTCTTTCGATGGCAGAAGGGGGTAATTTCCTAGGTAACAGATTTTAATGGCAAAAACAAGCACTGTGCAGCCATGGCTCTACTTTTAAGACATACTTCATAATATTTAAAGCATAAATTCTGATGTATAAATCATTCAGGCAAATGGTTGGGCCTTCTGGTAAAAAACATTTGTAGGAAGCGTTACAAAACAGTTGAAATTCTTTGGCCTCCCAATTGTAATGCTGGAAAGTAAGAATGCTTACCCAAAAGCCCATTAACTTCAGGATTGGCAGTGCTTTCCAGCATTCCAGCTGTACAAGAGAAGAGTTCTCTGCACTGTTTCTGTCTCAAATATTGACAGAACAGTAGATCCCAGTCATGATTTACTACTCTTTGAAATGTTTAAGCCACACCAAAGTTGTAGTCTAGCTCAGGCTGTCAGCAGTGTGTGCTAAGTTAAGTAGCTTACCAGAAAACCTTTTTTTTCAATTGTTTAAAAAAAAATTAAAAAAATATATATATGCAACGATGTTAGTATGGATAATATGTCAGCATAAATAAGTTAATGGAAACTATTTGTCAAAACGAGTTTGCAAAATGTATTTCTGTAATTCACTGGAGGTTGTTTTTTTCTAATTAAGCTGTAAAATTAATTTCAGATCTTGCAGTTGTTTGGAACATTGCATCTCAAGTGAAAAACTAAATGTGAAAATCTTTTAGAATGGAAAGTCCTCAATTATAAGGATTTTTTGCATCTGCTTTACAGGTAAATTGTGTCATCTTTGAACCGTACCAACTGAAACAGTGATGTGGACTACTGATAATGGATTGTACAACACTGAACACTGCTGTTGGCAGTAGAGATAATGAAAACAACCAAAATATATTTAGGGTTCCAGGGAGGGCAAGTTTTGTGAACTTCAGTGTATGATGCAGATACTTTGAGCTTTGCAGAAATCCATTTTGGACCTGGTATCTGATACCAGGAGTAGCTCTGCTGGTGTCAGTGAAACAGTGCTGAACGTAGAATGGCCCAGCCTTACTGTGGAATTTGTCCTCAGAGCTGCAGAGCATAAAGTCGTGGTGACAATGCAGGTTCTGCAGTCAGCCCAGCCCTGTGCTATCAAACATGGCAGTGGCCACACCACTGACTCCTGCTCCATCACCTGGAATCCAGAGGGACCACCTGGTCAGCCCTGGGATCAAACCCTACAGGCAGCCTTTAACCCTGTATCCTAGCACTGAGAATGGCTGAAAAACTTGGGGTGGCAGGACTACAAAGCAAAACACCTTTTTAGAGGTTTTAGAGCCTCATTTGCTCCAGCTGGAGCTTTGCTCAGAGATAAGAGACTCTTACGTCAATAATGCGTTTCAGGGGTTATGGAGACACATTTTTCTCTGCCTGCCTGAATTGTGTTTGACTCGGCCTCAGACTATCAGAGCCCATAAATAGAAAACTTTGTCCAACAGTAAAACTGTTTCTTTTGTGCTTGTTGTTGCCTCTTTTATGAAGCACAGGGAAGTATTCAATTTTAGCAGCTGAATTTATTATTTGAAGATGGATATTAGATAAAGTTTACTTCTGAAAATATAAAGGAGCCTGACTCAAGTGCTGAAGGAAACAAATGTAGATAAAGTTTGGACAAACATGGCATGGCTTGACTCTTCATTATGACTTGTACAAATGTGGTGCTTTCAGCTGGAAAGGGCCCCTGAGGACACAGGGAGTGAAGGCTGCTGGGATCCACTGGGTGACATTTAGGACTGGTGGTACAGGAGTCACAAATGGGCTCATTGCCACTGGGCCATCCCCTCTTGTGTGTCATTTTTGGGGTTGGTCTCATGCTCGGGTTGGCTCGACTCAACAGACAGTCAGGCTGTGCCTGGAGGAGCCAGCCCCAATCCTTGAGTGTTTTGGGATGTTTGCTATCTGTCAGAACAGGGCTCTCAGAGCCTGGGCACTGCTGGAACACAACATCCATATGAGGAAGTTTCCCTTCTCATGTCAGATGCAATCATCTAACAATATCCTTTAGCTGGAATATGCCTGTAAATACAGCGGGGTTAAACGCTGGGGAGGCAGAAAGAAGTGGTAAACTAAAGGACAATGTTGGCACAAGAACACAGAGGGATCAAGTGGCCTTGAATAAATTTAGGCTGGAAATTAGGAAAACTTTCCTAACAATATGGTCCTGGCACAGACTACCAGAGGTAGTAAAGAGGGCAAAAATGCAATTGTTATTAGGAGAGAGCTCAAGTTGTTTATGAACGGGATTGTCCACTGCAGTGACTGCAGCTGGAGAAGTTTAAGGAACAGATAAGGAAAGCTCTTTAAAGGGACTGAAATCCCTTCTTTTCAGTTTATTTGCACTGTCTTTGCAGTGCCACCCCTTTATTCATTTCCATTTCTTTTTAATATTAATCTTCTTTCAACTGCAGGAGTTTCTGGAAGTAAAAATGTCAGTTGTGATTTTTCTCTTTTAGATTTTTTTCAGCACTTACAGCACACTGACACTTTTCTCTTGTCTCTTCCCATGATACTACAGGACAGTCTTTTTGGCAAGTGCATTAATAGCTTAGGTAGAGAAGTATCACTTAGCAGAAAAAAATATGTATTTTTAGATGTCTTTTAGTGCAACTTAGTAATTGGAAGCAAGCCAACATTTAACATTATTCCATCTCCCAGGATCGCTCTGAGGCATTGTACGGAGGATGTTTTTGAGAGATTTGGCAAGACAGTGACATATTCCAATGGTGTCCCTCTTTCAGAAGTCTGTCAGAAATAACTATAGTATTGTGGGATGAATGGTGTTTTTATCTGTCCGATGTAAATCCTTTCCACTCAGATGCCTTAGAAATCTGCCGTGTTGCAAAGTGCTCATTCCACTGCTACCTAGGGACTGGAGTGAAGGTGGTTTTGTAGTGGTTTTGTGGATTTAACTGGATCTAAACTAACTATCTTCTGATACCCTGTAAGGGATATCCTGTCAGAAACGATTTCTACGACATCTCTGCTGAGAAGTCAGGAGAGAGAATGGGCTCATGGCTGTAAAACCCTGCTTCAGTCTTGAGACTTAGGAGAGATCTGTTGATTGGGGTTTTCCCCCAGTCCTTAACAATTACTGGTTATTCAAGTTTGTGTACATCTGCCTGCTAAAATTTTAGAAACTGTTCCAAGGCTTGTTTTCCTTATCACGGAACCTCTGCTTACCAGAACCTCTGAACTGTGACCATGCATTATAACAGCAGAGGTTTTTAAAGCTGCTGCAGGCATTTAAGGGATCAATATCCATCAAAATAAATGTGTTTCCAAGGTATAAATTTTAAAGAAGAGAAAATGTTGAGTGCTTAGTCTCTTCCCTGCTTCAATGTGTGTTTTGCTGTTCTCTAGCACTGCTGGAGAAAAATACATCCTTTTCATATGCTGTGTAGCCCCTGTGGGTTAGAGCCCTTCCTTCCAGAGAGCTTGAAAAGGGCTGAAAAAGCCTGTGACTTCTAATAAAATAAGTAAATAAATACCATGATCAACATTGCACAGTGTCTTTAAGATCTCGTTAAACCTGGATGGTTCATGCCTGCAGGTGCCAGTGAGATTTGGAAATCTGTTTTTTTTAACTCAGGTGACACTCCATCTTCCTTTCTCTTTGGAGATGGCAGTGTCCTTGGAATGCTCCTGAAATTTTAATTCTGATTGAAGTAGATTTGCTGTTTGGCATGGCTTGCATGGAAGCTTGTAGGAAATATTTCCTCTCTGGAGTGAATTAAGTGTCTTGGGCTGCACTGCCTCATCTTGATAGTTCAGAAAAGTGGTTTTCCATCTGCAGACATTTTCTTGCCCCCCCACCCCTGCAAAAGGTAAATAATTGTATCCACTCTCAGTTTTCTCTGTGCACTTGTACAGATGATAAAGTGGGTATGATAGCTTCATTAGAATGACAAGCATTCCTGATTTAGACACACTGAACTCTGCTTTACTCGATGAGCCTTCCTCTGCACAAAGCTCTGGGTCTCGGTGTCCTTGGGCACGCGATATTTCCGCATGGATTAATGGATACTGAGCAAGCTCTTTTATGTAGCTGCTTAGGCACAACATGTTTGCCTTCCCATGTTTTCCCTCGCTGTCTGTTGTTCAGTAAGCATTTATCCTGATCTTGTATCAGAGCTACCATTCTCTATTTATGTTCAGATTTCCCTGTGTCTTACTGCGCTGTACCCATTCAAGGCTGGACTGAGGAACCTTGCTCTGTTCCTTTCTTACTGAGTGAGTTTTCCATTTCTGTTTCAAGAACATGTTCCCCAAGACAGCTTGTTTTGGTTTGTGGCCAGGTAGCTGTCTAATTACAGAAGGTATTTGAGCAAGTATAACTGAGGGCAGAGTTGGATCCATTATGTTTTCCTCCAAGTTTAGAGAACGGAAATGAGATTTGAACACAACAGGATATTGTCCTGCTTTGATTTTAAAGGATTTAAGTGATGAGACAACCAATAAATCCACTGCAGGACTGTTTCCTAGCACGCTTAGATGAAGCACTGCCAAGCTTTTTCAGACACTCACCCCAAGTTTTCTAGTGCTCACTCTGGTCTCATGACCTGTTTAATTCCTTTTTCTTAATCACCTTTTTTGATGCAGCTTCTTATACAGATGGGTTGCTGTTATCTGCATCTCACCTGCTTCTCAGGGTGATAGATTTCTAGGCATCTTCTTGCCTTTTCACCTCTGTATTTTCGTTTTTTCTTTGCTCTAGTGATTAGCTATGTAGCTTGAATTATTATTACTTGTGTGTTCTCATTTGATTTGTGTCCAGTTTACCTGGTTCAGTACAGCTTTGCCCTGTTGTTTTGCTTACAGCCACCAGAGAACTGTCTGTTCTTTAAACCCTGTGTTGTTGATTTTACTTTTTCCCATCATTAAGGACTTTATGAAGCCAGACCTACTACTGATCGATGTTCAGCCTCTGGACTTTTTGTGCAGTTCAGCTTTCAAATTCAAAGAAACTGTGATCTTTTAAGCTGACCTCAGTTTATTTCTATCTGAGGTTTTTTGCAGATTAGTTTTTCTAATTAGGAAAAATTTGAGTTTAAAACTTCATTAAATGCTTCACTAATATCCAGATGCAGTAATTCAGATCTATTGCTGTTGCTCTACTTATTAATTTGACAAGGTTGTCTGAGTAGTGTGAATTTTTACCCTTACTGATCATTGAGAGAACTGCGAAAATGGAGGAGCTACTGATGATTTCTGCATGTGGTGTGCAAATGGGGGTTGGTACTTTGATACTTCGGTATATCTGCAGATCCTGAGCTGAGGCCTTTGCCATCCTCAGTGTTTTTTCTAAAACAAAGCAGCACTGAGATTCCTGGGGTAAGGTTTAGTAATCCAGTTGTAGGGTTGGGGTCTTTTCAGTCTGGGCTGAGCTTGTGCCATATTCTCTCCTTGTGATGACTTTGCCATTAAGAAGGTGTCCCTTGGGCAATCCTGTCCTGCCCTGGTTTGCAAAACTAAATACAGACAGAAACTCCAGTTACCCCATAGCAGTATAGTAGTAGAACATGAGTCTGAAAAGCCAAGCAGGTCTCAGCATCACTTGGATGCAAATGCTGCAAGAGCAGCTCTGGCAAATTCTGCACATGGTGTGAATTTTATGTAAGTTCATCTTGTGAGCTTCTCTGCTGGCTCACAGAGCTGGAGAGCAGAGTGTGGCTAATGTGTGCCCAGTGTTAAGAGACACACCAGGACCCTGTGCATCCTACTCCACACTGTGCATGAAATTTTAATACCTGATGAGCTGTAAATTGCAGTGCTTGTTTGCGAGAGAGAATTCCCAATGGGATACAATTTACAGATCTCTCCCTGGATTATCAAGTATCTGCTTTACTTGTTGGATTCTTATCTTGGAGTTGAGAGGACTGCTCAGTTGTGTGGGATTAGAGCAAATGTGATTATTGTTACAGATTGCATTGGAATAAACCTGATTTCACTGTCAGACAAAATTGTAATTCTGTGCTGCTGACTGGGAGATACAAGGCGCCAATTAATTGTCTCTTCCTTTTTGTTTGTTTTCTTTTTTGCTTTAATAACATCTCTTGGCACAATTGTGCTTTCCAGTTACATTATAACTGAGTGGATAACGGCATGGGTGTAAACAAATGGAAAGCGCTATGAAGTTTGCAAATACACTGAAAGAAATGTTTAAGATCTGTGTGGCCCATCCTGCTTACTGTGTACAAGCAAATGCACATTTTAATTGTCATACAAACCATCCACAAATTTTAAGGGACAAGTGAAAGCTGTTGTTAAAGTTGCAAGAATGAAGTGCAAAGAAAAGTATTCACGTAAGTTGTCTTTTCTGCTGTCTGCTGTGCCTCTCTTGTTTTCCATCCCAAGACTTTTTCTGGAGGACTTTAAGGTGTGGGGAGCAAGCTGGGCAGACCCTAGGGAAATTCAGTAGTTGCACATCCAGCATATTCACCAAAATAAGGGGATGAAGTTTAGATCAAGCAGCTGTTTAAGAAGTTCTTGGGGTTAGCTGCAGTTTTGTATCTCCCCCAGACAACTGCACTGCTGGAGTTTTGGTCTTGATCCTGGACCTCTGCAGAGGGCACTGAACTGCAGAAGCAGCTCCTTTTGGAAGCCTCACCCTGTTTTGAACCCTGGTGTCTTTCAGCAGGTGTTGAGTGAGCAGGGGTTTGTTTACATCCTTATGTTGAGGAGCTGGCAAGCTCCCAGGGACACAGGAGCATTTCCACACCCAGAGCAATATGCTGGTCATGCTGGCTGCTGAAGGGTTGGGAAAGCAGGATCTTTCAAGTTACTGGTGTCTTATTAGGCAGTGGGAGAAGGAGTTCTGTCAAAAGCAGCCTGTGCTTTTTCCAGCCCTGGAAACTTCATGGGAGCAGTTTTCCATGGGGCTCTCGCCTGTGTCTGCCCTAGCACTGTCACAGACCCACAAGAGAAATGTGCCTGATTCTCTGGTTCTGGTCAAACAGGACTAAGAGCCTAAGAGCCTGTGATAACACAGTAAGTCTTCAAACAGAGGAGCCTCTGAGAAGTATATTCTCACAAAGGGCAGTCTATCCTATCAGCCATTTCAGCTGCCTGAAATTCCTCCTTCATGCCAAATGTGTGATCAACATCTCCCAGGGATGGGGATATTCCAGATCTCACAAGCTACAGAAGAAAACATTTTGATTGATGAATGTTGACCAGATCTAAGAACCATAAAAAAGAGGATTCACTTAATTACCCTGGGAAATTCTGTGAATTTTCGATAGATTGTCACATGCCTGAAGAGTGCGTCCAGGAAAAAGGATCTGGGATAACAGAAGTGTCTTCTGTTGCATTTGGAGCTGACAAATGTTGACTAGAAAAGAGCCTTGATACTTGTGGACAGAGCAACAGTTACTTTTTTATGTGTTTTTTTTTTTCCCTAAACTGGAATATTCATGTATTTTATCCATTGCAATAGATCTTGGAAGGTATGGGATCATGTAGCTGGAGTTAATAAGGAATTATTGTGAAATGTATAGAACTTGCTACTTCATTTCTGCTTTTTTTTTTCCCCTTTTTCTCTCCCTTGTAACTATTTTGGAATAATCAGGTGGAGCCAGGGATGTGGAAAAAGATCAAGCTGCACAAACACTTCCCATGTTTCATATAATGAAGCTGATCACAGTCAGGAAATTCAATAGACTCTTTCAACATATTCCTCTTCTAGTAGGAAATTACTTCTCTTTCCTATCAAATTTTAATGAAAAAAATGCCAAATTCAGTTGACTTCACTTGGTTCCCAATGTGGTGGTTCTTTTTTGATCTCTGCATGAATTCCACCACCCTGAAGGTTGTATGGAGCAGCAATTTGAGGTGTTTTGTGCAATCATTTGCTAAGAAACTGCTTCATGTTTTTCTGCATTGGAGTACAAATACAGAGAGAGGCATAGGGAGACATTTCTAGACTTTGCAATGCCTTTCCAAACTCTTGAAAGTTTTTAGTTCAAGTACATTTCTAGAGTTAGATCAAAGCCTGTATAATCTTTACACAAGTGTGCAGCTACACATTTCTAATTTTGATGTATTTGGAATGTCTATGACTAAGAATACATTAGACACTTTTGTTTTTCTCCTCCACACTTGTTCTGGTATTTTTCAGGCCTGTTCCAATGTACAATAAAAACATTAAAATTGATCTGTTATTTACTTAACTGGCACCAAACTTTAGCTGGCCACTTATACATGCTTTGGGAATCAAGTCAAAAATATGCAAAGTGTGAAGGGAAAAGTGCAAAGTGAGAGAGGAAAAATGTGCAGTGTGAGGGGAAAAGTGTGAAATGCGAAGGAAAACGTACAAAGTGTGAGGGGAAAATGTTGAAAGTGTGAGGGGGAAAGTGCAAAATGTAAGGGGAAGTAGGGAAAAGTGTGAAGGGAAAAATGCAAACAGGGAAAAGAGCAAAATATGAGGAAGAAGACTGGAAAGTGTGAGGAAAGAAGTGCAAATAGATGGAAAAAAGTGCAGAAAGAGTGCAAAGTGAGGGGAAAAGTGTGAAATGTGAAGGAAAAATGTGCAAAGTGTGAGGGGAAAAGTGCAAAACGTGAGGGGAGAAGCGTGAGGATAAAAGGGCAAAGTGAGGCCAGAAAGGTGCAGAGTGTGAGGGGAAAAGTGCAAAATGTAAGGTAAAAATGAAAGGTGTAAGGGGAAATAGGGCAAAATGTGAAGGGGAAAACGCTAATGGAAAGGTGCAGAGTGTGAGGGGAAAAGTGCAAAATATTAGGAGGAAAACTGGAAGTGTGAGGGAAAAAGCAAAGGGAGAGGGGGAAAAAGTGAAGAGTGTGAGAGAAAAAGGGCAAAAGCACAGGAAAAAAGTGTGAAGTGGGGAAAAGCACACAATGTGAGGGGAAGAAGAATGAAATGTGAGGGGAAAAAGGGCAAAAGTACAAAAAAGGTGCAAAGTGAGGGGAAGAGTGCTCAGTTGAAGGGGAAGAACGAAATGTGAGGGGAAAACGGGAAAAATGTGAGGGGAAAAGTGTTAAGTGTGAAGAAAAAGGAAATAATAAGCAGGAAAAATGCAGAGTGTGAGGGGGAAAGGGCAAAACATAAAGGAAAAATGGGAAGTGTAAGAGGAAATAGGGCAAAGCATGAAGAGAAAAATGGAAATGGAAAAGTGCAAAGTGTGAGGGGAAAGGTGGAAAGTGAGGGGGAAGAAACAAAGAGGGGAGAATGTTCTAAGAGTGGAGGAAAATGCAATGAGAGAAACCGTGCCACGTGTCGGGGAAATGTGAAAAGTGTGAGAGGAAAGTGCAGAGTGTGAGGGGAAGAGGACAAAGAGAGAGGGGAAAAGGGATCTGAGGGAGAGTGGAGGATTGGGAATCTCTTGCCCACTTCAGCAGGAGATGTCTCAGCGGCACTGAGGGGGTTCAGTTGAACATTTCAATTGGCCAAGCACCTCAGGATAAAGGAGGCATTTTTATGTTTGTGCTGATTTTAAGTATTTTAGTAAAGCTCTACTGAGTGGCCCCATAGGGAGGGAAATTGTAATTAATCAGATAAATTAGAGAAGAGGTATTTGAAGGGGAAGAAAAATAAATTTCTTGTGCTGGCAAACTCCAAACCCTGTAGAGAGAAGGGTCTTGCTGAGGGCTGTAGCTGCTGACATGGCTTCTGCTGTGGTTCCACAGATGTGAGTTCCATCCCAGAAAGAGACACCAGATCACATTTAGCGTGGCAGTGGTGAGTGAAAAAGACAAGCCAATTAACTCTACAACCTGAAGTATATAAAGCACACTATATATTATTGGAAGTTTCATGAAAATTTTAGGGCTAAGATAATTTTAATACAAAAAGCCAAAAAAAGAAAAAGAAAAAATGTGAATCTGTCATGTCTCTGTGTCTTTGCATTATGTGTTTCTTGTCTCTCTAAGTTTTTATACCTAAACATACCATTAAATCTTTATATTCTATATCCAAAGATAAAAGGTGACAACTATAATCAAAACAAGTGATCACATATTATTTTTTCTCACCAGTGTCTGTGTAAAGGTGTAATATGTTTAAGGAAACAGAGAACAAATTTTACCACTTAATTGAGACTATTTTTTTTTTATGACTGTCCACCAAGGATCATCTTCTCTGCAGTTTGCCTCAGAATATTATTGATATTGGTCACAAGTAATCTACTCTTTAATATCCAAGACACAAAGCCCCTTTGACATCTGCCATCTCCGTTCCGCAGACAAACTCTCACTGGTGCAATATTGCCAGTAATTGAACTTGCAAATTGCTTCACTTTCTGAAATGCTGACTGCTTAATTGTGATAGGGGAAATCACATTTTAGAGCCATGAGCTCAGACAAGTGTGTAACTCAGAAGCTGCTTAATTATAAGTGTGAATAATGCTCGCTGGGATTTATGTTAATACCAGCAGCAATGCACAGGAGGACCATCTCCATCTGAAAAACAAGGCCCCTGTTTGTCAAGTGCACTTGGAGGATTAGAACACAAAGATCACTTTGAGGACCTTGAAGACTACACATGCATGAATCAGCCTATCTGTATAACAAAATGCAAGTGGCAGCTATCCCATTCGGAGCTTAACTGGTTTTTCCTCTGTTATTTCACTTGGTACAGATACACCACACATCCTCTCCCTATATCCTGGTAAACTTGGTGCAGAGTGTTCTCTTAGGTGGATTTTAGATTAAGCTAACTCCATTATAGAACATGGTACTGTTTGCATTCTGTGGTAGATTCAGGCAGTGGAAAGGTTGTTCCTAAACCTTTAGTTTCATGAAAAACCGAAGTAGTGGGGTTTTTTTCCCTGATTTTCGCCTTCCTACATCTTTTCTTGTGGAAAGGAAAGTACATGGGCCTCCATCTCTGGATGATTAGTTACGCTATAACAAAGCAGCTGTGGAGCCTGACTGCACTCAGATTACAGCTTTAAAATAATGTATGGACTCGATGTTTTTCTTTCCAACCAATTGTTGTCATAAGAATGAATGGCAATTGCTTTGCTCTGTATTGTCACTGCATTTCTATTCTTATGAATAAGTTCGTTTAATGCTACCAGTCTTGGATTGTTATGAAAATGAGGATGGGCACTTAAGACTGTTATGTCTTTTCCTTTCTGAGCAAGAGCCAGATCAGTTCCAAGCACAGATATTAAGTAAATGCTTTACATGCAATATTTGCATCATGTGGTTACAAGCTTTTAAAAAAAAAAAGGACAGGGTTGTCTGCTACTTTTTAACATCATAGAAAAATATGTGTAAATTTATATGTTTTAGTATAAAAACAGCTTGGTCCTGAAAGGAGAGAGTAGCAAAGTCAGGAGTAGAACTGAAGTCTTCAAATTTTCTATGCTCTCAACAGGCAAATGAGATTTTGCTTGAACAGACTGTGCAGAATATTTTGGGTTGGGAACAAGAGGTAAGAAATTCTCATTGTTGGGAGTCACCAAACATGCAGTTCAGAGATACAGAAAATCTGTTTTACTGTAGGCAGGGGCTGAAATAACTAAAGATATGTGGTTGAGCAAACAGATGAAATTTAGACAAAAGAGCAAAAAATACCAGTCAAAGAAAAATGTCTTAAATTTGTTCAATTAAGCAATAATCTTCAATTACAGATTACTGGATTTCTTTTTAGTCTAAATGCACAAATTGACACCCTAAAGTCAACTTTATGCAGAAGGCTTGACAGCAAAAGTCCTCCTGCTGTAGTAGGAATTATGGGGATATGTAAGCTGAGGATAGGACTCAGCTTTCTAATTTGACAGCAGCATATAAAATGATCATTTATGCTGTCACCCCAGTGAGATATGAATTAGAAGACAAATATAAAAATTACAAAGCAAAGCTTAGTTCCCATTTGAAAGGTAGTTCAAACACACCAAACTCAAGAGAGGTCAGAGTTACCTGCGTCTGTGGCTCTCTGCAGGTTTCTTGGTTTCCTCAGGAAAGCATGCTTTTTGTCCCCCAAAGACCCCCTTCCTTCATGGGCTTAGATCTGTTTTTGCTGTAACTGATTCCCCCATGCACTTGATTTTCTGTAGATGCTGATTATGGAGTGATTCATATTTGTTACAGCTAAAGGGGTGTGTGTTACCAACAACTTGGATGGCTGGAAATGAGGTAGCAGTAACAAAAGAATATTTGGATAACTGGGTGCAAGCCAGGCTGATGGTTATATGGTCTTTGACACATGCCTTTGTGCAAGTGTATATTGAATTTATCTGCACATCATAAAATCTGTAGCTGAAATTAATTGGTGCTTTCCCTGGCTCTGTGTTTCTCTCAGGACAGATATCCGTGGATGGATTTATGCGGTATCTGAGTGGAGAAGAGAACGGCGTCGTTCCACCCGAGAAACTGGATTTAAATGAAGATATGTCTCAACCACTGTCACACTATTTCATCAACTCCTCACACAACACCTACCTCACAGGTACAAAAGTGTTGCACAGATCTAAATTCTTACCTTACAAAAATTCTGAGTGTATTCTCAGTGGTAACATAAAATACACTAAAAACATCAGCATTAAACAGATGATGGAGTTCAGTCTTCAGGGAAGCAAGGGTGGCACTTGATTTTTGTTGCAGCTGCAACAGATGTGCATCAAATACACTTTTATTAACAGGTGAGCAACAGATAAGGCCTGGTCAGAAACCCAGTGAAGTCCCTGGAAAGTTTCCCACAAGTAGAATTCCAGATTAAGGCCCGTCTTTAGGGAGGAGAATGAACATTGTACTTTTTATGACAACAAAGTTAGCAAGACAAGCGTGCAAAGCAGAATATGGAGAACATCTCTGTAGCTCATAAATTTGCCCCTAAACATTAAATCTGGCAGTCTGTTGTGCTCCATGAAATTTGCTTTGATTCAGAGATTAGGGAGGTTCCAACATGGCACATAACTTTCTGACAGCCCATAAATGCAAGGAGTGGAAACGACTTCCTAACAATATCTAACATCTGAGCTGAAATTTTTAGGTGCTGTCATGGTTTTAAAAAGGCTGAGCACCCAGAAGATGCCGTTAATTAGAGTTACAGTCTGAACTGTATTGTTTGCACAGCAAAGTCAACAATGCTTTAAGACTCAGAAAAAGCTAAGGCAGTTTAGGAATTCAACATTTTGCATTCGTTTTCTAGTCCAAGGTTGTGTTAACTTGTGAGAGAATAATTGTAAATTTACTATTTTAGTTTGGTTTGCATAGGAACAAATGTTTTGGGCAAGCAGATATGCACAAGGGGTTCTCTCCTGTTTGATTTGATGTTTGCTTTGTCCTGTCATGTTTGCTAATGACTTAGCATTATGTTTAATTTTAAAAAATGATGCTGCACTGGGTGCTAAAAATGTGGTTTATGTGAAATGTAGGCTTTTTAATGCTATTAACAGTCTGGCCTTAACTGACCAACTCAGAATGCCAGTATGCCAAAACATAGACAACCTCAGGCAGTGGTATTGCCCACTTTAAACAGACCTCATGGGAGTTATTTTCATCTGCTTTATGTTTGTTACAGCTCTTTCTCCAGCACCTTTGCCAGCTTTCATGGAGTGAATGAACTGTCATTGTTTCCATTAGACACCATTTTTCAAGGGTTTATATCTTGGCTGTAAAATGTGTTTTGTGCTAGAACTTGTCACATAAGTATTTGTTTTGACAGCAATTTTCTTTCTCTGAATTAAAAGAAACAAAAATCATTGTGGCCACTTTTAAGTTATGATTCCAATATGCAGAAATTTATGCTCTTTGGTGGGGCAAAGACATGGCCAAAGCAAAAGCAATTTTTAACTATGATGGTTTGCAGACCTCTTATGTCCAATATGGACTTTGTTCTGTCACTGAGGATTAGTTGGTGCTTAAGCCAAATGCTGCAGCTTTATACAGATATTCTGGAGAAAAACAGTAAAGTAGTAAAGCAAGAAGCTCAGGCCCACGGGAGGTTTAAAGAAGATACGATTTAAAGTTGATCTGAAGAGATGAAAGACTGCTCTCCCCTCTACCAGCAGGAATTTATAGCCATGTCCATGCCACAGAATTTTATCAGGGCTGGTCAGGACAGAGATGTGTTCCAAGGGTTTAGAGGTACAAAAGCCAAAACCCAAAGAATTAAGGATGGGAATTTGTGATTAGTCCAACCCATTATATTTTTTTTTTTATAACTGCACTACAAGTGACCTCACACGTTTAATTATTTACCTTGACACTTGCTAAATTTGCTTTGACTTGTATTTGAAAGTCTGCAAATCATCTCAGATTGCATCTGCATTTCCAAGTAACTTCAGAGGCTATATTTGGAAACATGATCTTCAGTCTTAATTTGACAAAAT
Organism: Pseudopodoces humilis; assembly: GCF_049639895.1. Classification (NCBI taxonomy): domain Eukaryota; kingdom Metazoa; phylum Chordata; class Aves; order Passeriformes; family Paridae; genus Pseudopodoces; species Pseudopodoces humilis. The sequence goes on from NC_142202.1 coordinate 4,527,900, forward strand.
ATTCCTATCTTAGTAAACTGGGGGGAGTAAATCAGGATGAACTCAGGGGATAGTACAAGAGAAGTTTGAAACTCTATCAAATTCCTTTTCAGAGTGCATGTTTTCACATTTACAGGCACAAACCACAATCTCTTCCCTTTTAGTGTGTTCATTATGTTCAGTGAATGTGTGGCAGCTGGCCAACAATTGCATTAATGATTTGATTTTTATCTGTGCATTACAAAAACTGACAGTCTTGGATTTTGCTCTGAACCTACATCAGATACAGCAATCACATTCCCATTTGCTTTTTTCCAACAAGGAAGTAAAATGAATAAAATTAATGGTGGCAGCCTATTCCTTTTCTCCAGAAGAGTTTGAAGGGTCTGCTCAAGTGCTCATGGCTTTGGAAGGGAAACATTGGAAGCACCTTTGCCCTGATTGTGGCCATGAAATAGCAACTAGTCATGTAATAATTATCAGGACAATAAGAAAACCATTCAGTTTGGCATTACTTTATGATTACTGAGCTTAATGCCCTACCAGTTATCTCTCCCTGTGTTAGTTTTTTTAACCCAGAAAAAATCTTGCACAAAGAAACAATATAACATAAAAAAGCACCATGTGCACACTCTGAATTTACTTTTAATTATGCTGATCATTTTCCTAGCCTTTAGTAGAAACCCTTGGCAGTACATCAAGTGCTGATTATTTATTTAGAAGTGTTACTGCTTTCTTTTTTCTTAGGGAAATGTAATTTTTAAGAACAAAGGTAAAAACCCATGAAGAAAGAAGTGATTTGCAGTGAACCTAGGCTAACTTAAAGAAATATCATCTTTGAGAAACTTTTTTTACTGTCTCATCTTTTATTCTCACTGGTATCATATTTATTACTTTATTCCTTTGAACCCTTAAAGTGCAACCCTGCTTTTTCCTGGACTCTCACCTCACAGGTTTCTGCTGTGGGCACAGTGGAGAGTGACTTTGCAACTTTTCTTCACCCAAAGTTAGAGACAGATGATGACATATCACACTCAGCCTTACATGTTTTGAAGGCTGGGCAACTTGCTGTTGTATATGGGAAATGCAAAGTACTAAAATCACACGCCTTTTACATGTTTTTTGGCTAAAAGGAGCAATAATCTCAGCAATAGGTTGCTATCAGCTGAGCACATGTGGCCAGTGTGGGACTATCCTGTCGACCTCAGAAGCTGTTTCCCTGCTTACAGTCTGGTACTTCAGGTCTTTCTAGAAAAATGTCTCATGAAGGACAGTTCTCTTCTCTGTTGTTGCCTGTGACCGCTCATCTACCATCCTCCAGCTTCTCTGTTCTCAGTGATTCCTCAGTCCTCACTGTTGCTGCTTATTATCTGCATTCAGAATTTCCTTGTAACATTCTTCATCTTCAAAGCCTTCAGAACAGTTTCCAAGCTGACAGCGCTATAGGGAAGGGATGGAAAGCTGGGTGACACCTTCCTGCTGCTGGCCACACATCCTGCTTTGGTCCAGTATGAAATGTTAAAAACAACTGGCAAGGCTCAGGGCCTGATTCTGACTGACATACAGGCAGGAGCAGAGGATATCACAGTGTGGGGTCTGAGCCCCTTGTCCTGTGCATGGTGAAATAGCTCAGGAGGAAAATAAATTCAGATAAATGTGCAGTGTCTAAAAAAAATCTCAGCAGCCAGCACCTTGTGTGGCTGCTGGAGTGAGGAGCCAGGCTCCCAGCAGTGTGGGGCTCTGAGTTTGCACACTGCAAACCCTGGTGCATGACCCAGGGCACTGATTGCTTCTCCAGGACTTGTCTGGAGAGAGGATTTAGCAGCTCATGTTTGTGCCCAGCAAAGGGAGGATACAGACACCTCATGCTGAGAGAAAGTGTTGGGAGAGAGGGAAGAAGCAGCCTCTGGTTCTAGAATAGTGAAGAGTCAGGTGATTCCAAATAGCCGGATCCAAAAATCCCCCAGCTTGGGGAGGAAGGATATCTTAAATAGATAGCAACCACGTTTTAACTCCATGTGTTGCAAATAACATTCACACAGAAAAACTGTGGGAGATGAATCCAACAAGGATGCACTTCCTGAGAAATGAACAGCTTAAAGTTACAGAGGTGTGAAGTGCTCTGTGTGGGGAAACCTGGGGCATAGCCTCAGCTTAGATCAATCAGCACCGGCTCATTCTGCATAGTATCCTGTCAGGTATTATTTAGCCAATTACATTTTTCAGAAAAGTGAATTTTTGTCAAAATTCATTTCTCCTTAGCCCATATAGAGTGATGGAATGCAAATGTTATATATGGTATTACTGTAGACACTGCTTGTATTGTAGAAGGGAATAAATAATGCTTTCAATTTCCAGTATTAAAAAATTGATCTGTACTCTGGCTATTAAAACCAGACTGGAAATGTTCCCTTTAGTGTTATCACATTTTAAAATGCAAAAGGGGTATTTTAAAATAAATGCAAATAGGGACTCATACAATAGAAATTTCTAAATAATACATGCACCCCACATTTGGGGGAACATTCCTCATATTCTGTATTTCAGAAAAACAAGCTGTTGGGACTATTAAAATGTGTGCTAGCATTTTACACTCTGCCTGGGAGTCTTTCTGAAGATTGTATGGTTTGGAGGTTGAATATCCTCTTACCCTTTGCAGGAATCCTTCCAAAACGTCTGAGCCTTATTAATAAGGTAGTGTGGGAAGTGTCATATGGCAAGTGGTGCATGTCATGATTTACTTAAGCACTTTTGAAGGTGAAGGATCTTGGAGCCCAAAACACTTAACAATGATAACCACCAGGAGTCTCTCGGAAATAGAGTTTGTTAATCATGGAATAGTTTGTTAATCCAAACTCAGAATGCTCTGAGGGAAAAGAAAGACAACATTAGAAGAATTTTCTAAGTGAATGTGGGCTTTTGAGGCAGTAGAGATCAGTGGATCCCTATGAGAGCCAGGATTTCATAAAGAGATGCTTAGGGATGAGTACATGGAAATGTGAGTTGTTATTCCCTGATCTGTGCTTATGCTTGTTTGCATCCTGCAAAGAAAAAGAGCCACTACTTAACCCAGACACTGGAACTGCACCAAAAAGGCTTTTGTGTGACGAGAGATAATCTGCAGTAATCAAAGGTGAAACAGGAAAAAGCTAAATTAAAAAAAAAAAAAAAGACACAAAGACACATTGCCACTTTGCTGATTCTGGATTTTCAGAGCTTTCCAGAACTGGCCAATTTCTTCTGTTATTAGCAGATATTTCTCACTGGTTCCAGCAGGAATTCTTATGGATTTCAACAGGAGTAAAGTTAATACCTTGTGGAGTATTTATGATTGCTCCACTTCATGTATCAGATAGAAACTGAAATGAGGGATTGTCAAATAAGAAGGGGTTCTGTTACAGTTTCTAGTACAAGGTAAAAACAGACAATGCTGTTTTGTGAAGCAAATCCCAAAATGGGTATTCCCCAGCATAAAACCTAAACACAGAATCACAGAGACAATAAAATGAGGATTAATCTTCATTACAGTATATGCCAGTCTAGATGAAGTATTTGTATGTCCCCCAGTCAGCAAAGAATCTTTGCTGTAAGTGAAGTCACTGCCTCCTTAAAAAGAAAATTAATTTCCTTCAAGAAATCCAGGAAGATCTTCTCAGCAAATCTGCTAGAAAGCAGGAAACTGCATCCATTTTCTTCACATCTAAAAGAAGCACAAAGCCATTCTTCCGTTCCATCTCTGCTGCAAGAAATTTGTATCTGGATGACTGGAATCAAACTTGTTGCAGCAGATGAAGACAGCCTGGCTGGGTATCCTTCCCTGATTCCAACTGGACTTCTTTGTTGGCTTGAGTTGGGAATATTTTTTTGTGTTTCTTTTTCAATATTTCCCAAGTTTGGAAAAAATGAGTTTTCCTTCTTAATTTTTAGGCTTATATTATCTCATTATTGGAAAAGGGCAGTTTAATTGAATTTCTCCCTACATGATGCAGTATCACATCAGGAAATTTAACTGACCAACTCATTGCAGTGGTTAGCATATTTAATATTGATTTGAGACCGAATGATGGTGCCATTAGTGACTGCAGGGGATTTGTTTCATCTTGTACGAAACTGCATTGCGTGTTGTGAGAAAATGTGCTCTTGGTCTCCTGAGTGGCTTCTGAATTTCACATTGCTTGTCAAGGGATAACAAAATCTCATGGAACTAAGCTTTTTTATTATTCTTATTTTATTTCATGTATTTGAGCTGGCTTCATCTGGGTTATTTCTGTTTGACTGAGGGCAGGATCCAAACCATGACATTGATTGTGCCAAAGTAATTTCCGTTGTGTTCTTACGCTTTTCGTATTCCTTAGAGTGTTATTCCTCTCAGCCAAGGGTAAAAGCTGCTGATGAGTAATTATTGTTAGATCAGTTGTATCTATTCCTGAGGCCCAGAATGACTTCCCTTTTTTTGTGTTCTGTCCCAGCTGGACAGCTAGCTGGCAACTCCTCGGTGGAGATGTACCGGCAGGTGCTCCTGTCGGGCTGCCGCTGCGTGGAGCTGGACTGCTGGAAGGGACGGACAGCAGAGGAGGAGCCGGTCATCACACATGGATTCACCATGACAACTGAGATATCCTTCAAGGTACAGCATGGGGGTAGCTGCTTTAGCTGGGGAGGGTTCTTTTCGTGCATAACCATCACAAATCCATCACTGCCAAGGTGGGAGGGGCAGAAATGTGAGGGCAAAAATATGCTGTACGAGGAGATTACAGAGCAGCTGCAGAATCCTTGGAAGAGAAGAGTTGCAGTATTTGGACCTTACGTGGGGAAAGGTTCCTGGTGGTCATGGCAGTGTGAGGAAAAGGGATTATGTGTTGTGACAGCAGTGCCATCTGGGGACTGGGCTTCATGCCCAGGTCCATGCTCCTGTGCACGTCCTGCAGCAAATCTCACAGGGACAGAACCAGGCAAGGCCACAGCCAGGGCTGGGGGACCAGGCACAGCCATCACAACTGGCTCTGCACAGAGACAAATGGGTGTGGAAGTGTTGGGAGAAACAACTGGTTGGGTTAGAGCTCCATGGGACAGAGCTGGAGGCTGCAGGATTTGGACAGCAGTGCCCAGCACACCAGTTCACTCATTTTCTCCTCTCTGCCCGGTCACTGGGAGTGAGAGGCAAAAGTCTTCAAGTGAGACAGGAAGTAGCAGCTAGATCTCAACAATTTGCAAGCCTTTAAATTCCTGTGAGTGGAGAATGTGCTGCTCATGGCCAGATGGGCAGGCTCCATGCACAGGACAGTCAGCAGTATATTTAAAATAAATTAATAAGTCTATGTGCAATGTTATCCCTGATACTTGGGATCAGACCCAAAGCACTGAAGGGTGAAAAAGAAAAATTAGTATCTTTGGAGGCTGTGAAGGGATATTTGTGCCATTCAAACCCTAAAGATGTCATCTTTACTATTTAATTTCATCTTCCATTTCCTTTTCTGCAGTATAAGCTAGAGATCATACCCTTAGCAATAACCTTAAATTATCTTCTTGTTCTTCTTAAAGATGTTTTTGATTCGAGGTGTTAGAGGGGCATAATGGAGGTGTTTTCCTGTAGTATTAGGAATGGTAGTCAGCACAGCTTATAATGATACCTCAGGAAATCATTTTTGAAGTGTGAAGAAATAATTCTTCATCTGAGACACTAACTCACCATGGAAATACGTTTCCAGCCTTAGCTGTGTGCAAGAATATGTGGGAAAATGTTCATTAGTGACTTTGGTTATGTTCCAGGGATTACATGTGGCTTCTGTGCCAGCTACAGCTTTTGAGACATTTGTCCCATGCTTGAAACCTAGTTTTGGGTGGGTTTTTTTATCTTCTAGTGCCTTTCTTTAGGAAAGAAAACAAACAGGTCTGCCACAGACAGAACACCAAGTTTCACTTGTACCAGAACACTCCTTTTTTCCCAGATTGCTTTCTCTAATTCTTCCCTGATTGAGTTAATCACAGAAGCACGTAAAACAACCTTCTTGCACGTTTGTTATTAGCTTTCCAGTTATGTTTATGGGAAGCCAATTACATTTATAGGCTTGGGGTTTGATTGCTGGAAGTCCTTTAATTAAGGAAGATGGCTCTCGACTGCTTTGGTCATGAGCAGGAATTTAAAACAAAGTTAATCTGAATTTTAAAAGAATCATTAGCGTGAACAAGATTTATCCCTGGATATTTTGATGTTCAACCCTTGGCATTGTGCTGGCAGGAGAGATACTGGAAGGTATTTTAAACCTACTCGGGAGTATTTCATTGGTCATTTCAGAGCAGGCACTTTTTAATCCTCACAGAGAAATGTGAAAAACATCTAGATTTCTTTTCAACACTCAGAGTGTGCTGCTTGGCTGGGGAGGAGAAAAATGGCAGTGAAATAATGTGTCAGGAGTGTGAGAATCAATTCATGCCTTGAATGCTGAATCATTTATCAGCTCACACTTTTGCCATGACCACGGCACAAGGATTCAGCTCAGTCTGCCAGCTTTCACAGCCTCAGACAGACTTCCTGAAGTGCAGAGGCAGCACTGTACACTCCCCATCCTTATGTTCATGGGCTTTTTGGTTCCTTGGTTTTCCCCTTGCTTCATGACTCAGAAATCCATAAGGATTTTCTCAGCTGTGCGTTGAGAGCTGCTGCCAGGGTGGGATGCTGTAGGGAGCAGCCGTGGATGTCATGCCACAAGCAGGGATCTGTGTGTAACCATGTTCACACCTTGGAGAGCAGCTTCAGGTGAATCATTCTGCAGCTGGAGCCACGTATGGAACCTGCCAGCTTGTTTCTCTCTGGCCATGGAGCATTTGCCTTCACTGAACCAGTGTCTGAGCTTTTCATCCTCACATCAGTGCAATCCTAATTTTACCCTGCCAGGTTATTTATCCCACTCATGCAGGATTCCATCCCCTCTTGCAGCAGGAAGGCAGTTGAAAATAAGTAGGCCAGAAGAATGTACCAGAAGCTCAGTGTTTCTTTTAGGAAGTGGATTTCTTACTGTTACACTTCTCAGTTTAGCCTCTGAGAGTACAGAAAATGAACAAGAGGAATCCTCAGAGAAAGCTTGTTTAAAATAAATACATCTTTTAGGCTTTAGTCATTCTTGTGATTTGGCATGGCAGAGACTTATGGGTTCTTAGAAACTCCAGAGTTTGCCAGTGTATGAAAAGTCTTCAGTGTTTTGTATGTTCTGGAAGAGAGATTTGTTCCAAGAGGGAAACATTTCATAATTTGTAACGATGAGTGCATTTATTGTGCACCTCACTAAAATCATCTTTATCAAATGACCTTTCTACTGGATTTAGTGTTTCCATTTTCCATAGAGCTGACAGGAAACTTTACAGAAGTTTCCTTTTCTGAGTCCTCTGATAATTACCACAGAACCAACTGTTTTAACTGAGTAAAGATTTCTTCTTTCCTTCCTTTTGCATTAAAGGGATTTCTGTCATCAAAAAAAGAAAAAAAGAGGGAACTAAAATGTGAGTCAGAGTAAGTAAGGATTTTATGGATACATGCTTGTGCTGATGATGATTAGAAGATCTGCCTTTGTCAGAACATGTTGATTAAAGCCATGGCTGCAGGCATGGAACAACTCCACACCAAAACCAAGCTTTACATTTAAACTATTGATTTTGGCAGACATAAGTAATTTCTTGGGAAATGTGGTGCTTGAGACTCATCAGACGTTTTGGAGATTTGATTGGAGTTCAGGTTGAAGAATTTGGTTGTGGCAAGAGCATATCCAGAGCTTTCTGGGATGTTTAGGAGGGAAGGTCTGATCTCAGGGAATGATTTCAGAGCTTGTTGGGCCTTTTCTGTCTTCAAAGGCTAAAACTCCGCTTCTTTAGAGAGTTAAATTTGTAACTGTGTTTATTTTGATTCTTTAGGAAGTAATAGAAGCCATTGCTGAATGTGCATTTAAGACATCGCCCTTTCCAATCCTCCTTTCCTTTGAAAATCATGTGGATTCGTAAGTAATTACCACATTTTTTTTGTCTGATGTTTCATTTTTCATAAGGTCTAGGCATGGAATTGTGTGTGCACTTGTAACACAAACAACAGCTCTTATCCAAAAATGAAATTGGGCCTGTTCTTGAAAACCTTCCTGAATCAGAACCTTTTGTATGAGAGAGGAAGTTTGATTGTGAGAGGGATTTTTTTGTAAACTTTTCACTCTCAGTATGTCCTGCTGGAATGTAGCAATATTCCAAAGAAAATGAGGCAGTATTTCACCTGCTTGTGACCCTATTCTGTGCTGCAAACATATTCAGAATTTGCTCTGTCTCTCGTGTTAGAAGCAGAAGCCAGAGCTATGGACTTCTAGGACTGCAAAATAGGTGGTGTGGATGACCAGGAACTGTTAGTTTCTGCCAGAAAAATAACAGTTTGCATAAATTTATTCAATTTTTTTTTTTCTTTTTTTTTTTTAGTTACAAGAAAAGGACAATTTTTCTGTGTAAGAAAAGAAAAAATAAATGAGAACACTTCTAGCTTTTCTCAGTGTTCTATTTTATTTTTATAGTTGTTTTTTTGGTTTTTTTTACATTAACTTTGATTTTGAATGCAGAGACCACATGGTTCAAAATGGGGTGACACTGGCACATAACACTTAACTTGAATTGCCTTTTCTCCTTTCGTGTTTTTTTGCTGTGAAAACATTTCCAACATTTCTGGGGGCAGTTTGGACTTAGAAACTAATTTTTGGGTTTTGTTTTGGTTTTGATTTTTTTCAATGTAAAATAAAAATATTCTTGGGGCCTGGCAAAACAGCTAAAGTATTTTAACCACAAGAGTTACATTTTTCTTCCTTGAAAGTCATTATGACTTAAATCTTTGACTGTTCCAGGGTGATCTGTTCTATTTTAGGAAGGTAAAGAAGTAAAAAGATTTACAAAAATAAACACCTGTCAGATGGGGATTTTTTTTAACATGCAAAAGTTCCTTTAAAATTCTAAGATGAACCAGTGTCAGAATTAAAGGTAGTGTGACACTGCAGGAATGTGACAGAAAGGGAGCAGAGTTCCTGCTGCATTAATCTGTTATTTACAGTTTGCCCCATGGAAGGCACTGGACCTTTCCCTCAGAAACCTCCAGCCATGGAATAAGGAATTAACTTTATGTGGAATCTCTGATATCCCTTTCCATACATTGCTAAGACACAGGTTTTTAGCAAAGCAAGTTTGCAAAGCCATGACCAATTGCTTTCTCTTTCTGAGGCTTTCCTGCTAGTGAATATTTTCTTCTATAGTGAATGATCAGATTCAGTGTGTGTGTTTTCTGATTTTGCTTTGGCTGAAAGTAATTTCTACTTATTTTACCAACTTCTACAATTACCCCTTAATTCCTTCACTAGCTGCTGGAGAAATCTGCAGTTAGTCATGGCACTCACAGAAAAGTTCACCTAATTTCATGGAATACTCCTTTTGTCTTTTCATTTACTTGGAATGTTGTTTTTCTCCTAAATCTTAAAACTGGACTTTGCCCTAAATGTTAACAAAAAGTGCCAATTTTTTTTAGCATTTCTGTCAAACAAATCCTGTTTCATCAATTCTTACTTCTAGGGGACCAAATATTTTTTTTTCTGCTTTTCAAGTTGCAAGAGTCGTTTGTGAAATTCTGGTCCCCCCAGAAATTTTGGTATTGGCTTAAACATAAATACAGTTTTAGCCTGTGTTCATGGCATTTAAATAGACTGCAGTTATCAGAGGTAAATAAGTTTCACATCCCCACCATAGATATGACAGTGGTAATCACCACAGGACTTAAAGTGCAATTTTTCTTCCTTTTGGTTTATCTTCATGGGAATATTTTTGACACTCTTTGTCCACCTAGGGGAAAAATCACTTTTTAGCACATTCTGTAAATCCTCTCATTTGCTTTCCTTTGATGTGTTTCCTAGAAGGGCTCCTCTCCAATATGTTCATAGCACATGAAAGTTTTTTAGAATTTTTATTTTCTTTACTATAACTACACTATTAGTGTATTTTTTCTTGCCTGTTTTTATGCAATAAAAAGTTAAGAAAAAGAGGCAAGCACGTAACTTCTACATGACATAAAATATTACGTATGCCATCATTTATAGTGAAGTCAAAACATGCCCGCTGAAAAAAAGACCACTAAAAAAGCTGTGGTTCTGTGAAAAAAACAGAGAAATGCCCTGAAAATGTTGAAAAGACCTCAAGAAGACCTTGAAGTTTGAAATGGGGCTTGCAAGATGATAAGCAATCTGCAAATCTGAAAGCAGACACTATAATTAGAAATGCACTGATGACATAGCAAAAAGGTTAAGTGATCCTTGAGCAGTATCCATATAAGATTGCTTCCAAGATTAAATTTAATTACAGTTATTCATACTGCTGGTTTCTGGCTGGAATTGTTGCTTCAAATATTAACAGGATTTTTATCACTTTTTCATCCCACACTTTGAATTATTTTAGACTCTTCAGGGAAGCATCTGTGCCTTTGTCTTATGCAGAGGAAGTATCTCTGCAGAAGTGATAAAAACGTAATGTTGGGAGCAGTAGTTGTGCCAAGGAGCCTCTGTGGTTGACCTTCATAATAGACATGATACAAACACAGTAAAAAAAGGTGCAGGCAATACAATAATGGTAGTAAAAACATTTCTTAATATTTATATTTCCATATCTCCAGGTGTCATGTTCCCCCTTTATGTCCTCTTGCCCTGGCACATTTTGGGGGCATTTATAATTAGGCTGTGTGCTACCTGTCCATGTCTGCACAGTAAAAATTGTAAAGCAGATAAAGTCAGCTCTTAGCAGGCAATCAATTTTCACTGCAGTGCACAAGTGCTGAGAGAATTTCCAGTAACAGGAGATGTGAACCAATAAATACTTGGGTTTTGACTTCATAACAAAATTGAGGGAATATATTGACTTAGAAAAAATTGATGTTTCTGTTGCTCTGGTTCATAGTTTTCAAAGAATGGAAAATAAAAAGAAACCAGTATTCCAACTTAAAATATTTAAATAGGGATATGAAATCTGCTATTCCTAATGATCTCTCTCTTGCAACAATACATTCATAGATACATATGTTAGGGAGAGAGGAAACACAAAAATCTACCACAAGGTAAATGCTGGTACTCATGAATATTTTTATTCCTTCTTAGAAACTTTTAAAAATATCTGTACACATAGTCCAGTTCACAAAGACAAGTAATTTTGTAATGTCAAGATTTTCCTCGTTTGGCCTTGTTTACTACCTCAAGGGTTTTTTGTGGTATTAAAACCCATTAGTTTTTCACATAATTTTCCTACTTTCTGCCTCTGGGATGCAGTGACATTGGAATTTATACGCTGAACCAACATAATATTGCATTACATTTTTCTCGTTTGCAAAAATGAAAGTTCTCACTGTGCTCTCTTTGAGGTAAACATGTAATTAAACACCGAAGATCAGAAGAATTTGTTCTAGCTGTGGTGGTGATTGGGAATTTATTGCATTTAACTCTTGCTTTTTATGTTTTTGAATTCCTATGGAGAGTTCTTTTTGGAGTTGTGCCCATTTAAGGATGATGATGATGTCACATCCAATTACTACGGTTTCAATAAATGAGCTCTTTTGATTCAAGGAGTTGTCCTTTGAACCTTGTGGGTTCTGAGAGTATGGATCTGTTCAAAACACATGCTGGTGGAGAAGACTGAAATGAAACTCACTCTAATGACCGCTGGATTTATGGCACATGCACACTCTGCTGGAGTGGTGCCTTTATTTCCCTTGGTAGCAGAGGGCTGGAAATATCCAGCACAATGTCCCAGCCTGATCTGTTTTTCCATCACCTTCTCCTGTGTGGGTTCTTCGTTCTTCTGCCTTGCTTGTCTTCAGCTTTATTTCCCATCCTCAGCCAAAAGTGCCTTTTAGCTTCTGTGCAGAATTGGCTGCATGCAAAACACAGCATTCATGAGATGCTGTTGGGATTTAAACTGCATGCAGCTCTTGCTTTGGGGAATAATTTAAAGCCTCCTCGCAGTATTTTTATGTCAGTGACTGAGCTAATGACTGCTTCACCCCCTATCTGCTTCTAGGGGCAGCCAGGATGCAGTGCCCAGGGAAATCACATTTTCTAATTGACATGTCATTTGGCCACCCAGCCTTCTTCTCAGCTCTGCTTTGGCCACGCTGACCCTTGGAGTTGGTAACCAGCTGGTCACAGCCAGGGTTGAACTCCTGCTTTGCAAGAGAAAAATGAGCTTTTTCTTTTTCTTCTTTTTTTTTTTCTTTTTTCTTTTTTCTCTCTCTATACCCAGCTCTATTTTGTCATGAAAAGCAGCTCCATGGTAACATAACAGCTTATAGCATCCCTGTCTCTTCCATGATATGCAGATCCTAATTAACAGGAGCTGAGGAAGTTATATTAAGCCATACAAACCTGTCCTTTAATCGAGACTTCCCAACAGAGTGTCAAAAAAGGAAACTTTGAAAGATGCCTCAGCTCAAATGCTACGCATTTTGAACAGGCACATATAACAAAAATATTCCATTTTCTAAAATTAGAGAGTGACTGTAGAACTGAGCTGCATTTTAAGATGATTGAAGTAATGTTTCTGAGCCATAAAATCTGTCTTCAGTCCTAAAACTTCCATCACTGATAGGCAGGAATTATTTAATCTTTTGGTTGCACTTTGGGGAAAATTGGTTTGAAGTAGTTTGCTGAAGTTCAGTTTACTTATAGAGGATGTAGTGGAAGAAGAATATCAGGCATGTGTATAAAGTAACATGAGGGGGAAAATATTTAAATTTTGAATAAAAGTGTTGCCTTGAAGAGTCAAGTCCATGTTATGTTTGTTTCACTGTTATTCAGTTGACTTACGTCTTTCCTTTGTGTATGTTCCCTTTTAAATTCCATCAGAGGAATTGAAATTATTGCATGATATATGTAGGTCTCACTGAAAAATTCACAGCTATTAGATCAGGAAATTATATCTAGTTTGGGGTTATTGGGTACTCCATTACTGCTGCTGTCACTCTGGAGTATTAGTAGGACTCATTCCTTGCTTTCTTTTCTTCTCTTCAGCCCTAAACAACAGGCAAAAATGGCAGAGTACTGCAGATTAATATTTGGAGATGCACTGCTTATGGATCCATTGGAAAAATACCCGGTAATGTGCCTTGGTGTTTATCACATCACAAATGGCTGTGTGAATTCTTATTTAAGTGTCACAGTTCTGCTTCTTTCTTCATAGAAAGCTTTTCAGTCCAAAGGAGGGAGTTAAGCAACGTGAGCTGTTGGTGATTTAAGCATCATTTCTGGTGCAGAGATTGCCCTGATAAAGTGAATTGTGATCTTTTAAATGCAATTGGTCCTCGTAGCCACCATTTCAAAACTTAGACTATAGTATCTGAGCTATTACTTGTTTTGGTTATTACTGCAGACATTTCATAAAGCATTTTTCTTTTTAAGTGCCCTCAGTAGCCCTGTTTCATTTAATGTTGACATTGCCTCTTGTGCAAAATCTGTTTCATTTTAACAGGGCTTACAGAGGTTACAGAACTGTCCTGTACCATGTGCTCCCTAAGAAACTGCCATGAGCTTGTTTCCTCTGCCAGTCTAACGCATCTCTCCTCTTTCTTCCTGGAAGCTGGAAGCTGGGGTTCCTCTCCCAAGCCCTATGGATTTAATGTACAAAATCCTGGTGAAGAATAAGAAGAAGTCTCATAAGTCAGCAGATGGGAGTGCAAAGAAGAAGCTGTCGGAGCAAGCATCCAACACTTGCAGTGATACATCCAGTATGTTTGAGCCTTCCTCTCCTGGAGCAGGTAGGACTTGGATCTACTGATATTCTTCTCCCTCAATGCTTAATTACAGCTCCAATCCCGTCCATTTGCAGTACCCTAGCGAGGTAAAGGTGCACCAGTGTGGGTTTCTCAGCAGGAACCAACACTAAGGTGTTATTGATCCTGGGCTCTGTTCTGTGAGGGCTCATGGCTGAGGAATTCTCATGGTATGACCCAGGGCTCACTGATGTGTGCTAACGTTTCTCTGCACTGCTTATTAAGGACAGGGAGCTGCCAACTCCTCCACCCTTGGCTGCCTTTCCTGTGTGCCCAAGTCCAATATCAAATATAAATGTTTCCTTTTCCCTGTTGCCTCTGGGCTGTGCCGGCCATTATTTGTTGTCCTTTGAGACCGAACCCATTGCCCATGAGAGCTGCAAAGCCTCTACAGTACCTCAGGGTTTAGGATAAAGGGATGAGATGCCTGCTCCTCAGGCAGGGAAGGCTCAACCTGTTGTTGTCCTGCATTAGCTGGGAACATGTCATGGACCTCTATTTAAAGTGCTTTAAGATGTTCTTCTGTTCTAGAGATGGAAACAGGCAAAAATAATAAAGTCTCTATATCCTGATTCCCAGCCCAGTGTCTGTTCCCTGCACTGGAATTTCTTCTCCTATCAAGACTGAAATTTTGTGTTCTAATAAACACAGACATTTATGCCACAGCAGTAGAAAACTTACAGAGTAAATTGAAAGCTCTGCTAAAATAAAAGTTCATTGCCATTTGCCATTTAAAAACTTCTCCCCATTGTTTGTAGTTTTTTCTAAACTCTGATTAACTGAGCTGAAAATTTTCATGCTGGCAGTTTGCCCCAAGCTGAATTAACAAGAAAGAAATCCTGCTTCATTTGTGGATAACATTGTTTATCCTGTTAGCAGCAAAGAAAGAGTTTTCAACTGTTGTTTTTAAGAAACTATGAAAAGGGCATGCTTTGGAGTATGCTTTGGATTTTAAAAGACGATTCATCCTGGTGTCAGGGATGACTTAATACTATTTTCTTGATTTGCTTTAGACAAATCCCAAGCAGGAGAAAAAGAAGTGTGTGTTCCAGCTGCATCCTTTCCAGCATTTGAAATCAGCCCTGCACTCCTAACTCTCCATTTTTGTTATCAGCACATGGTGAGGACAGTGGCAGAGAACACAACCTTGGCTTTCTGAGGGCAACAACTTTGTCTTTCAGGAGCCTCTCTAGGAGATTTTCTAGGAAAAAACCCAGGCTGTGAATAAAGGTAATGATGATAATGTGAGGCAGAAGGGGCAGTTCCATAATAGGGTGTGTAATTTTACAAATTAACTGTGACTATTATGCCTGTATCACCTCTGTAACAGCCTCTGAATATGAAGATGAGCACTTACAAATTAGAAAATGCTGGAACTGAGACTGCAAAATTGCTGTGGTCACTTGGTTCATCCATGACTGCCAAAACACATTGCTTGTAGTCCTCGTGTCAGCCTCTGTTTCTCCTTTAGGGCTTGTGCCTCTTTCTGAGAATGCAGTTAGTCAATATTTTTCCTCTCTCTGTCATTCAATACTTGATCCTAGCTAGAGGATCTTCAGTGAGTTTCTGTGGGGGTATCCAGGCTGCCTGTGAGCTCCTGACAAACAGCAGTGAATTTATCTGAACGATACCTGTGGGAAGTGCAGTAATATTAAACCAATTTTATCTAAGGACAGACAGATCTGACAGAACTTAAGAACACTTTAGGGATGACTGACAAGGAACACCCAAAATGTCATTTTTCTAGAGTACTTTGAATTTTTAAGTATTCAGAGTTCCAGAGATTACAGCTACAGCTTACAGCTATGAGAATGCAGCATTTCTGTAAATCAGGTGCCAGTTTTTCTGTGGAAAGTTAGAAAGTCTGTGGAGAGTTAGAAATAAATTATTCACCATTTTAAAAGAACATTGTGGTAGTGAAGAGTTTCCACATGGCAGAGCCCAAGAGTCACCATGACACCCCTTTTCTCACATATTGGCAGTGTGTCATCCTGAAGCTTTGCAAGCCTCGTGCTGCTCTACACCCAATACCAATTTCTTTCTGGAGTAATGCAATTAATCAGAAGCCTGATTGTTAACATTGCTCAACATCAAGTGTTTCAGTACTCCAACCTTAATAGAATCTATACATTTAGCCACTTGGACATATTATTCAAACTACTCTATTGGGTTGTATAACTCCTGTCAGAATCTCTGCTGATCTCCAGGAGAAAGTTGTGTTGATATAGCCTTCTGGAGATTCTAAATGAGTTTTTTCACAGCAGTGAAAAAAAAAAAAAAGTAGGAGTTCATACTGGAGTTGATATCAAGATTCGCTGTGTCTTACACTGCTTGAGGCTATTTAAACCCGAGTAAACCCATGTTTTTGATGTGTTATAAGACCATATAAAAGTGTAGTGCTGGTGAAATAGTAGCAATAATTAAAGAAAGGGTTCTGAGCTTTGTAGGATGCCTTGCAGCATGCCCATGAAACTGATGTAGGAAGTGACTTCAACACATGTCAGTGGAAAAAACTTTTTCTAAAGGTAGAGCAAAGATGACAAAGCAGAAGAAGTATCTCTGAGATAACCCTTGCAAGATAGATTGCAATTTTGGTAAACAAGCATTTTAAACCTGGCTGGTCTTGCCCAATGAACAGAAGTAAGCGAGCAAGATTTCCAAAGAAGTTCTATCCCAGTGCAGAGGGAGCAGTGGCAGTTCTGCAGGGATGTGCATTGCTCCAAAAGCAGACCCATACTGAAAGGAGCTAAAACTTCCTAATGGAGCAGTATTTGAATATTGTTAAATAAGCAAATTGTTAGTTTCTCGCTGATAGGATGATGGTTTTGTCAGAGCAGTGGGTACTGCAATGAAGGAGTCATGGAAGACAGAGAGAGGGCGGAATTGGCTCCATGGTTTCTTGATGCCTAAATAGTAAACGGGATAAAAGGTTTTAGGCTCAGTGTATGTAGCTGCTGCTGTTGCCATCTGATGGCCCATTGTTACAAAGCAAAATAGTTAATCAAACTGAATAAAGTTTATTTTTCCATTTTTAAAAATCAGCAAGTGCTGATATACAGTGGAAAAAATCCAAAAGGTGATTGCCCTCCAGGATGCTGGTGGCTGCCTAGGTGTTGCAGACTTAACAAGTTGCACCAGCAAATACCACATTCATAATTCATCCTGGCCATTGTTTTGAAGGGGTCTGAGAAAATAGATTACCAGATTCCTCTGAATTTCAAGCACTGTCTAACCTTTGGTTTTATTAGTACTCTCAGCACCTGTCAGGATGATGAGAACGGATAATGTTTAGCACACTGCTTCCTCGACCCAGGGATTTGGCTTGTCATTCCCAGCTCTCCTCATCATCCTCCAGACAGTATTACCATGTTGAACCCCTCTATCCATCAGCTGGGGTTCAGCCTCCTTTGTCCTCTCCTTATTTCCTTATTTTTCCTAAGGAGCACTTTTTTATCTCCTCCACACTTCTCCACTCACCAGGGCCAGCTCCTTGAAAACATCCTTAAACCTGCCCTGTTACTTCACTTGAGTTTCCTGTGCCCTTCTGCCTGTGAGTGGTTGGCAGTATTTGTGTTCTAACTTGTGGTAGGGAGCAGCATCCTCTAATTTCTTGGTATTCTTCTGTCTGCCTCTGTCCATGGGCAGGCTTTTGTTTGACTTCCTTGGAGAAGGACTCGATTTTCACTGTATTTGTGAGCACTGAAGAGGTCCTGTGCTGACCTGGGTTTGCAGTCCCATCTGAATGCAGATAGTAATGATGGTATTACAGCTAATTGTCCCTTAGACACCCTCAGAGTGCCTTTGTGTTGGTGCCATCAATCAGGGAGAGAGGGCTGGGTGTGAGCACTGGGCCGTGCTGCTGGGGGAAAGGCAGTGCAGATGTACCATACCTCCTGGAACACTCTTTTTGATTCCATGCTGGCAGTCCTGTGTGTTACTTGTCCTGGTTTTGCTGTCTGATGCAGAACTTGAAAATGAGATTTGATCTCCTTGGGAGTATTTGTGTTAAATGTTTTTAAAGAAATGAACACAACCGTGCATTGTGTACTTTCCTCTCTGCACACTTCCAGCAAGAACAGGCTATTGTGTACCTCTTATCTCAGAAGTTCAAGCTGGCCAAAATCTGCCCACCTCCCCCTCTTAGTGTTCTGTGCAAAGGGTTATTTTGCCAGTCTGGTTAAATCAATTGAGAACTCCCCATCCAAAGATTGTCAGTACAAATCCAGTGAGAGCTTTGTTGGCTCTCTGCGTTGTGCTGAGCCTCCCTGAGCCATCCCTTGAGCCTGTTGAGCAATCATGTTATTTTCTTCAATGAAACGTTCAGGAAGAAATGTGTTGATGAATAAAAGCCTGACATTTCGACATCTGCATCTGGAAGGAAGCACAGGCTGGGTAGTCATCGTTGGGTTGTGAAAGGCACACTCGTGTGCTCAGAAGGGGCCCACTGGGCCAGATTGAGGCCTGCTGGAGCAAAGAGGAGTTTCTTTATTGCCTCAGTGGGCTTGGGATTGGGCCCCAGATAGACAGGAGCAACAGAGAATCAGTTACCATGCTCTGCAGAATTTGGGAATGCTGCATAGTAGTTAGATTTTTGTGCTGCTGCTGCTGAAGAAAGCTGGAAGGTTTGTGGAATAAAATCGTCAGGGAGAGCTGTCACTCTTACAGGTGTGGATAGGTGACTGCAGGATAAGTAAATCTTCATAAGTAAATCTTCCGTTCCAGAGTTTTAAGATGCGCAGGGTACACTTTATGACAGCCAGGCCCACAGGAGGAGTTTCTAAAGAAAATATAAACTTGATATTCCTTAATGGTTTAATTTCTGATGCAACCAATCAAAACATTTTGAAGGCAAGGGGAGGCCTTCGTTAATTAACTTTAAAAAATTTACGTCTTTCCCATGGAAATTTAATGAGTGCACTGCAATTGGGAGCGAGGCAATAAATGGGTTTTATTTGGTCCCATTTACTCTGAGTTTTCAGGGAAAGGATGAGCCTTAGGCATCTCCTGGCATTGTTTGGTTCGCACTGCCCTCAGCTGGTGCAGCTCAGCTCTGCTCCAGGGCCTGACAGGCACCCCAAAGTGTTCTGCCAAGGGAATTGGTGTGAGCTCCTGTGCCAGACCCTCCCAGCTGTGCTGCCTCAGTGCAGGGGCTGTGACATGCCCAGGACAGATGGATTCTGCTGAGCAGCCCTCAGTAGCACAGCACAGCGGAAGCCCATTGACTTCCATCCCGATTTCTTCACCCCGTGCAGGCTGCTGCTTCCCAGAGTGGGTGAGGCATTCCCTGGTCCTGCATGGACCCTGCCACAGCTGAGTTTGAACTCACATCTTCACACTCTGGTGCCGTGTCCCAGCCTCAGGAACATCTCAGAGCAGTCTGTGGAACTCTACCCCCACACTGAGCACACTGCACTCCTCTCAGCACTGATTGCCAAAGAACAAGCATCAGGCAGCTGCAGAGGAAGAATTCTTGTTCGGTTGGGCAATAAGAACTTAAATCAATGCCGAAGACAGATGAGTCCCTGGAGAGCAGTGTTTGATTGGTGCTGTGACAAAAAGCACATGTACAGTGCAGTGCTACTTGCACATCTTTCTTGAATTTGTCACTGCTAGTGGTAACTGTTGCCTCAGCCAGTCATTATCTTCTGCTTGAAACTTTTCAGGAGAAGCAGAGATGGAGAGCGACGATGATGATGACTATGACGATGACTGTAAGAAGTCGTCGATGGATGAAGTAAGGGTGGAGATGTGTTTTTGGGGATTGGGTTGGCTCCAGTAGCTGCGGGTTGGTGCTCGTTAGCAGGAGTGGAGCTGCCATCCAGTGGAGAAAGGGAGGCAGAGCACCGGGCAGCACGGCACCAGCTTTTTCAGGATGGTTGTTGGTTGGTTTGGAAACACATCTTTGCTCTGTTTATTTCTACTTTTATTTTCTCAGGATTAAGAATAAATAGCACCACAGCAGATCTGTTTTAGGCAGCTGCCTGTGTTGCATTTAGCATTGTTGGAAGAAAGAATTGGCATCAAAAACAGATACATGTGCTCAGCACTGTGCATGGGTAGAGGTAATGCAGGCCCTTCCTGGAGCCACGTAAAAAGAATGAATGGAGCATGAGTTTAATGTAAACATTTACATCTTCCAGCCCATTTTGTTCTTTCCTGTGTGACATTGCCTACATGAAGCATTGCCTTCTCTAGCCAAGGGCAGTGAAAGACACTACAACTGATAGAAAACCGGGCTTTGGCATTTGTGGCCTCTGATGGACAGACCAAACTGCAGCGTTTTCCCTTCTCTTCCCCAGGGTACTGCTGGAAGTGAGGCTATGGCCACAGAAGAGATGTCTAACTTGGTAAACTACATTCAGCCTGTGAAGTTTGAGTCATTTGAAGTATCAAAAAGTAAGTAAGAAACATCTTATACTTAAAATTACCTGCCAAGTGTTTGGCAGAGTTCTGCAGAAATGCTGCTTGGCTTCCTCTCAATTAGATACAGGAGCACAGACAGAAAATGTTCCCTTGGTACCCAGCCAAATAAATCCATTTGTGTTTTGAAATCTCTTTTAGTCTAAATATCCAACTTCATCAGCAGTAAACATGCTGACATTTCAAAAACAGTTTTGAAAGTTTTGTGCTTACATTGTCTTTGTTGTCCGTGACTGAAGAGTAACTTAAGCAGTTTGAGAAAGGTGGTCATAAATATTCCTGCTTTTATTTTGCCTCTAGTACTTTTATAAAAGATACAGGGGAAGCAGAGTCTGCCCTTCCCCACATGCATATTCACTTTCCTGCCTCTGTGCTTGTAAAGAAAGGGCCATAATTTCACCCCCTGCTGGCTTTTACAGAAGATGCCTTGCTAGGAATGCACTCAGTGGCATCCTCAGTAAACACTGCAACATCTCTGCTTTCCTTGATGAAACCCCCCCACTGTTTGCCTGCCCTTTTTCACTTTGTTTTGACAGGTTTTAATGTGCTTTTGGAGCTTTTTAGTTAAAGAAGTGTACAGCATTTTAATTTATTCCAGATTTGTGGTGTCCTTGGCAGAGGACAGGTAATTGTTGCCTAAGTCCATGTCTCTATACAAGATTTGGCATTTACTTGTGATGAATAATAAACATGTCAGAAGTTCCCAACTGTTCATTTGTATGTGGGTATTTATACAGATACTACACATGAGCAGTCACAGAATCATGCAGGGAGCTGTGCTTGTTCCCTGTGGTAGTGTCCCTTTGGGTGTTTATAATCTCCTCCAGCTCTAATGAGAGTTACAAGAACACGGTGGGAAGGAGATGTGCCTTCTGGAAAGGAAGCCATGTGAATCCTAGCACTACAAGTTGATGCAGCTGTTAGAAAATTGTCTCATGTAGGGTTTTTTTCCTCTGTTCACATGCCTTTGCCTTTCTGAGTTTTGTTTTTTTGTAAAGATCTGCTGCTGTCTGGATTTTTCTCCTAAATTCTGATGTGACTTTTGATCAATAATACAGTTTCAGTGAACTTGTATTATTAAGGAATTAAATTTTTGGCATTTGTGTCAAAAAAAACCATTCTGTGATAAATATGGCCCTAAGTGGTAAATGCTGCTGGCTGGCTAAAGAACGACTTAGGTGTTCTGGTCTCAGTCTTGGCCTGGACTCGCTGCTGGATCTTCATTAAATGAGCTGAATAAAGAAGGGATTAATGAGAATTGATTTTCAGTTTGCTATCTATCCAGCTGTTTACCAAAAATTTTACTTTTGTTCACTTGACCTCACTTTCCTAAGTGTAGAGATCCATACTTGTCTTTTATACAGTTTAATAGTTGTTACAGCACTTTTCTAATTTATTATTTTTTATTCAGAGTTTGTTTGGATTTGTGATCCAGACCTCTGGAGTGATAACAGTGCCTCACTGCTTCTGTCATTCACACATTTTAAAAGTGCATTTTCTGGTCTTGCATCCAAGTTGGTAACAGAAATATTGAATAGAAGTGGGTCTGTACCAGTGCCCTGATTGCCCTCACTAGAAAGGTTCCCTCTTTTCTGGCAGCAAGTAGCTGTAACTGTGTTTTTCCATGTTTTTCAGACAGTTTTCAATGAGTTATTTGTTCACTCTGCAGTAATTTGCTCCTGGTAAGATAGCACAGTGTAATGTATCACGAGAGAGAAATGTCTCTCCTGCAGTCTTTTCTTCAAAGGGCAGGTCGCTTAATCATCTCCAGATACTACAAGGAAATAATTGTTCTTATTTTAATTACGAGTCTGATTAAGCTCTGGATGATTGGTAACCAAATCCTTTAACAGCTACCATCTCTGGTTTCCTACAGATGCTCTACTTAAAGACAAGGCTGAGAAATAAGAGTTTATTACTTCCAGAAATTCTAGAGGCTACATTCTAAATAGGATAAAACCAGTATATGCGTGTTGCTAGTGCTATGCCATACCCCAGTAGAGGGGTAGATGGAATAAGAATAATCTCAGTGTCTTTATGAGAAGCTGAGATGGAGGTGAGCCAGCTGGAGAAAGAAAGTATATTGTGTTTTAGAAAGGAAGAGGGAGTGGTTGGAGAGCAGCTTTTAGTGAATAACAGGAATTTTTTACCATTAGGAGATAACAGCTGTGAATAATAGCAGTGGCATGATGGTTGCTGATTAGAAATAGGGACCACCATAAAGGGTGAGTCTCAGCTCTCCTAGAGGCACTGAATTACTTTTGGAAACCCATGTTCATCCTCTGACTCTTCAGCATGGGCTGAGAATGGTTTGTAGTTCCCAGGCTGGCAGCACATTTTCCTCTCACAGTGGCCCAAACAATCCTGTTCCTGATTTTCTTGGATCCACTGTTTCCTTTTTGGCTCCCTATGAGGACAGTGCCCACCTGTTTCTGTCCTGCTCCTCTGTGCTTTTGTTCAGTTCTGTCCCTCCCCTGCAGCTTTGCAGTTTGATTTTAGGGAGCTGGCCAGCCCTGCCTCCTGGCTGTCCCTGGATTGCTGCAGCACAATTACAATCATTTCTAAACTGGGGGAGGCCAGGCCTTTTCTCTGCCTTACTGTTTGCTTTCAATAAAGTGGTGAGGCTGGAGAGATCCTGCTCCAACCCAGGCACTGATCCCCTCATTTTTAAACAGATCAGTGCTGAGCGAGTTCATGGATCTGACGTCCAGAGCTGTGGCCCTTCTAGGCAGGCACACGGCTGATGGGGATGAGGTGGGAGGCTGTTAGTTTACAGAAATCCTTACCTCTGAGCAGCAGTGAGGCTACTGAAGCTAGCAGGGCCCTGACTTAGGCTCTCTGCTGCATCCTGATGCCTGGGTGCACTGAAAGGCCGTGCCCACATCAGGCAAAGGTGAGTGACAAGTGATGCACAAATTCATGTTTACTCCTAGTGGCTCAGACGTGGAGGAGGAGCTGTTCACCACTGGCAGATCAGAAAGTTTGACCAAATTAAATAGATCATAAAAGCCTGATACTGGTTGGGGATTAGGTGTGAATCCCTGCTGGGACACAGGAGTGCACCTTCAGGGATGGTTGGATCGTGGTGTTTCATGGCTTTGACAGCTGTGACCTGGCCTCTGATGTACCGAGAGTCACTGCAGGCACAGCACTGCTCACTTTAATCTGAAATGGACATCAGTCATCACAGCTCCAAGTGGCTCCCAGCCTTCACATCAGCCTGCAAAGACAAGCCAGAGATCCAGCCATGCTCACAGCAAGCTGCTGCAGCACCTCTGTGTCACAGGTGTGATCTCTGGGCTCACCCTCACATGTACATCCACCTGGTGTTTTGCTGGACCTGCAGCTGGTCCAGCTTCAACCTGGGGCAGCACCAGTGCTCTTAATTTGGGCAGTGCTAATGTGAGTGCAGATGGAGCTGAGTGTGTGCAGAGCAGGGTCACTGCTGTCAGTAAAGCCATGTGTAAATTCCTTGGGATCAGGGTGAAAAGAGCTGGTGAACCGTAGGTGGGATATGGGGACTGGGACTAAACCACACGAGTTCATGCTCTAACCTGTCACCGGTTTTATCTCCCCTCTAAACCTGCAGAACGCAACAAAAGCTTTGAAATGTCTTCCTTTGTGGAAACCAAAGGACTTGAGCAACTTACAAAGTCTCCTGTGGAATTTGTGGAGTATCCTTGACTTTCAGAAAGTGGCTTCCTAAGTCTTTCTATATCTGAGATCTGATACAGAGCTTTATTGGAATTCAGAGACAGGAGCTGGGGAAATAGGGAACCCAAATGAAATTTGTAGATTTGACTGTCTTTCTAAATGGATTAATTGGCCTGAGTTCTGATGAGCTAATTTAAAAACTGGCATGAGTCCTTGTGCTGTGGGCTAGGACTTGAGGGAATAGGCATAAGTGGCATATTGAAGACCTAATTCTTTGTATTCTGATTGTTGAATTTGTCATCCTGTATGGAGTGGTAAGAATTATGGGGAGGAAATTGTCAAAATGTGGCTGACTTTTTTGCAAAGTCACATGACAGTGCTCACTTTCCCATCATACCTCTACTGATTTCTTGCCGCACAATTTCTTAATTTTTTTGAATTTTTATAACTTCTATAGAAAAGCTAAAGAACATTCTGGTTAGGCTTTTTGATGTTTCTCAATATCTCTCCTCATGGTTGCAGTTAAGAATGAATGAGGTAAAATAGATAAACAGATAAAACAATGCCTGAAAGGAGATTAATGGAAAAATCCTTCCAAAGATTGCCTGCAGCACATTCTCATCTCAGAGATTTGTAGACTCAACCATAAGATGTGTACACTTGTCATTTCTGTCCATGTAGAGGCCAATTCTAATCTCATTCCAGAAAAGCACTTTTTAACTGATCACCTCTCCCTGCAGCAGAGGAAGATTCAGTGTTTACAACCAACTGGCCTCTGTAAATGTCATCCTAGGAAAGTCCCAAAGTAGGAACCATAAAGATAAATGGGATTTTATTAATATGACCTTCCTAATGCATTTGCCTGTGCTCTTTCCTTGCTTTTTCTGTGCACTCTATGCAGGAAGAAGCAGCACCTTTAATTGCCCCATATTTATCATATTTATTTATCCTACAAGACTGTGGACATCTGGAAGCATGATGGTTGCCAGAAATCCAGTGAGGAACCCGTTGCAATTCTGTAAAGAATTACCTGCATTTAACCCTGCAGCTGCACTTCTCACTTGCCAGGTGATTTTTGTCACATGTTCTCTACCTTAACTACTCACTGTTCAGATACAACAAAATGCAGCTGAGCCGGATTTACCCAAAGGGAACACGAGTAGACTCTTCCAACTACATGCCACAAGTCTTCTGGAATGCTGGCTGCCAGATGGTCGCCCTCAACTTCCAAACCGTAGGTAAGTCCTGCTGTTCTCTGCCTTTGGAAAGCTCTACGTGTCCACTTCTCTGACAGAGTTGCTGATGCATTGGTAGGAATGGTTTTATTTGCCAAAAATTATTGTAGAGATTAATGGATACTATAGAGATTTTAATTAAAATGTTTAACCCAGGCTTGTAGTGCTTCTGTTACAGTCAGTATGAAATTACAGTTATTTTTAAACATTTTATTGCTTTGAAATGATTATCTTATATATGATTATAAAATAACTCTTACCAATTTTTTTAACATCCAGATTTGTCTATGCAAATAAACATGGGAATGTACGAGTACAATGGCAAAAGTGGGTACAGGTTAAAGCCAGAATTCATGAGAAGGCCAGACAAGCACTTTGATCCATTTACTGAAGGAATAGTGGATGGAATAGTAGCCAACACTCTGTCTGTCAAGGTACGTCTCTAGCTGATCGAAGTGCTCTCATGGCAATGCCAGAGCATGGATATATTTATATTTCTGTGGTGCAGTGGCCTAGAAAATTACTATAGTAAGCCAATAAAATAAAATTAATTTAATTTCACAGAGCACATTTAATTTTTAAATTCTGCCTCGCATTTCGCATTGTAGGAAAAATCAATATATTTTTATTTTATGTATTCTTTGCTATAGAAGTAATTATGCAATCACAGAACTGGGAAGTGAATGGATTTAGGAGCAGTTTGGCTGTGTTTTTAGAAACAAAAGGCTGGATTTAAAACATGCTGTTGTGAAGTGGAAGGTTGGACTGGAATAGCTAGAACACTACATGCTTAGTATAAATAAATTTGTCTGGTTTTCTGAAAGTTCTCCAGCAGAACTGTGGAACCATAAATGTCAGCTGCAATTCATTGCCAAGTTGTTTTTCCTTGTTCCTTTTTAAGGACCTCTAATGAAGTTCAGGGACTGCCAGGAATCTGCAGATGGGGAATTACCTGCATAAGTGTTTAAGGGGATAGATGGCATTGGCTGTGACAGGGGGACAAATTCACTTGCTGTATCTCCAGCTATAAAACCATAAACTTTCTGGAGTCCTGCTACTCCTTTAATGGACTCATCCATTTGAACAGCCTCTTTATTATAAAGTCCATCTGCAAAATATCCTCCTGTTTTCACTGAGGGAGAACAAGTATTTCCTCTCAGGCTGCAGGCAGAAGTGCAGCAGAGCCATGCTGGGAGGGATGTGGATAAAGGAACAATCTGGTGATACACAAAGTAACAGAAGAGGATGTGTGGGGTGACCTTTTGTGGTGACCTGCAATCATGGCAGCTTTCAGGCCACTCCTGTGGGTTTAGAGGCACTTTCTTCTGCAATTAGAGCAAATGGAGGTGGAAGTCATTCAGCAGCTCTTAGGAGATGCACAGCTTTTTAACGGGAGTCAGGAGACAGCTGGCAGAAGGCAGCTGCCTCTGCCTGCTCAGGGAGGGCTCTGCTGGTCACAGTGTCACACACAGGCAGAGCTGGCACTGGATTAAGATTTGCTTTAGGCAAGCCTCAATTTGTTAAGGTATGGTGACACCACTGCACACTCCTGTGTCTCTTCAGCTTTCTGAACAATTGCAGACCTTTCTTTCACTTTTTCAAGCCAAGAGTTGTGCTGCCTGTTAAAAATAAGAACTGGGAAAGATCAACTATTTTACAATTTTATTTTCTTACTAAAACTCCTCTGCGAAGAGCCTTTATTAGAATAGAAACTTTTAAGATGGTTTTCTCCCTCACAACTAAAAGCATATATATAATTTCTCTGCCACTTAAACCTCTGTTTTTTCAAGCATTTTTGAGCCTGTTGTTGAGACTAGATAGAACTTAAGAGTTCTCATGAAATAGGCATACTGACTGAGGAAGAGATCCAAATGAGTATTCCTGCTCAGGGAAGGGCAGCAGCATGATCTCAACCACATTATTGCTCATAGGGGACTTGAGGACCACAGGGTCACAGGAAATCAGGCCTCACAATTTGTTTTTCTGTGTCTGCAGTTAAATATTGTTGGGGTTTTTTTTTCTGTTTCTTGTGGGTTTATTGTTGTTTTGGTTTTATTTTAAATGCCCACTGTCTGCTCATTAATGAGAACTATGCATCTGCATTACAGCCACTAATTTCCTAATCCACCACAGCAATCTCTAACGATGCTCCTTTGTTCTTTGGCTTTAGATAATTTCAGGTCAGTTTCTTTCTGATAAAAAAGTCGGTACCTATGTGGAAGTGGACATGTTTGGCCTGCCAGTGGATACCAGGAGGAAAGCTCTAAAAACCAAGACCTCTCAAGGCAACGCAGTGAATCCAGTTTGGGAAGAGGAAGCCATAGTGTTTAAGAAGGTCAGTGTAACTTGCTTCCCAAAAAGGAATTGTGCTTTCTTTTCTCCCTGTCCAGTGGGGTCTTTCCACAGCTTACTGAAGGTTTGCACTCGTTAGAAAGCAGGAAAAGACATTCTGAATAGTTATTTCATAGTTCAGCTGCTTTTGCTGAGCTTTTGCTGAACTTTGCTCCAGCTGTGGCAGCTGCTGCTAAAAGAAGCGAGCCTGAAGTTCCCTCGGTTGTTTTGGTGGCACAGCTGGAAGCAGCAGCCGTGTGGATGGAATGTGCAGCAGGCACAGATCCCAGCAGCAGTTCAGTGCCATGGCCATGGCAATGTGCCCTGGCTGAGCAGCCCTCCTGGGAACCTGGGAGCAGGACAATGGGAATGCACCTCCAGCAGCCTGGCTGGCTGAGCTGGCACAGCCAGAGCAATCTGCTGGCCCTGCTAGCCACTAGATTGGCCTATAAAGTCATTGCCCAAGTGATGAAGACACAAATCCCATGAGAGGAGATGAGACTCAAACTTCTGAGCTGCTCATGCAGTATTACCCAGACTCAATTCTCTAAACTCCTAAGGTGGCAGCAAACACTGAGCACCATGCAGTGGGAAAGTTTTATTGCACTTTGCAATGTACCTGCAGCCAATATTTAAACAGAACCTCTGGGTTTTGCTCTCTGAGCACCTTGGTTAAGTGTATCCTGAGTCCAGGTGCTTGTAAAACAGTTTCTTTCAGATTTCTCTCAGCAAGAGTAGCTCACAATGATGTTTAGACACTTGGTACTTGCAGCAGTGCTCTTTTCTCTGAATATTTGGCCTTGTGAATGGCTTTCCTTTGGCAGCCTGCCAGAGCTTAAGTTTGGAAACATCACTAGCATTTTTCTTCTGTAATGAACTTCTAATTAGTGTACTTGGTTTCGCTATTTAGTTAATGATTGTGCCTGACTGGCCCTGTGCTCAGAGAAGCACAGGCTACTATTTTTAGTAGGTTGAAAATAAACCAGAGAAGCTCTTCTTGTTGCTTTTTTTTTTTCTTTCAATGAGTGATAAATTTTAGCATGTGTTCTGTGCAACCTATGGAAGGAGCTGCTTCATTCAGAGCTGAAAGTTAATAATGCAACAATATTGTCTTGCAGGTGGTTTTGCCTTCCCTGGCCTGTTTAAGGTTAGCAGTGTATGAAGAAGGAGGGAAATTCATTGGCCATCGGATATTGCCAGTCTCGGCAATTCGACCAGGTAAAACCTTTTTCCCCATCCAGGCAAACATTGTGTGGTGAAAAGAGACAGCAAGGCAGAATCTCAACTGCTCTAAACCAGCAGCCACTCAGCAGCCTCATATCAACTGAGGACTTGAATAATCTGTCTCGGGTTTGAAAAACAAAAATGCCATATTTCATCCAAAATTTAAATTTTTAACCATCCAGGAAAGCCAATGGAATTAAAGCATTGGAGGCATAGCTGGCACTTCCTTATCTCCAGTGCCCCACTTTCATGCCCACAGGTTTAAGCTAAAATCTGCAACTGCACACTTTTAAGAAGAAAGAGAGACAGCAGCAGCCAATTTTGATGTCATCTTTGTGAGAATGGGACGTGGCTGGGAATTAAAGCAAAACCTGCTCCTCTCAATGTAATTTCTGCACACATGAAAGACTGACCTATCTGCCAGCTGTTACATCTCTGCAATACCTTCAATCCAAAATTACTTTCATCCTCATTGCTGAAAATTAAAAGAAAACTATAATTATTTGCCTCTTCTAAATCACATGATTTCTACTATCATTAGTGGCCACTTAAATGAAAATTACCTTGTGTGACAACTCTGGCCACATTTTCCAAGCCAGAGACTTGTTAGAGATCCTGTTTCAGAAAGATGCAGTGGCATTGGCAGTTTGAGCACGGGAAGTGTTCAAATTCAGTGCCAGATTTTCCAGTGAGGGGAGGAAACTGAATTAGGGCAAGCATATGGGCCATGAACGTGCTCCCAGCTTTACTCACTGGAAAAAGAAGAGTATCTGTAACTACCCTGTGCCTTATCCAGCACAAAACTCACATGTCCTGTATCTGACAGTTGGCCAAATCATTCCTGAGGAAGAATCTCCACGCTTTTTCATGAGCAAACAATTTATCAATCCAGCAGACACCTTTTTTATGCCAGCTGCATTTTCTGCTGGCTTAATGGATGCAGCTTGTTTCCTGGAGGATCTGCTGAGTGCCAGAGGAAGGTAGGTGGTGACTGGAGAGGAGAAGTGGGGTGGGAAGGATTTCCCTCTTCTGGTAAGTGAAATCTTACCAGAACTGTTCGCCACAAACCCATTCTCTGTCCTTTTGGCTCCAGAAATCATCACTTTGCAGTATGTGATGGAGAGCAGCCTGTTGGTCTGAGTTTGTGTCCATGCTGAAAACTTGCTGGGGGAAGTTGAGAGAACTAAGAACCCTTTGTAATATGTAATTTCTCTCTTTTCTGAGATGTTATTGGAAGTTATATCATGCTGTCACATAAATACACAGACTTGCCTCTATTCCCAACTCAAGGATTTAGCCATTACCTGCAGAGAGAGTTGCTTACATCAGCCAGGTGAGGATTCCCCCAGATAAATGCATTCTGCTCCTGACTTGGATCCCGACACCTCTCACACGTGTGGCTCACAAACTCGACATGACACTCAGTGCCACAAGGTGGTCAAAGTTTGGACATCAAGCTTTCAAAACAATCTAGAATCTCTCTTTTTACAGATGTATTCATAAGGATGCTCACACAATAGGATTTATACACACAAACATGCTCTGTGGCCATCATGCCACATTGTATATTTTTACAATCAGATGCTGTGTGTGGATGGGCTGCTACATCTCAGTTTACTTTGGCTGTTCAGATTGCTGGGTACTACCAGGCTCACTTTTGAAAATATAATAAGATGTACTAAACTAAAAAAATCCAGACGTAGGTACTAAAACAGAATGCATGAAAAATTGAAATAAATTGCCATTTTTAGCATTAGTCACATATGTAAGAATAAACAGAAGATTTCATTTTAAACTGCAGTGCCAGATGCCTTTCCAGTAGTTTGTACACTTAACCCTGCAACCCTTCAGGTAAACCTTTAACTCCCAGAAGTCCCTGGAGCTTCTTACTCAGTGGGAGCCACACTATAAGTAACAAATGATAGCAGAGATGCATTGGACATGCCTGTGGAAGGATTTGTTATGTGAACTGCTTGTTCCTCATTTTGCAGGCTATCACTACATCTGCCTGAGGAATGAGAGGAACCAGCCTTTGACACTGCCAGCTCTCTTTGTGTACATCGAGGTCAAAGACTATGTACCTGACACTTATGCAGGTAACTCGGTATTATACAGGTAATTTTCTTGCTGGGGAATATAAAGGTTAATTGAAACACAAAATGCATGGGGTGTGGATGATTTCCTAGGCTGGGATAACAGTCCTGTGAGCAAAGGTCTGCATCTGGTGGATCATTGTGTCTCCTCACTCCTAGGAGATGGCCTGATTTACGGCACCTTGCCTGAGGCTTAGCATTAGGGCCAACTCTTATTTTCAGCAGATTCCAAAGGAGGAAAAGCCTCAGGTACTTGCTGTTGGCACACAAATGAAACTTTGCCTGCAGGACACACGAGGATGTAATTGTTTCCTAGATAAAGTGCCATGCTCAAGGGTGAGAACTGTTTTGGCATTGGCTCTAAACAGGAGTAAGGTTAAATGCCATGCAGTGAAAGACCATTTTCAGGCAAAAACACTATTATGCCTCTTTCTTAAAACCTGAGTGCTGGAGCCGTAACATCAGGGCTTTGAAACTGAAGTGTTTGCCTTGTTCCTAGATGTGATTGAGGCCTTATCCAATCCAATCAGATATGTAAACCTGATGGAGCAGAGAGCTAAGCAGCTGGCTGCGCTGACTCTGGAAGATGAGGAAGAGGTCAAGAAAGAGGTAAGGGAGGTCTCTGAGTCTCTGGACATCATGCTACACTATTTAAAAGCACCTACTTAGCTTAGAAAGACAAATTCTGAAAATCCCTGGAAATTATAAGTGTTGATTATGTGAACACCTGTAAACATCTCACTCTGAGGGAGGTTGGGGCACAGGACACCCCAAGCAGCATTTCACTGTCAGTGCGGTGTCACTAAAAGCAGCGTGGTGTGCACTGAGCAGGTTGATGTTCGGAGGTAAAGAAATGAGAAACTGTTTTATTTGTGTTCTCTGCAGTTTTGCTCTGGAGCTACTGAAATCTTTGTGAGTCAATGCCCATTGTTTTCCAGTGTGCTGCTGGTTCCCCTTGCAAAAAAAGACAGCTATGTGTCAGGAGTTTTTCCTGAAAATACTACAAATTGCAGAGAATTTCAGGCTGTCTCTGGAGAGGTCATTCTGCTGAGAAACATTTGTGTATCTCAGATTACTGTAGATTCTCTGTGGGCAAACATGTCCTAAAGAGACACAGGGTAATCATACAATATTTTAGGTGGGAAGGGGTCTCTGGAGTTCAACTGATCCTTTATAGATGTTAGAAAGAAAAATGAAGAGGGAGGAGACCATGGAGTAAATAAATAGTCAGGCGTCTTGTAGCTCAGCTGAAAGCTATGGGAGCCACAATTTTAGTTGTTAGGTGTCTGGATATATATGATTATCTGCAGACTACCCTGTGAACCCTTTTTTCTGTATAATTGAAGGTGTTATGCACCCAAATGCACAGATGTTGTGCTGAGTATAATTGAGAGCTCAGCTGTGGTTTCTGATGGACTCTGCATGTTCAAACATTCAGTCTCTCAGTTCCAGACACTGTCACTGTCACTTCTAGCAGTGTTTGACAATATCAGCTTGATCTGTCACAGGTGGCTGTGCCAGGTGTTGTGCACACCAAGTGATCAAAAGGCTCTCAGCACAGTCTCTAGCAAAGACAGAGAAATGCTTTTTAATCCTAAACTGTCCTCTGCTCTGGTGCCTGCCTGCTGCAACTCTCAGATGTGCAAAACCTTGCTGAACTAGATTTTGTAACCAAGAATACATTCCCAAAGCAGACCAGATTCAGTAGCCAACAATTTACTCTTTGTGCAGTGTCACAAGTTCTGCTGAATGAGGACACTGTGAAATGCTCAATAGTATCTTAGACATCTATCTAGGACACGCTACACATGAGATTCTATATTAATAGCAAAGCCTTTTTTTAACATAATCCTTTAAATACCTTAGAGGTCATTTTTACTTTTGAAAAACTACAGATTTTCCTGGTATATACAGGCTTATTTGTTAGAAAAATTCTTGTCTTAGAGTGTCTTCTACAGCAAATGGAAGTAGGAGAGGTGACTGTCAAGGAGCTTGGAAGCTCGCAGGATAAAAGTGGTTGCTTTGGAGAAGCACAGAAATACTTTGTAAAAGAAAACTGTAGTGATTATGGTCTGTTTGCTAAAAATGCGTATTGAGTTAGCTGCAGCACCAAGGAACAGGGACAAAACTGCCACTGTCAGTGTCAATCTGAATTCACCACAGTCACCTTCTATTTTAAAAGCACTTTTTGGGTAAGGTATTTCAGTCTGCACTTGGAAAGCTTGAATTCCCTGACCATGTTTTGTGCTGACAATATTTTCCTAATCTGTCAGTCTGTTTTCTTCATTTTTATTGGCCCACACCAATCACACCAATTAATAATTGCAGGTACATTCAGTGGCAACACAGCTGAACAAACCCAAGTGTGTTTGCCAGAAATGAGCACCTGATTGCACCTGGATTCACATTTCCAATGCCCAGTTTCAAGCTTACACACTATAATTGATTGTGTGCAAAGCTGATCTGCCTCCTAGCACA
This sequence comes from Pseudopodoces humilis, assembly GCF_049639895.1. Taxonomy (NCBI): domain Eukaryota; kingdom Metazoa; phylum Chordata; class Aves; order Passeriformes; family Paridae; genus Pseudopodoces; species Pseudopodoces humilis. The sequence goes on from NC_142202.1 coordinate 4,561,124, forward strand.
GATTCCATTCCCTACACCTCTTTCCTTTCTCTCACACACATTTTTGATCTGAGCAGCTGTCAGAAGAAAACTGAGAGGTTTTTGCTTTGCTTTCCTTGCTGTAGAAGTTTCAACTCGACCTCTGTAGGAAGTTCCACAGTCTTGTCACAGAACAACAGTGAAATAAGCTACCCAATAGTGAATAGTTTTAACCAAATAAATCAACCTTTCTTCAGTCTTCACAAGACCTTATCTGTTAATGGTAATGGTCAGTGTAATCACATAAACAAAGAATGCTGAAGAACTGACTGAGGTTCCAGCATCTTTTCTGAATTTATTTACAAAGTTGCCATCATAAATATGACAGGAGTTCCTACCTTTACTTTTCTTGGTCAGTTCTTGCTCTCCAGCCTGGCCTGAGAAGGGTTCTTTTTGGGGAATGGAATGTCTGCAGTGTGAGTTTTGGACCTTTCAATGAACACCTTGTAAATCTCTAGGAGCATACAGGTAGTGAAGGTTGTCCTCTCTTCCCCTGCCAAGTGTCCTTTACCGACAGGAGGAACAATCCAAAGGAATTTGCAGAGAATTCCTTGGTAAGAACTAATCCCAGACTGAAAGTAGCTCCTTTTCTCTGTAGAAATAAAAATAGACCATCTAGATTCCTCTGTGGGTATGGATCTCTCTACTTAGTAAATGCACTGTATTGCAAGAGACATGGCAATGTGAAATAGAAAGTAGTTTATGTGAATATTAAAACTGTAAATTAGAAGGCTGGATTACATCATGTTTTTAAAACAGCCTAAAAGGAAAAATCCTTTTTTTTTAAAAGGAAAAATCATGTTTATTTTAGCATTCTTTTGGCATAGTGTGACAAATTATGGGAAGAGAAAGTGGTTTTTAATGAGATGAGATTAGATTGCTTGATGTAGTGAAAATTATTCCTTATTCACTTTGTGATCCTGTCTCACATTTCTGCTTCAGTTTCTGAAAACAGATGTTTTATGTCCCAAACTGACAGGTTATATTAATAGTACCTCAACAAGCTGTGATGCAGCATTTCACAGCACATAAAAACCAGGTCTCAAAAGAAGATAATACCCACTTCCCATGCAATGAGGCACAGAACTGCCAGAAGTTGGGAATTCTGGCTTTATTTGTATTAAATGTTGATGATCTGTCTAGCAAACATTGTTTTTATTAAACTAATGAACTGCAGCCTGAGGAGAACTGCAAGGATAACCACATCTGCGTGTGTCACAGCTGCAGCTTTTACCTGTCACATTGTTCCTCTGTTACAAATGTTGGCTAAATGAGGTTTTTCCATATTTTATTGCAGTCATTCCTGCTTGATATAAATGAAGTTGTTGGCACCGGTTTTCAATTGCATCATGTTTCTGCCTACAGTATTTCTCTCCTGTAATTCTGGTAGGAATGAGGCTGTTGAGACAGGAATTGTTTTGCAATTTACAGTGTAGTGTCAGGGCCAGGCTGAAGGAAGCAGCAGCAGGAGCAGCACAAAACAGTTGGATCAAAATCTATTTCGCCTCTATTGATGCAGCACAGGCTGATATTTTGCAAGTGTGGAGTAATCACAGGGCAAAAAAAAACCCATCTGTGGTATCCTGCCTCTGCATGTAATGTGATTACCATCAAAGAAGGAGATGGAAGCAGCTGAAGGAACAAATCCAAAACTTCCCTGAGACACCATGGCAACGGGCCCCTCGCAGGGACAGCAGGAAGCAGGGCCTGGCCATTTCAAAATAAAAATTGCTTTGAATGACCTTCTGTTTGCTGAGTGCCAGGTGTCTGCTTAAAACCTGATGGTCACAGGGACAATTTCAGATGTTCACTGTGTAGTACAGTGCACGCTGCAAGCCTGAGCCTTTAGGAGACTGGAGAGAAGGAAAAGATTGTGGAAAATGCTTAAATATTTGGATACCACAGATGTGTTCATGCAGCAGAATGGAGGTACTGTTTATACATTATCCTTGGAGTGTAGTTACAAGAATCTAAGATCTTGGGAGTCAGAAGGATGTTCCTGTTTTGTGAGAATGGTGAATAATGATAGTGCTGTGTGCATCTATGAAATTTAAAAGTAATCTCGTGTACACGTTTTGTTCACAGCAGGGATTGGAGGAGCATTCTCCTGCCAGCACCTAAGGTATTTCTAGAAAGATTTTATGGCTCTTCAATGAAATACAGCCTTCACATCTGGTGCAGCTAATATAAATTGTACTGAAAAATGTCCCTGATGAGTTATATCTGCTTAAAATACTTTTTTCAGAATAATATGTGCTCCATTTCTTCTTGAAATTTACCCTGCACAAATGAGCCACCTGGGTTACCACAGCTCTTGAGGATGTCTTCTTCTGTTGTTTTATTTTAGAATGATTTTTAGATACAACATCTGCAGAATTTTACATTTAAGAACCAGGCTAAACTGGACCTGCAAATAGATTTAATCTGTTAATTGGGAAGAATAACGTGAATTATCATGTGATTTCAGATTGACCATGGGGATGCACCATCTGAAGCTAACAATGAACCCAGGCCAACACCAGCAGAAAATGGGGTAAATTTCACTGCCTCCCTCACACCGAAACCAGCAACTCAGGTTGTCCACAGCCAGCCAGCACCAGGTAAAAAATACAAGCAACAGAAGAAAGGGAAAGGAAAAAAAAAAGCCCCATCTTTTAAAAATATGTCTGGATAATATTTTTTCAAGTGCTTTGTGTTTAAAGAACAAAGGTGGGAAGTTGTGTGTGTTTGTTTTGTCTAAAAGATGCAGAAATTTTCCCATCACTTTTCTCTGCTCCAAATATCTTCTACTTAACAGTAGCATTAGTGGTGAAACTAAAATTCATTACAAGCAAGAAAACATCCTGGGGCTTTTTGTTGTTGTTGCAAATGCAGAAATCTCTTGGAACTGTTTTTACAACTCTACCTAATTCATGCACGTAGTGACATCTTACTCCACACACAGAACAGTCTTAGGCTCTTCTTGTATTGACACACCTCCTAAAGCAAATGTTTGTAAAACACAATTTTTATAATTTTATGACTCTATAGGCAAGGATCTGACTGACTTCCAAGGAGCTGGATTCATCCTGTGTGCAGGGATTTTGCAGTGACATCATAACATGTAATGTAGTTGTACTGTCAGCCTAATTCCACTCATGTGACTCGTGTGAGTGGTATCAGGGAGTTCAATCCTCCTTATCAGTAAAACAACACAGCTCAGGTGGGTTTTTGGAAGGTCACCTTTCTGTGTTGGGCCAGAGGGCTGATGTTTCCCATGTTGCTCCTCTCCTGCTCCAAAGATGTATTTTCTCTAGTGATTAATAACTGCCCATGTCAGGGTGTGTCCTGCGTAACACTCAGTCAAGCAGCACAGTCAGGGCTGTTCTTTTAAAAGAATTAGAATTAAACATCTCTTTTACCTCTAGGTTCCGTGAAAGCACCTGCAAAGACAGAAGATCTTATCCAGAGTGTCCTCACAGGTAACAATTACACAGGTTACACTGCATGAATGATAAGCTTTTTGTCAAGAAAAACATCTTTTTTATAAAACAGGCCATCCAGCATTTCTTGCAGTAATTAGAACTGCAGTAACTCCTGGAAAATGTGCAAGCCAAGTGCTCTTCCTCAGGTTTGAAGTAAGCAATGTTTGTGCCAATTTCATGGGATGGGTGCCAGCAGGGAATTGTTGAAATTGTTGTCGTTTCACAAGTACCAAGTTACCATCTAACACAGGAAAAAGAGCAGCATTATTGTGAGAACAGAAGCTAAATTTGTTCTGAATGTAGTGAATAAGAGTGGAACCGTTTTATCCCAGTGCTTTCAATCCAGTTAGCTTATTTCAGGTAACACTACTCAGTTCATGCCACATTTCCTTTACCCACAGTAAACAAGCAGGCTTTGTTTCATTCCTGCTCATGGCAATCCCTGGCTCCTCTGACTGAAATCCTGCACTGCTGGATAATTGAAGAGGCTTTTGTTGTTATCATTGCAGAAGTGGAAGCACAGACCATTGAGGAGCTAAAACAACAGAAATCCTTTGTTAAACTTCAGAAGAAGCACTACAAGGAAATGAAGGACCTGGTGAAGAGGCACCACAAGAAAACCACCGACCTTATCAAAGAGCACACGGCAAAGTACAACGAGATCCAGAACGACTACCTGCGGCGGAGAGCAGTGCTAGAGAAAACTGCAAAAAGGGACAGCAAGAAAAGGTGGGTGAAACACAGCCTGCCTCATCAGTGTGCTGCTGGAGACCTTTACTCGGGCCTTCTTTTACACTAGAGAAATCATATGGAGGTGACAGAGCACAGAAAAAAATCAAAATCAGCAGGTTAATGGGGGATGAGAGCATTGGCTCTGAGTTAGAGCCTTGGAAAAACTCAGTCCACAGTAGAAGGCATCAGATGTAGAATTAGGGGAAAGAAGCACCTGGAGATTATAAACATCTGACTTCTGCTTGAATGATGATTGATCCAGACCCCTTGGGGATCCCTTTATGATTGCCTGGCTTTGCCTCTGCATGAACACCTCTTCTGTGCTTTCTCTTTCCAAGTCTTGTACCACCCTGTCTCTTTCTCTGTCCTGAAACAATTTTGATATTATTTATTTATTATTTATTTATTTTTATTTATTTATTATTTCTTTTTATCAGTTTGAAATGCAAAGGCTACAGTGAATTCTTGCTAAGCTTTCCACAGTTATTGCCTTGTTTTTAATGTAAGGAACTGTAGGTTAATAAAGATCAATTCATAACTCCTGCAAAGCATATACACACACAGAGCCAATCCATGTCAGATAATCTTGCAACTGAACTTTGATTTCTTCCATTGGTGCATCCTTTTTGTCTTACATCATTTATTTTTTAAAGTAACTAGATAAGCACAAAAGCTTATCCTCTTAACTTTTACAAGAAATTGATGTAGCTGCAGTTCTTCAATATGATGATAGTGAATGAACTTTTTTTAAAAAAAATTACTTTTTGGTAGAAGATGGTCCGAAAAAAAAACTGCAAGCCTGCTCTGGCTGCCAACCTTGTTGATGGTACCTCTAAATGTAAGTGACTGGGACTCAGGCCATAACTTGTCCCTGGGCAGGAGCTTATTCATTTCTGCTTTCCTGATGACAGAATGTCATTGAGCTTAATAATAGGTTGACACTCACAATATATCTGTGTTCTGCTGACTTTCACTGTTGCCAGTTTTCAGGCTTCCAGGTTCTGTAACAAACTCCCTTTAATGACTGGCTGTCAACTGCAAGCACAGGGATATTTTATCTGCAGTGTTTTCCATCACCAAAGTGTGTGACAGACAGTGGCAGGCAAAACAACAGCACATTTCTGTCTTTCCTCCTATTCACATTTAAGCAGAAAATCAAGCTGAATAAATAAAATGACTCATTTGTTTTTGAGCAAAAAGGGATTTGAGGTTTTTTTACTGTGTTGTGATCTGACTGCAAACCACTGATGATGTCAGGCAGTAAAACCCTGCAGTCTCCTACGTGGAGCTGCCACAGTGGCGTCACAGATGTGAAGCTTTATGTGCAGATGCAGACAAGTCTGGAGGTTAAATTTTAAAAAAGTCATGAATATGTTTTCAGGGATTTTCAAGCTTGCAAGTACCTATTATCTCAAACAGCAGACTTCTAACAGAGCACTGCATCCCAAGGAGAAAGGGGATTTTATCAGCTTAAATTATTGCTGACACTATTTGCCTGTAACTGCAAAGTATAAATCACGACTTCACAGGAGTCCCTGTATCAGATGGCCATAAAAATGTGTTGTCTCTGGTCAGGAGCAATCTCTGCTTTATGCCCTTGTCTAAAATTAAGCCAAGATTCAGTAAAGCCATTGTCTACAGGAAGTTTGAAATATTTATTTATACACATGCACAAGTGTTTTGTTGGTGTTGCTCTGAAGTTTCTTTAATGATCATGTCCCATAAAAAACAGCCAGGATTTTAGCCAGTGTTTAGAAATAGGCCTGATTTCATTTTTTCCAGAAATGCAAGAGAAATGTCAGCTTTAAAATACATGTTGTGTAATGGCATAATATGCTGACTGTAATATTCATTAATGCTGTCTTCTGGCTCTGTAATGTTTAATTTACCCTCACCCATCACACTGACACCACTTAACCTCTTAAGCAGAATATTCAAATACAATAAAAATACAAGAAATAAAAGGAGGCTACCTTGGGATTTGTGTCCTCGGACGGATGAAAGCAGGATCACATTTTTTCAGGTGAAGTAACTCTAAGTGACAGCAGCTGCACACTTGAACCTGGGAGAGAGAAGAAAGGCAGAGCCAGTTCTCTGCATTGTAATCTCGGCACATTTCTGAGGAGCAAACTCATTTTTCTCCCTGTGTCAGCCCTCCCTGTTCAAGGTTTTGTTGTTTTGTCCATCTCCTGCGCTGTTCTGACGTTTCCCAGGCAACTGATTTAGCACCTGAGCATGGCAGTAAACACAGCAGCAGAGCAGGGACACAGCATAATCTTATTTTTTTAATGTATTTTCCTTGGGTTTGGTTTAGTGCTGGCCTGAGAGTGATACTGGGTTTGCTGCCTATTTTTCTCTTGGGAGGTTTAGTGTCATCATATCTCCTTTCACGGTCACATCTATCCTTCCTTCTGTCTTAAGGAAGAGTAAAACAGACCCAAACAGTTCCTTAGTGTTGCTTTTTAGCTTCCTTATTGTGTTTTCCTCCTGGGAGTTGCCTGTCTGAGGTTTGCTCCCCACTGGTGTCTGAAGTCAGCAGCCCATGGAGCACTTTGCTGTGTGTGCTATGCATGGCATTTCCTGCAGGGGGGAGAAAACACCAAATAAAGGGATGTTCCTGCCACGTGAAGTATTTGGTAAATGGAGATGTAACGTTAAGCTTATAAATTTATTGCTGAGTGCGTGCAAGGATGACTCAGTTTCCCAAATACTCGGCATTCACCCTTTCTGTTGAAGGCTCTGCAGCTTTGAAGTTCAAGTTGTGTGTGGAAGTGGATAAACAAGGTCCATGAGCATCTGTTCATGGGAAATCTTGGCAGTTGCTTTTGTAGCTCACTCATACTAAGTCTGGTTGACACCACCCTGGTGGGTCAGTGAAATGAGGTTTAAAAGCTGTAGCCATCCCATAAATAAATTATTAATAATTCCTTTGTCATTAAATTATTGAGCTTACTAGGGCTAAAATCACTTCTTGCTCTGTGTGTGGTGCTGAAGAACTTAGAAATGGATTACTTATTAATATCTGACTTAAAAAGGCAAATTTAAATAAATAAAGGCAGTGTGTAGGTTCTGGTGACTGAGACCCCTTGGGGGGTGCTGTGTCCTTGCAGGTCTGAGACGAGCAGCCCCGACCACAGCTCTTCCACCATTGAGCAGGAGCTGGCTGCTCTGGACTCCGAGATGACCCAGAAGCTGGTGGAGCTGAAGGAGAAGCAGCAGCAGCAGCTGCTGAACCTCAGGCAGGAGCAGTATTACAGTGAGAAGTACCAGAAACGGGAGCACATCAAGCTGGTAGGTTTGTGGTGTCGAGCTCAGGGTGAGTGAGCACTGACAGCACTGGGACAAATTCTCATTTACAGGGGCTTCCTTCTTCTTGGAGTCCCTTCCAGAGCTTCACTTGCCTGTGTTCTGCTGCAGCTTCGAGGGGCTGTTGTGTCACTTTGTCACTAACACTTCCAACAGCTTGGAAGGCTTTGGGTGGAAGCCACAAAGGGAACAGGATTCTTGCCACCTCTGGTTACGTAACTCTGGTTTTACTGCAGCTTTTGGATGATGTTCCTATTTTGTTCTGCCACTTTTTCAAACCTGCAACACACAAGGGGTCAGGATTAGCCAGAAAATAAATTGAAACACCATGAAAATTTCAAACTTTCCCCAGGACAGAGGTTGTGCCAAAGAGTGTTCCTGTGGCAGATGAGTGCTTTAAGGGGATGCAGGACATATTCTGTATATGGTAAAGAAATATTTTGCATTCGTTGGTCCAAGTCAGCTTTGTTTTTACAGCTGGAGTTTGGCTGACAACTACAGCAGGATCATAGGCCCTCTGAGCTGGAATAGAGGAGCTTGGGCAGATGGAAGCTGATGCTAATGGATGTTTGTAGGCAGAAATGAACATTTTTAAAGGGTGTTATGGGAGTGCAAGCTGTTTCTCAACTCCATATAACCCCCTTTTGCAGTTTTTTTCTATTACCTGATGTTTTGCCTCCTTCCTGTTGGGTGAAGTGATTTGTCTCCTCTGCCCTGCCAGCCAAGAAGAGCAGGTCAGAGGAGTGATTTGTGTGTGGATATTGCTCAGCAAAGCCCCTGCACAGACTGATTTCCATGGGTCACAGCACAGAGCTGTGATGTTTATCCCCATCCCTGTGTGAGTCCCAGCTGCTCCAGGGTGGGTGTGTGGTATGAGCACAGTTACCTGCACCACAGGGGGACAGTCCCCATCCCAGTAACAGCTGGTGGCTGCATCTCAGAGATCTGAATTTTTATAAAACAAACATTTTAGACCCACATCGTTGGGATTATCTCATGAGGTAACTCATTTTTCATTGCAAAATGGGAAATAGCATTTCTCAAAGCAAAGTTACATTTCTGGCATTATTCTGTTAGGTGGTGGCACAGTAAATTCATTTTTTAGCACAGAACCTTCAGGCATTTTTCCCTCTGAGCTGTGAGGAGTTAATATTCCAATTAAAATTTGCCTTTCAGCTGAGAGATTCTTTCTGATGGCTTTCTTTTAGAGGGGAGCCTATTGTTGGTACCTTTCTACTTTTATCTAAAGAATGAAAAGTTGGAGCAGACCATGCCTTGTTATACATTCCTGGCTCATCACCCTGAGAGGGTGATTTTACAAAATCAGATGTAACCTAGAAGGGTGACCAAACCAAATGGGTCCCATTTGCCACTTTATTCACTGTTCACTGAGCTGGCACAGGAGCCCTCCCCAGGACTCCTCTGCTGTCAGCATCCCCACCACGGGTGTGCCTTTTGTTACTGGCTTGGGCACAAAGGAGATTGAACCCACAGCAGATTTCAAACCAATGGCTCAGAGCTTTGTTCATTCTGCGACCAAAATGTAGGTTATGCTTCTTTGTGCTTGGCTTTCATAGCTGTCATGCCTGATTTTCAACATCCCCCTGACCAATCCAAACCATTCCTTGTAATAATCCTCATTACAAGAGAAATGTTTTGTAACCCTCACAGAAAAACCTGGGTATTCAGTGACACAGGAATTCAGTTGGCAATTAGCATTGTGTAAATTCAATTTGTGACCCCTTATGATTTTTCACAGGCATTTTCATTCCTAGCAAAGGTAAAACACCTGAAATATATTTTGGTTTTACATTTAATATTGTGAAACTGAATTACCTTGGTATACAGAGAGGCAGCAGTTTCTATATGAGTTGGATATGCACCCTTCTGGCTGAAATCCACAAGTTAATAATGTGTTTACACTGATAATAATGTTTACTGGCTTTTGATCATTGGTGATTAATCTGGGAATGGTGTAACACTTTCATGCCTGCTGCAGACTTTTGAGGAAATTTGCCTCTATGATGTTTAGCTGAAAATACATATTTTTATTTCTCGGGATTTTTTCTAGCTAATTCAGAAGCTGACAGATGTAGCAGAGGAGTGTCAGAACAACCAGCTAAAGAAACTGAAAGAAACATGTGAAAAGTAAGTGCTGTTCCCTTTATCATTGATTGCTGCTCCTTGTGGGATTTGTTGAGGTACTTTTTGAACTTCCCTTTATATTTTATACTTTAGAGAAAAGAAAGAACTGAAGAAAAAAATGGACAAGAAGAGACAGGAGAAGATCACAGAAGCAAAGTCCAAGGATAAAAATCAAATGGAAGAGTAAGTATATCCCTAGATTCACATCCCTATACAAGATTTTTCACAGCTGGTAAATCAAAGGAAGGTCTCGACCCTAAATCCAAGGCAGCCTTTAGTCAGACCTCACCAGAGTCCTTTCCCTGATAATAATTTAATTTCCTGGGGCTAATCCAATCTCCTGTTCTGTGAGCAGGGAGAGCCTGGGTCAGCAGCAGAGGTGCTGCAGTGTGGAGTTGGTTTGTTCCTGGGAGCACTTTATGGAGCAGTTCCCCAAAATGCTGTTCATCCAGGCAGCGTTCCTCTGAGTGCAAATAGCCTTAATGCTCCTGTTCCTTCAGGGCTGGACTTCATTTTAACTTGGGTTTCTATTTGTGAGCTGTCTTTTCCTCTTAACTCTATTAAAGCTGCTCTCCAGAAGCAATGGCAGCACCAGGCTGAGGTTTACTCTGTTTTTGGGATAAACTCCCCTCAGTCACTGCTAATGATCCTGCACCAGTGACAGTGACACTTTGGGGGGGTAGACAGGGGAAAGCTGAGCTCTGAGGGTGCAGCATCCCTGTGCAGGCACAGCAATACTAATTCCATTTATGCACCCCCAGACAGCACAAACTGCAGTTGTGCAAGTTGATTATGTTCTTCCCAAGAGCACACTATCTAGGTTTGTTTGTCCTCTTTCATTTGTTTTGGCAAGCAGCTCAAAAAGAAAATGGAGCATTTTAATCTTGCACTGCTATTCTTGTTACCAGTCTTTACTTTGGAGCAGTTAAAAGAGGAACAAACAAAACAAAACAAAAAAAGAAACCCTCTAATGTTTGAGTTTTACCATGTAACAAAGGCACAACTGTGTTTGGTTTTCTGTAGGTAAAAGGGTTTACAGAGGTTTTGGAGCCTCTCAAGAGAGAATCTGTATTTGGTAACACTGAAAGGAAACAATGAAGTGTTTCAGGTAGTTTAAGAATCAATCATTAAAAATTTCAATAAACATTCTATAAAATAAAAAACCATGAGAAAAATTTATTATGAAAAAGAGGGAGAAATACTTAATATAGTTAGAGCTGTTCAGAGGGCATGGAATTAATATTAGAAAAAAGGAGTTGGCCATTATGGAAATGCTGCAGCAGTAAAAATCAATTGCAGTAGGAAATGATTTGCTGAGAGGTAAATGAGGCACTAGTGAGAGAGGCTCAGGGACAGACAAGTAGCAGTTCTTTTCTCTTTCCCTTTCTTTTTTTTTCCTCATTTTTCCCAAAGACTTTCCTCTGTCAGGCTTTTCAAAGAGCCCTTGAAAGAGATGAGATGGGAACTCCATGGGAATGTCAGCTTTCCCCTGTCAGTGACACAGCTTGTCCTCTCTTGGGGAGCAGGGCAGAGAGAGGTGTGAGACCTTCTGGTGAATCCTTTTGAATCACTTTGGCTACTCTTGTTCATCTAAGGCTTTTACACAGGTTTGGGAAGGAATATTACACAGATAATAATCCATTAATATTAATTGTTCTTATTTAATTTTTTTACACCCAGCCAGGCCTTGCCTAAATCCTCTTAATTTTAGTGCCACCTGAGGAACAGTTCACAGGTCTTGGCTGAGGCAATCAGGATTTGGAGTAACTGGCCTGAAACTGATCAACTGAAGTAGCTACAAATCGTTATTTTATGTGCATTTTTACCCCTCTGGGGGTTTTTGTGTTCAGCCTTTGGCTGATGGTTACCAAATAACTCTCAGAGTGTGACATAAAGTTCAGTTCCCCCTGAGTTCAGCTCCCGGGGGGCTGTTGCCAGCAGTGCCTGCTCTGGCAGAGGCTGCTCCTCTGCCACACCGTGGCACTGTGCCTCTGCTAAGGGCTCTGCAGCTCCCAGGCTGACATTTGGGACTGTGGGAACACCACCAGCACTTGGAAAACACGGCATTATCCTGTAGGAAAAGCCCCTTGGGGAAGAGCAGGGGGATGTTGTGCAGGTCATGGGGAAGGCAGAGCCCTTCGCACAGTAAAGGTGCAGCCTGGTTTGAGGATGCATTCAGGGAGTGCAGAGAAGTTAATTAGGCAGATCCTTAAAGATGGCCTTGATTAGACAAAGGATTGCAGGGAGTTAAAATGCATTGGTGTGATCTCACTGACTCCAATAACCAGTGGATGCTTCCCCCAGGGAGAAGACGGAAATGATCCGGTCCTACATCCAGGAGGTGGTGCAGTACATAAAGAGGGTACGTCAGGCCAGGGGCTTGTGCTGCATCTGGGGGGAGAAAATGTCACCTCTCATCTTTTAGATGATATTCAACTGCAGATTCTAAGCTTCAGCATAAAGATTCCACACCTGCTGACTTTTAGCAGATGCAGTGTAGACTTCACGTTCCAGTTAAACTGGGTTTTCAGACAGCTCCTCATTGACTGTTAGTCAGTGTTTGAGGGATGGTGCTGAGGAGGGATGATTTTAATACAATTTCATCTCTGAATATCCTGTGTGTATTCATGGAAAATGCACCCATTTTTTTAATGGGCTTGCTGTCTCACAAATGCAAAGATTGCATAAGGAAAGTCAATGAACATTTAATTGCAGAGTATATTTTAACTTTAATTGCATTTGTATAGTTACTGAAATGTAAAAAGCATTCTGTGAGTTCTGTAAACACAAATTAAAGAATTCCATTACAGTTAACTTTTCTGAAGCTGAAAGTGGTTCACACCAGGCTGAAATCATGCACTGCAGTGCTTTGGGGTATAAAATCACTATGAAATGTGTGCAGCCATTGAATTCTCCTCTTAATTTCAATGCAAAGATAGGTTTAAAAGTTGGCCCATTCTTGCTTAGAAGAACCTTGATTTAGGAAGCAACCTTAAGAATTAGTAAACTAAGCAGGTTTTGTGTCTGAGTGCATATGGTAGTTTGACATTTATGTAAAGAAGTAAGAATTATTAAGTGCATTATTAAGTGAATCCTAAAATTTATGATTTAATAACATTAGAAGTCTGCAGGAAGTCTTTAGACATTTCTGGTCCTGAATCTTACATGATGTGAAATCTGATATGTCCACACCCAACTGTTGAACAGTTGTGCTTAGCAGTGTGTAATTTGTGTAATTTTATATTGGAATTGTTCTTAGTTTTGATGAGAACGCTTTAATTTTGATGGGTGGAATGTTTGTTGGGGAGGAGGTGGGAGAGTGAGGATGTGCAACCCATGCAAAAAGATTCTCTGCTCTTTTCTGACAGCTAGAAGATGCTCAGAGTAAAAGGCAGGAGAAACTTGTAGAAAAACACAAGGAGATTCGTCAGCAAATACTGGATGAAAAGCCTAAGGTAAAGAGTTTTTGAACATATGTTACACTGGTAAAATTGTCCTTCAGGAGAGAAAGAGCTCTTGTAGCAGGTAGGCTGATGTTTAAACATGAGAGAATCCACTGACAGCATCAGAGCCACCCTCACTGACACTCAGGGGGAGAGAAGTCAGCAGCAGCCTGGTGTGGGCACCACCTCAGCTCCAGATGGCGTGGGATGAGGGTTGTTTTCAGCACTCGGGTCGTTCAAAAGCTGTCAGTGTAAAAGGTGCTGTGACCAGCAGAGTGTGCCCTTCCCTCCCCTGTGCCTGAGCTGCACAGAAGCAAAACACAGTTCCCATTGAAAGGAAAGAGAGATATCTCCTTAGCATGCTGCCCCCAGGTCCTGCTGACCATCCATCAGGATGGATTTCTCTGGGAAACAATGAGCTTTTTTACAATAATGGTGCTTTATATTCTACATTGCTTGCTGGATTTCCTCTGTTTGATTTTATTCACTGCATCTACACATAACATTTTGAAATGCATGTTTTGATCCTTAAGCCTGGGGGCTCACTCTTGCTCCAAGTGGAGCTGGTGGAAATTTTGCCACCAACTTCAGTGGAGAAGGTTCAGAGTCCTGCACTTGTACCTGATTTTCCTGTAGGAAGACCTAGGTATAGTCAGACTTCCACATGGAGGGAGACTTGTTTGCAGTAGGGTTCATATCCAAGTGTAATTCTTCACAGCCCACTGTGTCATGTCTGCTTTAATTTTTTCTGCTCTTGCTCAAACGTGTGTCCTTGGCTTCAGTTCTCATTCCTTGTCTGTGTCCACAGTCCCAATATTTCTGTGCCTGTGTTACAGCTTGAATTCTAGCACAGGCTGTGAGTTAGTCACTGTTGTCATGTCATCTCTGTGAAGTAGCCAGAGAGTAAATTAGGCTAAGGGCTGAATAGCCAGAAGTTTACAGTAGTTTGGGAAAATAAAAATGTTTGCGTTTCCAGTTTTCTACTCATCTTTTTAAAAACGTGTTTAGAAATAAGCTGGAACTTTTTGGTGTTGTGGGCATTTGGGTGTAAAAAGTATACATATTTTTATGTTTGGTGCTGTAGGATCATGAGTTTAGCAGGCTTGTGAATTGCAATTTAAACACTGGAATTTAAAATGCCAAAGAATAATCAGTTAGTGCTTCTAGCACAAACTTTTCCTTGATCCTTGGGTACTCTCTAATTCTGTTTTGCTGTGTCCTTCCTTCTTTTTAGTTTATTTTTTATTTTAATTTATTGATGTAGCTTAAAGCACTGGAAACTTGTCACTGAGGACTTGAGCTGAATTTTGAAAGGTGCTGCGCCAGCCATGTTTGACTCTTTGATCAGTTCTGTCTCTGCGCAGTGTTAGGGCACAGAGCAGCTGCAGATCCCCGTCTCCTCCTGCCTCTGGCCGCAGTTCCAGCTCCTCACCCTGCCCTGTCCATCCTTCCTTGCAGGGATGTGCTCAAAGGGCCTGGCTCCAGGGCCTTTTCCCTTTCCCACACACTGAAACGGGCACTGTGCTGAATTTATGATGGTATGTGCCTCCTGCTTGCATGAGAGGGTTTAGGGAAAACATAATTACTCATTTTATTAAGTCTCTTTTTATGTTTTGCTCCGTGTCCATATTTCATACCCATATTTGCCTCCTCAGTGACGGGGTGGATGATATAAAATAGATCAAATGATTTCCCAGCTGAGCAGGGCTGATGTGTTTTCTGCAGGCAGCAGCCTTTCTGGGGGCTGCTTTTTCAACAACCCAGGCTCTCCTGCTTCAAACACCCACTGAAATTTATGCTGGCTGTGTTAAAAGACTTTTCTGGCAGCATCTACTCGGCCCCAAACAAAGAGTTTAATATATTAAGAGGGAAAGAATTTTCAGTATTCTCACCAATAATTCCACTGGAGACAGATCTGCTGTCATCCATCACTGCCTTTTGGTTATTTATTAGTGCCTCACAGTTTGTTGTGTTCTGACTTTGCTCAGAGCTCTTTCCCAGCCAGGAGGATATCGCGTCACCGAGTGCTGCCAACATACTGCCACAACCTCTCACATTTTCTTGGCTTTTCTCAAAGTATGAGTTTGCAGCTTCCTCTCCTGTGGTGTGGGTAGGGCATCAGGATAAAATTTGCCTTTGAGTGCTGTCGTTTTAGGTAACAGGTTTTAGAAACTGCACAAACTGGATGCAGAATAGTTCCCTGTCCTGGAGGCTTTTTTGTTTCATTTTGTTTAAAATACCACATGGTTAGCTGAAAGTACTTAACTCAGGACTGATTTACACCCCTAAGCTCTGCCTCTCCCCTCATATATATCATTTCTTTCTAGTGTTTGGATGTGAGACTGTTTTGCAGCTTTCATTTGCAGGGCTATTGTATAAGAAAAAGCTTTTTTGCTCCTATGAGATTTGGAGACTTCCTGAACTGGTACTTTTAGGCAAAAGGCTGGAAACAGCTTCTTGTGGTCCTGCAGGGATCAGGGCAGGCATTGGCTTCAGTGAGCCCAAAAGGTGGTTGTGTGTCTGTGTGGGTGATGACAATATCCTTGTGATGCTACAGAAACTGAATGTTCCAATCAGATCTGTGTGTGTGGAGCAGGCCAGCTGCTCCCACAGACATGTCTGGGAAAGGAGACTGTCACCTGTTAAGAAGTCAAATGCTGACTTGCCTCTGGGTAAAAGCTCCCTAACTTGCCATTTTAGTGAAATTATATGGGAAACAAAGTTGATTCCCTCCTGTTGGTTTTTCCTAACAGCATCATTACCAAGCAAGGCCATATTGTATTTTCTTTTCTCTCACTCCTTGTTTTTCCTTGCATTATCTACTGGCAGCTCTATTATCAGCAACAACTTGTATTTTCTTTCTCTCCCATCCTACTGCTTTGTCTGCTCCTCTTAGTCACTGATAGACATTCAGCTTGTCCTGTCCTTATCTTCTTCCCCCTGGGCATCTCTCCTGCCTGCTGTGGAGGCTGCTGCAGCCAGCCAGCTCTGTGCACTGCATTATGTCAGAGCAGGCTGTGATTTTGGATCCTGCACTCCAGCACGTCTGGCACACGGCATCTGAGCACAGAGAGCATCCAGGCTGGGCATGGCCACGGCGTCTCAATCGCTTTATCCTTGACAGCTTGTGCATCAAATTAAACACAAATCAAGTGCATTTCCTTCCCCCTGCACCCTTGCCTCCAATTCTGTTGTAATTACAAAAATCAATACACGTGAGACATGACAAGGAATTAATTATTTTTCTGAGAATCGACTCAGTTACAGTAAATAGACCCAAGCCTTCTCTAATTGGAATCAATGAGAATTTTGTTACTCATGCTTGTGGGTCAGAGCTACACTTAGATCTCAGTGTAATACTGACACTCCTGTGCTCTTGCCCTCAGCTCCTGCTCTCAGCTGAGTTGTCAGGATTTTTTTGGCTCCAGTGGACCATGTTCTTACAGCCCCAGCTGTCAAGGAAGGTGTAACTCATGTGGTTCCTCAGTTTGCAGCCCATGTTTTTGCCCACAGCTGCTCTGCTCTGCACACCCCCAGAGTAGCCAAAGGCCTTGCCAGGTGGTCTGGGCTCCTGGAGGGATGTGGAAAATGGAACAATTCGGGGTGGGGCTTTGTGGGAAAAGATCCAACACATCTACAGAGGCAGCAGCTGGGCAGACTTTATTTTAGGCATTGCACCTCTGTGGTTTTTCAAGTGAATGAAGAGAATATACAGCCTTAAGGTATGAAATTTCTTTTTCTCCTCAAAAAGTGTAATGAAAACAATTTTTAAAAATCATAAATCTTTTCTTGATAATGGAAAATACAAGCACCTGATGCATCACTTTCCTACATTTATTATCTCCCAATTTGGCATGTGTTATTAATTGCACCCTGTGGGAGTTGACACTTCCACATCCAATCAAAAATTAACACTAACAGTGTACCTGAAAAATTCATGTAGGCACAGAATGACACATATTCAAGTTGCAGAGCAAAATGAACAAGATGCTGATTTTTGACAGCAGTAGGGCCTCTTGTAACTCCAGGGCTGCAGCTTTGGTGCTTTAGGTGAAACTCTGTGACAATCACCTGGTGCAGGTGATGTTGTTGAGGTAAATGGAGCTGTTCCCTGCAGGAGGGTCAAACAGCAAATGTGTCCTACAGCACCTCTAGAAGATATTTCAGCACTTCTAGAAGATATTTCAGCTGCCCTCAGAGCCACTCTCTGCTCATCTGGAAGGGAGCAGCCCTTAGGAACTTTGATGAGTATTCCAGTGTCGCTTCAGCTCCCTGTTAACTCAAAGCAACAATGCTCTGTCCACCACAATCCTCTTTTTATCCTTGACACCTCTGCAGGAAGCCAAGCTGTCTTTTGGGCAAGCTGCACTTAATTCAAACACTTCCAGATGCATTCCAGTTCAACCACAGGCAACTCTTCAAGAATTTTGGGGAAGGAGTTTGGAGGAAAAGGTTATTTCAGTTTATTTGGATTCATGGGACTTGCCTGCATTTTGATTGGACTGGGGAAAGTTGTCCTCCCAAAAAAATTAATATTCAGAGTCATGGCAAAAAAACCCATGAAAATTATCTGATAGCCTTTGTAATATTTGGAAAGTTCTTCTTTTATTTTCCCCTTCTTTAGGTAAAAATGTATTTTGTTAGTTCATTCAGCTTTAGCATTTCCAAAGTTTAAAAAGAAATCTGTCTTCCATCTGTGGCTGCTAAACTAAAATGACTTACAGCATTTCTGCCAAAAAAGCAGAGAATTAAGAGGATTGAAATAATTTACTGTTTGTTTCTCTGTTCAGCTCTGGGTTTTGGTGCTTGTGTATTCATCAGAGGGGAATAATAAAATGTTTGTCTACCTCATTAAGTAGGCAACAGCAGAGAAATGAATGGAATTTTCATAGCTTCAGTGACCAAGAAATATTTAAAAGGAATATTTAAAACAACAACAAAAAAAAAACCAAAAAAACCCCACAAAATACAGAGTGATATTTACAAATCTTCCTGTGACTTGATCTGGCATCTTCCCACTTCTGGATCAGAGTTTGTGTGTAAATTTTGGGATGCAGTGTCTGTGTCCCATTCCCTGCAGGATCTTGGTTCTTTGCTCAGCACCTCTCAGCATCCAGCCCCAAGTGACAGTCAGCTCAAACTTTGAACAGCCAATGCCCTGGTGGTATTTAAATCTTGTATTGGTGCAGTTGTTAAGCTGTCCCCAATTGTAGAGTATTATTTGGGGAAAAAAAAATTAGGGTGGTCCCTTTTTTTCTGTTTCTTCCAATGGAATAAATACTGCAGAATGCACTTTCAGCCTGTAACATGAGTAGTAAATAATCTCACTTAAGTCATTAAAAATAAATAGGCTGACCTTTATCCTATGCCAATTTTATACCAGTAAAACTTCCTTAAGTTCTCTGAAGTGACCGATCTGAGATCAAAAGAATTCAGTCCAATAATAGGATACTCAAAGGATTATTTTCAATTTGGGCCTTGTTTTTTGGCATTCTTCTTCACAAATCCACATTTGAAAATTGTTGTTTATTTTTTCCAGCACAATAAACATTGCAGTGTGAGAAATGGGTATCAGGTCACAAAAGATACATCTAACTATTTGAAGTGATATTTATTGTGTTAATTGAATGTCTTCAGTGTAACTCCTGCATGTACATGCTCTTGGAAACATGAACTTTTAAATCAACAGCATCACATTTCCAGTAATAGGCAAAATTATTTTTTATTTTTTTGTGTTGAATTCTGATATAACTTTCTTTTAAATCAAAATGTCACAAGCTCTTTGTAGGAGGAATGTAAATATAAAGAAATGCTTTGATAAATGGGACACATGGAAGAATATGATAAATTTTAATTGGGGTTTATTGATAGAGGGAGATATTTTTCACACATGGGTCATTCTACTGGAAGCCAGAGAAAATCTTGGGTTTGCTCTGGAGCTGCAATAAAAGGGGAAATAAATTACTTAAAAGGGCAAACTTGCTTCAGTTTTGCAATAGTGTAAATCAGAAGGAACATTATCAAGTTACCAGTGTTGCTGGTGATTTAAAGATATTAGTGAGGTCCATAATGGAGGGCATGTGGCAGCCAGACCTGATTTGTGAAGGTTACTGAGATCTTCCTGGATAACATGCTAATAAATTAGAACTGTGAGGGTGGTGGTGCTGTTTTTTCTTAAGAATAATGATTTTTAGAATCCAGCTACTCTCTGTGGACAAAGGAGCTTGCAGAAAATGATTTTTTTAAAAAGGCACAATTGTTTGAGAGAGAATTCTTCCTGCAAAAAAAGAAACTTCACTGATTTGGGCTTTTTTCTAATTTGCAAAGTGAATCTATTCTGTGTTCTACCTGTCTCAGGTAAGCACATTCCTCATCAGCCCACTCTGATGAGTTGATTAATTGGCCTTCCTGATGCAAAAAAAGATGAAATCTAAAGCGGAGCTGGGACTGTCCTGCATTCCCAGCTGTTCCCCACCCGTGTCCAGCTTTGTGTGACAGAGCCAGCGCTGAGAGAGGTCCCTGCTGCTCAGGAGCTCCAGGTGGCAGGAGGAAAGCAGAGGGAACTCCCCGTGTCCAGAGGTGGCATCCCCAGGTTCTGCTGCTCTCAGCAGAAGGTGCAGCTGCACCTGGGACGGTCCCACCTTGGGACAGTGCAGGGCTGAGAGGACGGTTTGGGTTGGAATGGGCCTTGAACCACCTCGTTCCAGCCCTGCCATTGGCTGGGACACCTCCCACCGGGCCAGGTGCTGGAATCCAGCCTGGAATCCAGCTTTGCATCCAACTGCAGCCGTGGCAGCACAAGCAGCGTGTCCTCCCTGCTCCTCACTCCCCCTGTTGGCTTCTGCACGTCCTGGAGGTGCTGGATGGCAGCACAGATGAGCCCAACTGTGTGTGACTAATGAGCAATAAAGGGGTCGTTATTTACCATTATGCAAATAAAAAATGTGTGTTCCCAGCTCATGGCAGCCCAGGGCTGTGAGAATCCATCAATCTCAGGGAACAGACCCAGTTTCCTTGGAGCTGGAGGAACCACCAGCAACCAGAACAACCCCACGTGCAAACAAACCCACTTGTTAAAACAAGGGAATTGCTTCATTTGTAGGGGAACAGATTTTACAATACTGCACTGCTCCTCTAATTCTTCATTTGAGTCAGAAAGCAGATCAGGTAAAGAGAGAAAAGTGAAGTAATTAATTGCTATTCAAATGATCAGCTGTGTAGTAAAGTATATAAAAACCAAAAAGTATGAAGTACCTTTTTTTCCCCTTTGTAACATAGAATCACAGAATAATTTGGGTTGGAAGGGACCCTAAAGACCATCCAGTTCCATCACCCTGCCATGGGCAGGGACACCTCCCACTATCCCAGCTTGCTCAGAGCTCCATCCAACCTGGTCCTGAAGTCTTCCAAGGATGGGGCAGCCACAGCTTCTCTGGACAAATTCAATTTCCATAAGCAGACCTAAGTTCTAATTTTAACATTTGTGAATAGCTGATCCCTCTGAAAACAAGGGAGCTTCCTATGCAGAGAAGAGTGCAGTGTGTCTCTCCATAGACTGAAGATGGAGCTGGGGAAAGGGTGTGAAAAATCAATATATAGCTTCTTTCTGCAAAGTTGAGTTCAGGATGATGACATTCTAGAGAGAGCATGTTTTCTCTGCAGAAGATGCTGCTCTAGGTACTGTAGGTGGTTAAGGATGACAAGAAAATGCCACCCTGGAATGAGCAGTGGAGCACTGAAAGGCTCCTTACCTGTTCTCTGTGGCCTCTCAAACACTTACCCCTGCACCATCCCCTTCTCTTCCCATCCACAGAGCTCCTTTGTTGGGGTTAGGGCTGAATGCCAGCTGTCACTCAGTCCCTGCACCCCTGTCACCCCCTCCTGCACTCCCTGTGGTTCCACATTTATTGCTTTCCACAGCAAGAAATTCCCAGAGTGGGGACAGGTGGCCAGGTAGAGCTGCCTGTGAGAGAGCAGAGAGCACAGAGAGAGCACAGAGCTAACTGGTGTGTTAGCATTGTGGTCTCTGAGGAAAAAACAACAAAAAGTGATGCTAAAAAATTTAAGAAGCCAGGGACTGCAAACATTTTGTGTCAGGATGTTTAGCTTAGACTGTGCAATATTTAAACCTGCCCAGAGAGGTCTGTGCTGTGGAAATATTTGTGATTCTGCAAAGGCAAGTGCTTTGCATGCTAAATCTCAGGGAGCAACAGGGCACCACAAGCTGTTGACTGCCCTTCCCCTCTTCATGAGCTAGGTTGGCACTCCAGGAAAATCCATGATAAAGCACAAGGTGAATTATGCATGGGGTGTGCATAGATAGAGTGTTTGGAATGCATGGCAGCACCCAGAGACATTGCACAGTGCACACACAGCACCGTGTACACGCTCATCGCTCTCAGACCGAGCCAGAAACGCCACAGAGGCACCACCAAACACTCCTGTACAGCTGTGCTCATCATTGCAGCAACAGCAGCAACACATTTCTTAATTATCAGAGCCTCAGTGCAACATGACAAATGACACGAGATTCGGTTTGACGCGGCTAATGGAAAAGTGTTGAAAGAAATATTAATGTTTAGTATGTGAACTCATTAGAGAGATGCTTTAAAATGCATTAAATGGGGGGAAAAATGTGTTCTTTAATGAAGAGAGAAATAAAATCAGTGGTCTGCAAAGCTTGTAGTGTACGAATGGCTTTGTGTATGCAAGTCATTTGTCAGGAGAGTGACAATGTTTTTGTGCAGAATCACCCTGCAAAGCAGAGGCACTGATGGAAATAATGCTCGGTGTCTGCACAGGAGGGACTGCTGCAAGTTGCTTTAACTGTACAGTCATGGCAAGGTGGGTGATGGGTTCATCTTACACTGAGACCTTTTAGGATGATAAATATGCTGCTAGAAAGGGTAACAGAAATAATAAAGACAGTGTTAGACTTTCAAAAGTATACCTGATTTAAAGAGTGTATTAAAAATAATGTATAGCCTATTTCTTTCTAGAAACAACAAAAATAAGAAGGAAATGCTGGTTTTTTGTGAGGCAGTCTCTTCCCCAGGAGGTTAAGAGTACTGAGCTTGGTAAGAGAAGAAAGCCCTGCACATCCAAAAGGGAGAGAAAGTGGCAAGGAAACATTTCAGCCCTGTTTCCACATTGTTTCCCGTGCTGCGTGGGTGAGCTTTCAAGGGTCTGGCAGCCCTCTGGAGTCAGTAGCAGAATAGCTGGGAAAGATGTTCCCTGGAAGGATTACTTTTCATTAAATTTCTCCTGTGACTCACTTGCAACAAATCAGCATTTTCTAACAGAGGAGTTCCACAGGGTTGCTGCAGTTGCATAATCTAGGAGCTGTGGGTAATGATGACAGTCCATAGGTTGGACTGGAGTGACTCAGTAAATTCCCATTATTCAGCCCCTGTTTGGAAGGAGGTTTTGCCAAGAGAATGTGGAGTGTGACTAAGCATCTAAACTGCAGTTTTGTAGCTGCAAATGACCTCTTTTGTGGAGACCCAGAGATCTGCAAGCTTTGTGTGGAACAAATGGATGTGCCTGGGAAGGGGAGGATTTATCCAGATGTGGTTTGATACAGAGCCTGGCTCTAGGGTGGTCAAGGCAAAATTTAAACTTTTTTACATTGTCTTTTAACATTGTGACAAAATCTTCTGAGTTTGTGGAGTCATTAGGGTGGTGAAAGTTCATGAATTTTATTCTTCTTGCCTTCCTCCTTAAAAGAAATGAAAGAAAAAGCAGTGTTGATGTTCATGTGATAGAAGAATCCTTCTTTTTAAGACTGTTGAGTATGGGACAGAAAATCTCAGCCTTGGTTTATTCAATGAACTTTACAGCTCTCCAGATTGGCCTCAGGTTTAGAGAAAAAAAGTTGTTCTCTGAAGAAGGTTGTCAGGCTTAATATTACCCTGCTGACAATGGAAGAAGGTCTCTCAGCCTTTTTTATTTCTCATTTTTTCTATCTCCCCACTTTCCCCCATTTCACCTGCTCCCTACTTGTCCTTCTCCACCTTGCATCAAGCTTCTTTTCACAGTAGGTGGTTTCTTTCTCATCCTCTTTCTACAGACCTTATTTACCTACACCTCTCATACTCCTTCCTCTTTGCCATCACTTGCTGCTATTAAATTTCAAGGAGTATCTCCAAGTACCTGTGGGAACGGTGTCTCTCTCAGATGAAACAGCGTTTGAAGGAGCAGCCTGAAGGGGAGAGGTGTTAAAGAGCTGCCATGACGTGGTCTGCATATTTGTGAGCTTGACTGGCAATGTGGGACTCGTTCTGAAAGCTTCCATCAGATAAAAGAGATGATGCACAGGTTACAAAAATGGATGGAAAATGCTCCAGGTGTGGAACAGCTCCAGTTGCAGAGACAGGGAGCTGCCTAATGCAGATCAGCCGATTTCAGAGTGCCTGGGTCACTTTCTCACTGCACGGGAGATGACTGAGTCTCCTTAGGCAGAGCCCAGGCTGAGCATCCTGGGCACAGAAGCATTGAGAAAAGGCTCCCCACTGCTGTGCTTTGGTTTTGAGAGGGCCAAACACACACAGAGCTTAGAGATTAAAGATTGAATTTCATTGAATACCAAACTTTTTAGCTTATATTTTCAGCATGCCTAAATCTAAACGTATTTATACCAAAACCCTTCACTGTATATTCCCCTTTCAGACCTGATCAGCCATTCAAACAGTTCTATTCATTGTCAAAGACATTCTCCAGTAATATTCTACATTTCCTTTGATTTCTTTCACATTTCTTAAAGCAAGGTGACTGCTGACAAGCAATTACATGCCAGTTTTAGTGTAACAAACATCCTTGATTTATACATCAAGGAAGCCCAGACCTCACTTGGCAACAGAAACAACCCTCAGTTAGGATGAGATAAAATGAGGAAAGCTGATTTCTGTGTTACCATAACATCACCCACTTCCTTATTCTCTTGCAAAATGTGCTCTGCAAATTCACATTATAGAGCAGACAAAATGTATGTAGGAATGCGCAGATACCCTAAAGCACAGCACAACAGCAGTGTTTTACAGTGCATCTGATAGCCAGTTACACTGAGAATTACATCTTCAAAGGTGCTGAACAGGCCCACAGGTTAGTGATCCAAGACACTGGTCCCCACAGGGCAGATAAAATTGTCTTCTGACATCTGCAGACTCATAAATGGAGCTTTACTTAGGAGCCAAGCTGTTACCTGTAACCTCACTAACCTGGCCTGCATAAATTTTAACCACAGTATATGGAAATGGAGTAGATGTAATCCATTTGTTTATACTGGTGAATAAATGTGGTTTTCTATATGTAATAGTAAATATTGGGCTATGTGTGCATATGCACACATGCTCACTAGCTATATTAAGAACGTGCATATGCCATAATTTTAGAGATTTAGTTTGATATGTACATTTTGGATGCATCTGTTAAACTACAGTTATTCACAGCCTTACAGGCTGAAAATATCAGGATCATAAAATTCTGGGAGTGATTTTCAAACTGGCATGATTGCCATGTTAATTACACTGTGATTCAAGCCTTTTTTTTTTTTTTAACTTTGTTTCTTTTTTTCCCCCTGTCTTGTAAAATTGCCTGCTTAATATTCTGGTTCCCTTCTGGAAAGACAATAAATGGGGAAAAATTTTGCTTGCCCATTGGGAGCCTTCCTTGGCTGTGAACACAGAAAAATGGCACAAGGAAAGGGACCTCAGGCAATTGATGGAATCAAAGGTTTGGTGAAGAGAAGGCAGCACAGAACACTGACCACACTTCACAGCTCAGGAAGGGCTGTGCTGGAGCATGTCTGGGGTAGCAGCTGATCCAGGATTCACAGACTCATCTCCTTCCTTTCACCCTGTAAAAAACACAGAGTATCTGTACCAACCTTCCAGCTCCAGTAACATGAATTATCATCATCCCTGCTTATCTCTTATGAAACTGCACTAATGCTCTTTGAATTGTATTAGGGATTTGTTAGTTAAGCACATGGGAGATTTTGAGGTGTTCAGATAATAAAGGGTATATAAATGCAAATTAGACTGTAAATATAGGAGGAAGTCATCGAGGGTTTCACTGAGAATTATCTGCTAGATAAATCCTCTTCTCAGCCAACTGCAGTGGCTCTTCCCTCCTAGGAGAGGCTCTTTGCAGTGCTTCACAGGTACCCAATTCTCAGAAAGAGCCCAAACAGATTTATCTCCTCAGCCCAAAGATTAACACATCCTCAGTAGTGACAGATTGCCAAACAGAGAGATGGATTGGCAGGGGAGAAGACAA
Source organism: Pseudopodoces humilis (assembly GCF_049639895.1). Taxonomy (NCBI): domain Eukaryota; kingdom Metazoa; phylum Chordata; class Aves; order Passeriformes; family Paridae; genus Pseudopodoces; species Pseudopodoces humilis. The sequence continues at coordinate 4,586,508 of NC_142202.1, forward strand.
GTGAAGCATCAAAATGTCATCCTGCATTCATTATGTCTGTGGCTTCCCAATTAATGCACAGAATCTCTCCTCTTAATGGAATCCTTACCTCTAGAGCTGCATAAACCATTCTGCCTAGCACTGTTTCTTTTTTCCCTCCTGTTCATTGTGAAAACCTAGTTTGATGGCTTGAAAACAAATATTCCCTTTCTCCCCATCACTTTCCTCTTCCATTTTTCTAATTGGAAATGACATTTTTAGTTTGCTTTCATGTTTATTATTCCAGCATTCCTCCTTCGTGGGATTATCTAGATGCCTTTGCTGCCCCACCTGGTGTGGGGGATAGGGAAAGCTCCATCACTGGGAGCTTGTATCAGAGTTGAGATTAACAGTGAAAGTTTCCCAGGTCCACACTCTTTGTTGTGTTGATGCATTTTCTGTACCCGCACTGAGTTTTCTGCTGTATTCTGATATATCCTGGTAGGCAATTCCTGCTCCTGCAGACAAGATGAACTGACTCCTTATTGCCTTAACTGAGTAATTACTCTGTACCCACCATCCCTTGCTCAGCTGTAGAGTTGTGTAAGTACATTTATGGACTGATCAACACCCTCCAGGGATTTGAACTCCTGGGTTTTCCTTTGATTTTTATCTTTTGCTGAAGGGCATCATCCCAACATTTTTATCTTCTTTACACATGGAGTACAAGAGCTTTGAAATGATCACCTTGACTGTAATGCTGCTGTGTCAGTGCTCCCCCAGTCACCCTTCCCTCACCCATTTCAATCAGATTCGCTCACTGTTTGTTGTATCATGAAACAATAATGTGACTTTCTAGTTCAGAAAAAATGTCACATTTAGAGCTGATAACTCTAAATGCCCTAAACTAGGACAATAACATATTGTGAGAAAATACATTTTGTATTGGTTTGTTGAGTTCATTGTCTGCCTCACTTGCAGATGATGTTACTCACTATGCAGAGAGCACTTAGGAATGTCCTTTGTGTCCTGACTTGCTGATTGTTTTCCACCAAAAGCTGTGTTCTCCAATAAGTTTTGTGGTGGCTTTTCAGGTCAAGGCTTCTGTTTCTCCCTCTGAGAGCTGGGCAGTTATTGTCTGGTGCACAGGCCTGTGACAAGATGGAATATTAATTACACAGTGGGGAAAATCAGAAGTGTATTATTCATGTCATGGGAAGAGTCACAGCTTGGCCTATGTTTTATATGAAAAGCTGCCTTAAGAGCAGTAACTGATCTCACTCCATCTTTTGCCTTACTAGATTTCCATTTTCCTGAGCAGGAATTTGGATAAGATGATCTCTACTATCCCATACTGTGCAACACACTTGTAGTATGTGAACCACAAATTACTCTTACTTAATAAGGGTTTTCCAGTCTCCCTCTCAGCAGACACAGGATTCCACAATATTGCTCAGCTGGCCCTCTCAGTCCTATTTGCAGCTCTTGTTGCTCTTCCTGTCACTCACACTCAAGTCCTTCATCCACAAAGCAGAATTTTCCTGAGTGTCTGTGCAGCCCTGGCTTGTTAGTTACCATGAGTGTGGCTTGTGAGACACCAGCTCTCAGGGGAGCTTTTCCCCAGCATCCTGTCAGCTTCCCATCCCAGCTCAGGAGGAAAGGGAGCGACATCCGGCAGCAGTTACACATCATGTATTCCTTACTCGTTCCACAGAACAGCTTTAAGAAATGTTTTAAACACTTTGCAGCTTCTGTTTCAGTTATGGGGATCTTTAATAGGCAAGTAGATACAGAATTTTGGGGTGTGTCTCCTGAGCTTGTTAATTGGTAAAGAAAAAAAATTTTAACCCATCTTTTAAGTGCCTCTTTTAGCTGCCTCTTAATCAATTTATAACCTGAAACTGAATCGTGTCTCCCCTCTTTCTTTTTTACCCTGTGTGTTGTACTTCACACCAAATCCACACCAAAATGTTGCTCTTGACCTCCCTGTGACTCCTTAATTCCACTGAAATTGCTTACTTGTTATTGTTGGGTTTCAGTTTCTGCTATCCACCCATAAAAATTTAGGATTCAATTCCCTGGGAGTGAGTTTGGGGGATTATTTCTGTGGAGTTATGTTCAGTGATGGCAGTGATCCCTGCACTTCATTGCACATTGCAACATTAATATTTGGGATCAGCTTGTGGCCTGAATAGAAGGCAACCCTTTTTGGGGGCTCACCACTGAGACAGAATGTGATGGTTTCCCTCTCTCCTTTACCTGCTCTGCAGACATTTCTTTTCCAATGCATTTTCCTGAAGGATTTTCTATCCCTGGCTACCTTGGGACACTCAGTCAGAGGCACCAGACAGCCCCGGAGCCTCAGCAAAGCTGCTGCGCCTCGTTCACAGAGCTCAGAGCAGCCTGAGCTTTCCCTGGATCTCAGCCCATCAGATGAAGCAGTTTCTCTTCTGAGCTGCCAGGACTCAGGCTTTCCCAGTTTCCACTTCTTCCTTGTCCTTCCCCAGTTTGTACTTTTTCACTGCCAAGCTCTCTTGGCAGCTCGAGGTGAAGTGCTGTTGAAGCACTTTCTGTTGTTACAGGCCCCGTGGAGCGGTTTGCTTTTGCCTCTGTCACAATTTAACAGCAGAGAAGTTTCAATCATTTTCAGGGTGTTCTTGACCCCTGCAGCTGGTGCTTCCTCCTGTGCAGGGACAGGATCCACAGGGATTTCTCAAATAACAGAGACAGGGAGGTGCCCACAGGACGAGCAATGTGAATGATGAAAAGCTGCCAGAACAAGGAGACTGTGGATAAACTGCTCATAAATGGAAACAAGTTCTCCTGGCTCTTCTGTTTCTGCATAGAATATTTCATGGGGGGATTGTTAATTTTTTTATTATTATTATTAGGGGGTGGTTGTTAATTTCATTATTATTAATAATATTTAGGGATGGAAGTTTTCATTATTATGAATCACTGATTAAGTGCAATAACTTTTCAGCTTTTTAATATACTGAGCTTTCATATTTGTTGCTTTTGCATTTTGTTGCATTATTGTGCTTTAAAAACACCCAATGCATCAAATCAATCAATCAAATCAAATCAATCTTTTAAAATAGTTGGGTATTTGGACTTCTTTAGGCTGAAAATTTGATTTCTAACAGCATAAACTAAAGAATATGGTGCACAGTTCATCATGTAGATCATTATGTGGTCAGAAGTGCTTAATTTTCCTAATGAATCCATCATAGCATGGAGACCTGTAGAGTTCCTAAACACAGAGATGTAAAATTGTAAACTCAGTCACTATCTCTGAAGTACTTCAGTGAGTTATGCTCTTTTGCAAATGTTACCTATAATGACATCCAGATTCTCCATCTGGTGTTATTCCATATTGCTTTCTGGATGTTGAATATTCACCCTTTGTATAATGTGGAATTCATCTGGTGTCATAAACAGCAGAAAATTGTGACCTGTAATCATCCCATTTTGCACTTTTGGGAGGTTTTAATTCATTTTAGTTAGTGGCTGAAATCATGCTGTTCTCTTTTTTTTTTTTTCTGGTGGCATTCTTGGGGCACTGATAGACATCATCAATGTCTTTGAAGAAAATTGCTGTTTCTTAACCTGTTTTTTTGTGCCAGGGATTCCTTCAGCTTCCTTTCTTGAGAAAAAAAGACTTCTGAAACATCAGAGACAGACTGAGTTTGGGTGTAAGGATAATATTTCACTGCCTTGTGGGGTTTTTGGGTCTCAGTCTCACACTTACATGGAAGTGTAGTGTTCTGCAGCTCATTTGTTCAAGTTTAATGCTGCTGCTAACTGGCAGTGCAAGAGTATTTTCATCCTGGGAATATTTCACCCTTTTCACCTTCTCCTGTGTTTGTGTGGATTTGTGCAAATGTGATGAGTTCCAACTGAAGAACTGGTCAAGTGGGATGCTCTAATTGCATTTCCTCAGACTTTGCATTTCCAACACTTTTATCTTTCCACATTGATGCACTGTTTAATTCGTTTGAATTAAATGATGAGTCCTAAAGTGAATTTTTATGATTAGAAGGGCCATGAAATAATGGAGCTGAAAAATACTCCAAGGGCAATAGGTGCAGGAATGGAAGTAAGGCTCATCTGCTCTGAATTTAGATACCTACAAGAAAGCTGGGCAGGTGTCAAGTCCTCCAAGGGAAGGAGATTCTAGGAAGCACTTCAAATAACCCATTTTTTGTGCCTCCTCTGCAGGAAGACCAACACAGAACTCAGAGATTCTAGTAGGACCTATGGCACATATTTTGATTAAAAATTAGATGGAGTGTGAGGAGTTTAAATGGTGTCAGCAGAGCTGGCCTGATTCTCTTTAATGAAAGAGACAGGCATTACATTTCTGAAGCAAAGGATGAATCGAGATTAACTCTTCTGACAGGTGTGAAGCCTTCTTGATGCATGTGAAAACAAATATGGGATACCCTCCAAATTACTGCACCTAATTTTTGTCTGTGAAATGCATCCCTATAGGAGAATAATTCTTGTGGTTTAGCTGTCAAAGAAGATTCTTAAGTGGCCCTTAACAACAAAAAAGTGATTTATCTTGGCTATTTTTTTATCACAAAATGGATACAGTACCACTAGAGTGCAGTACTTTCAATAAACCCCACTAAGTCTTGTACAAGGATTCTTTGGTGTCTAAACGTGCCCCCAGACCGAATGAGGCCCAGTGTGTATCCTCAGGAAATTTCCTTTCTTTTGACACAGGTGGAGAGCAGGCACAGCTCTTTGCTCAAACAAGGTTTTAATCCTGTCCCAGGAACGAAGGAAGGCAAATGTTTAAGAAAATGCATTAGTTCTATTAGAATATATTCTTCAGCTCCCAGGGAAAAGGAAACCTTGAGAATAGAAGGAAGGAAGTGCATCAGAGAATGAGGATATGGGCAGTTTGTAGGTGGTGTTGAGGAAAGGAATGCTTGGAGAGATGCAGGAGGAAGATGAAAACTGGGAGGCAAATTTCAGTGTTCCATTGCCTGGCAATACAAAGCAGTGCCAAGATGCTCTGGTACAAACTGTTCCAAGGTAACTTCAATTACCCCAAACTGGTGAATCTAAAGTTTAAATAAGATTTATGAGTTGCATTGTGTGCCTACAAATCAGCAGGAATAAACTCTTTTACTGTTGCATTCATTACAGATAGACATATATCTTTATATACATATTTAATAGCAAAAAGCAAGGAGAAATTGTAGAAGTTAAGACTAAACGTTTTACATTTGCATTTCATTAATTCAGGGATTTTGGAAAAATTAAATTTTAGAAGAGAAATTCAGACTGTAATCATGATGTTAAGTTAAAGCCAACCCTCTTTTAAGGAGTGAAAATTGACCTTCTAGTAACCACTCACTGCAGAGACAAGAACTGAATTTTACCTTGCATGCCATAAGATGAAATAATTTTATTTTGTAAGAATTACTATGAGAAGAATGATTCAATTTGCACAAAAGGCTCTTGGATGTATTGAGGTGTTTTCTGTGAGACAGAGGTTTGTACTACAGATGTGTTGTATTTATTCTCCTCTGAGCTTTACTGGTGGCCATCTCAATTGCATTCCTTCAGCATGGAGCAGCTCTGTGTTTTGATCAGTCAGGAATCTCTACTAAGATTTTAAATCTAAAATGTGAAGAGTAAGTAAGGGAGAGTAGGTTTTATTGTCAAGAAAAAAGACAGGTTGTATTACATCTGTGATTTTGCTTGGGAAAACAAAGCTAGGTAGAAATTCAAGTTTTGTTTTTTAACGCTGTAAGAGCAAAATTGAGTTTCTGGTGCTCATTGTCTGCTTCACCTACAAACTTTGAAGAAACTTTTATTCAGGAAAAAAAAAAAGAATTTCAGGAAAGTATCGACTGCCTTTGCTGCTAATCCATGGAAAATTGGGTGGCATCGCTTTACCAGCGAAGTGAAGAGAAAGGCTGGGATGTGGAAGTGTAAAATGGCACATGGACTGGAAAATTGATCCCAGTCCTCCAAGTTTCAGTTTCCAAGCAGCCCGGGTCCATCCCTGGGAAGAGCTGTCCTGCAGCCTGGGTGCTGTGTTGGACAGCGCTGGGAGTGCCGCGTCTGCCTCCCCACGGGTCCCTCCCCCCTGTGCAGAGACCCAAATCAAGGCCATTCTCCTTGGCTTGTGAAGAGAAACATTCCCTGCTTCCCTGAGCAGAGCTGTGCAGGGTGATCCATCAGGCCAGCTCCCAGCTGATGGGAAATGACAAGGTGTGAGAGGGGAGGGAAGCGTTCTGTGATTCCAGGTGAAACCTGCCTGGCACTGCTGCGTGTAGGGACACAGTCACAGCGCTGTCAATTCCCTGGGAACAGCGGAGACACAGAGCAAGAGCAATCTTAAAGCAGTGATATAACTTGAAAAAATCACATGGTAGACAGGCCACGTCTTTTAGTTCTGTAACCATTCCAGAGGGAGGAAAAATTCCTCCTGTTGATCTTACCCACTTGCCTTTGTCCTTCTCTATCCTATGATTTTTAATGATTTCTTGCAGACTCACTAAACTGTGCTTTCTCCATATGCTCCCATATACTGGGTTTGATTGTGTCCTTGTTCCCAGCCATTTCCAAACTGGGAACTGTTTGAAATTCCTGCTACTCAGCGATGGCACTTTGGGCACTTCTTTTTCCCCTTTTGGCTTACTCTTCATTACAACCCTAAAAGCACATCCAAACTTGTGGTCAGGGGAGCGGTTCTGAGCAGAGCTGGCGTCAGGGGTGACAGCTTTGGAGCAGTTGTCACTGGAGTCAGGAATCTGGGAAGAGCTGTTTATCTCCAGTGTGATTTACAGGGTGATGCCATGGATTGCGTGCCCAAGCAAACGTTTCGGATACCATGAATTTTTTTGCCCCTATGACTTAATTTAGACATTCCATGTGGCACTTTAAAATAAAGAATTCCCTAGTGTGCCATTATGGAAACAGAGTTTCTTTTGGCCTTTGCCCAGTGTTATACCAAGGGATCACTTTTAAGGACATCTATTGTAGCTATTGCCTAGAAAAAGCGGTTCAGCCATAATAGGTTAGGTTAGATGTGTACACTTTCAGCAAACCTTTAAATATTTATTCTTTCTAATTTATGGTGTGTGTGCTCCCTTCCTTAAATAAAAAGCTATCCTGAATATTATCCATCTAACTCTTCCAAAAAAACAAACCAGAGCACTAACCCAAACAAAACTCTTCAATTGTATTGCTATTCTTGGTTTACCCCAGTTCCATACTATTTAAGAGATTTTTTCCCTTTTGTGATTGTTCAGTGCAGGCGAAGCAGTGGCAAACTCCTGTTGGAAGGATCTAAACAGCAAGCAAGGATGAGTTTTACTAAATTTATCTCTTCCCTTTTGAAGACAGACTTGCCCCCAAAAAGACCTTTTTCTTCAAAGTATTGTTAACATAACAGTAGCAACTTGTGTTTTCTATGAAAGGTAATTAATTTTTAAGTTGAACCAAAGAGGAAAAAAAACAAAAACAGTGGATTTGACAGCAGAAGGATCAGGGGATGTAACTTCTAATGAAGCATCTTTGTTTACTTTGTTCTCATTTAAAGAGACTCTCTTCAATTATGTTTGTTTTTTGTAGCATCTTGCTTATAAACTGCAGAGTAAACAATTTCCCAGCACAGCATAGTGTCACAGACACCTTGGCCTCTTTCCCACACAACAGCAAATTAGACAGACTCTTTGTCCCCTCCACAGACTTTTAAGTCAAAAAACAATGAGAGGCAGCAGAGGAGGGGGGTGTTTTGTGCTGAGCAGCCCAGGAGAGCCTCTTTGATTGGCTCAGCCAGCGCTGTCAGGGCGTGGGACGTGTTTGTGATGCACTGCTCAGCCCCCATGGGCTCAAGGCACTGGGGGTTTTTAAAGCAGTAAAATGTTCAGTGTCCTTGCAGTAACGCTGTTCCTGAGTGAAGGTCAGGTCGTCTCTGGTTCTTTGGGCAGGCTCTGGCTCTGCCAAGATGTGGGAGCCTCGCTGTGGGTTCAGGGCAAGAAGGGACCTTACATTTGCTCCAGGGTCGCTGCCCAAACCAGGCTCCAGATGTGCGTTTGGTGCCTGCAGGTGGAGATACTCTGTCCAAAAAGGTTGATGTGGGACAGGAATCAGGTGAGATTCCTGGACACAGTGGAATTTACACTTGTGCCATGAGGATCAGCTTTTCCCAGAGTCTGATGTACTGCTCAGGGCAAAAACACTTGTGTTTAGGTACTCTAAATATTATATTAAACTTCATACAATTACCTCATACAAGTTATTGTTCTATGGATAGTGAAAGCTCTAATTTACACATAAAGGTTTGGCTTTAAATCTGTGTTTGAGCTCCCTTGGATCTAAAAGGAAGAAGGGATTTCTCTGATTTTTCTTTATAAAAAGTGGTGCTTGGTATTTTTTCCAGAACTGTTGTGCTTTCCTCAGTAATGACATAAATGCTATTTTTTGCTGCTTCCTTTGGATTATTTTCTCTCTCTAAACTTAATTTATGACAAAGGAACAGAACTTTCAGACATACCGCTTTCCCATGTAGATCTTTTCTATAAAGCATAAAAGAGAAAGTGATACAAACTCATGAGCTTTTTTTTTCTGTTTGTTTTGATTGTAAAATACTTCTGTTTTCTGTTCCATCCACAATGGAATATCCTTTCTAGTAATCTTCCCAGTCTTGGGAACTTCTTGCTGAAGATAACACCACGTGTGGCACACGGATAATGTAATGATAAATCCCGAGTGTAGCCCTGCACATCTTTATTCAATAATAAAATATTTGGGGTTTTTTTAATCAATGTCCTGCCAATTATTTTCACTTGCTCTGTCACCTATAATCACCTCATTAGCAGTGTCTACACTATGATACAACTGCTTCTCCTTGTGTTAGGCTCTCCCTTCTCGTTTTCCCCCAAATAAACAGCATTAATATGTGATGGGACAGTTTCCAAGCAGGATCTGTCACCTCCTCCTCAGTGTAAAATATAATGTCAGACTTGTTTCTCTGCAGGCTTTTTGGGTTCTGTTTTCTCATGGCCTGAAGGATTTGTGTTTTAACAAGCATTCTGTTTTCATTTAGGAGAATTACTGAGTTGTGTACACACCACTGAACTCTCTGAGGGTCTGGTGGTGAACTTGCAAAAGAAGAGCTGCTGGGACACTTGAGACCTTTAGCAGTTCCACTTCATTTCTTTGTGCTAAGCCCTTGAAAAATCTGTCAAGAGCTGAGGAGATTCAAAATGGGATTGGAGACCACTTCAGAAATTAAATGTTTTCAGCATTGAAGTTCTTGTTGACCATACTTTGATAGAACTAAAACTTTACTAAAACTCAAATTGCAGGACTTAGGCCAGTGCTTGAGAGATCAGGACCAGGAAGGTGTGCTCCCAGGTGGGAATTGTTTGATGTCTGTCTGCTCTAGAACTTTTCCTTTGGACAGCATCTGGTAGCAGCCAAGGGCAGAGGCGGAGCACGGGTCTCTGTCAGCCTGGCACTCGTGGCACTCCTAAAGCCCTGAGCAATCTGGGGAATCTGGCCTGCAGTGACCAGATGTCACTTCCATTATTCTCACATACCTTCACACTGGAGTTAATTATTGCAGAAAATCTCTTGTCCTGCTGATCCTGTAAGTATATCTGTGACTTTGAGCATGGACAGAGAGTTTCCCTATGATTTGCCATTAGGAGCCCTACATGAATTTTGTCTGCATTGTGTCTTTATTCTCCTTCTCTAGAGCAGACACATTACTGTCGTCACTATTTCTTTATGTGGTGCCAGCGTGAGAGTGCCTGGCTCTTCGTTAGCTGTCCATATGGAAACCAATAACTTGTAATTACTTTTGAGAGTGCCTTTAGGAAATAAGGAAGTGGCACTTACACATTCACAGGCCCCGTTTCAGAAGGAAGTCGGAGGCATCACATGAGTGCCCTGCTGGAGCAGATGTATTTGGGATACAAAATGTACACACCACATGTGGGCCAACTATGAAACAAAATTAAAATTTTAATCAAAGTCTCCATGCATTTCCCAAGTATTAGGCAGCAGATTGTTGGGAGTGTAAGTAGGTCACACGTTGTGTTGAGCGATTGTGCTTTGTCCTTTGCCATCTGGCAACATGAATCAACGTCAGCTGGATGCAAATAGAGCTCTGCAAAGGTGACCTTGGCAACAGGAGCGGCCACTGAGCGGGGACTGCAGGAGACTCACCTGCAATCACAGCAATCCTGGCAGGGAAAACCCAAAAGGAAGAGGGATTTGAGTCTAGGAACCCTTATGGCCACTGCTGCCAGTCTGGGAGTCAGCTGTTTGTCAGTGCAGTCCATGGAGTTGGAAGTCATGGCTTGCTTTAATCTCTCTGTGGATATTCACAGGTCAGTGAATGGCCAGGAATCCACTGGAGTTCAGAGCAGGTGTAAATGAGATGGAAGATGCCAAGAAAACCCCAGTCATTATGGTCAATTGTTCCTAGAAAGAGAGATTCCAGATATTTATTACCCTAGGATATGTTTTTGAGGAAACCTAGCTTTTGAAGCAGTCTGCTTTTAAAAGTCTCTGAAGCTTAACCTAGCAAATAGAAGATATTTGTAGCTCAGTTGAAATGACACTGTCAAGACAAATTTAGCTGTGAGTTTTAAAATGTGCCGGTCTGAAAAAAAAAAATCAATAGACAATTCCAGAAAGGAAAACAATGTGTGATAGAACTTCCTTGTGGTGCTTCCAGCTCAAACCAGTGCAGTGTTTTTTTTGTGTTTTGAAGGCTCTGCTTGGTTAACTTGCATTTTGCTGCCTTAGTTTAGGTGTCAATGTTTGAAATCTTTGGCTTGAGCATCTTTCAGAGCGAATTATCTGCATGACAGAATTAGAATCCAGTTCTGATGGTTCCCAGTCCTGTTTTGAAACCACCAGTCCCAGAAAGGAGTTTTGTGGTCTACTCGACTTTTCCTAGTTGACTGCATTAACAATGAAGTCAGAGTTTCCCTGTATGGAAAATAAGAAAGAGGAAAAGCAGATTTATGGGTTCCCAGGTTCCACGCTATCTGCAAAATGGATTTAACACATGCCAAACCTCCAGCAGAGAGGTTCCCTCGTACCTTGTGCTGAACAGAAGCAGCATTTTTCCTCTGACACAAGGAAATGCTGTGGAGCATGGAAGCCATCAGGTTTCCTCAGCTGCCTTTCCAAGCTGTGACTCATGCGGTTAAAAACACCACTACAAAATCAGGATACAATGCTGCTGTCTGCACACAGGCACGCTAATTTAAAACGTGTGGGGACTAATTGTCTTCAAAATCCAGAGTCATTTGGTTTCTCCAGTTGCAGCCAGGCCCTATTGGAGTTTACAGCTTCTTTTGTCATTATTTTTATTATTATAATTATTATTTCTGAAAGCATTTTATGAGAACATAGAAACTTCTTGCACAGCAAATACATCAAAGCTCATTTATCCGTTTCTCTAGTATTAAAGCAGGGAAAGTGCTGCTTAAAAGTGTGTGTGAAGCTGTGCTAACATGGTCAGGATGTGAGCAGGACATAGCCAGGTGTTTATACCTGCTAAATATATGGGAAATATATTCCCATGTATTTTCAATATATGAGAAAAAAATGGTATTTTTAGTACCGAAACTGCTAAGAACTACATTCGTCTAAATTAGTGTGTCTCAGAGAAAGTTTGCAATAACTCATGGCATATGTCCACGATATATGGAGCAAGTAGAACATCTCATTTTGCTTTAAGCTTATTTTATTTTTGATTTTACATAAGTATTATAAATTGATCTGTGACTCCAGGCTGCCCTGGGTATATCTAGATTTGTGATCAGTGCACAGTGTAAATTATTTTTAGATGTGAAATGCTTTTGCATCCACAAAGAGTATGGTTATTCACTGCCATAAATGTGCTGGGGGAAATAAGTAATTTCAAGGATTTAAAGTGGTTTGCAACCATCTTCTTTGACTTTATTGGATTTAAATATTTTCCCAGTTCTTGTGAACTGGTCAGTGGGGTGAGTCTGTTTCTAATTGATCACCAAGTCAGACATGACAATGTGATCTCTGGGTTCCAATTGCTGTGTCTGGTTTCAGTTCAAGAACAGAATTTGAAAGCCTTACACAGACTTCATTAAGGGGACTCCAGACAAAATCTTGGTCCCTGCTGAAATTGTGAATTCTTTGTAAAGTTCTCGGTCTGAATGGCAGAGGTTTGAGTCAGAGCAGCAGCAGGCATCTCCTGGGATATTACTGGATCCTAGCAGAAATTCATGAAGTTGGATCACGGTGGTGATTCTTGTTACAGATTGATACTCAGAGCAGAGCTCAAAACTCATTAAAGCCCATGGCTGGAAGTGCAAACTTCCATGTGAGCTCTGTCTAACAGGAACCAAAGGGAGCAGCAATTCCCTAATAATGTTACAGACTTCGGGAGCAAATGTCATTGTTTCCAGATCAGGCAGGAAAGGAGCAGACGTTCAGAATGCCAGACAATGTCTGTAACACCTGGAGATGGAAGATGGGGAACATTTCTGATCATGCTTGTGTAGGTGTATTCTCAGTCATTTCCCAGAATCTATTCATTTTGGGGGTTTAGATAATGCTATTTACAAACCAATTGAGTCTAACTTTTACTTTTAATTAGGAAAGTTAATTGGAAAATGTCCTAAGAAATTAGGTTTCTCCCTTGACATGCTGTAAATAAATAAGTTATGTTGGAAAACAAGATGAAGATAAACAAAGGGTTATTTCAAGCCAGCAGGAAAAAGGAGCAGCTTAGTTCTCTGAACAACAAAAGTACATTTTATCATCTAAACATCAACACATTAATATTTATATTTATCATTATTAATTTGATTGCATTGTTTTAATAAGAAATGCAGATAGAATAAGTGTTATTACAAATATTTGCTTGCTTTCATATCATTTCCCATTATTCCTGCATGTTGTCAGTGGTTTGTGCTGCTCAGCAGCTGGGAACTGACCCCAGCTGGGGCAGCTCCCCAGAGTGTGGGGGAAGTTGTCACTAAACAGCTTCAGACTTCCAGCCCTTCCCCAGCAATGCTCAGGTTTGCCCCAGGGTGAAGGAACTGCCCCTGTCACTTCATAATTCCCTTTTTGACAGTAAACTGCTGGTTTTATCAGCTTGCCAGGCAGGTTGAACTGCTGGAATAAATGAGACTGAAGGGAACCAAAATGTTGCTTTTTGGTCAGAAGTGAGCAGCAGTCTGTGGGTTCTGGTTCTGTGATCCTCAGAGAACTGTGTCCCAAGTGAGCTGGGTCCAGCACTCACCTCAGCTTTCTGCCCTTCCCTCCCCTGCAGCGAGATAAGGAACCCCAACTTTCATCCTCATTTGTGGTCCTGCCTGTTAATGTAAATTCCACTTGGCAGCAGATTACATTTCTGCACTTAATTAATTTAAGCTACAGCAGCTGACAAGCAGATGCAGAATTTACTCAGCCATGCCTGCAAGAATGGCATCATCTTGGGAAGAGGAGGATTGCTAAGGATGCTGTCTGCTTTAGCTACACCAATTTAAGTCATCCATAAATTTGAAGTCCTCCATCTGTAAAAAATCTGGGCCCTGAGTCAATTTGAAATACAAGAGCATTTCAGCCTCCTTGTACTTTTTCAGGTCCTAGTAGGACTCTATCTCTTCAGGAAATGATAATGTTCATGAATTTGCAGTGCTCAGTGAAGGAACAGAGACCCTAAAACACTTGGCTGGTTCTGCCGGGGCCTCTCACAAACAGTCCTTGCCCAGTTGCTCATTAAACACAGTTTTCAATCAAAAGAATTATAGAAATATTTCAGCAGGAATTAGGCACTTGTCCAATGAAAGACAACTTGAAGTACTTCTCACTTAAACATAGTGAATTCAACACAATTATTTCATTATTATATACCTATCCTATTTTTTGCAATGTTATTAATGTCATACCAAGAACTTAAAAAACAAACAATCTAAGAAATTATTAAGATTCAGACTGGGAAAGCTGTTTGAGTAAGTATTTTTGGGGTGTCAAAGAAAATGCTAGTAACAGAGTTGGACACTAATAATTCTTTTTGTATGTTACTTCCAGACCAGATCTTCTAGAATGATCTTTGGGATCTTGTAAAAAATTGAGAAACAAAGGATAGCATTAACAAAAATTAGTGTTATTTTGTTCATAGCAATTGATGGTTGGAGTTTAAAACTGTCCACATGTGCAGTGCTCAGGCAACTAACTTATCTGGGGGTGTGAAATAACACTTTAAAGGAGGTGTATCTCTGTCTCACTGAGGCTTTGGTGGATTTGGTGCCAATAAAGAAGCATTTGTTGGCACCTGGTTTGCCAAAACTCTGGAGAGGTGCCTGTCCTGAGGTCTGCAGGGATCCTTCCTAGAGAGATTTTACCTTTCTATGTCACTTTTGGCATGGTGTCCTAAACTCAGACTGCTGGGTGGAAATGCAGTCCAGGCTGCTGTGATTGATTAAATCACCCTAGGATGAGCCTGAACAGTTTCAGGCTTTTGATGTGGGAATGAGGCAAAGATTTTTGGAAGGGAAAAAAAGAAAGGTTGATTTATTAATAAGCATTTTCCAGCTGTAAGTGCAAACTTCTGTCAGTTTATGTGAACTGGGGAGACAGAGATGGCACAGAGCTTCTCTGTACCCTCTGGAAGTTTGGTACCATCACAATGGATCCCAGCAGGTGTGCTTTCCTGGGAGCACAGCAGTTTAGGCAGTCTCAAATTTCAGGGATGTGAATGCTCTGGAGCAATGTACTGAAAGCGCTGGGTGGGATCATCCTTAATTCAGGACCATTCCAGTATTTCTATTTTTCATAGCTGTTCCCAAGCTTGTGTGCTTTCCTGGCTGAACTATGTTCCAGAAGAGAAATAATTGACCTATTTCTGCCCAGCACAATCAGTTGAAAACATTTTTGTGTGGACTTGACAAGAGAAGTGTGGGTGGATAAGGTTAAGCCCAGATGGCACCTGCAGATATCCCCTTGGCACACAGCTGGAGTATTATTCTCTCCAAGGCCGGAAAGGGCTGGAATTGAGGCACAAAGGCTGGGTGGTCCTCAGATTTAATGTGCCAAGGGAGAGTTCCAGTCTGTGTGCTCTTGGTACCTCAGGCTGGGGAGAAAAGCAGAGCTGAGCCATTCTGCACTCCACAACCTCGAGAAGACAAATCTCGGCGAGTGTCTCCTGGTTTCCCTCTACACCTGACCTCCCTCTGGCTGATTTGTCATTCCTGAGGGTAGCTGTTCTTATAAACCTTGGAATGAGGTGGTAAATCTAGACCTAATGCCCCAGCTGAGTCAATAGCACACTGGGTTGGAGCTAATTTTTCAGGCTTATATGCTGTTTGGAACAGGAACTCCATGATTTTAATTAGCAATAAATAGGAAATAGTCTGCTGCGAATTGATCTTAAACAGGTACTGCTGTACTAAATTAGTTCAAAATAAGCAGGATTTTCCATTCAGCAAATTGATGTTAAGACATCTTGGGTTTATTAACAGCAGCTTCATTATCTGTCTGAGGCTAACTTTGGTTTCAGAAAGGAATGAAGCTGAAAATCTGTTCTTAGACACAAACAAATGAACTTATCATAGAGTACAGAGCATCAGGACAGAAGGGATTTCCCCCATGTAGTCATTTGAGGAACTAATTGTCATATGTATTCTGTCTTAGCAAGTAAATGGAACTAATAACAATTTGTCCAAAAAAATCAACATTTTTTGTTTGTTAATTCACAGTCATTTAATGTTTAATGAAATTTTGGGAGATGCGTTTTCTTGATATATTTGTGAAGAAGATCCTTTCATCTGACACTTCATTAGGGAAAGCATTTGGATTTTGAACGTTCTTAGGAAATAAAGCTTCTTTTCCTGCAGAGAAAACTGTGCAGTCTGCTCTATTTAATACAGAGAAAGCCCTAAAATTGCCTAAGCTATCAGGCTTGTCTGTAAGACAAGACCATGCTATTGCTTTCAACTTCTAATAATATTAAAATCTGAACCAGTAACTTGTATTTCATGCAGTTTTGCAGATGGGCAGTGAAATGAGTTGGGGAAAGTTAGTTTGGAAACTAACTAGCAAGGGAAATTAGTTTGTGGGATAAGACAATTAAACTATTTTATTTGTACAAGGCGCTGAATCAATGAGATGTCCATTCTCAGCCTGATGCTTAACTCAGTTTCTCTGGCATTTGTACATAATCTTTCCAGAGTTACTGGAATCCCTTTGAATGGCTAATGGTGTGATTTAGAACGTTTTGGGATAGGATGAGAATTTTCTTTAATTTGCAGTCTCCCCATTTTGAGTAGCATTTCTGGAAAGGCAATTTCTGAGACAAGGAGCTACTGGAGAGGATCCAGTGGAGGCCACAAAGATGATGAGGAGTCTCTTTCAAGGAAAGACTGGACCTGTGTAGTCAGGAGAAGAGAAGACTGAGAGGGGATCACATGAATCCATGTAAATATCTCAGAGAGGTGCCAAGGAAGGTGCCAGGCTCTTTTCAGCAGTGCCCAGTGACAGGATGAGGAGCAATGGCCATGAACTGAAACACAAGAAGTTCCACCTTAACATGAGGAATAACATCTTTACATTGATGGTGGCAGAGCACTGAAGAGCTGCCCAGAGGCTGTGGAGTCTCCCTCTCTGGAGCCATCCCAAACCCACCTGGACACGTTCCTGTGCCACCTGCTCCAGGTGCCCCTGCCTTGGAAGGGGTGCTGGATTGGGTGATCTCCAGAGGTCCCTTCAAACTCAAACTATTCTGTGATTCTGTCTCACCACCAGGATCAGAGGACCAGGTCCTTTACATCCCCTGAAGATCATTTATTTTCACAGTCTGTATTCCCACTCTACGCTTTAAAGCAATGAAATGCAGTGGAACATTTGCTGAACTGGGGCAATGAATACATTTCACTGGAAAGCTTTCAGGCTTTCCTCCCTGTGACCTGTTTATTCTGAGGACACAAGGAAGGGGGAGCCATGGCAGGACACTGCTGCAGGCTGTGCTTTTGCAGAAATAACTGGGTTAGCTTATGCTTAGCTCAGCCATCAGGCAAGCAGCTTTGGGTACGGGATACCTTATTTTAAATTGATGCACTGTGTGGACAGAAGGCTGGGTTTAAGTCAGAGCAAAGTTGATTTCACTTTATTTTATGGTTCACCTCAGAGGACAGAGGTCCTCCCTGGTCCTTGCTATGTTTTTGTAAATATGCATATATAAATGTCTTTGTAACACTCAAAATTTAAAGGCTGAGTGAGGATTCAGCACTGCTCACCATGAAACATTGAGAGCCTTCACCTGTATCAAAGGAATATTGGAATGTGTGCTCTAGACATGCCGAGGCTTTACAAGGGGAGAGGTATCCTCAGTAATGCAGATTCCTGCAGGAAGTCTCAGACAGCTGAGGGCTGTCCTGTGATGAAGCAGTTTTGGGGAACACTGACTCTTTTCTGCACAGCAGCTTTGGCACTTGAACTTTACAGTAATGGAGCCATTACAGGTCAACAAAAAGGTTTCATTATCATGTAAGGGAGCAGTCAGGAGCTCCTGAAGCTCCCAGTGGCCGTGTCACCATGGCCAGGGAGAGAACTCTTGGCTTCACTTATTTTAGTGCTTACTGAAAAATAACAGAAAATTTTTCTGCCTAGTGAAAATACAAAATGCTTCTATGATGCCTTTCTCTTTTTTAGCCTGCTCCCAGTGGTAATCTAAGTCCCTTTGATACCTTCATTCCCTTTAGTTGACCAGACGAAGGCCTGCTTTCAAAACTGCCCTAAAATAAAGCCTTGCCAACCTGCTGTACTGGATTAGCTGTAGAAATATTGGCTCCCCTTGCACTCTTTCAAATTTTAAAGTAATTTTTACTCCTTTGATGAGTAGCTGATTCACGAGAGCTGCTGAGCTACCTCTCAGACTAAGGCAATGTGCCAAGAGACTGATGGAATGGGGAGGGAACTTTTAATGGGCTTTGACTGGTATCAGTAGCAAAATTCAGACTGATTTCAGTGCAGTAAACCTGTGTCCTAAATGAGTTGTAAACCTTTGAGACTTTCATTTCACATCCTGCAGTGAGATAGTCACAAAAATCTGGTGGCCTCATAAGGCATTAACTCTTCCTGCTGGACCAGAGGAAGATGAACTGCTCAAGAGTCCCAGATTGGACTTTTTGTGTCTAACATTCATTGTATTAATGGAAATACATTTCTGAGAAATAAACTCCGTTCTCTTGATCTCTGTTTAGCTTGCAATTTAGTAAATGTTATGCCACATATGGTAAAGGTGATAAACAAAATTATTTGTACAGACAGAATTTCAGTGGTGCTCTGCTTGCACCTTGTATTGAAGTTTGGAAGTTTTGATTTGAGCTGAAAGATGCATATTCTGACTTAATCTTCTGGCATTCATGGAGCTGCTCTGTAATTGCAGTGGCTGTTTTAAGAAAGGATATGTCTAAAGTAATCACTAGGAAGCAGGAATGGGAATGTTCTTTGTCCAGGATGAGAAACTGGAGTGCATCTGAAGACTGTTCTTGCTGCAGTTGGATTCTGTGTGTAACTTAAAGGTGGACTTGTACAGGGATGGGTTCCACACATGTTGCTGTTAAACCAGTGATTTTCACTGACACACACAGTAGAATTAATCTGAATAATTTTTTTTTTACTGTTTGGCTGAGTGAGGTCAAAGCCAGGACCAAGCTCTTCCTCCTGCATTGCTTCCTCTGCCTACTACACAGTCAGTCTTGGATCAGTTGATAAACAAACCTAGATCTGTGCTGGCTCTGTGATAGGGATGTGAAGGATCTTTTCTGGTCCAGGGAAGATGAGAATATAACTGGGTTTCACAGGTTGCAAAATATGAATACAAGTTGCTGCCTTAAATGTTTTGTGCTGTTTCTGTTTCCATGAGTTGGATTTTGTCCTAAGTGTCTCTTTGTGCCACTCTGCTGTAGATGACATCCATGGGAAAACACATCCCCTGCCCCTGGCTTTTCTGTTTGCAATTCATCTTCTATTAGTAGATACCTACAGAAAAAAGAGCCTAAAGCACATTATATTGAAAATGAACTCCACAACACAGCTGGAATCAAAGTTTGAAAAGGAGTCATGGCTTAGGAATTTAGGCCAGGGCTGTTTCCATACAGGGCAAGAAAGTTTTGCTTGGTCCATTGGAGAGAATGTGCTGTTTTCCAGGAGGCTTGGGCTTTTCCCTTCTTTGGTGGCCAGTGAACACTTCTTGCTTCTCCTTCAGCTGGCCAGAGTTTCAGAAGAGTTGCCCTCAGAGAAATATCCTTTAGTTAGCTGGACCTTGGTGAGAGCGCAGAGTGCAGAAAAAGGAGAAGGCACTAGGCAGGAATATTTAATTTCTAAAAATCTTAGGTCACTTTGATTGTACCATTGCTTAAATTTTTTCCATTTCCCCTCAAATCTTTCCTGCTCTCTTTAGTGTGGTGGTTTTGTGCTGCTGTGGTCTCAGGAAACCCTGCCAAAGGCAGAGCCAGAGCACCACGTGTGAGTCGCTGAACAGCTGAGAGGTGTGTGAATTATGGAGGGAACTAAACCATGTGCTGTGAGCCAGCTCTTGTGGATAAGCACTATTTCCTTTTTCTTCTCCCTGAGACACGTTTCTTCATTGTGGTTTTAAAGGTTCATTAATAGATAATTGTGAAGAACAGTCACGTTAACGAGAGTTGATTGGAGGTGTTAGATCAGTACAATTTATTGTGGGACTGACAAGATTCTATGCCCCATTTCTATGTGCCAGCAAGAAGAGAAATCCTGACTAATTGTGGCAGTAGTTCTTTACAACACGATAACTGAGAACACAGCACAGCTTTTCATGACAACTTAGAGACCAGAAATATGAAGTGCAGCTTTTTTTGTGGCCCTTTGCGCAGGTGAGGGCACATCCAGGAGCATCAGATAAACCTGATTATACTCAGCTTCAATCTTTTAAAAGCTGAAACATTTACTGGATTGATTTCTGGACTTTCTGGTGTCTCCAGAAAGCTTCTGGGAAACCAGCATTAGGTAGACAGTGACTATGAATAGCAGGTAGTGTTTTAACACTCCCCCTTGTCATCAGTGTTCTTCTGCAGTCTGGTTTCTGTGTGTGTGTCTTCCCTAAAATGTTGTCTCAGCACTAGTAAAAGCAACAGATACATGGCTGCTTTATGAATTGGGGAAGTGTATGTATTTCCTGTGTTTTATTACCTCTGTGTTAGAGATTTCACAAACAGCTGCTTAATGCAATGTCTGCACAAACAGAAAGGTTCTGCTCACACCGAAGTCAAGAAGTTGCTCAGGCATTTTCAAACCAGGCAGTTTTGCAAGTACAGTTGTGACTGTCAGAACAGAAAACAGCTTGAAAAATTCAGTGTTTGTTTTAGTCCCTGTGTTTCTCTCTGACTTTCTCTTTCTCATGCTGCAAGGCCATGCCTGGAGCTCCCAAACTAGTGAGCACCCTGTGGTAAATATCTGATCTATGTCTGCTGCACTACCATCACTTGGATCAGGAGCATCCCAGTGGTGCAAGTGCACAGACTATATTGTTAAAAGCTCAATAAAAAAATAGAGCTTTTGAGTGGTGCATACCCTACTCCCAGCTAAGTTGTTGTATCTGGTAACCCTGTAATTTTCTCTGCCTGTGGAATTCATGCTACCCAGATATCTCTGTTACTTTCCGTGGACTGTGTTTTGATAAAAAATCAAGGGGGAAATTCCTCAGTTTGGTTAAGTAGAGGGGGTTTGTTACCATTTTTGAATGTTGCTTTTGTTGAAATGTTTATTTCTGATGTTCATCCTGCAGGTAGGTAAAGTCTGGATATTGGCAAATGTGTGCCTCCTTTGCACACCCAAATCCTGGTGTGTGAGCACAACACACAAAGTACACAGATTTTTTCTCAAACCAAAATGTGCCCTTTAAGAGGGAGGCTGGCTAAAAATGGTGCCAAAAGAAAGGAAAAGTGTTAATGTTGCACAAGCTAAGAAATTTAGCAAGAGGATGCTTAGTAGTGTTTTCCAATACTGGTTTTGAGGGAATTTTTAATCAAATCTAAACCTCCTTTAAGTAGTTACAAACCTCACTGAAGTAACTAGGCCAACATCCCCAGCAACAAAATGTTTGTGTACTGCAAACTTACATGTAATTTTGTAAAAATTGCCAATTTTCTGTGAGTTGCTTTATCTGATTTGTCTGTCAGTGGGAGCACAGAACCAGCAAAGTACATAGATCAAAGGGGCAGAAAAATGAAGTGCATCAGGAGAAGCGATAAGGAACTGTGCAAAACAAAGTAGCTTTCTTATTTCACTTTACATTTCACCTTCTTTGCTGCTACGTTTTCTTCTGCTACAAACTGTCACCTTCTGCTTCCTCAGCTAATATTTCAGGTTCATTTTGCATGTCAAGATGGTGTAACCTGCCACAGCCACTGGCACCCATTTCCTGAGCATCTTTTGCCCACACGTATCTCCTAACACCCTTTGTGTCAGTGTTAATGCCGTAGCTTTACTCTGCTGCCACGGTGAGAAAGACTTCAAGGAGAAAATAAATAAAATTCATTTAATTCATTTGCTGCAATACAACCTAAGAAGGTGGCATAGGTTCCCTTACACAGCATTTCAATCAAATCCAGCCAGTTGTGAGCTAATGGTATTTTCTGCCTGCATTGTGACTCAATTAGAAGGCATTTATGAATCTGCATGGAAGTAAAATGAGGACACGGTGCTCAGACATATTGTTCTGCTTCTTCACCCATTACCAAGGAAGTGACTCAATAATTGTATTCTGTTTAAGAAAATGCTTTGAGAGAAAATGTTTTGTAACAAATATTAAAAGTACTACCTCGGTTTCAAAGCTATTTCATCTTTACATATTAAATGAGAAGCTTTATTTTGTGTTATTGTCTGATTGTATTTCTTTTTAAAGGTTTCCATTTTCAGTTTCATTCATAACAAACCTGACACCTAAGACAAAGCACACGTTGCCTCAGTGAGCTCACATGCAATTATTCCATGGCTGGCTGTCACCTGCGTGTCACCTGCATGTGACAGGGGATGCCACCGCAGCTCTGGCTCCTGGACAATACAGATACAATACTGTCCAAAATACATGATAAAGTATAAAGTATATGATATGGAAAGTGTCAAGATTTTGGTGGCACCAACCCTGTCATGACAGAGCTGTGATTTAACTTCTGCAAACAGAACCAAGTTCAGTGTTTGACTCATGCAATTGCTACCATATGGAGCAGTAAGTCACTTAATGCTGAAATAACACTGATTTTAGAGTAAGACAAGACAGTTACCACAATAATTTAATGCAACAGAGAACGGAACATGAAACACTTGAAAATGGCAGGGCAGTGCTGTTTAAGAACTGCACTTAGCAACAACCAAAAAGTCACCCATTTTTTTCACTTCCTGGCTATAATTTCATGGCCACCTTCTAGTAACTGCAAAAACTAAGGAATAAACTTATGTCTTTTTGGTTGCTCTCTCTCCAGGAGAGAGAGTTGGAGTTGAGGGTGCTCAGAGTGGTGCGTGCTGCTGTCCCAGTGAGTTGTCTCCAAGCAGCTCGGAGCACGTCAGGGGCTTCAGGACAGTCTGACAGTCCTGCTGCTCCTTGAACTGCCAAACACAAGTTTCAGCTCCAGAGATAAACACCAGCTCGGGACGAAGGCGAGAGAACAGTGGTAACACCTCCATGAGCAGCATGTCCCACACATTTCCTGCTCAGGCACTTCTGCAACACTGAATCCAAGGGAATAGGCTGGAACAGCACCACTCCTGTAAGCACTTGGGGATGTCCTTGGAAGCTTTCCATCCAAACTGCCCTGAGTTCATGTCATTAGGCATGATCACAGTCTAAGGCCAGGGGTGTCTCTTCCAGCACATACTTCAGGTGGCACGGCTGATGCTCGTTTTTCCCTTCAGACACGCTTCCTTCCCTTTCCCAGATAAAAAGTGACACTTCTTGCAACCTGCGTAAGCTGCAACTTCAACTACAGCTGGATCTCCCTCATAACACAGTTGAAATATTGTCCTCTTGTAGCATGGAGTGACAGGTTGTGATAAATAGACTGTTTCTCTGACTAATATGTACCTAGTCAAATATTAATGAGCCGGCACACAGAAGCATGAAGTAATCTTTTGTTTTTCATTAAGTGCATAGATTAAAGAGATGTTGCTTTACTGTAATGCACAGAATTATGTCATTTCAGCTTAGAGTAACTGTTAATCACCTCAAATTGAAATGATCCTTGGTTTTGTTTTAAAGAGCATAGAAGAACCAGAAGTAGAGGAAAAACAGAAGTAGAAATGGAATATGAGACTATAGTGAAAGTGAGTGAAACATTCCCCTTTTTATCTAGTAATGCTGATGTTGTTTTCATTTTACATGTCCAAACCAGGTCAGGATCATCCACAATTAACTGCCTGGTGGTTTTTCTGAAATCTTTGAGCAATTCTAGCCCTGATTATTACCTGCTAGCTGCATAACATGAGCTGCCACTGACCATTACATGCCGTCGATACCGCGGAAGCGATTTGTGCCTTCTTCGGATCATACCCCACCCCATTGTCTCCCTGCCTGTTTTATTTATTGCTGCTTCTGCCCCACCTCAGTGCAGCCATCAGGGGCTGTGTGTAACAGCATGATTGTCCCAGCTTTCTTGCCACAGCCCTTTGGGTCATGGGAATATCCTCTGTTCTCTGCTCACAGTAGCTGCAGTACTCTCAGATCAGAACACCAGGCACTGTGAAATTTCTCTCTGAAGAGGTAAAGAGGATTGATTAATGTGGGGTAGGAATTGAGAGCATTTGAATGTTGAAGTGGGAGGTGGGGAAAGGTGTGGAAGGTAGGAATTCTGGGTACCTCTGAAGATTAAACTTACCAAGTAGATAAATTAAGGATTTGTCATCTGGGACACCAGAGTATGGGATAAAGAAGGGATTAACCTTCTTTAAGGGGCATCACAACAGAAGGAAGAATTGGGGTACAAAGAGAAATAATTGATGAATGGGGATCAGTAAAACAGGATTACTGAAGCCTAAAGGGGAAGACTTAAAAGTGAGAGAGTGAATTTTTCAGGGAAGAGAACAGAAGACAATTGAGGAAGGGCAGGCAAAGCCTGGAAGAGAAGTGAAAGTAGATTAAACCAAGAGAGTTTTCTTTATTGCTTTATGGAAGGGCTAAAGATGGTGGTGGAATGAAGTATTACTTCAGGTATGTTCATCAGGAGACACGATTATGTATAAGCAAACTTCCTGCATCCTCCTGCAAGCACAGCCATGCCAGGAGGCTTGGGCTTTCACTGTCAAGGGGGTAGCAATAAGCCACACAGCTTTGTCACTAAATCAGGGAGTCCCTCTTGCTTTGTATTTTTATTTACTATTTCACCTTCTACTGCTTTCTTCTGGATTGCTCTGATATGCTTTGCTTGTTTGGGGAGAGAACTGCCATGGTTCTCAGTGAGGGCTGTATTTGTTCTCTTAGCCTGTCTGGGGGTGTTGTTTGATTTTTAAAATACGGATCATGTCCCTTTCACTGGCACGGAAGAAGGAACCAACTCTGGGTGTTTGATCTGTGCCTTGCACCACACAGATTGAGTCCTGTGCTTTACAGAAAGGCAGTGCTAAGTTTGATTTATGAAGTGACTGTAATTTGATTTGTCAGGGTTTTCTTTCTGTGAATCACCTGCCTCTGCTCACACAGACCCAGCATCTTCCTCATGTATCGATTCACATCATTACAGTTTATTTAAAGGTTTTTACTGTTGCATAATAAGGGAATATTTTTCTCAAATGCTTGTTAGAAATAACACAATTGCAAGTATTGTTTAGTTCTCTTATTGTGGCAGGGTTAGAGATTAAAACTGTGAGGTGGGGCCTTGATTTCATGAGTGCTGTTTTCCTCTTGGACACAGGCAAGGGAACTAAACATGTGTTTCCTGAGCACAGTGGTTGTGAAAAAAGAAAGCAGAGCCCATAATGAATATGTTGGCACCTCCACAGTATTCAAAGGAGTGACTTACTGAAGATGGCAAGATTAAACTGGCAATTGCTCACTAGGGGACTGGGATTTCTTTGTTGTTTGTGTTTAAGTGACAGGAGAATATTGATTTCTGTTCCTGAGGGATGTGCTGTCTTCCTTTCCTGAAAAGCAGGAGGATGGGAATAGAGATGAGCTGCCTTGAAACAGCTCACTGATCATTTGAAAAAGGCAGAAGAACTTATTTGAACTCTGTTCTTCTCATACATCACTTACATTTTAAATAATATGAAGCCAACCTCATATCACCTGCCTGGGTCAAGTTAGGATATCCTGGGAGGATGCTGGGAACCCAGGCAAATCCAATTTCTCCTGCACAGTTAAAAGGCAATCAGACCCCAGAGAAAAACCTCCTCTAGTGAGAAGTAACTCCTCATTACACCACTGGAGTTACTCTTTCCTTGGCTTCATACTGCTCTCAGGACTTCAGCCTCATAGACTGTAAAGGATTAGGAGAAGCTCTGCGTGGTGAAATTGTCATGGAATTAGTGCACCCTACCTGTGCATGAAAACTGGGAAACCAAAAGGATCTGCACCGAGTACTCAGGGAGCTCCAAAATGGGGCAAAGGAATCCATCACACCAAAGCAAACATGAAATTGATGTGATGTGAAGAAACGTTTTTTTCTCACCCCTTTTTGTTCTAAGCTCTCACTGTTACATACACAGGACAGGGCATTTGGGATGCTGTGAAGTACCAGGATAAGGGAGGGAGGGCAGGCAGGGCAGGAGAAGGGAGTGGATTTTTCCCGCAGGCCAGAAAGGAATATCTCAGCTCCTGCTCTGGTGGAGTAAACCACTGGCTTTGGGCTGAACAAAACTGATCACCTTAGAGAATATTTCTGTGCAGGAGAGGCACAGAATCATTCTAAGCCACGCTAATAGCTGTGAAGGAATCTAGAGAAATTACCTAAATTACAGCTTCATTCAGGAGCTGTTTGAATCCTCTAGTGAATAAATGTTTGACAGCTACAGGAAGAACTCCCAGGTAGTTCACAGTTTTGTTTGTCAGCAGTAGATAAAGTTTTGAAACAGAAGGAGAAGAATGTAGATTTACAAGTCTGGTCTGAACCTGCAGCCTTTTTTTATTCTATGTCTTTGCTCTAGGATTTTTTGCTGGATAGGAATGGCTTTTAAGAAGCCTAAAAAGTAGGACCTAAGAGCTACTGCTGTACTTTTCTCATCCTTTAAGCTGTGTTTCAAATGGAGACTTAAGTGCATGAGAGAGTTTTTCAATGAGGCTTCAGCCATATGCAAGTGTTGTCTAGGATCAAGCTCTCCTTTTTCCTAAACCTGGAGTTTTGTAAGTCTTTTGGTAGCTGTTGCACACATCCAGAATTCTGCACAGCACAACTTCAGCCTCCAGGTTCAGCTCCTGCCTGGCCTGTGGGGATGATACTGCACCCTGCTGCCTCTTATCCTGACAGCTTTATCTTCACAGAGGAGGTGTTAATGCCTGGATAAAACATATGGTGTGGAGCTTATAGGGAAAATTATTTCACAGCCTGTTGATACTGAAGGTTAGCATTTCTAGAAACAGCTTACAGTCACTCATCTGTGGTCCTCCTTGAGATTATTTCTAGTAGGAAACGTAGAAGTGCCCGTTTGGCTCAGGTTTATTCTGTGGCGTGTTACATAGGTTGGTGAGATCTCAGCGTAGTATTTCTGCTCTCAAAATGCTCCTTTCTGCTGAAAATTTTGCAGGTTCAGTTTCCAGAGCAGAGATAGAGTTTCAGAAGTCAATATTCCTGATGGGATTGACTTGCAGCAATTGAATGTTTCCCTGTTATTCCAGTAATCCACTTCACACCACTTGGATGCTGCTGGAGCTGGGAGAGAGCAGCCTGTAATGCCAAATAGCACGGAAAGTGTAGGAGCTCCTGGGAATGACAGCTCACTGTCACTCTTTCTGTTGGGGGATCATTGTAATTCCAGGGGCTCCTGCTTTCCATGCCATAAAGGAATAAATTCTGCAGTGACTTCTCCCCAGTTCCATGTCAGTGTTAACGACTCCTCTTGGCCTGGAGTACCCTTCATTCCCATTTGTATTCAGACAGGCACTACTGCAGCTCCCACTTGAAAATACTAATTGGTTGAAAATGAATTCCAATTTTTAAATTATTGCTTAGCTTTTTTACTTTTGAAGTGATCTTTTTTTCCTAAGATTGGAGTTAATTTCTTGTAATTTCAGCTGCCATGTAATGGTTGCAACTCATAAGCAGATTTAATTCAGTGATATAAACCACGTTTGAGGATTCACATGGGCCAGGGTCCTCTCTGTTGGCTCCTGCAGGAGTTGAGTTGATTTAATGTGGAAAAGGAGCAAGCCTGCTCACAGGTCCACATCCTCTATGGGAAGAGGTGGCTGTTTTCCCATCCAATCACCAGGAGAGAGGACATACTATAAATATGGATGTTGCCTGCTCAGAAGTTGAAATATTCTGTGCCCTCCTGAATTACTTTTTGAAAATTTTCTGGGCAAGTAAGTAATGCTTCACCATCCAGTCATCTGTCAGAGTACCCACAGAGTGTTTTCATGTCCAATTCTGTCATTGCCCAGAGATCCTGAGCAGGTCCCTCTCCACAGTGTGCTGGAGATCACAAAAAAAAAATACAGATCTTTGATAAATATCTCACCAAAGATCCTCTTTGAACCTGTCCTCCCTGAACAAACTGTATCTTTTGTATTAATGTTTCAGGAACATGATATTTTTTCCACAAAACACGTATTTATGCCAATGGAGTCATTATATTGATGTACTTAAAAATATTCAGATGTCTTCCCTTTTTTATGTGTGTATGTATCCATAAGCACACAGGCCTGTCACAAGAGGATTGACTCAGCATTCACCCTTGTTTCCTCCCTATAGCTCATTAATATTAGTAGGAGGATGCTCTGCCTCTCCTTATTTAAAAGTCCAATTAACCATAGGATGCAGGAGACAGGGAGCTGCTGGAGGAGCAGGCAGAGGCTGACAGGGAGTGAGCTGCAGTGGCTGGTCTGATTTAGAGAAGTTTCTCTCCCAGGTATGGTTCCCTCCATCAGAATATTTCAGCTGCTTTTATTCTTGCAGATGATTTCCATGGCAGGAAAATGCCATTCCCAAGATCTGTTTGAACCAGCTGAGTGTTATCTTTGACTCATCTTTGCTGCAGGCACAGAGGATTTGGGAAAAAGACACCTACCAAGGAATGGCTGCGCTTTTTAAACTGCCTTCCTTGGTCGGTGCTGCTGTGCCAGACGTGGCAGTCCCTGCTGTGCCTCTGACAGGTGCCAGCCCAAAGGGAATGGGACAAACACCAAAGTGTAGCTTCAGTGTATCTGTGAAGCAAAATATGACCAGACAAGAGAAGTTCAGTGTCCTTAGATCTGCTCTGCAAAGGCAGGAAGACTTAAAAGCGTGGGTTGGAGGCTTCTTGGAGAGCCTTGAGCCATAACAGCAGGAGAAATTAAAATTGATATCTTCTCCCGATGTATGGACCAGATACTCCTCTGCAAACAGCCTCCCCCTGACTTCTGAAGGAGTAACTTGACAATTTAAATTCCCCATCCATTGCATTTGTAATTACCCTGTGCAGAATCTCCTGGAGCAGCTCTCCTCCAGGTTGTGTAGGGTGCTTTCCTTTGCATTAATCACGGGAGCTCCCTTCCGTTTTGCCTGAGAGCAGCCGTGCCGATCGATTGGAAAATGGATGCGCTGGAAAAGCAACACTGCAAGTTAAACACGGGGATTCTTAAGCTTGTGGCTTCCACACTCTGTGTCAATGTGTGACAGGAGAGAATTGTAAACTGAGAAGGAGTTCTCCTGTGAATTCAGTGCCCCCATTATCTCTCCTTCTCTATCCGAAGGGCTGAGGAAATCTTTTTTGATAGCCAAGACAGCTTGGTGCTTCAGCTTAATTTTCATTGCATAATTTTAAATACAGATCGTGCCAACAGTGCTGCAATTAATGGATAGCCTAAAGACTTATTATTTCAAATTAATTGATATGTAAGAAAGTTTAAATAACATAAGTGATAAGAATTTTTAGGGATAACTTCTGTAACTAACTCAGAATAATCCTTTGTACTGTTATTTAGAGTAGCAGATGACTTTATTATTCACTCACCATCACTAAATCTAATGTCTGTCTGTATTTCTCCAATACTAAATAGATTTCCACGAGATGGGGAAAAGATGACACTTTATAGTCATTGTTCTAAAAGGTGTTTTTGCAAGTTAACAGTCTCTTTCATTTCTGATACTTGTCTATCATCATTTGAAATAAATACTCCCTGAGTTCCAGATTAATTTCTGTTATCCTCAGCAGAGATGTGTCGCCTACACATTTTTAAAACAGGGCTCTAAAGCAAGAAACACATGTTTTTAAAGTACTTCTTTGCTTCTTCAAATCACTTGATCGCTTATGAAAGGCCTTTATTTTTCTAGTGTTCATTAAACTTATCTTCAGCTAGATTTGTAAGACCTCTCAAGAACTTTTTAATGCTTTTGGAAGATGTCAAGTACCGTAATAATAATAAAACACTGATAGAGCATTAAAAAGATGAGTTCTTGTAATGGAAAGAGGTTTTGTTCTACTGCTAGTGGGTTTTTTTCTTAAAGAAGGTTTTGCATGGTGCAAAATCTTTCCAAGAGAGAAGCTACCAATAGTGATACACATAAATGAAATCAGATTACAAACAAAGTGGAGCTTTAGGGGATCATGTTAGGTATTTTGATGGCATGCCTTTCAGTGGAAAAAAAAGCAAAGGGCTTAGTGAAGTTCCATGAGATTCATCTCAGTGCAGGCTTGACCCTCTGGTGAACTGAGCTTTGATGAACTGTAGTGAGTTCAGGAGGAGAGAAGGCAGGGACCAGATCCAGCTCAGAGTGCTGTTGGTGGGAAGCTCACGATTCCTGTAGCAGGCGTGGGGGAGGCCCCAGGGTGACCTTCTCATGCCCACTGAGCTCGGCAGGGACAGCAGGCACCAGAGGAACCGAGTCTCAGGAAGTTTAACGTTGTGGTGTCCCTTATCCTCCTGTCTGTGCTGGCATCCAAGGAATTAGTGCATCTCTTTTCCTGGCAACAGCAAGGTCTGGCCACAGAACTCAATGGCAATCTCTTTAAAAGAGGTGTTCAAGAGGAGTTTCAGACACCCGGCTGCTTGGCAAGATGGAAAGTGTCCCGTGGCACAGACTCACACACAGGCCCTGTGACACACATTTTGTGTCACAGTTCCTCACTGGACACATCCCACCACACCTGAGATGAGGCTGTGAGGCTGCTTGGGCTGCAGCATGAGCAGGGTGGCAGTTCCTCACCCAGAATAAGCATGAGGAGGGAAAAACACCCTCAGCAGTTTCCCTTCCTCACGGAGCTCAGGTGCTGGACAGAAACCCAGATCAGGTTGTACACAGAGAGAGCAAGGTCTGGACATGAGAAAGAGTCTGCCCTTCTCTGTGGGAAGTTGTTACCTCTTATCTGGAGCAGGCTTGGATTTAAAGCAGCAACCTGGTCCTTTTTCCCAGGCTCCTTCATGCTTTGTAGTTTGCTTAAATTGAAAAAGGGAGTGATTTTCAGGTGAAAACCCCGAGCCACCAAAACACAAGCTTTGCACCTCTCCTTTGTGAGGCAGATTACAATTACCCCCAGATTTCTCCTGGCTCAGGAGCAAGCATTTCATGCCCTTTTGTGCCAGCAGTTCCTTCACTTGATCTGGTCTGTTTGCAACCACTTTTGTGGTTGTAGATCCAAATTGTAGATCCAAACCCCATTAAAGCCAATCACTGGCCTGTGGACTGGAGGGAACTTTGGGTATGTGCTTTACCAGGCATGAGTTCAAGCTGCTCTGGGCAGCCGTGGGATGGGCTTTGTCCTGTTGATATGACTTGATGAAATTACCTTATATGTCCATTTTTGCATTGTGGGATGCTTGCTGAACATCATAGAAATAAAGTTTTCTGCATGGGTCGTTTAAGCTGGATGGGTAATTAGAGAGTTGCCTAAGTTTGCAGCAGTCAGCGTTAATATGAACTTGGGAGAAAATGATTAAATGAAAAACAACTGAACTGAAATAATAATCCCTTGAATTTACTCGTGAGGATGGCTCAGTCAACCTCCTATTGCACAGTACTGCTTAATCCAGTAACAGCAGTACCAACAACGAGAGGAGGGTTTTTTCCTTTAAAGCTAGTTGTAGTATCAGGAAGTGAAAACCTTCAGGCTATTTTTAATTAAGATGAACCACAGGCCAGTGTTGCTTTTACATTAAGCTCTAAAGTTTTTAATAGTTGCAGTTAAAATTCTACACTAATTTTGCTTCTCAAGTGAAAAAAAACAACCAAGTGTGTTTTGTAATCCAGCATGAAACAATGAGGAATGTGGAAATATGGATAAACTCATGGTAGAAGTAGAAGGATGTGAAGATAATCATAGGAATTAAACACAGAGCAGCCATAAACTTACCAGACTCAGTCCCCAGTAGCAGTGATACATCTCCATTTGATGGCCATTAGGTAATAATGAACATATACATCAGCACATAAGTTTGAACCGGGTCCCAGCTTTTTGTCATTTCTAAACCCAGCCTCAAAACTCGCATGACACTTGGAAGTACAAAGGCCAAAATACTGAGCCATCATTTCTGGAAGATGGAAAATGAGGGACAGCGACTCTGTCTCCACTGTTAAACTTCTGCCAGGTTCTGAATGGATTTTTTTTTCATTAGCCTGTTATGTTAAAAAATAATGGCTGTACTAAATTGGGTCATTATTTGGGGAGAGTCAATGTAAAAATCTCTGCTAATAGTCAAGAGGAAGCCAGATTCATGTTGTTGATGAGTTAGGAAATATTTTGGAATAGCCTTCTCTGTTACAAGGGATTATAGAACTGCAACTACTTGAAAAGATTTTCAAAGAAACTTCGAAGGCTTTGATCTTTATTCAGAGTGTGCTTGCTTTCTAGTCTAGAAACATTCATTTTTAACAAGATATTAGGGGAAAGACTGACTGCTCAGTAATTTTCCAAGCAGACTTTTCAGTGGGGCTCCATCCTGCAGAGGCTCTTTGGCATGAGCAGCTACAGAGCAAGGTAAACTTCAAAGTGCAGGAGAGGCTTTATCAGTGTGATTATTTCTGAGCTAATGATGGCTTCCTTCTAAACCTCCATGCAGCTCCCTGACAATTACCAGTGACATGGAAATCATAGTGAGTGTGTACCTTAAGAAAGGTGCTGTCTCAAGATGCAGAGCCTTCAATGTGTATTTGGAGCTCTTATTACTCGAAACAGCTTGAGAGTCAGGGCAGAGCAGGGTATGGCAGTGAAAGGAGGTGCCAGACTTAATCACAGGGTGAGCTGCTCCTTTTGCTTTGAGGAGCACAGTGATGCCACTGGAGAGAGACAGAGAAAGAGATTATTTATTTCCTTTTCATTGTCGTACTGGAGGAGAAATCTCTGTGCTCAGAGGGAATTTTCTGTGGCACTGACGGGGCCTGTTGGAGATGTCCTGCCAAGAGTCAAACACAAGCAACACTGTAATTACCTATTAGCAGGGTGGATATGAGAGACTGGAAAGTGCTTTGTTAAACTGAATCCAGAGTTCAGTTTAGGTGAGACCCAAAAGCTGTGCCGTGGGTTCCACCACCTTTTTTTCAGATCTGTGCTTCATGAGCTCCTGAGCCCTCTCATTGGAGACCTTAAGCACCTGAAACTTTCTTATCTCTCCTCTTTCAAAAATTGCCAGAATCTCTCACTTTGTGGGGCAACCTCACTTTCAGGCAAAACACAATAAATACTAAGTGGCCCTGCAGATTCCATGGCCCACTGGGGACATCCTGCTCTGCTGCCGTGGTGCTGCTGAGTCTCGCGTTCTCTGGTCCATCCAGGGTTTGGAATATTTCTGGAGTATATTGTTGCTGTTGTAACCTCAAGATGTCATTTAAAATGAGTTTCCA
The DNA here is from genome assembly GCF_049639895.1 of Pseudopodoces humilis. Taxonomy (NCBI): domain Eukaryota; kingdom Metazoa; phylum Chordata; class Aves; order Passeriformes; family Paridae; genus Pseudopodoces; species Pseudopodoces humilis. The sequence continues at coordinate 4,619,441 of NC_142202.1, forward strand.
AGGGACTGTCATGACCTCTTGAGATGAGAATTACAATACTGGTACTCTTGGAAGGCCTGTGCTGTTGGACAGTCAGCTGCCTGTTTACAGGCTGCCTTGGAGGCATCGTGGCAGTGGAAAAACATAATTTATCAGAAGGTAATGGCTGCACTGATTTTTTTCTGTTGTTTGTTTGTTTTGCAATATCCAAAATATGGACAGCGCTTTAAAAAAGAACCAGCTAAGAAGCTCTCTTTGAGCTCTGTCACTTGAGTTATTTACCCTGGATACACCCCAATAAACTAAGGCCAGTATCTGCTGATAGATGAGACTTCAGGGGAGTTCCTCTGGATTTATTGCACTGAAACTGAGAAAATTCTTCCTTGCTTACAGTGAAGATAGCTTACTCTAGTGATGATGAAAAGCAACAGAATCTCAGAGTCTACCCTTAAAATGCCCATAGAAAGGGGATTTTTTTTCCCCTGTTCATTCTAGCTCAAATTATTTTTATTCATATGCATCATGGGGTGTATAGGTCATGCTTTTATGAAGTTTGAATTATTGAAGTTTTTATGAAGTCTAAGTGCCACTCGATAGCTTCAGAAAGCATTTTATCCACAAAAGCAAACTGTTACATGAAATAATCATCAGAATGAGGAATAATTCCAAGTATGCAGCTTACAAGACACAGAGCAGGGCTTTGCATGAGAATAAACTACTGTAGTTTTGAAGAAACAGGAAACAAGAGTTACTGTGAAGAAAATCCTCCCACAGAATTCAATACAAGCTATTTCTTTAAAGAAAATGCAAGAGATCTGAAATTGCTGCTAATAATACAATTGCCAGTAGGAAAAGATCACCAGTTTAGGCTTTTGCTGTAAGGATCTTCTCTAACCCAGAAGATTTCAGCAGAGATATTGTACAGGTATATGTGTTTAATACATGTATGAACTGGGCAGCACTGATGGGCAATCTCACCACCCAAACATTTATTTTTAATCAGTTATTGGAGCAAATGTTGGTTTTCAACCCAGAAGAATATGAGTTGCCTTATAAATGTTAAAATCCAGGCGCCCAGGTCCCAGGTTTCCTCGCGGTCCCACTGGTTTAATTGAGGTTGCAGTTAATAAAGGCGGAGACACAGATTGATGGAGGCCCCAAGGTTACAGTCTAGTGCCTTGAGACAGAAGATATTAAAGGGACTCATTTATGTGGGGACTTGTTGTACCCTCGGGGAGGCAGAGCAAATCACCTTTGCTTCGATAGGAAGAGACACTGAGCTGAAACATGGCAGATAAGGGAGGGGGTGGGAGGGGAAGTGTCTGTACAAGGGGAGATAACACGGGATGTGCTACCACTCCGTGCCTGGTGAGGCACTTGGGGTGATTGCTGGTGATTTTTTTCAAGGAGCATGTCTGGACTTTGCAGCCTGTTGGCATGGGAAGCCAGAGGGGCAATAGTGGAGCACTCAGAACTAGAGCTGAGCCAGCAGCTCTGGTCTCAGGAAAACAGCATGGAGACTTTGTGGGGTGGTGAGATCGACCTGATGACCTTTGTGAAGGACTAGGGGAGCATCACCTTCAGGTAGGGAGGCAGAGAAGGACTCTTGAAACTGGTGTGCCTGGTGTCTCCCATGGTCTGGAAAGTTACCACTGTTTGAAAATGCAGAGATGTCCTTGTCTGAGGACAGGAGTCATTAACTGGAGCTTTCCAGTCAGCACGAAGACATTTCCCGCTGCTGTTTAGCTGTTCCTTGTGCCACCTCAGATACCAAGTGCCCTTAGGCTCCCCTTAGTGATTCCACACTCCCACATCTTCTGAGAGAAAACCTTGTCTACCTGAATAGTTTCATCTCAGGGTTAGAAATGTTGTCCTTAATTAAGCCCAAATGTTGCTATTGTTGACACGTCCCTTTATTCACTTCCTTGCTGAAGTGGGAGAAAAAAGAGCATTTAGGTGTTCTCTGCACATGGAGAGTTAACTCCTTCCCCAGGCCTGGGCAATCAGCTTCTGGAGAACCTGCTGCTGTTTCAGGGACGTTCTGACAGAGGGCAGAGAGGGCTCCAGCTGAGTGCTGCCGAGGGACTGTGGCCTTGAGGCATGAGGACATGTGAGCAGTGGTTACTCCCTTGCCTTCCCAGCAGAAATCAGCTTAGTGGAGGGAATAACATGGTCCTTAATAAGGAACTCCTACTGTTTCCAATTAAACAAAAATTGCTGCCTATAAATCACTTGATCCATGAGCTCTGTTCCTCAATTTCACTCTCCCTGTTACTGAGCCTCCATCTGCTTTTAACAGTTCTTGCTACTCATATGTCTTTTAATGCTGTATCCCTCCAGAATGGCTTTCTAATTAAGTAAGCTCTGAAAATGAAAAGCAGAGGAACAGCAGCCTTCTTGCTCTATGTACCCTTAATCTGGGAGTCCTCTCTGTGCTATTTTGGAAGCTAAATTGAGGTCGCTGACATTATGCATATTTGTTGTCTGATGCAGGCTTAAAAGCCCCAAATCCTCTATTTAAAATTATCTTTAGGCACATGGGTCAAATGTTTGCAGGAAGAAAAATAAGTATTTGTAGCTTTAGCAGATTTAGAGAAGGAGGGGAGGACTGAGAAAGGGGCCCCAATCCCAGCCCAGTGCTGCTGTTGCAATCTGGTTTCACTGACTGCTGCAAATATCAGTGTTGCTGGTGTTAACAAAACAAACATTTCCAATGACACGTGATAAGGAAAACGGGAGCTTTGCTGAACAGAAATTCCCTGGAGAGGTTGCAGCCCCCCTTTGGTTACAAATGGCGCAGTGACCAGTTACTGTCTCTTGACAAAATACATTCTGCTGAAACTACACACAAGAAATGAATGCAGTTGAGCTTCTCATCAGTAAAACAAAAAGAACAGGCACTGTCCACATGGAATTAAATAATATCCTGCATGTGGGCAGTGCCATGGTAATTATGGATAGAAATGAGTATCACATTTCAACTGGTGAGTAAATGCAACCATCATTTTACAAAAGAGTAAATTTTTTATATTTTCCTGCGCTCTGCCTCAAGGAGAAATAACACAGCTTCAAAATGTCTCACATTTGAAATCTTAACTCAAAAACTGTGAAAAAAACTTGAGAATAAAGAGTTTACTGTTGGAAATGTCAGAGATTGTTAGAGATACTGAACTATTTAGTTCTCGAAGTCTATTTTTACCTAAATTGTTGAGCCAGGATATTTGAATAATTTTCCATTCATAATTCACTGCATCATTCAGGGAAAGAAAATCATAAGGAAAACAAAATAAGATAAATTTAAAAGGAGATATAACAGAAACATCAAACTCAAAAAGGTGCCCTTAGAGAAAAATTCTCTAAGGAACAGAAAAACCTGAGACTTAAAAAAGTGACTTATTTGGAGTCATAGCAAATCTTTGCAGTAGAAGAACTTAATCAAAACAGATATAGCCATAATTAATGGATTTTTTCAACAAAACTGTTTTTGGGGGGCTTTTTTCACCAAAATATGTATTTGGTTATATCTCATACATAACTTTCTCAAAACATTTTTGGCTGAAGATTAATTCTCGAGATGTTTTTTAAGTAGTGCCCTCACTATTTATTTTTGAGTTGCAAATATATTTTTAAAAACCGATGTGAGCTGGAATGAATCCCAGTGCGGGTGGAAGTGGGTTGGTTTTGCATCAGCTAAGATGTTCCAGCAGGAGAAGGATGCTGCGAGGTCACAGGCCAAGCATGCGGTGTCCCACACCATGCAGGGACGGAAGAGAGGGGAAAAGGTTTGGGAAGCCCTTGCCTTGGTGACTTCCGAAAGGTCTCTCAGGGTACGAGGGGAAGGAGCAGTGGCGTTCACGTCCAGGACTTCAAAGGTGTTGCAGGAAGGGAGATGGGCTGGACGAGTTTCCCCCATTTCCCTTTCCCTCGGGCTCCTGGAGTGCAGGGAGGAGGTGAGGTGGGAGCGGGGCTGTGTGGCCCAGCTGTGTCCACCTCCTGTCTTGAAGCCCTCTGGTCACTTGTGCTGGCAGCACAGCGTGCTCCACACTTGACCACTTTGGTTTGGTTCTTGGGAGAAACAGGAGCTCATTAGATCACTTTGCAAGCGTGCAAGAGTCTACAGGGGCTTGGCCAGGAGCATCTAAACCCACGTCTCCTTGTGTAATCCTTTATTGATCACAGTCACTGCTTTTAGTGCCATGCATGCTGTTCATTTGGGAATTCTAATGATAACAGCTAGGTATAAATATAAATGTAAATAGCTTTAATAACACCATCTGTTTCCTTTTCTGAGTGTGTTTCCCCTGCTTTAAGCTGAACAGTCATAATCTTTGTCCCCTCCCACATTCCAAGAAAGGGCTGCGAGGCCTTTCCCTGACTGATGCCCCTTTTTGGAAAGCAGCCGAGGAAAAGTAGCTGAGGATGCCGAAAAGCCCTTTGAACTGGGAGGCCCCATGAGCCCATGAGCTGGGCTCTGCTCACCTGCAAAGCCCTGCTCTTGTCCTGTCCCTCAGCTCAGGGCTGTGTTGGGTGGATTCAAGGTGCAGATGGTGCTGTTTGTCCAGGGCAGGTTTTATGTAAAGCTGAGCTGAGCATCAGCTGGCATTTTTTAACTTGCACCGTTGGGTAAAAAAATAAGAGGTAGGAGATGGAAGCACACATTCAAGAGCTTCTGACTAACACATTCATCTCCTGTCCCCAGGGACCTCATTTCAAAACCCTAATGATGGCTCTGAATTTTAAAGTTGTAACTCAGTGAAATACATGGGAGTGAGATCTACCTGAACAAGAAATAGTGTCCAGCTGTGGGACACTAAAGCTACATGGAGGTGACATTCGTGTTGTGTTTGTTGTGTGTTAAGGAGAGGACAGAGAATCTGTAAGAGGGCAGCAGTGAGATAACAGAAGGAAGAAGGTTGTTACATGTTAATGAGGACAGTGGTCCAGATAATGATCTGCCCGTCTAATCACCGGTCTCATTCCCCCGCCTTGTCTGACTCCAAAATCCTAACAGCAAGTGTAGGTCACCTTGTTTAGTAGCTAGAGAGCAGAGAAATTGGGGTAGGTGGACTTGTGATGGGAAGCAACCCAAGGGAACAGCAAACTGAGTGGGAAGGCCACCTGGGGTGGAGTCTGGTGAGGTGCTGGTTGAGCAGAGAGATTTTTACTCACACACTAACGTGGCACCTTGTCTTGTCATCAGCCAGCCAAATGAGAGATGTGTGTGGCTACTGCTGCTGCTGGGAGGGCAGCTCTCCATTCATTGCCATGAGCTGTAATGTCCCTGTTAAGCTACAGAATAAAGAGGACACTGAGCCTTTTAAAAGAAAAACAGCTGGATTTCTTTAGGCCAGCTGGTTTTAAGCAGGCAACTTGTTTCTTTAACCTTGTGTGGTAGATCAAGGGCCAGGTAATGGATGGGATCTGAGGGACTTGTTGGGTGCTGAGCAAGGGCAGTGCCTTTGGAGTCAAAACTAATTTTTAGTGATGCAGTTTTAATCAACCCTCTTTGTCTGCTGTCTGCTCCTTCTCAACTAACTTCAACCTTCTCATGATTAGATATCTATATAGACTGTCTCTGGAGACAGAGAGGTAGCTCCAGATTCATGTCATTTCTATTAAACACTCGACTTAGGGAGGATTAGCCACTGGAGGTGCTTTAGGAGAATATTAGACACAATTGTTATCTAACAACATGCTTATGGTTGCACTGGGTTCAGATAACGTTCAGTTTCTGAGGGATTTCAAATATTTCTTTTGCTTTTAAAGCTAATTAATCAAATCAAGGTTCTGAAGGAAGTTGAGAGCCAGGAGACTTTTCCCTGACTTATGATACTACACCACCTTCTATACCTGAGGTGCCCAAAATTCACAAATGCCATGTCTGACAGTGAGGTGGGGGAAATGCAGCAGCTCATCTCTGGCTTGGACACTCCTGTGTTTTTAAGCAGTGCAGATCTTTAGCCATGAACTGTAACCCCAAGCACAACTGCACCATGAAGGTTCTGGCTAGAATGGAACCTTTGGTTTTTGCAGCGTGACCTACGAGAGTGCCGCGCTGCCGATGCTCCAGCCAGTGTGGATGTGATTTCTCAGGGCTGAGGAGCTCCCTGACAGCAGGAATGGAGTCCTGGGGCTGTGGTGAGCTGGGCAGAGAGGGAGGATCAGCATCAATTTTCAGTTTTCTCCACCAGCCACCCTACAGCACTGTTCCTCTGATGATGTCTATACTTGTGGAAGTGTTTGCAAAGTGAGACAAGAGGATCCCTTCAGAAAATTTGTATCTGGACATAAAGCCAGAAAATGAAGGGGTTCAGGAAAAAAAGAAGGGTGTTATGATAATGATTAACTACCACAGTGACAACTAAATATTTCTAGTCGATAGAAATACATATTTTAGAGGCAGGGTGTGTTTTAATTGAACCGTTTGTGCCTCAGACTTGGTTTTTATCCGAGGTGGAAAACTGAGGCCAGGACATCAGGAAAATTGCCAGAAAGAAGGCAGGAAAAGAGATTTAGCAGGGAAACCAAAAGGAAAAAGAACAAATCTTAGATCTTGAGGAAGAAGAGCTGCAGAATTTGTCTAATTAAGGAATGTAGAACTAGACCGGGTGAGCTAAGGACATTGATTTGCACATCAGGAGAAAGGAGAAAAGGCCTCACAAAAATAAAGTCAGAGATGCAGGATGAAAACCAGGACAGAAGCATGGGGAATGGGATGGGAAAGGCTCAGAGGGAGGGGCAGTGATAGAGTCACATGGTGATGAGTGTGGACAGGTCAAGGATGGTAAGACTAGGATAGGACCTAATGTTCAAGTGAAAATTTGCATAGCCTATTGAGAGCTGTTGCAGTGGGGTGAAGGAGACCTGAAACTCTGTAGGATAGACTCAGGCCTAGAGCTGAAAGATAAGAATTCCTTGCACCTTTATCCTGGAAATCCTGGGAAAATGCATAGCTGGAAACACAATTGCCTAAGAAACTATTGCAAAACTGCTGCAGCTACAGTTAGCAGAAGCTGACTCCCTCTTTTTAAGAAGGTGGGTAGATGGATGGATGGATGGACGGACAGATGGAGCGGGTCTGGCTTTGGAACTCACCCCTTTTGCTTCGTGCTGTGCTCATATTGGTCATGATGAAAAAATCGGCTTTGTCTTCAGTTGAAACTTTGATACACATTAATGTTTTTTAAAGAATGGATCGTGCAGATCCTAATATGGGCACTAAAAACAAAGGCTGTACTAATAAATACTGGGAAAGGACCCACTGCTTCCTGAAGACTGATAGCCAGATTTCATTCTGCATGCCTTTTGCATCCTGTTGATGATATGACACTTTTTCCCCAGTAATGTCCAAGACACATTCTGCATTAATCCGATAATGTAACTTTCCATGATCTAGCCCTAAGAAATGTAATTTAACTTGTTTTCCCTCCCTCTCTGACTCCCTTTGACAACTGACTTTTTCCTAATGGTTTCTCCAACCCAAGAAATCTGGCAAAAGTTGTTTTATTGTTCTCAGAGCAACATTTGTGGTGTGTTTGATGTGTGATTAACTACCTGAAGCTCAATAAAGGCCTTGCTCTTTCAAAGGCTTATCCGTGATCCATACTACACCTGAGTGGGGTCTTGTCAAAGCCAGTGGGAGTATGGACACCAGTACGGTTAAATCCATATGTATTTGAAGGATTTGGGTACCCAAGGGTGGTACCCAAAACCAGCCTTATGACTGCACGTTCCTCCAGCTTTGCAATGACTGCATGGAAATTAATAGGCATTTTGGATGCGTGGTGCTAATATGGGAAAGAAGGGAATACATTCTTGAATTGTGCAAAAATGCCTTGTTAATCCCCTTCCTGCCTGGTGTGGTACTTTCCCCATCCTGTAGCACTGGTCACATGAGATACACCTGAAGACAGCTTGTCTCTTTTATTGTAGTTGCAGGTGGAACTTGATCAGGAGTATCAAGACAAATTCAAAAGACTGCCTTTGGAAATTCTGGAGTTCGTACAGGAAGCCATGAAAGGGAAAATCAGTGAAGACGGTGACCACAGTTCTGCCCCCTCTTCCCTGGCATCTGACAGTGGAAAATCAAATCATAAACCTCCACAAAGTGAAGAGGAATTGGAAGAAGATAATCAAGAAAAAGTGTTTGATACTACTTTTTAACTGCCCAAGAAACAATCAGTGCGCCAGGGCGCACCATTCCCAACTGCCCGTCTCCGCTCTCCCGGGGTGAGCTGCCGCCGGAGCGCTTCGGGAGGCAGGAGGAATCTGCATTCAAGTGCACATTTCCCCAAAGGAACATTTTATAAAAAGTATTCTGCAAAGGTCTTCATTCTCATTCTTCATCTGATTATTATTCTAAAGCTTAGTGCAGTTGTAATGGGAAAATTAATATGTTAACCTCCCTCTTCTCTTTATTTTTCTTTTCTTTTTTTTTTATTTTTGGCCAATTTACAATAGGTAATTTTCTGGCCACATTCACTCTTTAAGAATGTTTAATGAAGACCAGTGTATTGTACAGAGACAAATGTGTGCAGATTTCCTTTTGGAGTGCTAGTGCAAAGTGCTCCAAACTAATAGAGATCCTGGTGAATATTACAATAGTACTTAATCATATTTGTTTCCTTCTTTATAACTGCACCTTGACAGCTGTACCATCCTTTTACATTTGCACTGAAACATTGGATCCTTTTTAGCTCTGCAAGCACTGGTGGCTTGCTGTCTTGATATTATGTTTATCCCATGGAGAGACATATATTTGCTGCTGAAAATTCTTGGAACTGTGGGGACGAGAGGAAAACGGAGAGAAGAATCCGCGTGGAGACTGTCGGTGTCTGTGTCTGTCTGTGTTTGTTACACCGTGTGAGTGCATGTATGTTTGTATATATATAAATATATATACAGCTGTATGTGCACACACATCTGTCTATATACACACACAGCATGTTTCTATCTGAAACTGATGTGGTCTCTTGGCCAAATGAAATGTTTCAGGGATCCGTGCGTAGGGAGAATCTTTCCGAGAGCTAACATCTGGGTTATACTGCTGTAGAATAATCATGGAATCGTAGAATTCTTTTTGTGGTGTTAGTGTTGTAAATCAAAGTAGTTTTAGAATATAAATTTGATATATATTTTGCAGACTCGAAAGTATTGATTTTAAGTATCATATTTTAAGCTTACTGAATTTGATAGGATTATAAAATGTTTAGGACTACAGTGTTTGAAATCTAACAGAATCTTCCATTATTTTTAAGACTGAAGCTCGGTTTTACTAAGGTCTAAAATTTAAAAGCAGAGTATAAAAATGTGACCACTGTTATTTAAAAATGTATATTAATCTGTTTGACTTGTTAAAATAAGAACAATCAAAGTTAGTGTACTGTATGATATGCATGAGAGAAGTAACAGCACATTCTGGGAAATTTCTATCAGACGACAGAGAGACGTTGTGAAAGTCAGGATATTTGAAAAGGTAAAGAAACGCTGTTCTCTGGATTCCCATCCTAACAGAAATTGGAATTCTGAAACACCTCAGACAGATTGGGATTGGTACCCGGGCCAGTGCACGATCCTTCCCTCCAGGGTGGAGATGCCTTGGGGTAAAGGAGAAACCAGCTCAGAAGCCCCAGATTGGCCTCGAGACTCTTGGTCCTGCAAATTTGTGTTTTCCTGCACCACTGGGCTCAGGAGCTGGACTGGGAATGACATTCACATTCATGTTTGCAAGATCAGGGCCTTACTTAGGATTAAACAGCAATCAGAGAAAGCAATCAATTAATAGCGAGGCATTTTAACACATCGTAACAGTTAAGTTACCTTACTTCCATTCCCTCAGGATTTTAGTACTTAAAGTAACTTATTTTATTTAAATTTAAGCAATAAAATACAAATCAAGCTTAAGTTTTCAGTTAAATAATGGTGTGTATATATATATAAGTTCAAATCTTGGAAAACAAACAGTATTTTGATGTTTCCTTTTTAAACTTAGAGCAGAAAGAAAGAAAAATTGCACATTGTTTGTAGATCATATTTTGAATTAAACTGCCCTGGTTTATGATGATGAAATCAGTGCACATGAAATTCAAAAATCTGACTTTCATCTTACCGCTAGGAAAGGTGACTCCTCTGCTAATCCTAGTTTTGCACTTTGAAATCAATCTTAATCACTCATTGAAAATGTAGAGTCGAGATATAATGCTGCATTTTATAAAGTTAAAATGACGTATTGTCTAAATTATTACAAGAATAAACTGATAGCAGTGTTCATACTAAAAGTGAAACTATTGCATTATAGAAACCGTTGTACAGCGCAGGCTTTTTGGGAAAATCCTGGCTCCTCTGAATTTGTGACGTTCCCGGGGACTTCAGGGGAGCCAGGACTTCGCCACAGTCTTCAAAGAAACTCGGGCAAATACCAATTAACCTTTTGTTTATATTTAATAAGAAATAAATAGACTGGTTGGGTTAAATATACTATCAGCTGTAGTCATTTTACAGTACGTTTGTATTTGACCATTTCCTGTACTCACATTTTTTTATATCTGTACAGTGCCACTTTCTGCAGGTGTAAGGTAGTGTGTAATCCTGTACATCTTGCATCGTTCAAACTATTTCAGTGAAACCAATATCATTTAATATTGATATTACTTGAACTAGAGTAAGATAATGAAAAAAGGGTCTTTATGATGTGCAAGTCTTGTGCCTTTTATGTATTTGCCTTGTTCCGTGTTGAATGTGTGGAAATGCTGTATCGTGGACTTTCTGCTGTATAGAATAGAGCTGTCTATATTAAATTAGGTCGTGCACTTCAGATATCTTTACACTACTGAAAATAGCTTGGTTTTGGCAGTATAAACAGAATTTTAAAAATTCTAATGAAGGCCAGACATTTTAGACGTAACATGTTCATAATTATGTTAATTAATGCTCATGTATTAGCTAAACATTCACTGACAGATAACTAAAGGGACATCATTGCTTGCCTTTCTTTGAAATCAGTGTTGCTCTTGTACATTGTATTAATAGTGTCTGTGATTGATTAGTCCTTGATGATTTGCTTTCAGAGTAGGATGAAATATTCCAGTTAACATGTACATATTTTTTCGGTTCCTCAATCTATGATTGTTTCAGAGGCATAATTCACATTTTTGTAAAAATTCTATGCAATTTTGTGGCATGATGTTTCTTCCACTTGTAATTTTATGTGCTTACATTACAGATCCAAAGGACAAATAAAAATTTCTTAACACAAGCCCGGTTTTCTCTGTTCACTGACTCAAGAGCCTCAGTTGACTCAGGAGACCTTACCCTGACCCCTTTGCTGACAAGAGGGGCAGTGCCAGGAGGAGGCAGGGAAATTTCCCTGCAGGCTTTTGTGTTCACACCAAGAACAAGAAATTGCACATGCCTGTGCTTCCAGCCCCTGCCCCTCCCAGCACAATGTGCATTTGCTGCTACTCTGAAACAATGGGAAACAAAAAGCAGTGTGCAAGAGCAAATGAACTGGTAAGAAAATGTGCTGGATTACAGGAAGGCTTTTGCAGAAGAGCTGGGACATGATTTTCAGCCATACCGATAAACTGCCTTAACAAATTACAGCACCTTTACTTCTGTTCCACTGCACCAGCTCTTTCACAAATCATCTATTCAATTATATATGTCCTGTGAAATGTACCCTTGCAGGGCCTTCCACTGAGAGCATTGAAAAATAAATCTATTCCTTTGGCTTCTGACTTCCCTTCTCCCATTTAATTTACAATGTACAAAATTATCTCTGGGAGAAGAGATAAGCAGGTATATTAATCCAGGGTACTGAGGGATATACCTGTTAAAATAAATAGTCTCCGAGGCAGCTGGAGTCACATCGCTCACTAGAAGGGAAACGGGGTCTGACACACGGGATGGACACGGCACGGGATGAGGCTGGGCAAGGAAGGGAGGAACAGAGCTGAGAGCAGAGCCATGAGTCTGACAGAATAAGACTGGGATGGAAATGTGGAAGTGGGGGGGAATCAAAAGGAAAAAAAATGGATATGTTTCCTTCCCGAAGAGGAGCAGTGGGGTGTGAAATAAGAGCGGGGTTTGTGGAGGCCCCCTTAGCCAATGTCACCGTGATGTGACACAGGTGAGAGGAAGCAAATGGAACCACAGGGCAGGAGGGCAGCCTGGCACCAAGAAATTCGGGGACAAGGTGGAGGCGGTGATGGTGAGCGCAGAGGGAAAAGCCAGGAGGCCACAGGAAGGACTGGGGAACAACCCTTGGCTCTTGCAGGGCTTGGTGAGGCAGGATTCTCACAGCCAGCTGAGCAGGTGACCTTGGTGCTTGTACTTGGGCCATAGAAGACTGACTTGGCTGCTGGGGGGAGAGAGGGGCAGGTTGGGGTCTTGTGGAAAAGCTGTTTGGAGGCTGAGCACAGGGAGGTTGGTGCTGCAGAGGCCAGGAAGCGGGACCTGAGCTGCTTTGAGAAGCCCAGTGGGTTGTTGAGCTTCCAGTGAGTTTTGCAAATGGTGATGGCCATAAGAAAACCAGTCCCACCACCGCCTTATGCCGTTTCCTTCACTGTGGGGCAGCTTCCAGGAGAGGGCTGGGGAGTACCTGGATCCAGCTGAGATGTTGGGATGAATACTGTGGAGCATTGCTGAGGGGGGACAGAAAGAGTTTGGAGTGGATGAGCAGGCTGAAGGGCTGGACAACCAAGTCCCCTAAAACCTGGGTGTGTACTTGAACCCAAGGAAGTAATTTTGAAGTAAGCAGCTGTGTGTTTGAAAGACATGAGTGGGGGTTTAAATCCCCAAGGACTGTATCATACCCTTGGATTTTGGGAGAGCTCTGTGTGCAGGAGCTGCAAATCAAATCTGCCAGCCTAAGCTCACACAGAGCAGGATCCTCTTGGCCATCATCAGACCTGGTCCCTCCCTGCCCTTACTCTTTTTTTTTGAGGGCTCAGTAGGAGAAGGAAAAGCTGCTCAGCAAAAGGCCAATGCAGGAAATCAAAGCCACATTCAAAAAGCAGCAGGTGATGGTCACTAGTGAAGTTAAGGAAGCCAACTGCAACAAGGAATTCTGGGCTTAAAAATGATCCTCTAGCAGGAAGGTATCTGCTGGATGGACAGCTGGAAAGGCCTGGGGCTTGTGCTGCTTTCCCAAGTGTAGTTCCATTGTACTTTTTCTCAGTGGGAGGATTTAGAGGCTCAGTTTACAGGTTCCTCAGGATCAGTATCATTGGGGTAGCATGATCAAAAGGGATCTGAGGGAAAAAAACACTGAAGAAATGAGAAATCCAAGTGTTCTGCCTGCAGACCGTAAAGAAGAAAATGTTTGAGGTAATCTATCAACTACTGTATAATTTGTATGATTTTATAGGGCTGGGGTTTTTGGAATGGTGGGCTGGAAAACATGGTGGGAAGACTGTGCTAAGAGGTGCTGATCCTTATGGCTGGATCCTCCTCCAGGTAGAAGGGCTTTAAGTAGCACTGGGGAAGCCAAACTCTAATTTAGAGCAAACTGAAGTCAGCGGGATGAATGTGAAGAGAAGGAAGGTAAAGCCTGCTGCTGTATCAATGAAGGAAGCCTGGCTGATGAGCAAGAGAGCTTGGCAACTTCCACTGCTGAGAACTGTAACATAATTAGTGACATGAGCGGCTGTGGGATAATTGGCCTGTTCAAATAAGTGATTATGGGCTGGGTAAGGGGAATCAAATAATTTAAAAAGAGAAAAGAAAGGGGCAGGGGGAGGTGTGAGTCAAACTTTCGTTGCTCTGTTGTTGGGAAAGATTAAATTTAGCTGGCAAATGTTGCTGCACTGATCTGACCCACAGAGGGCAGGAGCTGTGAGTGGGGCAGGTGAGTTGCCTTCAGCTGGGAAAGAGGTTACAGTTGGGAAACACCTTGTCCAGGATTTGTACCACGTTGTCGGGAAAATGCAGAGAAAATCTGGCCCTGTACAGTCCCTGGGCTGTAGAGCAATAGCTGAAATCTGGGCTTCACAGAAAAAAACACCAGAGGCTGGTGGAAAGGCAAAATACCAGCTGTCAGATGGAAGCTGGAAGCAAGAGAGTTAGAGAAACACCAAAATCTCCTTTATTTTGTTTCTGCATGCACACAGCAGAGATGATGGATTGTAAGTGCAGACAGGAAGAGGGGATGATGCTCTGCATGGGATGGTTCCACACCAGGAACTTGCACCATGTGGTCAGCAGAGAGGACTGTGATGGACAGGCCAGACCAGATGATTTCACAGCATCTCCCGCCCTTAAAATCCGTTTCTCTTCATATAATGTTCTTTTCTTTGAGGGGTTTTTTTCTCCCCCAGGAGGGCACTTTCACATGGGATCATCCCAAGGCTGTGATTTCTCTTGGAAAGGCTTTCTAATGTCCTCTTAATTGCCAGGGTCAGTAAAGTAACCCTGAATGTTGATTCAGCCATATGGGATGTCTCCCAGAAAACGAGTCACCTCTCTCCAAGGGTATAAATCAGTAAAATTGTGGCATCCCAGGAGCCCTCAGCGATAAATAAACTCAACCCAAGTGCTCTTGCAGCTCGCCACCAGCTGAGCGGAGCAGATGAACTCCCTGGCTGGAAGCAAAGCCAGGCTGCAAAGCCTGTGCTAAGATGTATCTCTGACTCATGGAGTGCAGCCTGTCAGCCTCGGGGAAGCAGCTGGAGCCAGAGCTCCAGCGAGGAGGAGGCAGTGGCTGTGGTGTGCCACGATTTCCATATGAGAGTGCAATGATCTCAGCAGAGAGCTCAGTTCCTCGAGCTAGGTGAAAAGATTCTCCTGACGAGAAGGGACTTGTAGAAGTAGGAAACAGGCTGTATTCCTTTCACTAAATAAATATTACACTCTGCTTTTACTTTGCTGCCGCAGAGTGCTCCCTCTGATCGTTAAGCCTGAAACCGCAGCCCGGCCGTCAGCAGGGCTGTTTGCTGCCCTGATTTACGGGCTGCAAGCGACCACAGAGCCCCTTCATGCCTCTGCTGGCTTCCATGCCCTGCTCAGAAACCTGCAGGCAGCTGCCAGGCCCAGCTGGAGAGGAGGGGAGGGAGAGAGAGGGATTTTCCTGCACCTGTGGAAGTGCTGGGCTGGGAGTGGGGTTGGGGAGTCCTGGGCAGGGCTGGGGGTGGCACAGAATGGCACAGGCTGTCTGTCCCGTGTCACCTGTGCTGGTAGCACACATGGAGTGATGCCATGAAATGCCACTGTGTTGTGGCACCCCAGGCCTGTGCTCTGCACTGCTGAGAAACCCTTTGCTGCCTGTCTGGCACAGGACCCAATTTAGCTCGGTGCATTAGAGCGTTCACCAGTGTGTGTTTCCTACACCTTGTTGCTATTAGTTCCTTTTATCATATTAGGGGTCCAGAAATAGGAAGAAAACACCCTGTTATTGCCTTGGTAGCAACAAAATAATTGCTGTGCTTTCCCTGAGGAAATCCAGCTTTGGGCATTCGCTCTCCCTTTCCATAAAAAGCAACTGTTTTCTATTGCCATAATTTAAAAGCCGTATCTGTTTTAAAATTCCTGTTCCCTCAAACCAGTGACAGATTGTGGAGCTGTGATAACTTTTTTGTGTCAGGGTAACTAATGAGAGGGAAATTATCTGGCTCTCTATGGAAATGCTGCTGTTCTCAACGATTTGAGGAAAGCTGCAACTCCTCACCTGTACACTCATACAGGGACTGGCTGTGGACAGGGGATGCCAGCGATGCCAGATGGGGTCCAAGGCACGGGGATAGGCATTTGCTGATGTTACACACAGTGGTAAAAATCTTGGAGTTTAATTTGCCTTGCTTCACTATGGGTTAAGCTGAATTTGACACAATTATCATTATCTTGCTGCATGGAGTTAGTAGCGTTAAATATCTCTTTTATCCATACTCAAATCACTTGCAAGCACTGAGATCATTGCAGCAAAGCCCTCTTTGTCAAAACACAGCCCTACCTTAAAAACAGTTGTATGAAAACCAGCACATGACCTGCATGTGAAATGAGGAGTTTGTTTCTGTACAAAATGATTCCTCCTGCAGGTTGCTGCCTTCCCCTCAGGTTGCACTTTCATTTTGCCAGCCTTTCCCATCTGCTGGCACTAGCTGCCGCTCTGCAGCAGCCTCAGCAGACACCAGGGGCAGCCTGGCTGTCCCCAGCAGAGGACAATCATCAGGCAGGACCAGGCAGATGCAGTGGTCCCTGGAATCCCACTCATGCCCTCTGCCTGAGTGGCTGTTTCCAGCTCAGTTCCAAAATGCATGAGAACTGCATGATGTTTGATCTCAGTTTACAATGCTGATGCACAGTGCACATCCTATTTCCCCTCTGTTCACTTGTTTTTTCAGCACTCTGGAGCCTTGCCAGAAGTAAAGAACCAGCTCTACAAAATAACACTTAGAGCTTTTTGTTCCAGAAGGCAAGTTCTTCAAATATCTCTTAAAGAAATACAAAGGAATATTTATTGAGTAGTCTGTCTAATCCAATGCACATATCACGGTGCTCTCAATCCCCTCGTTAGCTCCACAGCAATTAGCACCCAGTGTTCTGATCTCTTTGTGCCACAAACTTCTTTAAGTGTCAGAAATCACTAGCCAGGTATTAATATTGATTTTTAGCCTATGTGGAATGAAGAGTGAAAAATCCAATACTGTTTTTTATGAAGAGCCATTTCATACTTTCTCAATAGATATCATAAAATTCCATCAATTACTGGGGTCTCTTCAGGGGACCTAATTATTGTGCTATGCTTACCTAGTCTGAAAACTTAATAATATCTCCAGATGCTGCCAAAAGTCCTTTGGAGGTCTTACATTCCACAAGGGAGCCCTCTGCTCTGTTTGGCTTTTTTTCTTTCTTTTAAATGAACTATCAAATGTTCAGCGAAGGAGACGAACTGGAAAGCCTGCATTCATACAAATTCAGGGTGGTATTGTTTCTGTAAGGCTGGAAGGGAGAGGGGGTATTAATTTTATTTTTTAATAATTAGATCATCTTGGATTTGCATTAGGTCAACTTTTTAATGGTGACTGCCGAGTGTCACATGCTCAGGGAACTGCAGATACATCCTTCCGTTCCTGTAGGCATTGTCAGTGCTGTAACAATTAGTGGGCAGATTTGGGGTTGTTTTTTTGGCGGGGGGAGAGGTTATCCTAGCAGAAGGTGAATGCCAACAGAAGCAAAGCTATTTTAGTGACTCCTTGAGTGAAAGCAAGGAGATCCTGAGGGAACGCTGGGTATTTTATACATGTACTGCTTGACAAGTGCCCAAGAGAGCAGCAGGTTCCACCCCAGCACCAAAGCATTCTGGATGATTGTGATCACACTGGGTGAGATGTTCCTGGAGGATGTCCCCTTTCAGAGCCACCAAGACCTGGTGCAGTCTATGGCACTGTGTGCCAGACAGACAGGAATGGTGCAGGCTCCCAGCACAAAAGGCAGCGCTCAGCCTTCTGCAAAAGCCCAAGGTGATGAATGGCCCATGGGAAGACAAAGCAGAGCCATGGAACAAGCTCCCATCTTCCCATTTTCACATCCAGATGGCTGTTATGAAACAAGGAAACGTAATGTGCCTGAGTCTGCCTGAGATGACAAAACCATGCTGGTGGATCGTGCTAATCCCTTCATGTCTGAACCCCAACTCCTCTTGGGTGCATTACTCATCCCTGTGGCTCTCCAAAGAACTAGATTTTCCTTTAGATGTCTGATTTTGCTGAAAGATCTGAGAAATGCTCAAGGGCATAAATTATTCTTTTCATAGCCTGTGATAATGTATGATTCTTAAATTGCCACCAGATCTGACTCCTTCAGATAGTGGAATGAAAATAATGCTTTGCTTGCCCCGAGCCAGGAGGAGGATCTGGTCCAAACCACGTTGTCTTTCAGCAACCCAGCAGCATCATGGATGCAGATGGTGGGGATGTCTGGAGAAATGTAAGTGTTGAGGATCAGAATGAAATATCAGCCACTCAAATTAATTTCTTATAACAGTCCTCAGAATTGGGACCAGGTTCTTAGGGATACTAAGTCTGTCTGTGTGGTATAAATCACTGTGGCATGTACACTGTGGGATGACAGAGCACTGGTGTCAAGTAGGGCACAAGTTGGTTTCTTCCTCCACCACCCACTCAAAACCTAAACTGGGACATTCATAAAGCCTCCTTTAAATAAAAAAAAAATATTATAATTATAATGTTATTATAAGAATTATCCACACCAATATTACCAGTGCTTACAGCAGTTACTGGTTGCATGCTTGCAACCTTCCTTGACCAGGAGCAGATGTGGGACCATTCCTGAGCTGTGAAATGGAAATTGTTTTCACATGACTCAAGGAGCTGATAATTCCAAACAAATCAATAAACATCATAGCACCTGTAGTAAATCAGAGTTAGCAGCCCTAAATCAGTGAAAGCCACAAAACCACTAACACAGGGAGCTGAAGAAGACAGGTAATTGATTTAAAGCATGCAGTATTTATATAAAATGGGGGGAAAACCAGTTGGAGGATGTTTCTATACAACCATTTTGGGTTTTCTGGCTAGCATTCCTTACCAGCAGAAATACAGGCATCAGCAAACAGCCCCTGATCCTGCTTTTCCTGGCAAAATTGCAATTTGCCACAAGTTACAGGGGGAGCGGGACTCATCTTACAATAAAGCACATCCATTTTCCAGGCAGCTTTCTATGGGAGCCACACTGTGGCTTTGATTGCAGCTGGAGCCCATCCAGGCACACTGACAGCCAGGCACTCATGATCACGGTGGCTGCGCTCGGGCTAAACCCCTGCTCTCCCTACAGGAGACTTGTAAGGCAAGAAGCACAGGCATCAACACACAGTTTAGGCACAGGTCTGCCAAGACCCTTCCTATTGCCACAAGGATATTTCTGGCATATGTGAGCCAAGAAAAAAAAAAACAAAAAGAAAAAGGCATATTAATTTAATAGTGGAGGAGAGATTCTACCACGCTCATTTATTGTAACTGATGAAAAGGCTGCTGTAATGCAAACTGTTGTGCCAAGTTGCCTGTGCTAGCCAACATTTTGGCATGTTACATTCCTATCTAGGCAGCTTTTGATTATTAATCATTTCAAGTGTTTTGAGAGTTGAATTTCAGTGGATTTTAACTGATGGGTTATCATGGATATTAAACACTGAGCCCAAGTCTCAATGTGAGGGTGTTGGCAGTGATCTCGCACCGTTACTTCTGGCTGTGGGTGGCTGCAGAGGATGACAGCTGAAACTGCAAATGTGAGAAACTGCCAAATGTGTATCCATATGAGACAGGCCCTGTGGGTTCACATTTTTTGATTGTTATCCATTACAGTAATTGATTTTTAGCCAGTGTCCTAGGTTAAAACAAAAGCTTCTGCTTTTCCCACGTTTCACTTGTGGAGGTTTCAGAATGTGTGTGATCATTTCCAAGAGTTTATTGTTGTTGGCCAAGTAGGACTTTCCATGGACAAGACAAGACACAACTGAAAACAGAGAGCTCCTCGTTCATCACTAAGTGATTCCAGTCACATGGGATAATTTCAAATGGATCTCAGTGTGAGTGAGCCAATGATCATGTACCCTGAGACAGTGACTGATCTGAAAAATGATACATCCGTGTAACCCTGGGAGCAAAAGTGTTTGCTTCTTATATTTTGAACTATTTGCCAAAGCTGAACAACTCCAGCTCTAGCAACTATTGATAGAATATGATAATTTCAAAAGAGAAAGATTTTGCAAGTGTTTTATACATGCAGTAATATTAAATCTTCTGGAAAATTTCAAAGCGTGACTTTGCACTGAGTCCCCTGTGACAGGACATCCCCCATGAGAAAGAATGAGAGGGGAGAATGTAGCTCAGCAAAGCTGACAGTTTAAACCTCCCCAGAGAAAAATATAACCAAGGAAATTATTTTTGTGTATGTGCTGGGCTTGGGGGAGGAGGCTGGGTTTGTTTTATTAAGCAAATGACCCATGGCACTTCTGCAAAGAAGAAGCAGATTTTAGACAGCAAAACTGTGCATCTTACTTGGAATCAGTGGTCTATCAAAACTGGTGGAAGTTACCACTTCTAAAAAATGTCTTGGTCCTGTGCTCAGTCCAGCTAAACAATCTGGGCAGTCAACCCTGGGACTTTAATGGATGGATGGACTTGGTGAGGAAGAAAAGAGCCTGGACTTATCTACAGAAACTTGGAACACTTGGGGCAAGTGTTCCAAATTAAGAAAGAAAACATTCCATGATTTACGTCAAAACTATAAAAATAAGCATTTTGCACAGCTCATGCTCTGACCAAAGTCAGTATTCAAAACATGCAAAAATTAATTTTAATTACTCCAGCTCATGACAAATGAAATTCTGGTTGGTGTTCCACAGCTGAAATATCTGTCTTGTCTTGATTTTTTCCTGTAACCATTCCCAGACTCAAGAGGTGCTGTGTAGAGGTTCAGAAAAATGCTGTGGTATCCGTGACAGAGGACAAAGGAAAGGGGGAAGGGAAAAAGCAAAAGGCATTATTTGTAGCTCTTACAATTTAATATAGTAATATTAATATCTACTATGTGCCTCCTACAAAGCTCCAGCTAAGCCTGTGGCCCTAGAGGACTGCCTTAGAAATATGTGGACAAAAAAGGCAAGGAAGGGACAAGGGCTGTTCCTGTGATAATGACTACACAGCCATGTGGTTTTTAAATAAATGAGGGTAGAAATTAATGAAATTGTGGTTTGCTTCAAACTCAAATCACTTTCTGCTGGCATCCAGAGTTTCTACTGTAGGATGTAATGTTACTTCCCACACCTGTGCAAGTGTTTTACGGTATCATTGGTTTGTAAAGGGATGAAAGGGGTTGGGTATGTCAGTCTGTGTGGTAGCTAGAGCTCCTCTAAGCTGCCAGTGAGGATTCTCCTGCCAGCAGCACTTGGGTGTTGCTCCCCAGGCTGAAAACTTTCCTTTTGCTGCAAGGGCTCCTCCGCAAGAAGTGCCAGGTGCAGAGTGAAGCCCTTGAAGGCATTCCCTTGACAGGCAGGTGATGCTGATTGAGCGCACAGCACCAATTTGCAGTGTACTGCCTAAGAGAAAAGACACTTCAGCTGGGGGAATAATTTGCAGTAATGAGGGTGAAAGCTAAACTTCGCAGCATAGCTCGTGTCAGACAAAAACATACCAAAGTCACAGTGAATTTCTGGAACACCTGACAGGCATTTCTTCTGGGTAGGGCTCCGTAACACACACTCGGTTCACAACCATTTGTTTTGCCTTACAAACTGTCACTGTTGAGCTGATGCCACCAGAAGTTGGAAGGAAATGTGACTGGAGCTCCTCCACCAGCACTTCTAATTTCCTTCCCAAGGTGGGAGGAGTGGCACATAAAGAGAAAACTTGTGTGTGTGTCTCTATGGAGAACGCCAACGAGGCAACACAAATGAGCAGGATTGTTTATGCTGGGTTATCAGATGGTGTTTCTACCAAGTACCATGTGTGATTAGAAGAAAAAAAAAAAAGAAACTTTATACTGAGTTTTTGGTGCTAGAGTGGCTGGGTGTATCTGCTCATGGCCTGTTCTTGGATTAGGAAGATGCATTCCCTCAGGAAAGTAGAGCAAAAGATCTCTCCTGGTGACCAAGCCCTCCAGGTGATGCTGCAGGCTCCTGAAGGAGCAGAGCAGATGGAACACGTGGCTGGCGTCCCAGCTGAGGGCTGCTGTGTTTTCATATGAGAGAAGCCTTGGTCTGTACAGGATCTGACACTTCATTAAACCAAAATCTATCACTGAAATCCTGGCATGGACAAGCAGCCACTTGAACTTTGTGTCAATGGCCCCTGGGGTAGGAAATCACTGTGGTATCTCCACAGCCTGTACTGCTTTGTGTGAATGCAGAGTTGCACCTTAACTCTGAGCACAACTAGTGATTCCTGGGATAAGCTTCTTTGGCTTTTCCCTAAGAAAGGCAGCTTGAGAGCTTCACCTCAGCTGGGGCTGAGATCCTCATTCTTGTATGAAAATGAATTAATCTTCTGGGGCAGAGGGCTGCTATGAAATAAACATCAGATGTTTCAACACACAGACTTAAGAGGAGAAGTAGTGGTTTGGGGGTGAACAATAACCAGCTGTGGCCAAAGAAAGAGCCAGGGAAAGAGCCCATTGCAGATCTTCATTGGCATCCCATCCTCTTCTGCAGTGAAAGCTGGCATATTGCAGGACAGATGATTTCCCTGCCTGTTTTTTTTATAGTGCTTTACACTTCCCAGGAGTTGTTTCTATATGACTGTAATAGAGCTGTCAAAATAACAGCTTGTGGTGGAGGATGCAGTCGCACCTCTCGGTTCCTTGCTGCCCTTCTCCTGCAGCACCTGCTACCAATGAATGGCTGGAGGACGAGGCCAAATGAAGGTGACACTGGCTGTGAGTGCAGGACATGGCTCAGTGCTCATTTGGCTGACCTTCCCAGCAGAGCCATGGCCTCAGGCCTCTCCAGCCTTTTGTGCTGTAAGCCTGGCCCCAGCAATGGTCTCCTTTGCCTCGTGACCTGTAGAAGGTCTTTTGCACCTTCCAGCCTCAAAGCTCTGCATCCTGCCCTTCCTGCACAGCATTTCTGATCTAACCACACTGTGCAAGCAACACATGGAGCACAGGAGTCACAGGAGCAGCCAGCTGATGATTTGGGGTTTTGGCAAGTATTATCCTACTGCAGCTTGACAGGACAATGAGGGTGGAGGTGGGACAAGATCTAGTCCCTGTACACTGCAAAATGGCTGTTGAATAGGCTATGGAATATATCTCAAGGAGGAGTAGCCTTAGGACTACCTGGCAATGACTGCCTGGAGGGAGGCAGCATCTTGGTGCTGGGGTAGTGATGGCTCTCCCATGCCTGTAGAAAGGTGTGTTAGAAGTGTCTGGATCTGCTCCATCTGGGAATAATTGTGTAAAGTCAAATGAGTGGCAATATCAGAGCAAAACATTAATGAAGGGACTGGAGTAGCTATCCATCAATGTCCATTTGCTTGGAGGCTTGGAGGCTTTTTCTCCCTTCTTTTATCAGACATCTTCAGTAACCTACAGGTGCCTGCTTGCAAGGTCAGCATTTCCTATGCATGAGAGCAGTGGCTCTGCAGGCTGAAGGCTGCATAGATCCAATGTACCAGCCCAATCAGATGTTTAAGCATCTCTGCAGGAATGATCACTGTCATTTAATCTGCTGATTAGTGTTGTCATATCTATTTGTAGAATACAGTATAATTTATGGTGAGATCCCTGGAGGATCTTCAGCAAATGCTACAAGTAATTGAATCTGCTGATTTCTAAAGGTCAGGTGAAAACTGAGCATTATTATAACACAGATGAGGTGATGATGACACCAGGTAGCTTTACATTTCAAATGTAAAAACTTGAATTCACTGATCATTGCTGTATGCCATCACTGTTGAAGATGAGTAAGACAGTCAAGAACCATAATGTCCATTTTCAACCCTGTCAGTAAAGCAATGTAATTTCTGAAGAGAAGAAAAAAGGACTTCCTTTTCCAAATCAGCAGGTTGGGGGGGAGAAGAATTTCAGAGAGGCGTGATTAGGGAAGCATCAGGAAATTGTTTGGGTGATTTTACTGAAGAAGTGGCTCACTGATGAACTCTGAGGCTGAGTGCTGCTATTTCCAGTCCTGGCTGAGCAAGATCCCCCGAGCTGGCACAGCTACTTTCCATCTCTCTTCCAGCAAACAAGCGGATTTCCCTTATCAGCAAAACTAATTTTGTCTGGCTGACAAGTTATAAAAATTAAGACTTTTAATTTGGATTGTACAGTCTGGAGTTCATTTCTGCAGAAATAAGGGAGGAACGGAAGGAAGGTGGTCTGGATAGTGGCAGGGACAATCAGCTTTTGAGAGCACCAGACTAGAGCAGCTCACTGAAGAAATGGTTTGGCCAAAGAACAAAGCTGATGGAGGGTACCAGCAACACAAAGCTCAGGCTGGGGTGCTGGCTTGCACTAAAAAATCTGCATGTTGATAATAAATTGAGATTTTTTTTTTCCCCAATAAAACAAAGCTTTTTTTTTAAATTTAAAGAAGAAAAGTATTTCTTCAGGTCTAGATTTTTGTTGTCAAACTTGTCTGGGCCCATTAGAAGCTCCCCCAGCCTTCTGGAATACCACTACTTCCCATCTGCTTCCCTCAAAATTACAAAGTCAGTGGAGAACTTGGCAGGAACTAAACTGGCAAGACAAGGAGTGGGTTGAAACAGTGACTAAATGTGGGATGTGTCTATCCCTATGAAGCTGCTGCTAACCCCAGCACCCTGTATGGTGTCTAACAGGCATTTATAGGCCGTGCACCACTGAATTCTCCTGCAACAACTCCTGCCTACAGGTGCTCTGCACAGGGCAAAACTGTGCTGAGGTCATAAATTTTGTGGCTGAAATGCCTAATAAAAAGGGTAAATGCATGTTTGCTTGTAAAAGCCCTTCCCCAGAACAGATTAAACAAGTTATCCTGTGCTTTTTTCACTGCAGAAATACGTGTTTGCTGCAAACTTTCTTCTTTAGCTGCTCTGTAAATCATCAACCTAGAGCACTGCAGGCTACAAGAGCTGCCAGGACAATAAACTGAAGCTTTAAGCCCAGGAAAGACTTAAATATTCACTTTACTTTACATAGTCTGGTGACAGCAATATGGATGTGCCTAAGGCTGAGTGCTCCCATGCTCCGATGGATCAGGGCCTAAATACACATGGACACTTCAAACAGAGGCATCTGTCAGCAAAAACTTCCTCTCCTTGGGAGGAGGCTTCTGTCACAGCTCCTGCGTGGGTGTTGGGGCACATAAATCCCCCAGACTTTGTTGTTCTGCCAGCAAGCAGGACAGAAGAGCAGTAAAAACCTGCCAGGTCAGTTAGAAACCAGCTGAGTCACAATGCTGCAACAGGGCCACCTGAAAATAAACAGGCCAACAATAAAAGCCGCACAAGGGCCGAGTAAGAAGCCTGACTCTCTGGGTGGGTGCAGGTTTGTCTGCTGCAGTGGCTCTGGGACTGTGGATGCTCCCTCCTGCTTTCCTACATGACTCCCTTTGTGCACACCCAGGGCACTGGCAGAGCTGGCCCATCACCTGCTGTGCAGCACACGAGTGGAGCTGAATATTTGGGAAAACAACACCAGAGCAAGGACCCTATAAGACACCTTCAGCATAAACCCTTTTTCTCTGTCCCCAGCATTGTTCCCCTTAGGGTGACAACGGGCACCACTGATTAGAAGGGTATGCCAGCCCACGTGTGCCAAATGGGGACCTGTTAGGTTATTTTGGTGCTCTCTGGGGAGAAAGCGAGGGCACGCAAACATGGATAAATAACCGCTCCCGGTTCTGGGTCTCTTATATAAGGTGATGATTATAGAAACTGCAATGTACGAGGGGGTGGAATGCAAAGAACAGAGTTTTTAAAGGAAAGTAGGTCTGGGTGTTGAGGGGGGAAATGGAAATTACCAGCCTTCCTTGAGGTTTGATAAAATCAAAGAAGGTGGTGCTGTATTGTAGTGATGCCTTGGCCGCAGACAAGACATGAGCGTCCTGTGCTGGGGAAGAGTCGCTCAAAGATTTTATATAGATCTTCTTTTCAGGATGAGCTGATGTATGGGACTGTCAGCTGAGCACAGTGCTGGGAATAAATTATTTAATGGCACAAATGGTTTCCAAAGGGAGCTGGGAGAGTATTATCCCAAAGTAACCAACACTTCGTGTTCCTTTGCAAGCACAAACAATAATTGAATTGAATTGAATTGCAGACATGTAGAAAGCAATTCTGTAGCCATCCTGACACTAATGTTGGTTGGTTGATTGGTTAGGGAAGAATTTTTCACTGTATATTTTCCTTTCTTTTAAACTTACTGAAGAATGCAGGATTAACACTCAGGATACTTTTTAATCCTAATCAGAAATGAAGCTGCTTACAAACTAGGTTTAAGCATTTTTAAATCCTTATCATAGAGGGGCTGAGCTTGGGCTGTGTTAAGACAGGCTGCTATTTTATTCATAACTGTTAGGAGAAAAATTGGGGAGGGTTTCATAAAGCACTAAACATTACACACAGCTATTTGCCATCTCCTCCTCTTTTAAACACAGGTTGTAACTCACCGGTTCCCTACGCTGCAATTTATTTTCTTATAGCCAGGTTGTGAAAGCTGTGGGAATGGAAGTGATCTGCTGTTCTAATCTGTAAGGAGAGCACCAAGCCCCCCAATGTCTTCAGCCTGATTGTGGCAGCAACATGTGCATTTACAGATTCATTGCTGAGTGTCTGGAGGTTACTCTTCAATGCGTGCTCTTTATAATCTGATCAGTCATCTGCTAAAGAGTCTTGCAGCAATGTAATTCCGAGTTTCGCTGCCTGAGCTGCGTTTCTCTCCCTGTTGGGTTTCTGATTGCTGTACCAGAAGCAGCATCACAACTTCTTTCATGAAGTGGGTTTTGGTGCACGGTCACTGGAAAGTCTCCTTTGGAGAAATCATTATGCTAATGTAAGACACTGGGTTGAAGCAGGGCTGTAACACAGTGGGCTGGATCTAGGAAGATAATCAGTGTACTGCATGATAGGGATATTGCCTGGGTGCCATTCCAACTTCTGTACCTCTCATTCCTAGTACACATTTGTGTTTGGTGTATACTCCACAGGTGAATTCACGCAAGGACACAGAGAGAATCCTCTTAGACGTTTTTGGTACGTACCTTCCTTGCGGCCAAGTCTGCTCTCGCTGCAATTAGCAGGAGCTTGTGTTGCAGCTCTTGTGCATAAGCCTTGCTCAGCTGAGCAGTCTCCCTGACCTCAGTGGGGCTCCTTGTGTGCCTAATTTAGGGCTGGAATTTGCCAGTGGGTCGACACCCACTGGGATGCTGATAAACAAGACCTACTCAGTCTATAGACCTGGTATTTTAGATCACCCCAAAGCGTGCCCCTGATGGGCATTGCCAGCAGGATCCAACACAGACCAGATCCAGATCTGCTGGATTGTGCCAGCTGTGTGGTGTTCCCCGATCTGTGGGCATTTAATGGCTCAAAGGGGCATTCATGCTTCTAGTGACAGCATATAATGACTGAATATATAATAATATAATGAGAGATGAACATGGGTTCATGGCACAGTGTTTTCATGAGGCAGGATTGATAAATGAGAAGCAAAAGTCTCTCTGGGGCACAGGTAAAGGTGCACTGATGCTGGTTTTACAGGTTATGGGTTGCAAGGACCCTGACTGTCTCCCTTCCCTCCTGCAAGGCTGCAAAGGGAAGAGCTAAGGCAGCAAATCCTGCTCTTGTTTTGGCTTCCTTCACGTGCCTGCTAAGGCGTTGCTATGTGAAAATCCTGGCAGGGGGTGGGAAATGCTGTGTCTGTTGGAGCTGAACAAGTTCCTGTGTGTTTAGTAGTTGTGGTGTCCTTGTTTGCTCTTTCTTGTGAGCAGTGTGAATAGAGACCTTTGTACATCAGGACATGTGGTCGTGCCCAGGTACTCCTTGGATATAAAGGAATGTTTGTGCAGTGGCAGCCAAGCCATAGAAATGGTAGAAGCAGGTGCCTTGTCTACATTTCAGAGGAAAATGGAGTATGGTTTATTGAATAAATCAAGGCTTTGTTAGCTAGGCCACCTTATTCCTGCAGGGAATCCGTAGGAAGGATTTATATTAAGTGTTCTCTGATGATAATGATGCTTTTAAAATAGAATTCAGAATATTATGCCACCTAAATCTTGATAGCCCATTCCTTCAGCTCAGAAATACTAATGCAAGGTGTATCTTGTACTCCATATTTCATGGCTGTTCCAATTTCTCTTTTTTTCGAGCTATATATTAATGTGGAGTTAGAGGCTTTATCTCCACAGCTACACAGTCCCCATCACAAGCTTCTCCAGACATGCAATTTAGCTAAAAAAAGCTTGCTTTGTTCCTCAGCATTATATGGTGTAATCAGGAGAATGAATAGAGATGCCAGAAAGATTTATTACTTGATTTTTTTCAGAGATGGAGAGAACAACTAATACACAATATTGATTTCATGAGAAACTGGGGATCCTCACATCAGAGAAACATTTTTTTCAATATCCATTTCAGAAATATCGCCCTAAATGAACTGGGTTTTTTGAGAAACTGAAGGATGAATAGGGAAAAAAATCAAGATGGACTGTTTTTTTCTTTATCAAAACATGAAGCTATGCTTCAATAATCTAGAATACAGTAGGATTTGGCATTTATGGGAAGTCCTACCCAACGTTAATCCACTCTTCAGAAAATGTGCCATAACCTCACTACCCCTGAAGCATCATTTCACTGAAAATGTTGCAAAAAGCTTTGTTTGCTAGATTTCACCAACTTTTGTTATTTTTTAAATCACCTAAAAGTGCAGCATTTATGGACGTTCGTAAAACAAACCAGAACACAGCATTTCATTTTCAAACCAAACTCCTAACTGGTTTAAACTCTTTCTTTCAACAGAAAAACTGAATACTGTTCTGTCTTTTTAACTATCCTAAATACAAATGCAACCACTTGGTGACATCTCCTTTTTTTTTGGCTGGGTTTATGGTATTTTTTGAGATCAGCTTTTGGTTCCAAAGGGGTGGTGAGCTGCTCTGCTCCCACTCCTGAGATACTGAGCTGAAGTCTAATTACACTCTTTCCATCTTTCTTGGTTGTTCCTTGCTACACTGGTGACAAATTTAGCAAAAAACCTCCAGCTGTGCTGAGACTGTGGAAGGAGTTGAGGCTTGGGGTTAGAGCTTGAATAGCATGTAACCTCTTATTTCCTACCCTGTCTGGCTCTGAATGGCAGCTATGCAAATTATATGCATACACTTTCTACTGTAGTTTGGTTTTATGGGGGCTTTCATTGCAGTTAGATGAACTTTGAAGAAATAATTTTAAGCTAGGAACTTCAATCAATGCAATTTTTTTCGTATTTTTTTCCTTGCAAAACCAGGTTCTTCATGTCACTTGTAATTCAGCACTAGTTAAATACTGTTGGTTTCCTAGGGAAGATGTGCTATTGTTTAAATCAGAAAGGCAAATACAAATGTAATGCAATATCCTGTCTACCAAACAGGTGGGACGTGCAGCTGACCAACTTGTAGTCCAGCTTCAAATGCAACTTTGTTTCCCTTCTTCTTTCAACTCCTGGAAAGAAAGATCTGCACAAATAATGGGGTGCTTAAATCCCAGTCTGAATGCAGTTGCAATGAAACTCAGCTACTGTAGCTCAATAGCTCTGGACCTCTGTGCCTTCAGAAATTAAAAGCCCCCTTCCTACTGATATTTTTAAATTAATATTTAATAATAGTAAAAGCATGATTTTCATGTCAGAAGAGGGTTTCTTCCTAATAAAATCTTTATTTTGATGCTACTCAGAGGACTTGCCTATCACTGTTCGATGCTGCCCAGAACCACGGCCAGACCATAGGATCTTATAGCATTTCTTGGCTTCTGGAGTCAAGTGAACCACTTGCTCTCTCCCTGGTGTTTGTGTCCTACATGTCCCTTATCCAGCCTCCTGTCCCAAACCCTGGGGCACCCAGCACCACAGAGTGAGCCAACATACCTTTGTCTCCCAGCCTAAGCACAACTGTAATAATTTCTGTGGTTTATACCTACTTTCTAGATGTATAAATAACTGCTGTCAGCTCCTGGGTCTACAGAGCAGCACAGCAGAGTGCTAATGAGACCTGCTCCTTGCTATCAGTTCAGCTCTGTGTGGGCAAATAGGTGTTAAACTGAATTTTAATCTGCTGGCAATGAACATCTTATTATATAGCTGTGCCTAAGGGCTCGGCAGGTTTGTGCACCACACACAGCGTGTTCAGGTGGAAGCTGAGCTTGTGGGTGAGGATTTAGGAGAGAAAAAGCAGCTCTCAGCTTCTGCTGATTGCCAGCGATACAATGGAGACTGAAGCTCTTTTTCTCTACCACATACACGTAGATGTACTACTACTACTACTATTCTTGCTGGGATGAGCACTAGCTGAAGGATATTTCTGTTTGGATGGAGAAGTGGAGAGAAAAAGAAAGAAAATCAATGTCAGCCCCCAAAAGGCGCTTCATAAAAACGTGCAGACAGCACACACACCGGATACTTGTACCACAAACTGGTGGTCCCGCCAGCTCGCCTTTGCCATCCCAAGAATATCAGTTTGAAGGGAAGATACAAGGGATACAAATCTTTCCTTTTGTTGCTTCTATCAGCCTTATTTTAATCTGCTTGCCTAAATTAGCCAGAGGTGCTGTTAGTCAGCAGCACAACACCAATTTCTGTGAGCAGGGCCTTGGGGCTTTCTGCCCTTTATCTGAAGAAAGGCACATTAGCATGAGAGATACAGGGAGTTTGTTACTGATACTTCATCCTTCTCTCACAGCTCTATTAGTAATCCAGTCACCAGCTCCTGTCTCTCCCCTTGTTCTAAAACTTCACACACTCCTGTTATTGTGTCTGCTGCACCTCTGATTCACAAAGCTTCTTCCTTTAACTTCAGATCACTTTTGTAGAGTAACTCCTGCTAAGAAAATCTATTAAACATGTTTTATAAGACTGTGGCCAGCACAAGTATGGGGCAACTGATGTTTAATGGGAAAGGAATAAAGAAAGTTTTAATATAAAGAGAACCCATCAAAGGTTCTTAAAAAGAAATTGCTAAAGATGTTGCATAAGTGACTTACTGCACACATCTGTGGTTTTTTAAATTATCTTTTACATTTCTCAACAACATTTTAATTAAAGCCTTTATTAGCAAGTGCCTCATTATAAAATAATGACATTTTTTATTATTTTCTACTTCATAATTTTTACAAGTGACTTTCTACAAATGTTTTGCTCCAAAAAGGTCATTCTGGGAGAAAGCAAGAAGGAAGTAACAGTGTTAAATCAGTAATGCAAAAGGTGTGATGTGAGGCATAGCTTGTTTTAATGAATTTTGTTCACTAAGTGAGTCTAATTTCTGGTCACAGCAATTTTGGTGTATTGATTTCCAGCCTCACGCTTGCCTGGTAAACAAGATCTCATCACAGGCCCTGGTTTGTGTCAGTAAGTCCTTTCTGCTCAAGCAAATCAAATATTTTAATCTCCAGGTCCTCACAGCTTTTGTGCTCAATTGCACGCAGGCCTCTAAATGAAGAGGCTGCGAGCTGCAGCTGCAGGGCTGGGCAGGGCAGAGCCTGAAGGTGCTCACGTCCCCATTAACGCTCCTCAGCTGGTGGCTCCTTGGCCCAAGCCGTGCCAGCTGTTTGCAGCTGCACAGTTTCTCCCTTTGCACCTGGGCAGTGTCAGCCCTGGCTTGTGCCTGGCCTGTAGCACAGGGGGACAGGAGGAAGGCTGGCTGCAGCAGCAGGATGCTCAGCACAGGCCAAGCTGTGTCCTGGCTCCCAGGCTGCTCTAAGGATGTCTCTCCTACTTCCAGCTTTGTGCTCACACCTAGGCTGCTAGGCTGATGAGGATCTAACCTTTGCTTTTTCACAACACTCTGAAGACTTCATATAATTTTCAGATATAGCAATTAAGCCACTGAGCAACTGGACCCAAAATCTTAAATTTAGGTCTGATAGGGAAGCAAAATTCTGAATACAAACTGCTGCTGCTTGGTTGCTTGTGGGTTTACATTGCTGTGTATAAGTGCCTTTGCAGGTTGCTTACAAAGTAACATAAGCTATAAGAAAAACCTCCATACAACTTCAAAAAATAAGAATAAGCTTGTGTTCCCTCCAGTTTAGCCATCAGTCACTGCTCTTCCCCATTCTTGTGGCCAGCTGTCCCAATGACTGTACTGTGTGTACTGAGCCAGTGCTGATCTCTCAGCTGTAAGTAACACCCAGTAAGGGAGCACTGCATATATTTAAAGTGTTTAAGGACCCAGCAGATATTGTGCCAAGATTGGTATATAACATTTTTGTGCCTATCTGAGACCTCGTCCTTGGAGGATTTGTTCTTGAGTGTTGTATAACACCTTTCTTTCTGCACTGACCTCTGAGATAATGTGCATCAGGAACGTCATATTGTCAAGAGAGCCAGGCAGCAGCTTGGGAGTTGGTACAAGGGCACATGAATAATGGCATTATTTCCAATCAGAAAATTGCTAAATTTAAGTCTATTACTGAATCCAACAGAAGACTGTGCAGCTTGGCACCTTATGCAGGGTGTGCACCTACATAAGATTATGTTCATAACAGGAATCAATAAGGTTCAAACAAAAAGCTGGAAAAAATTTCCATGAGAATGTGGAAGGGAATACTAAATGTTTAGTGATATTTTTAGCTGACCTTTTGATTTCAAAGTTCTTTTTACTCTAAATATCCTTCCCTAACACAGTGAAATAGTAAGCTACAACCTGAAAATATCCCACAGGGATGGGAAAAATCCATACAAGGTTGGAGCTTGTTTTTCCTTCAGCTGAGATGTTTCATGCAGGACAAGCTGAACTCCTTACACCTGCTAGATCCACAGACCCAAAACAGAAAGGGACAGACACAGTCCTTTACTTAAAAGTAACCCCTGTGAGGCTGTCGGTGTGAGCACCAGAATGTGGAGCAATTGTGTGCATCTGAACACAAAACTCCTTAAAACTTCCTCACACAACAGCCACCAAAAGTACTGTCAACAAAAGAAACTGCTCTGCTGAGTGAGGATGGTTCCCTCTTCCAGCATTTGTGAGTAAATGTGGCATCACTGGGTGAGTTGTAAGCAAGCCTGTCAGTACCTGTAAGATGACTGTCTGTGCCTTGGAACACAGAAGTAATAACCTGAAAAATTAAGACAGTGTAAATTCTAACTTTTCCCAGGGGTGTCTGGCTTTGCAGCTTTAGCAGTGTATAAGGCAGGGCTTTTTTTTCTTTTATGGTAGGTAATACATTCGATTCAGCATTTACAATCAGGAGGTTCTAAAAGTAACGATGCCAATTCACTATCAGAAAAAAAAGAAAAAAAAATAAAAATAAAATGGGGCTTTCCTATCCAAACCAGCAGGAAGATGAGCCAAAACTAATAATGGCAGTGGTGGTTTCTGCCTTGTGTTTCTATAGTCAAAAACAGGAAGCTGTCTGACATTGATAAAACTGCTCTTGAATAGTTGTCATCAAAGGTCTAAATTATTCATTTGAATGCATCGTTACTAAATGCATACTAAACAGGAGGCAGGCTCTTAAAAGACAAGCTAAAAAATACTAGGTTTGCATGTTTTCTCTTTGTTGATTTTTTTCTACAGTGGAGAGAGGAAGAGTAATGATGTGCTCGTTTTTATGCTGCATTAACTAATTATAGACATTAAAGGCGAAAAACACCTATTATTTTATTTAAATCTTCCCCTAGCTGTTGTCATGGCTGACAAATCCAGTTCTTTTTAAAAACAGTTTTGCAAACTGCTCTTTCCTTGTACAAGCATGCTTCACAGCCCCAAACCACTGTAAAATAATGAGTAATGTAATTCCCTTACCTGTCTAGGCCATGTGTCCTTGTAACTTCAAAGGTCACTGAGTTGAGAGATCCTCTGTGGGTGATGCTTTTATTTACTGTAAATGTAGTTTTCTCTCGCTCCCATCCGCAAGACCCTCTCCATCAGGCTTCTCCCGTAGCGTCTGCAAAACACAATGCATCCAGCATGAGCACATGCTGTGTTGCAAAGGTAGAATCACATGGAATCACCTGGATTTTATTAAAAGAGGAATCCAAGTAGACTCACTGTGATAGAACGCTGCATGTGTGAATGTTTTCGCTTTCGTACTTTACACACTGTGCCAATATTGGGGGTGGGAGGTGACAAGTAATATATTTTTCACTATCCCAGCTGTTTTAGCTCTAAAGGGAAATCATGCAAAAAGCAGGCTAGCAGAAGTCACTCATTGCATGAAGGGTATGGAATAAATAATATACTTAATTACAGCATCAAGAAAGGGCTTTTTAAATGCTAAAATCAAAAGAGGATTTGACCTCAGTCTAGGGTGATGAAACATGAGCACAGATCTCACTAAATAACTGAGATCACCAATATCTGCCCATTTATATGTTCTTAGGACACCTATGACCTGATTCCTGCACTGTATTCCTTCCCTGAGGGAGCAGGACAAGGTGGCTGAGAGTACCAAGGTCACCCAAGGCAGCGAGGGAGATGATCTCTCAGATTATGGGATTAAAACCCGACTGAGAGAAGGGTGACATCAAAAATTTCCCAGTTCCCCTCTTCCTTTTCAAGTCCCAGAGGATGAATTTCCTTCTAAGGCTCAACAACACCCTAAGACCAGCTCAGACAAAACACCTAAAACAGCTCATGTAGCCTGGGGATTCATTTTTCCTTTTTGCAGTGTCAATGTGACCTTTTGCGTCTGTCACTTTGGGTAAGGAGGGGCCGGGATTCACCCCGTAACTGAAGCACCTGACTGCTGGCAGCCTTTGGGAATAAAAACAGGGAGCATCTACAGAAAGCTTCAATAAATGCAAACAGGATGCTCTGCTCTGATGGGAAAATGAAATCTCTGAAGTATTACCTGAAAACAGTTCTTGAAACTATTTACTTGGGCAAGCATGTGGTTGCTTAAGTGAAGATGACACATCAAAGCCTAATTTTGTCAGTTCTTGATGTTTTAGTACCTAAGAAGCCAGGATGAATTAATACTGTATTAGAGGAATATGACTTCTGCACTTCTATATTTCATTATGTTAGCACAGCATTAAAAGGAATTATTTTCTGGTTTTGATTTTGGGTGTATTCCCTTGTTCCCATATAAACGTGAGGCACAATTGCACCATTTAATGGCTAAGAAAAGAAAGGCAAGGCCAGGAAAGCTGGTTTCTCACCTATGTCTGATTGCCTGGAGTTCTAAATTAATTATCCCTCTTAAGGGAAAATGGATGTTGAATGGGGAATAAAGCACAGCTGTTGAAGCAGGGTATAAATAGGAAAAGGTTTTAGAGGGGGGAAAAAAAAAGGTGCACTTTGAGGTAGACAGATTTGTAAGGTAGCATTGCTCTTGGATTTGGACTATTGGTTTGAATTCAGCACTGACATAATGGACATATCAGGGCTTGGGTGAGATGCCATGGGAAAACTCTGCTCTGCAGCCCATGGGATTTCAGAGAGCAATATCCCACATAAACATATTTATGTGGTTAGACAGACCAGTGCTTTGATAATATTTTTGGACAACACTTCTGGCACTGTATTGCTCCTGTTTAATCTCAGCCAGCTCCAACCACTTAAAAAGTCTGTATAGTTTACCTGAGCTGAATTAAAACAGGCCTTTTTCATTCTGGGAAAATAGTTTTTGTTTCTCTTTCTGTGTCTCACAGCATCTAAATCACCACTTGGAAAGAGAATCAAATGTAGGCCAAGTGATTAGCAGAGTTGAGCAATGCTGGATTCTTCAATTTATGCCTCCCCAGATATGATAAAAGAAGAGGGGATTTTTTCATGAACAGGGAAATTTTTATTTTTTTTTTTATTTTTAAGCATGAAAAGTTTGGGGGAAAAACCCCAACTTTTAAGGCTTAGAATTGTCTGTGAATATTGTAGCAATGAGTTTCATGCTAACTTCTGAAGCAAATAAAGTTTTCAGAACTGGAAAAGTTCACTTTGTTTACATACAAGTGTGTCCCTTCCTCTCTGCCTCTCCAATGTTTGTTAATCTATTACCCACCTTAAAGAAAGCTTCCTGTTCCTCCTTGGAATCTGAGCAGAAAATCAATTAACTATAGTATTAATGAAGCCTGATTACAGGTTTTCCCCTGCCTGTGGTTGTCTTCACCTCCCTTTTCTGCCATTATTTAACAAGGCATACAAAAAATCTTATCTATTCCTTTCTTTCATCAAACATTGCTGATTGGAGTTCCTGCTTTTATGACTTCCCTGATAAACATAATTTTAGATTAGAGTGTTTGGAACAGACCAGCTTAACAAGGAACTGCTGGGACAGAATCTTGTAGTAGCATTGCCAGTGATCATTAATGGTGCTTATTCAGGATTATTTGTGATGGAGGTAAATTCTAGATTCAGGGGGTTCCTCGTTCCTTATTAACACATAAATCATTTTCTGTGATATTCCTTTGTGGGATATGCAAAGAAGGATGAGGTTTCTCTCCTTAGTGCCTTATGAATCCAGGACAATGCAAATTTGTCTCTGGGGGTCAGATATCCAAGTCATTCCTTTACTCCATAACGTGGTGGTACCACTTTGCCCTTCAATGCCAGACTGGGAGCCTCGTGGCACCTTCTTAGGAGGGAGCTGGCCAAGGCTGCAGTCTGCCCTCGGGATAAGGGCTGTGTACTTGGGATAAGGGCTTTGTACCTGGATACAATCCTGGAGCTGCTCCATCTGCTTCAGGCTGTCATTGATCAGCTGCAGCTGAGTTACATTCCTGGCTCAGGAGGTGCAAATCTCACTGCTTGACCTCAGGTCTGGCATCTGGACAGGAAATTGTCTCCCACGTAGAAGATCGTATTGGGATGATTTGGGTTATCTATTCTAATATACAGCTTCCAGCCTGACTAATATGAATTATCCCCACTTCATGCCTCTGGCATTCTTTCTTCTGCTGAAGGCACAGCAGAGTGCCAGCAGATCTATACAGGTTGATCAATTAAGTCTTTTGGCACATGAACAGGAGAAAGAGAGTATTTCTGCTCTAGGCAAAGCCTCCTCTTCCAAACTTTGTGCATGAACCCAGGTCTTTGACTGGAAAATCGCTAAAGCCTGGGCTAACAGGAGGTGTTAGGACAGATTTGGACCCCAAAATTAGGATTTTTGGAAGAGCTGAATGAAGCATGAAGAGGAGCAGGGATGGGGAAGGAAGGGGGCAGGGGAATATGTACCAGTACATGAAGATTTTGGGGAAGCAAGCCAAGTCAGCCTGCTCCTGAACTGTGACCTGAAAACACATGGCATGCCCAAGGCCTCAGGCTGGAAAAAAGTGGTTACAGGACTGAAAGAAAACCCCATTGTGAGCAGTATTCTTCTGGTTTTTTGGGACAGGGACAACTTTCAAGGCTGTAATGCTGTCACTGTTCAAGAACTGAAGCAAAGGACAAGGAAACAGGGAAAATATCAGAGACCAGGGATGCTGGAGGAGGAAGAGGCTGAAGTCTGATGAAGCAATACTGCAGCACAGGGAATTGAGCTGGGAGAGCTCACCCTGAGCAGGAATTACAAGACATCCATGCACTTCCAGAGAACAAATAAACACGATTGCCATCACCCATGAATGCACGCACTTTTTTCTTCCTGCATGGTATAAAGGCCTTTTGTAACTCTTTAATTTAAACCAGTGAAATTGGAGCAACATAAAATTCATTTCTCTGGGTCCTGTTCTGTAAGCATCAATTATAATGTCTAATCTACATGAAGTGCTGCTAAGTTTAGTAACCAGCTCTTTATTATGCAGCACCCAAAAGCATTCAAATATATTCACATTAAGATGTAAGATCATACAAACGTTAATTGTAGAAACATCCAAATGCTAACAGTTGGTTTTTTTCACCTCCTAAGGCTATAAACAGCTATTTTGTTTGGATTGCCATGTTCCTCTAAAACACACACTTTCAAAGAGAAATTTCTCAACTGGACAGTGGGCACAAAGCAATGTGCTGTCAGAAAGGAGAGAAAGCTTAGAGGACTGGCCTTTATTTACGACAATGACTTTGGAAATCAAGGTTTGATGCTTGCTGTGAAAGAATTCCACTCGGTGACAGAGGAAGGAGGGATGTATTGCTGCGAACATGTAAATCATTTATGCTCTCAATTAAAGATTTACTCAACACCTCCAGTTTTTGCCTGAGATATGGATGGGAAAAAAACCCTGAAAACTGCTGCCTCTCTTCTGAGGTCATTTATCTTGTCATTTAAAGGATTATTCAATTTTGTTCTATATTTGACAGCTTATTGGCCTCTCAATTGGTTTTGGAATAAAATTGTGTATTCTTTTGACTTCACTTTCAGTCTTCTCTGCAGCCTAATGGTTTTCTTTCCCCTATAGCAGATTATTGTGTATCTTTTTCTTCAGTATTACAAATTTTTCCACCTCTTATTTTTTACTGTGTCTTCTCTTTCTCTCTTGTCATTATTTTTTTCCTTCGTGTCCATTCATTCCTCTGCTTGTGCTGATTTCTTTCCCCCAAAAGTAATCTTTGCTGTCATTGCTCTCTCTTGTTAGTCTCTCTCTTCCTTCACTTTAATTCATGTTCAATTCTCCTGACTCTGATTTCTTGTTTAGGGGCCTCAAAAGGACCACAGAAACAATTCATAACAATAACAAAAAAACACTGTCCAGAAAATGAAAGGAATAATGTGGTACATAAACTCATGTCAGCAAGGATAAATAATAATTAAAAAAAAAGGTGTGAATATGGAAGAGATAATCTAATCGCTTACTTAAAGCAGTTTTGATTGTGTGTGAAAGCAGAGCTGGCACATATTATAATACATAATTTCATAAGGTACAGTGCACCTGGGCCAGGATCATGACATATTGAAAAGGATGTTTTAGAAAGGCTTTTTGTATCACTATCTCTTTTTCTTTTGATGATTTGACCTTTCAACAGATCATGGCTGGTGAGGCTGCTTCTGTCTCTTCTTTTATACCCTAAGTTTATGACCCTACCCCTCTCTTACAACTTGGAGGCAAGACAAAAAAATGACATTACAAGAAACTATTATGCAAAGAGCATCAGACAGTAATGGGTTTTAACAGTATGGACCATACCTTGGCATAACCACAAACCTCATTCATGATTCAGGAATCATTTACTTTTCATAGCAGTGAATTATCTCTGCTTGAATTGTGCCTTCATCTATTAGTTAAAACTCATGTTGTAACCTAAAACTTTAAAATTAAATAAATAACTAAATTACCCTTACAGTACTGGAATAGCTGAATTGCAAACAAACAAATGAGCAAAAAAAGACTCCAAAGCTTTCCAGATGGCTGGTTCCCACTGATGTACATTTTTTCTCTGGAGCTTCAAAACATGTTTAAATTATGAAATTTGGTGTGATTACAAGAACTTGGCAAGCACTCATTAAGGTTTTAGTCTGAGGAGTGATACTACAGAGCTGGAGAACACAAGATGAGCAGTTGTGGAGCTGCATGGTTGTCCTTGTGTGTGCACAGCCTCATCAGTATGGCTTGTGAAGCTCAGCTCTCTGGTCCCCAGGGTCTGACTTTTTCATGTGCCGCCCTCCTGCTGTTTCCTTGGGCCAAACCCATCCTCAGCAGAGCTGGTGAAACTGGTGAAATTGCATCAATAATTTACTTGACTTCATTTGCTCAGAACTGCTTGCTTGGCATGCCCTGTGCTCCGTCCCCAGCTTCTGCCGAGCCCAGGTGACCCAGTACCTGTCTCTGCTCCTCACAGCCAGTGAGTGCCTGGTCTTGCTGCTCCAAATCCCTTTGTGCTGCTGAGGCAGAGCCACTGCTCCACAGGGAGAGCCCCTGCCTTTGCTGGGAGAGCAGAATGCGGGGAAAGGCTTGTGGGAGGCAGCAGTAGCAACAGATGATGGGAAGGAAAGTGAGGGGGAGTGGAGTATGACAGAAAAAGAAAGACAGAAACAATATATTTACTATCTGTTTTGAATATATTCTGAGGATGGCAATGATGAATTTTAATGAGTCTATCCCACCCTCCAGCCTGGGGTCAAGCTGACAGTCAGGATCAGGTCTTGTGCTCCAAGTGCAGGGGAAACTCACCCCACTGGGGCAATGGTGGGGATGAAGACCGGTGACCTTTGTGCCTCTCCCAGCAATTTGTACTTGAGACAAGTGGGAACCTCCCTTTGCATGTCAGGTCCTTCTGGCTGCAATCACAAAGCCCCTTTCCAGCTCCTTCTAGCCCATCCACTGTCACCTCCTTAGGGCCCTGCCACACAGCCTGGGAAGAAATTTGGCAGCTCCCTATTGCATGCCTGAACAAGGCTGCTAGTAAGGGCACCACACAGTTTTTCTGATGCAGCTTGTTGTCCAGGTGATGTTTGAAGGAAATTCTTTACCAGCCTGATACTGGAGACTGCTCCCCTCTTTATGGCAAGGGCAGATTGGTCACTGATACCTCAAGATTCACAGCTGTGGGAGTATTAGCTTAGAGAAGGGAGGGAGCAAAAAAACCCCAAACCAACCAACCAAAGAAAACTCCAAAAGTGGCTTTGTAGTAAAAAAAAGTTATCCTTGGACTTAGCAAGAATATTTTATTACAGTATTGTTGTGTATGGTGTGTTGCTGCAGTCATCCCCTGCTCAGCACCAGACAACAGACAATCTGAATAGACTCTGAATAGACTCTGAATTATTCAGCTGTAGTTTAATTATTCAGGAAGAGGATGTGGCAATGATTCATGTCCAAAGGAGGGAGGAAGGTAACTGCAGTTCCCCTGTGCTAACCTGGTGGACCTTGTGTGATCCTCACCTCACTGGTCCCCAGGGACTGCTTTGGCAGTGCACTGATGTTG
This sequence comes from Pseudopodoces humilis, assembly GCF_049639895.1. Taxonomy (NCBI): domain Eukaryota; kingdom Metazoa; phylum Chordata; class Aves; order Passeriformes; family Paridae; genus Pseudopodoces; species Pseudopodoces humilis. Next base: position 4,659,831 of record NC_142202.1, read on the forward strand.
CATTTGTGCTGCCTGAGTAAGTGCATGCCCTGCAGCAAGCAGGTACATAAGCATTCAAGTGACCAACCTGCTCTGTACCTATCAAAGTGTGGTTTGCTGTCTGCTCCTCGGATTTATTGCCAAAAGACAGTTCCTTTGGGGCTCAACCAGCTGCTATCTTATGCATTTGTGGACTCCCGCCATGTGTCACTGTCAGTATATGAATTAAAAACAAATGCTGGAAGTACAGGGAAGAGAGAAATAACAGCATAGAAGGAGGAGATGTGCTTAAGCCCACGCAGTGGACTTGGTGTGACTCCTTTCTAATAACTGACTGTCCGTCAAGTCATGTAATAACCTGCAGATGGCTCAGCAGTGGGCGGCATTAATATCCTTGGGCCCCTCTTGGCACACAGGTGCCCTGCCCTGTCCTTCCACCTTCCCCTTTCACCAGCAGACAGCCTTGCCCCTTGTTGCTGTCAGGTGAAGCGCACAACAGGAATTTGCTGTCACACAGAACATGGCTGGCTGGCTCCCAGGGGGCTTGTCCCCCTCCCCTGGGTGGGGAGCAAAGACAGGCGAGCCCACCTGACTTTTTGCAATGGTACCAGAGCAGAAACATGACAAGTGGCAGAAGAATTGAAGTATCACAGCTATTCAGACAGTGTGCTGATGTGATTTGATTTTTTTTTTTTTTGTTTATTCACTATTCTATCCAGAATCATGGTCTGACTACACACACTGCCATTTTCAAGGGCCATCTCTGATGTTGAAGCAGTATGGAAACTCCACAAGTACTTAAACTTGCATTGTCCAAATACAGACACAGGTGACATCTAAATGCTTTCTGCACCTTAGTAAGATCAGTGACATCATCCAAAAACTCAGAGAAGCTTTAAGAGAAAACAACCTGAGCCCTGGAAAAGGAAGAACAGGAACGTGTCTGTAGGAGGGGAAACATACAGAGTGATGTTATTGGTTACTTTTCCTAGAAGATCTAATGGAAAATACAGAGAAGCAGATACAGAAAATGGGTACAGGCATCTGGAAGGGACCTTCCACTGCAAGCACTGTTTCATACAATCCATGATAAAACCACAAACCCCACAAGCTGAAGAGTCCCTAGACTTCACTGTTTACATTGGAGGGCTAATGCAAAAACTTGCTGCTGATGCTAGAGAGCAACTTTGGATGTCCCCCTGAAATTCACTGATGGTGAATTTACCCTGTTATTATAAACAAATCACAAGTGGTTAGATACTAGGAAAATGGGTTTTGAAAAGCATGTGATGGGACTGAACACAAAGGACTGTCAACTACAGAACTAAAAGTCACACAGGAAGGTTTGTGGGTTGGACAGCTTTAGTCTTCTGTGATTTCTTTAAAGTCTCTCTTTAGACAGAAAAATCCTGAACTGAAAAATTCTTGCATTTTGCATTAATATTTAAAGCAGAGTACTTCTGAGTGAGCACAGATTTGTTACAGCTTATTAATAAGTTTTCCTTTACAATTTTTTAAAGAGCATTTTTTACGTTAACCTGCTTGTCTTTCTAGACATCATTTACAACACTGAGTGCTGTCCTTTCAGCCTCATCCAATACTCTCACGATTTCCTTGCAGGCAATGCCAACCCCCTTCAGCTCTCCTGAACACTTAGGCAAAAGTCAGCTTGATTTGCACCCCTGCAGACACTCAGCTGAGGAGGGGGAGCAGAAGCAGGTTTGAGAGCTCAGCAGGCAGCCCGAGTCTCACTGGCCATGTAAGTACACGGAGGGTGAGACTGGAGGTGAAGTGCACTCTGGCATACACTGGGGCAGTGGGGCTTTGTTCTTCTCTAGACAGGAATGAGGAATGAGCTCTCAAAAGTGAGAAAGGAGCCCCAAGGCTCCCTCCTTGGGCTGCTGAACCTGGCACATCGCAAAGTCTGGCAGCAACAAATCTTGTTCAGGTCATGGTGGATGGGGACAGGCATGCTGATGAAGGACAGAGCCCCTTGTCTTGCACACATAAACCCTGACTGGCTCCTTGCCTGAAAGGCTGAATAGTACTGTGCTATTTTTGATACTGATGCCATTTCTTTGGAAGGTGGAGATACCTTACTGGTGCCTTAAAAGATACAAAAAGTATTGTTCAATGCTAAATTTAATTTCTTGCCATTATTCAGGCAAAGAAACTCAACTCCTTTTTTTCCCCGAACATCCAAACGGAAAAACACAATCTTATTAGCAGCATTACCCTGAAAGATCTGTTTTCCTCCCTGCTGCATTATGCAGCTTCTGGAGGAACTCTTCTCAAGCCCTGTGTTTCTGTAGTACTGCATTCAGAAGACCTGAAGCACAAGCCTGAAGATAAATATATCCCAGCACAATGAAGAGCCTAATTAGCATCCCAAATAGATCCACTATGGCACTCTTGATTAGTAATATTCACTCCTTTTAATAAGAAAGACCTCAAAAATAATAATTGCAATGTCTGTCATTAATATTATAGTGTGGGCAGAGGAAAAACATTCCCTTTGTTCCCACTGATTCCTATTATATCAATCTTTGTATGTGTAGCTCCCTGAAAAGCCTAGGAGGAAGCTAACAGTCTTCTTGGAAAATGATCATAGATAATTTTATTTTATAATAAATCAAAGATCTGATACTGGAGGAAATTTTGCTGCTTCAGAGATCCAGCCTTCAGTAAAGTAACCTCAGCTTTTTCTAAATCAAAGCATTTGATGGAATATGGGTGCGCAAAACAAAAGGATCACAGCTGATATAAATAATTTGGACCATGAAGGTCTGGAACAGGATGGTGCTTACAGGTGTGGAAAGTTAACAATATTGAGCAAAAAATATACAAAAAAGGACAGTTTCAAGACTAAAATATCTTTTATTTTCCTGTCCTTCCTAACCAAAATATTTGTGTAGCTGAACATTTTGCAAGGGAGAGCTGGTAGAGACATCTACAGTTAAAACAGCCAAGACTTCCAGTATTTTGCCAAAATTTTAACTACCAGATTAAAATAGTCCAAACTTGCTGTCTGCCTCAAGCTGCAACAAAATAACCCAGCAATGTTCACAAAAACAGTTATGAAAAAAATCAGAAGTATTTTTAAGCAAAATTATTCACCCCAGCTTAAGTATCTGTCTACTTCAGCCTGTAATTTGCCCTTTGAGTGACCATTTGATTACCCTTTTTGCCTCGCTGATGCTCAAACCTGGCTGCAGAGTGAGACCTGGAAAATCACTGCTCTAAGTGGATGCTTTGCTATTGACTCTGTGGAGCCAGTGTTTTCCCCATCAATACCAACCGCAGCACCATTACTGGCAGAGGATAACACATCCAGAACAGCCTTGTGGCAGCAGGGGCAGCAGCCACGCTCTCCCTGGGGAGAGTGTGGATGTAAATCCATGTAGCTACATGCACTGGAGCTGTTTTGTACAGCATCGAGCCCAGGTTAATAAACCACACTTATAATAGCAATTAATTATGCACGTGAAACTTATTTAGTATTCAGTGTCAACATATTTAACTAGAACCATCCATGGTAAGAAATAAAATAATCAATGACCTGACTAAGAGGTGGCATAAATCAGTGAGAAGCACACACAGGTTAGATCAACAGAGGATCTGTCAGAGATTGTCTGTGAACTAATAGCATAGAACCTCAGCTTCAACATTGTCACTGAATTTTGCAGGTTCAGACTCCAATACCTACCATGTTTCTATGCCTATTGCCTGCTTTGAATCGCTGCACATGCTGATGTCCAAGGAAAATTTTGCCTTACACATCCCAGGAATAAACCACTGAGAATTAACTCCTTTGGGTGGATGTTCTAAGACATAGTGGGGCTGTGATTATAAAACATCCCGCACCCTTGTGTCAGAGAAGAAATAACATTAGATCATATTACTTCACCAAAACTTCAGTGTGTTTGGAAAAATATTTTTCACTCTGAATATGCTGCAGATTGAGAGGGTTCACTCAAGCAGTGAAGGCACTCTGTTTTTTGCTGACTACTATCAGATGAGGTAGCACTCTACATTTATGAGGCAACCATTTTAAATGCACCAGGTTTCAGCTCATTACTGCAGAGGTTAAGACTGTTCTGCTGTGTTTCCTGGGACATATTGTTTTCATCTGATATGAATTGTTGGCACAGTTCATCCTTCCCCAATTTTTTTTTGCTAAGTTGTGACGGTGAAATCTTTAGCATTTGCATATGTTTATATTTAATGCCCCTAAAGCTATAACTACCAAACATTGTCCTCTTGGAAGAAAACTAAACAGGACAGCTGTATGTTGTCCACAGCAAGTCAGCCTAAGAACTAGCTGGAAATTTGGAGGTTCTTGGATTCACTCCTTACTTATCCCTAAGCAGCCAAGTCACATTGCTGAAGTCAGGAGGGAATCAGTGGAGAAACAAAGATGAGACCCTTGTCATCAGTTATGCTGTGTTTAGACATCCAACTGTGTAAACAGTTGTACCACAACAAAATTCACAGAAGTGGGAATTAACCTTGGTATGGCAGCCTGACCCAGCCATTTGCAACCGTGTGGGGAGTTTGAGACCCTTCATGTGGCCTCACTTTCTGTGACTTTAAACATCTTTTAGTGTGAAGAACGCTTGCTGTTAAAACTGACAGTGTCAGTACTTCTGTTTCCTTGCAGACCCAGGGTCCTGACACAGGTTCCTTTGATTACTGCCCTTCTTTCAGTGAACCAGCTAGGTCAGGGAGTCACAGCAGAAGGGGAAGGACTGTTTGGGAAAGGACAAAGAGCAGCTTTTTCTAAAGAAACTATACTTCCACTAGTTCTGAGATGCCACTACTTGCCTGCATTTCATGCAGTTACCCAAACATTTCATGTCCCTACATTTTGCTAACCTTGTATTAAGAACAATAATGAAGGTAACAGGCCTAGTTTTACCCTAGAATAAAATCGCCTTGCACAGGTAGGCAGCCATGACCTATAGTCATGTAGAAGCCATTTTTTGGGAAAATGAGTTAAGAAATAATGGGAAAAGCCAAATAGAGTTGTGGGCCAGAATAACAATGTCAGTGCTTACAGAACTGCCAGCTCTAGAGATCTGAAGAGAAACCACACAGGGATTCCTAAGGAGAATCCAATACTGTTTTCTAGCAAGTAACTGATTATGCCTCACTGGAATTAAAATACTTTTTTGTTACTACTTATGTAATAACTTAATTTACATACAACCCAGTGGCAAAAAGAAAAAAAAAACAAATCAAAGGAAAATAAAGTAATGAAAAGGACATGGAGCACTTCATTTGTGTAGCCACAAATGCATCCATCTCCCATTCATTTAGAAGCAAACACTTTGGAACCACAAACAAAAAACCCTCTTCACTAACCCCCGTCCATCTGACATTCAAGCTGATACCCTCCATCTTTAATGGCTATAATTGCTGCTCCCATATCCTGTTAACTAGAACCCTTTAGCCCTGCCAGCAGTACTGGCCTTCATCCAGCTCACGTGCTTCTCATTCAGGTTCCTTTGTTATTTCCTTCCTGCACCTCCTTTGGCGTGATACGCCCACCCCAGCCCTCGCTGCAGCCTTGCTGCCCTTCATGGATTTCTGAAACCCTGCCTCTGCCACCGTGCCCATGAGGCATTTCTAACTGAGGATACTTAAGCAAACACAAACATCTGCTTAACGCAGCACTTGCCTCGGCTACAGAACCCCTCTGAATGAGGTCTGCTCTGCTGACAGCCTGTCCCTGGAATCACTTGTCAGCCTTGCTGCTGTTCTCAGTGCCCCCTTTGCTTACTTCTTTGATAGGGGCAGGTTGGCAGCTCTTGAAGGAGATAAAATATTTTTTTAATCACATCCTAGTACTGGTGTAGGGATGGGGGCTCTCATTCCAAGCTTGAATTTGTTCCGTTTATGTTACAGGATAATCTAGCCCGAGATCTTGGCTACTGCGTTACTGGCTCGAGTAGTTCATGGCAATGCAACGCTCTTTTTATGACTAGCAAAACCATTCCAGATTTTCCTCCGCTGTTTCCTGAACTCACCCTGGATAACTTCTTATCTGAAGCTTGCTGCCTCTCCCGAGACCAGCTCTCCGTGCCGGTGTCCCTTCGGAGCGGTCCCACACGTCCAAACTCCACATTTCACAGTTCACTAACAAAGTCCAAGAGGGCGGGCTGCAGGTGAACAGGGATGGGGAACCTACTCGGCCTGGAAAGCTCAGCAATTTATTTGGTTTTGTGGGGGTTTCACGGCTTTTTTTTTTTTTTTTTCTTGACGGGGGAAAAATCATTTCTCTTGAAATCATGAGGAGATGGAGAAAGCTGAGACCGGGCACACGGTGACAGAAACAGGGGAGCACAGGGAAGGCACAAGGGCAGTCCATGGCAGAGGTTTGTAGACAGCCATGAGCTATGAAAGGGCTGGCCAGGGGCTATGGGAGAGGGAATCCCGCGCTCAAGAGCACCCGTGCTGCCTTGTGCGCTGAGCTCCTCCAAGGCTCACTCCAAATAAACCTCAACTGCAATTTTGAGACCAAGACTGCGAGACTTTGGGAACCCTCCAGCGGCCTCCGCAACATCCCCTTTCTCCCGTCGGCTGCGTGGAAAGCAGCAGGCCTGGCGGAGCCCGGGAGCACACGGGGGAAGGGGGATTTCCTCCCTGCCCTTTTCCAATACGAGTAGTAACCAGAGGCGCGCCGGCGCGGGCATCCTCCGGGGGCACGTGTGCGGTACCTGCGGGTGCCGGGCAGCGCCGCGGAGCCTCCGCGCCCGGGGCCGTGCGGGCGGAGCCCCGCGCCCGCGGCCCCGCCGCCCACTTGCCATGCGCTGCCCGCAGCCCTGCGCGGCGGCGGGGGGAGCCGGCGGCCCGGCCCGGCCCGCCCAGCACAGGCGGCGGCCGCCCTGGGGTTTCCCCCGTCCCTGCCGCGTCTCTCGGCGCTGCGGGGGTTGAGGCGGGCGCGGCGGCGGGGGAGGAGGGAGGGGAAGGGAAGGGAGGGGGGAAGGAGGAGCCGCCGCCGCTGTGGGGCGGGCGGGTCGCACACACACATACAGACACACACATAGACACTGGCACAGCGTGAGGAGGAGGAAGAGGAGGAAGCAGCCTCGGCGCCTGAGGTAAGGGCGGCGGGAGCGGCTACCATTGAGGCGGGGGGGACGGGGGGCTCTGTCCGCGGCTTCGCGCCCTTGGCGGGGAGTAGCGCTGCCCGGCCCCCCCCGCGCCGGGCCGTAACCTTGGGCTCCCCCGGCCGTGAGGGACGGGCGCGAGCGTGTGGGGCTGCCACGAGCGTGTGGGGCTGTCACCTGTGAGGGTCTGTCGCCGTGTGGGTCCCGCACATCCGTGTGGGGCTGCCATACGTGTGTGCCGGTCACATACGTGTGTATGTCACGCGTGTGGCTCTGTCGTGCACGGGTGCGTGTCACATAGGTGTGTCCGCGCGCCGTGCACGGCCGAGTGTGACACGCATGTAGGGCTGTGCACACACACGTTCGGCTGCGTGTCACGTTCTCGTGTGCCTGTGCACACACGCGTGGCCGTGTGCTCCATGGCAGGCTCCGTGTGTGGGTCCCTCCGTGTGTGCGCCTGGAGTCTTCCCCTCATCTTCGCTGCTGTAGTTTCTGAGTGTATCCGGATTTTGTCAGTGCTGGGCGGTGTGACAAATGTTTCTGTGTAGTTAAGTATAACTTTCTTTCAGTTTTTTTCTTTTTCCTTTTTTTTTTTTTTTTTTTCTTTTTTCCTGGGAGGAAGGCAGCCTCACCTTTGAAGACTGATTGTTCTCTTTCATATATATCCTGAGTTCTCTGGGGATACAAGTGCTCCTGTTGCCTCTGTGTGGTTATAATTTACAAGACGTTTTTATATCACGTAGTGCTAATTTTCAAAGCAGGATGCAAAAGCAATGTTTCCATTTCTATTCCATAGCCATTCCAAGGTTGTGCACTGTATTCCATGCACGACTTTGAATTATGTGCGGACACCTGTTACTTAATCCTGTTTATCCTTTCCAGTTACAGTTATCCAGCCTTGTCTTCTTTTTTTTTTACTAATCTTAAAATAAATTACAAATATTCTTTTAGGTTGGCATCTATTAGAAACCCAGGGATCTAATGTGCTTGTGAGGTATTTAATGTGCTTCTTAGGTAATACTTTCTCAAAGGGGGATGATTTTAGAAAGTTATAGAATAATCATTATCTCAGGGGGAGTTTATATAATGTTAACATGTCCATGGGGATGTATCTGTAGGAAAGGTGGATGGTAGGGGCTAAACAGAGTCAAAGTCTTGCACATTATAAATCTTCAGTGAAGTGTGCATCGTCCTCTATTAACATGTAAATAATATTTGTGTTTCTCAAACTTCTTTTGCTGTTGAACCATGGAATTTTTGGTTTAATAATAGGTGTTAACGAGGGTCTTTGGGAAAACATCACATTTTGGATCCTACGAGGGGATGGAGCAGATTCCTTCATAACACGTTTGTCTTCAGGGTTGTATTCTGGAGTTTAACTGTGCAGTGTTAGCAAGCTGACACTACTCACTTCAGGTTAATTTCTCCAACTTCTGGAAGTGTTATGGCCTCAGTACTTGCAGGCTTTCACCAGATCAAGGGTACCTAATAGTGCCACGTACCACAAAATAATTACTGTTATACACAGCCAAGCAATTTTGTATTGTACAGAGACAGTTCCTAAATATGAGTTGAGAACAGATTTATTCCTCCCTGCGACTGGTAACTTCATGAAGTAATTAAAAATAAATTACAGAGCTCTAGGATGAGAATTCTCTTCCACAACCATTAATACCAGTGTGCCTTCATGTGTCAGTTTTGATTCATCTCTTGATGATATTGCTAAAAACCATGTATTGATAGGAAAGTCAAACCCCTGGTGAAAATATAACTGCGTGGCTGTCAAAATAAAATGTGAGGATCTGATTTGATTGCTGGCTGTGGATATGCACTTGGTAGAGTAACAATGCCTTTTATTTTAAAGACATGCACCCACGCACAGGAGCTTTGTTCTAAAATAGTGTTTTCTGTCATGAATTTATGCATAACCTACGCTCACTGCTTTTTCTTAGAATGCAGGGAAGACAGAACCTTGCAGGGGAAGAGAGAAAGACCAAAAGGGCAGGAAAGAGAAGTCATTTGAATTTCCCTTACTGACAGAGGAAATACTTCTTTGTTATTTTTCACACAAAATATTGTGTTATTTTCACCTTTTCAAAAACAATGGCAAGTTGTTTGGGCTTGATATACACTGCTGACTTCTGTTGCAGATTTTGGGCATTTGTTCCAGTAATATCTGGCTGTGATGGTGAACTTGGGGCTGTGCTGGAAGTCTGTCAAGTATTTGTTACAGCTGTGTAGGAGCTGATGGCTTCATTTTCACCAGGCTTAGGTATACCGTGTTGAAAACTTGTAGGGATATAAGTTTTGTGCTCACCGAAATGACTTGTTTTATATTTCTGTTTCATTTTTTATCTTGTCATTTTTTGTGGGCTTTTCGAATTTTTTGCTTTCCTTGGTGGTTTTAACAGCTCAATTGCTATTCCTTCCTCTTCGTAGTTTGCCAGAGACTGAAGTCTGAAACTGCTGTTTTAATATTTCCCTTAAAATTGGATTAATCTCTTTTCTAGAGGAAAGGGAGGAAGGGACAGAAGAGTACTTATGAGAATTTTAGAAATGAGAACCAAAACTTAATGCAGGCATCTTACCTAAGAGAGACTACTTATGAAAATTGTACCTCATTGATTTTGGAAAAGACTGGTTTCCTCTGTAGTTTCAATCTTCTGTCCCATTAGATTTTGGGAAGTGTTGTAAATTGGTTTAGAAGTGAAATTTTCCAAGTCATAAAATCTCTGGTTGGTTGTTAGTGGAAATCATTACGAAGGGTTGCATAAGCATTATTTGTAGGATGGCTAATCAGCAGCCTGGGCTTACTTCCATTCTCTAATAAATAGATGCATTGTGCTACTTCAAAAATTGCAAAATTGATGGCTTGAGTACATTTACTAATTTTGCAAGATATGTAATGCATCTGCTTTGGGGAAGACTCTTTGATGTCTGCAGAAGTTGCACACAGTGGAGGTGTTTATGATCCAGCCAGTTAACTCTTCAAAAATTTTTTGATTATACTATTTAGGACATCTTATTCTTATGAAAGATTCATGCATAGCACCACATCAAAATTACCTATGTGCACACATCAAAGGCTCAGGTAGTTTTTATTCGGCAGGACTTTCTGGGAGCAGGTTTCATGGTCCTCTTTTTCCTCTCAGAAAAAGAAGGTGATTTTTGGACTTTGTATTCCAAAGAGCTGACCTGTAGAGGCTTAGAATATATGGGATATCAATGATGTAAATACCAAGGTACTGTGCTTTGGCATTAGCCAAATACATTGCTTATGTCTTGCCCTGTGAACACTAAATTATAAAAATCTATCTTGTTGGTCCTCACCCATCTTCTCATGGTGGTAGTACCTTCTGGAAGTTTAGTAAATATGTCTCAAGAAGCTTGTGAAAGTGTGGAAGATGACAGATTCCCAGCCATTCTGGAATGAATTAATTAGGCCTAGTAGTAAGTTCCTTGTTCCAGAAAGACATGCTAATGTATCTGAGTGCCTGGAATAGGGTGCCACAACACGGGGAAGAGCATCAGAACAACCCTTCCACCGCTGTCCTCAGAGCACTGATGCCAGGAATCTGCAATTTTCAGGGCACAATGCTCCCAAGCGGTTTCTGCGATTCACAGAAATAGATGGTGCAGCATAACTGTGGCTTTAGAGATTCCTCTCCAGCAGACTTCTGGGTGATGGGCTGCTGATGTCTTCCCTGCAGGGACCTTGGAGGAAAATCAATACTTGCATCCCCTCCTTTTGAAGATCAACATCAGCTTGTACGAGGTAGGGAAGTGCTGTGGCTTCCTCTGTCAGTTTGTTGAGCAAGTCATTCTATGTATCAGCCACTGAAAGAAGTACTTGTTAAAGTTGTACCTGTGCAACAGCAAAAGAATCTTGATTTTTGGAGAAGAATGAGACAAAACCTTCATCTTATTCTCTGAAGAGCCTCCTAGCCTAAGAAGTCATAGTGTTCTGTTTCCCTTGTTACAAGTTTTGGAGAAATGGTATTTGTGAGTTGTTATAATGTTTCATTTCACCTTTAGAGTTCTAAGAAGCGCTAGTCAGTCTTCCTGTGGGAGAGAGCTTGTTCCTGGGGAGCGGTGTAGGTGTCCCTGAAAGGTTAGGTTAATGTGGTGTGTCTGCTCATGGAAAGGGAGACCTACAAGGTATCCAGCTTTTAAGGCCTTTTACCTGGTGTAGGTTTCTGTGGCAGATGGGGCTATTATCTGGATCTCATTGTGGTTTCCTGTTCTTTTCCATTCCAGAGTTGTTAAGCTCAGTCATGATCCTGTCCCACCTGTGGCTTATAGCTGGTCGTGGGACAGACAAACCATGGATACAACATGGAGCATCCCCTGTTTCCTGACTATCTTGCAGATGAATCCATAATCTGACTTTATGCAACTGCTCCACACTGCCTGATAAAAGTTCTATTCTATAACCCATAGTTGCTTCTGATTCCTCATAGTGAGCTTCTCACCTTTCTTTATGTAATAGCCAGGGATCAAGTGCAAGTTAACAAGCTGGTTGACAGCTGTCATACATCCAAAATTAGGGCCTTGCTTTCCATTTTATATGGGATGTATAGTTGTTCCACCATGAGGCCCTACACCTGGAGAGCTAAGAGTCCCTTGTTTGATCTTTCCTCAAAATAAGAGCCTGCTCCTTCCCCAGTAACAATAACTGTGAGCTTTAGGCAAATGAGGTGAGACAGCTGTTTGGAATGTGCTCTATTGTAAGGTCTGTTTGCAGAGTGGTTGAAATTGGTGTTGCTGAAGTAACGACGTGCCTTTGCCCTCTCAATTCTGAAGAAGCTGGTTCTGTTCAGTTGACTTTGGGGCTCTCACATTGTGACTCCCTTTGTGAGCCAACCTACAAGACCTTGAGCAGATGTGTAACATTACAGAAGCTGGATTTAAGAGGGACTGTTCAAATTAAGTAATCTGCATTGTTCCTTTGCAGATGTTGTACCAATAGACCGTTACTTGAAAAGTCTTAATCTAGTCTTGGTGTTTGTACTCCGTTGTTTTTACGTGCAACACCATCTGAAATTATGAAGATAAAAAATTTACAAATGTCACTGAGCTATCAAATAGTTACATAAAAGTAATTTATGTCTCCAGTTGGTCTAGCACTATGCCAGCCAAGAGGGAATATATATTCAGCTTCAGAAATGTTTGGGTGCACTTTAGTAAGGAAGAAATGGATATGGAAAAGGTATTAAAGAGCAGGCTCTTTATTCTTGAAGTTACAGATAAATATCCCTTTCTAACAATTTCTACATTCAGCCTGAGCACACATGTTCCTGCAGACTGGAAGTAATCAGCCGGGAGGTCAGTGACTAATAAAGGGGGCAAAAGAGAATAAGGACTCGAAAGGTTAATAAGGAACATCTCTCGGATTCCAGTGATCTAGAGTGTCCATGATTCTGTGAACACTGATGATGTGGAAAATAGCAAGTAATAAGGGAGTTCTGAGATGTAAGCTGTGGTCTTGAATGAGCTAGGTCAGATGAAAGAAATTCTCATACCAAAATGGCATTTTTTTTCCTCCTTGGTCTTGTAGACCATTCCAAAACTCTACAGGTTTTTCTGTTCCCATTTTTCTACTCCTTGAACATATTAATTTCCCATGCCTAAAATTGCCATGTCTCTCACATTTGCCTTTTGGTTTTCTTTTTTGGGAATGTCCACTGTTGATGTTGCTGCACGTGCTGTACTTGTTGCATGTACGGATGTTCTGTGCTTTCCTCTCAGCTGAGGCTGTGTGCTGGATCCAGGGTGCTTGACTCCATCTCTGCCATCAGACTGCTGCTGCCACTGCTAAAAGGAAACAAAGAGAAGAAAGGAATTGATAGCTGCAGTGAGAGCCTGTTTGTTTTGAGATACACAAATTAAGATAATTCATACAGAAATATTTTCGGTGAAGTGTGAGTTGAAATGGAATAAGAATGCCTTGTTGGGAAGTAGGAAATAGAGCCATGGAGTGGTTTCTTTGGCAAGGCTAACATGATCTGTTGAACCCAACAGAATTGGGTTGTTTTTTTTCTATGAAGAACTGTGATCATGGAAAGAAAAGCATTTCTGAAGAAGGCGGGGAGAGAGGCTGATGAATTCTCTGTAGGTTTGTTTGCAGAGATGAGAAGGAAGAACAGATCTGTTAAAAGAGAGGTTGGGTGGCATGGTGTGGTGACTGCAAGGTAGGCAAAGGCTGTTGGATGATTTGATTTTACTATTTGTTTTTCAGATGTAGTTCTTGAGGATTAGTGCAGATTAATTGGGTGCTCTGGTGATTTGGATTTGGAGAGCTGTACTGCATGTCTGACATCAGCAAAGAATAGACCGAGTAATTATTGTTTTCTGGTCTTTCAGCCTGTGTTATTTGTGTTACTGCTTCCCTAGCAAGATATGCTTAGGAATAGTTGTCATACATTAAATGACAAGGGAAGATGGAATGTGGTTGCAGCTATATCAGAGCAGATTGCAAATGAGGTGCTGCAGTCTGGCATAGGAGCTGTGAGTTGCAGGTAACGTGGATACTTTGGCACCCCCGCTTGGCTTGTCGTTTTCACACTGGAAATCTCCTGTATCCGTGGATGCTGCAGGTGCGGTGGAGCTCTCGGAAATTCCCCTCAGCGTGTCTGCCATCTCTCACATGATGCGCTTATCTGCTTTGATTGGAGAATCCCCGGGCTGGAGGAGAAGGTGGGGGCTTCGTGGGGCGGGGAGCGATGTGACCTGGGAGAACAACAGAGGGCTCAAATAGGGCAGCCCGGGCGGGGGGAGGCTCAGCTGCGGCTCGGTGTCCCGGGGGTGCTGCCGGTGCCACATTCCCCCAGGCACAGCAGCTGGGGCTCGGGGACCCTGGCGACCTCCTCTGCTCGGTCTGGGGCTGGCAGGAGCAGCCCCCGCTGTGCATCTGCGTTTGCCCAGGGGAAGGTCCTGGAATCTCTCTGCTGCGACTGAACTGATAGAGAGATTCATTTCCTTTTCCCCAAGCCCTTCAAATCTGGCAGTATGTAGCAGAGTCTGGCTGTTCTTTTTGCTGATGCTCTCGGTTTTGCCTATGAAATACAGAGTAGCTTTTTGATGACCTGTGACTGTACCAGGTGGCTGGGAAGAAAAATAACTTCTGAGAAGACCTTGGCCCAGGTGAGGACAAACTGGGCAAAGATTTTTCTAGTTGTACAGGTTTCTGCTTTTCTGTGTTCACACATCACTGGTATAATTTTGCTTTTCTCAAGCAGACTCCTGTCTACTTGGATGTGTCCTAAAGTATTGTGTATGTTTGGCTCCTCATGCTTCTAATTTTTTATTTTTTTTTCTTTACAAACTGAGAAAGTGCTGGAATTGGCATATGTGCCAAGCCTGGTAAACAGATGTTGATAAAATGGTCTCCTTTGAGATATCTTAATGAGAGCATGAGCTTAACTAGAAGAGCCATATAAAAATAGCTGGTGTGCCATTTCATCTGTTTGTCTTTATACAAGAAAGTGTCTTAAATTAGTCTTTGCATCAGGTAACAGAAGTATTTGCATTGCTTTTGTGGGAGTAATACCATCTCTTCCCCGTGGAATTAATGAAGCATGACACCTTGGATGAAGCATGTGGTACTTAACTGGGAGAATTAATGAGTTGGTGTGGTGCTGGTGGACTCTGTAACCCGTATGGGTGCTTCTGTGGATGGTTGTATGGATTGTGTGCTTGGGAGAGAGAACCACCAAAGGCACTCCCATGACCTCAGCTGCTAATGATGATCACAGAGAGGTCTGGATCCAACAGGGAGTGAAGGTGCACAGAGGCTTGGAGGGATAAGAAAGGCTAACAGCAGGATCAGTTCGCTGCATTTTGCTTTTATCTCTCCAGAGAGCTGGGTGTTCATTACTGTGGAGAAATGCTGGGTGTTCCTATTGCATGTTTCTGTTTGCTGGGTATGGGAGGGATAAATCTTCAGCTCTGCTGGTCTGGTTGAGTTCATTTGGAAGAATTTTTACTAATGAAGTTTGTACTGCAGAATTGTGGTCCCTGTGTGGTTAGAAGAATCACAGCTCACTTAGACCTCTATCTGGTAGTCTAAATCATGGAAAAAACCTTAATATTCTCTGCTGCATCTTCATTTTCAGTGCTAAATCTTTGGATTAGTTTCAGAAAAAGATGATCTGTTGGGTTTTGGCTACAGTGACAGTCTACCAGTTGATTTATTCAGGGTTTTGGGGGACAATTTTGGAGTTTTTTTTTTTTTATTTATTTATTTTTAAGGCACAAAAAACTTTGTTCTTATTTATAATGATTTTTTTGGTTTGTTTAGTGTGGATTCCTGTATATTAGTTTCTTACAGCTTTCTCGTGATGAACTAAAAACCTCATGTAACGTAACTGCATTTCCAGACGTGGGGAAATCAAAAGTATATGTTTGCAGTAATTCTTTGCTATACAAACACAGGTATTTATTTTGTAAATGCTTCTTGTATTTTAAAACACATGAGGTGAAAGTAATACTTTACAGGAGTAGCTGTGAATTGGCATGAAATAGGTTACTTCTGAAAAAAAAAGTGAGCTTTATTGCTGGGGATTTTTTTTTAAAATAAAGTCTGTGGCACTTCCGTTTTCAAAACTAAATCAATCTGCCAAGAATTGCATACTCTGATTTATATACCTTTGATTTAGTTATGCTCAGTTTATAAACACTGCCTGGTAATCTTCCCTGATCTCATCCTGCCTTAATTTTTAATTTACCCTTGAAAAGATGCTGCTGACTTTAATCTGAAATAACCACCTCCCCTCCCCACAGCAGAATGATTGAACAATAATATTGTGAAAACAAAGATCTAAGTGCAGCTCTCAGATATCTGACACATTAAAAACATCAATTGAATTGATCTGAAATTATGTGAAAAAACATACAAGTAGTTTTTTTGGTAATTTTGAGTCATCAAATGATTGATTCTGTGAGTGATTTTCCATGATTCAGGTGCTGAGCAATGTGGCGATACTTTGAGGCTTTTGAAAACTGGAAAACAGTTTTTGATCCTCACAGGTAGAAATGGCAGAGGAAATTGCATTGCTGTGTTAAGAGTTACATTATTTGGTTTTAAGGAATTGACTCCATCCCACTGTAGTTTAATGTCAGAATGTTAGCTGGGTATTTTCTTTCTCTTGTTTTTAAGTGCAATTGTTTTCCTTACAGAAGACAATAATAGTACAAGATATGAGACTTTTTTTTTTCTAGTCTTTTTGGGGGTTTAGTTTTTGAATTATTGAATTTTCACAGAATCAGTTAGGTTAGAAAAGACCTCTGAAATCATTGAATCCAATCTATGATGCAACATCACCATGGCATTGAGTGCCACGTCCAGTCTTTCCTTAAGCACCTGCAGGGATGGTGACTCCACCACGTCCCTGGGCAGCCCAGTGCAATGTTTAATCAGATTTTCACATCTTTTTTTGGGCACAGCCATTGCTGGGCCCAAACTTCCCCTGGTGCAGCCTGAAACCACATCCCCTGTCCTGCCACTGCTTTCCTGGGAGAAGAGGCTGACCCTCACCTGGTTACAACCTCCTGTCAGGCAGTTGTATTCCCTCAATAAAGGGATACATCTAAAAGAATAGCCTGAACCTTTAGCAGCATTTAAATGCTCATTAAGATCTTCGTGAATAATTTGAAATTTTAACCAAAATTTGGATCTTGAAGGTGTTGCTTCACCTGGTTCATTTGAAGGATCTGTGGAAGCATTTCTTCAAAGCATTAGTGGAAGTAATTGTCAGAGTAAGGTGTCGGTTTTGTGGGGGTTTTTCTGATACATGCAAAAATTTCAAAATTGTAGACTTACGGTTTTTTTTTCAGGTGAACCACATCTCTTCCTTAAAAAGTGATTGGTAATTTAAATTACAACTACTTTTCTAATGATATCTCTTGATTTCATAAACCATTACCTGAAATCCTTCAGTTACTGAAAATCCAACTTAGAGTTTCAATTAAAAAGTGCTTCTGTATACATGAATATCACATTAATTACACAAATAAATTTCTGGCTACCTTTCGTTTTGTAGAAGTTAATGAAAAGATAATACTCCTCAGTTCATTTAAAATCATTTAAAGGAAGTCTTATTTAAGCATGACTGAAAGTGGATTTATCATTTTCTTCCTTCCATCTCTTCCTGCTATCATCACATCTTGGGTTTTAGAAATTAAAGAATGTTGTCTAAAGGGCTTTGGCAGAGAATGTTTTGCTTATCTCAGTGGTCTTCAGTCCAGCTGGTAATTAGCACTTTTCTTAGTGACTAAAACATAGTTTTAACAAGATTCGGTGCTCTTCCTTTTCAGCACTATTGACAGAGCGTGGGTGTTGCAAGCAAGAAACCTGAGTCCATTTGAGCCTTGTATCTCAAAATTCGATTCAAAATCATCCTGCCTGTCTGAGGGGCCTTTTGGATGGTTGTTGAAATTTATCTGTTCGCTCTTACTGTGATACTGTTGTGACTGGGTTTGTGCATCTGCAGTTTTATCGGGGATGATTCATAGGCCAAAATGGTGTTTGTCCACTTAATGCTTCATTCCTTTCCCCTTTCAAAGGGAAAATAATGGGGAAAAAGCTATTCTATCTGATAGATAATAGCTTCTCTTTTATTGTTTGGCAGTGTGTGGGGTTTTTTTTTTTCTTTTTTTTAATCTTGAAATTTGACCTGACAAAAGAAAGGTAATGAGAATCCAAATAGTGTCAGGACTTGGCAGGGGGATTTGCTGTGTATGAGGAAAAAAACTGACCTGAGTACAGCACACTGCAAGTGCACAAACCCAGCCCTTCAGAGCTGGAGATTGATTTAATCAATCTGTAGTTTTTGCAGGTGGAATAGTTAATCTGAGAACTTAATTTCAGAACTTGTTCCCTACGGTCTACACATCCAATGGGGCTCCGATTATCCCTTCCAAAGCAAAGTGTATATCCACAAAGTTGGCTCAAGCCTTCTCATTTGTAAGTTCAGATGTCAAAAACTTTCACTCTTTAAGGATGGAGAGGTACTGGTGGAATTTTAGATGACCACATTGAGACCCTTATAATTTCAAAACAAATTTTTAGCTCAATTTCAGCAGAGCAAGGAGTAGCTGTTAGGACACTTTTGATCCTGTAGGAGGAATGATGATATTCCTGGGTTAGGACAAGTAACCCTTCGTGACACAGGAGGAGAGGGGCACAGACAGAATGCTGTTTGTTGCTTGGTATTGTTTTGATAATTCCACCACCTGACCCCCTTTCACTCTCTCCCTCTGTTTTGGGTATGGGCATAACAGGTCGCACTTTAAAAATTAGATTTTTGTTCTGAAGCAGGACTTGGGTTAAATATAGTACAGCACACAC
This sequence comes from Pseudopodoces humilis, assembly GCF_049639895.1. NCBI lineage: Eukaryota > Metazoa > Chordata > Aves > Passeriformes > Paridae > Pseudopodoces > Pseudopodoces humilis. Next base: position 4,678,269 of record NC_142202.1, read on the forward strand.
CCTTACTCACAGTGTTCTGATTAGGTATTTTTCAATATCTATCTTAAATGTCATGATAATGCCTGACATGATGGCTCACTGTCTTTTGAACCATGAGATCCAGAGCAGATTTCATCAGTGCACATCAAAACAAGTGCATAGTTCCAGCCCTGAAAGTATGAACTGTAGTACAGCACAATGTAAATGTCAGTTCAGGAATGTGAGGTAGGTTTAGTACGATCCCTTAAGGATTCTTTGTTCATGGCCTAAATTGCAAGGTTTCTGGGGCAGGGACTATCCTTGCATTATTTATTTTATGGCATTTATTCCAATGCAGTCTTTATTATTTTTTATTTAACCTGCTTGGTGCCCATTTGCTGATACCTCAGATGAGAGAATACACTGCAATACAGCAGTGTTTTAATTAGAACATATATACAAAACTGATATATGCAGGTTAAGAGGAAATGGCATCCATGTTGTTCAGTTCAACGTGCTGAAGTACCTAAGGGTATAAAGCAGCTTTCAGACTATTTAATCACTCTATATTCCAATTGTTGAAACCTTTTTTTGTGTGGTGAGATGACTTCCCCAAAGCCTGCAGCCCATGTGTTTAGCAACAGGGATCCTGTTAAATTACTTCTTGACCTTGACTTGAAAATCAAAATGTGGCAAATCAGGGACATGGACAAGCTCTACCAACACAAACTCCCAGGGGTGCAGATTAATGTATGGAGCAAGGTATTGCTTACACTGCTCACACTCATGTGTCATGCAATATTAGAGGCCATTATCTTTAATACCTTTGTTATGCAACAGATCCAGTTTTGATTTGTAGCCCAGAAAGAGCAAAGTTTCAGTTTTAGAAGCACAGTCTGTTATAGGATATTTATCAAGCAGTCTTTTTGCGTATGGACACTGACAGCAGTCTTGCAGCAGAAATGACCGTGCGCTTCTTGGTGTTGTTTCTAAGTTTGAGGATTCCCTGTGTAAATCTTTTAAGTCAGAACATAACTCAGGAACACCCTTTTTTTTAATTTTATTGCTTTGGCAATGATATGGACACAGTCTGAATCAGCAAAGCTGGCTTAAAGGGACACTCAAGTGAAAGCCACATGTATGTATAAAAAGGAATTTTCTTTTGCAAATAATCAAAATAGCTGTAGACTTCAGGCCTTCCATTGAACATTTTAAAACTAATTTATATGTGTTGTGTCATTTATGTTTCCTCCTTCTTTCTTTGTGTTCTGTGAAAGGCACCAAATGGCAAACCCTGAACAAGCTCAACTGCACAGCTAGATGAGAAAAGAAATAGAAGGGGCTGGGCAGAAATTGTGAACTTACAAAACATATATCTAGAAAGATGTTTCAGCTATGCTAAAAATTATTTACACTTTGCAGTCTTGCAGCTCTCAGTGATCTAATAGTGGTTATGGAATCTCTCTTTTAGGCGTTGTACATATTTGTTAAAAATGCTCCTTCACCCAAAGAATTTATTGCAGTGGAATAGGAGGAGCTTAGAGCTGAACACAGTTTTTGGTATATAAGCAACAGAATAGAAGTGTGAAACATTTCCAGCTACATGTGGTTAAGATCAGCCTAAAAATTCAAGCTGCATGTTTTAATAATTTTTGATCAAGTGGGACTTCAAAGATTTTGACTTCCCTTTAAAGTGTAAATTTTTGCATTGGACAATGTAGCACAAACCAGCACTGGCTGCCATCAGATGAGATTTGCTTCAGTGCAGCTGGCAGCATCAGGCCCAGGATGTTTGTACAATGAAGCTTTGTAAACCTCCTCTGCAGAACTACAATGCTTTGATCTGTTTACTGGACAAATCAAAATTAAACTGATGTCTCCTTTTTTTTTTTTTTCTCTTTTTTTTCTTTTTTTTTCTCCCTTAGGAGAAACTAGCACTCAGGAAGTCTGGCTGGCTGTATCAGATTTTGCCCCAAGAAATTGCATGAGTTTAAAAAAGAGGCATTGTACTCCCAGCTTAATGTTTAAACTCAGTGTCAAAACGTTAGGGCAGAATAATGCACACTGATAATGCAAATGGTTTTCTTGGGTGGATTTCAACTCCTGTGCTAGTATCTGGGAGAATATGTTTACTTTCTTGCATCGAAATACCACACTACTTCCAACACAGTAATGCCACTTTCAGCTAGCTGGTTGTGTCCAGGTTCAGTGATAAGAAATCAAAATTGTTTTGAAATGTATCTCTATTTATTACAGTGTAATTTTTCTTTTATACTTCATATTATCCAGTGACTAAACATGTTTACTTTAAATGGGCTATGTGTTCCAGGTGGGTAGAAACAAAACAAAAGTGCGTTTGAGCCAGTTGTAATTAAATTTCAGCTCTGTACATTTTGTCAAGACAAGAAAAGCTGCTGGCATTTAAACCTTGCAATGCATTATGGAGTGACTACCAGTCAGATCCTCCTATGGAATCAAAACAAGTTGGAAAGCAGAGTGAGAAAGGAGAGAGATTTGTGTGAATTAAATGACTACAGCCTGTGGTTTGCCAGGCTCTGCTGCTTTTGTTGATGATGTCTGGTTATGTGAACTTCTTCCCACCACTTTCTTGAACTTGCAGCAAAGTGGTTTTGTGTGGTGTAACATCTGCTGGCATAAAAGTGCTTGTAAATAAATAAAAAAATCTTTGCTGTGCAGCCGAGCAGGAAGGAAAGAGAGGATGGAAAGGAGCGTTCTCTAGAAACACAGTTGGCTTTAGATATTAATAATGTTTTATGAAATAATTTTAAAAATATGACTGCCACAAAAAAGGGATTGTATGAAGAAGCTGAGTGCATCTATTTGGAAGAGTTTGCTGCTAAACTTTCCTGGAGGAGCATGCCCAAGTGATCAGCCATGTACTTGACCAAGAGGTTTCCATAAAATGATGGGCCCGATGTGTGTTATTTTGCACTGTGCAAAATAATCTTATATTATAGTATGGTATGTAATTATCTCAGTAAATATTCAGGGGGAAAATAATGCTTCTTAATCCCTTTCTCTTGCTGTTGTGGAGGATTGGTATAATAAAAGAGTAGATCACAACATGCTACATTAGAGCTGCTGGCCTACATTTCAGAGCAAGATTGGCAAGGAGCAGGCTCCCAGTTTCTTGAACACAGAGTACATCCCAAAAAGAATGATTAGGCTGCAGTAGGATTTATGTGATAATGCTGAGCTTTCCCTGGAGATACCAGATTTTATCTTAGTGATATGAAGTGCTGGAACTGCTGGCTTGCCGGCCTGAGAGGAGTATCCATCCTCTTCCCATCTTATCGCCTGCTGCATGTTCCCCAGTGCCTGCATTAGCTGCCTGCTTTTGATGTTGGAGTCTAGGCCTGCTCCTTCCTTTCTGCTCTGTTTGAATTATGGTGAGACACCCTTAAACTTTACTCTTGGTTGGAGTGCAGGTTTTTATGATAATAATTAATTTCATTGGTCCAAGCCGAGCAAAAGCATTTACCCGTAATTGACCTGGATTCTTTGTAATGCTGTAAATGAAGTCTTGGATTGTTAATGCTTTCATCAGCAGTGAGTAATTTCATAGATTGAAAACCTCTTAAACTGCAACATGATGATTTTGGTTCCAGAGAATTACTATAGGTGACTAAAAATTGAGTATAACTTTTTTTCCCCTAGAAAAAAAAAGAAAAAGGAAAAAAGGAATAACTTTCCTAAACCATAGCTAAAATTCCCTGCAGGAGCTGTAGGATAGTATATAATTACATCCAAGACACACTGCAATTCTCTGAGTCAAATTGCAGATTTTGTTTCTTGGTGCTGTTACATTTGCACACTGGTAAGAGTTTGTATTAACTATTCTATATTTCACAAATGCTGCTGTTATTTATTGCTTGGCTTAAATTATGTGGGGTTTATAATATAAATATAACTCATTCTCTGTAGAAAGAAGTCTAAAGGATTCTATTATCTGCACATCATTTTGGAGGCTGTACTTTATTATCAATTGATATGCTTTTCATTAAATGGAATCTCTGGGCTCCAAGTACTTGACATCACTGTGAAAACAGCCTGCCTGTTTCAGGAGGGCAGTGCCCTGAATCTTGCTCAGCAAACATCAGAGAGTGATTTTACCTTTCAGTTTGGTTATATGCACATTGATCCCGAGTCAAGAACTCTCTTGACCCAGGATTTCATGGCTGGAGGCAGATTTAGGACTTTTAGGGTAGGCTTTGTGTGGCAGTAATAAGGGGATGTGTGCTCTCTTTGATTAGTGAGTTTCTGACTTAGTGAAGCTGAATGCAACAGCCCTTGATAGAATTCTGTAGTTTCTGAAAGTGGTATTTTCCACCATGGTATTCCTATGACCATTAATTGTATTTAACCGTGTGGTTACCCGCTTCTTTTGTCTGTTTCGGGAGTCATACTCCCAGGTTTTTATTTACTTGGGATAAACAGCCATCTGTGCCTGTAGTCAGTGCCATCCAGGTCAGAATCGGCGCAGAAAGGTGCAGAGCTATCTGGTAGCTGAAGATGCTGCTGATCCTGAGTACACAAAATGTTCCAGAAAGATATGCCAGAGGCTCAAATTATGTAATGCCTCGAGCAGGAAGCCACTGAATTATGTGTGGAGTATGTCAGTGGCAACAGACTGATGTCCCTGGCAAGGCTCCACTCCAGGAAGGAGCTGGGCTTTCTCAGAAGCCTCACACGAGGGTGAGCGATGTGGCAGCGAGGCCCTTGCTGGAACAGCCTGGCCCGTGGAAGGCAGGAGCTGGTGGTGGCAGGGTACTGACACCACATTGCTCAGTGTGGTTTCCTGCCCCCAAGTGTGAGAATGACAGGGAGTTTTTCAGGTTTTCCTTTTGCCTTCTGTGTTTGCCTTTTCTGTTGCTTTGGGTTTTTTTTTTTCCTTACTCCTCGATCCTTAAAAAAAACCACAAAGAAAGAAAGAAAGGACCTTTTTAGAAACTACACATCCAGATTAGGGATATACAGGCAATTCATGTCTGAAAAATGTTAACAGTTGTGTGTCTAAAATTAACTAATGAGCTATGTTTGAAGTTCCTTTCCAGCACAAAATGAGTGAAGTTTTGGTAGGTAATGATCATTTCAGTATATTGACAGACTAAAATTGTCATGTTTAAATTAAGACTCTAATGGTCTTTTCTAAATTGGGTACTTGTACTTTGCTTCTAATTAGAATGAGGCAAAAGGTCCTTATTGGAATTCTAAAGTTATACTCTGGGTAGCTGAAGAAGGTGATTATCTTAACCAGGTGTCCATCAATGGGAAAGTCATAGTTTTGCGGAAGTGTGTTCCTGTCAGGTCATTCTCTCTGAGCATTTCAGAGTGACAGGTGAAAAAGAACCTTGAATGATGGATCCCTGTGGACGAAAACTTGTTTTTCGCTTGAAAATAAAAATAAAATAAAAAAAAATTGTTGACAAGCCCAGAGTCTTGATGAAGGTCATCCATCCTTTTGAGGGATTATGATTTAGCTGGGTCTTTTGCAAAAGTATATGCTGTTCTGGTAGGTTATAAGGGGGCTAAGTCATGAAGAGAGAGGAAACCCATGGGGTGTATTTAGGGTGACAGGAAAAGCCAGGTGACAAGTGAAGAAACATGTTGTACTTTACTGAACAATAGTGAAGAAATGTGTGTTGTGGCCAGAATGAACACTGGGTACATCAGAATTTGATGCCTCTAGACCTGCCGTGGTGTTCAGGTGCAGCTGAAATCCTGTGATACCTGGTCAGATGTTTGGGAAGCAAGGAACATCAGATTAAAGATCCTTTACAAAAAAAAACAGGCATCAAGGTACTTAAGAAAAAAAAAATATTTTTTTTCTTTGGAACATGAGAAAAATGAAAATTGTGGGGTTTTTTTGTAGTTTAGCCTTTACACCCAGCTCTGGAATGAAGGGCAAGCCCAAGGCTGCAGTTGCTGTCCATTCCGCCATCAGTTGCCCTGGTACTATGAACTACAAACTGCTCAGTGTTTCTGTAAGTGAGACTTCACTCTGGCTCTAAGTGTTTCCCTCAAAGAATTTACAGTCTTGCTGAAAGGGCCACTGGAGATTTTGGACACAAATAAGCTTCTGAAGAAACACTTAAGTGGTGGAAAGACAGAGAGAGAGATTTTTGGTATTTGCATAACTAAAAAGAAACTGATTTTCTTCATTAAATTTATGAGATTGTACTCATGTGTTTACATGGAACATGAGAAATTTCAGGGCCCAGTGGCAATTCTGCCCAGAAAGCTGTAGATGATTAAAAGCAGTCAGGAAGCAGGTTCTGTTTCTGGTATGTGCATTAGGGATGGTGGGATGCTCCTGATTCCAGTGAAGCTGGGCTGGATCTGACGCTGATGTAACCCTGTTGAAATCTGACCGCAATCTGCAAGAGAACAAGAATGTCTGAGGTGTATCTCTTATTGCAGACTAACAGAGTAGTTTGTATGCTTGAAAATATTCTTGTCATGTCTTTGTTTTCTCAGCACAGACGTGTTTTGAGCAGGGAGTTTATTTTAGCATGAAGTTGGCTCTAGTTGACCCAGAAGTGAGTGTAAGGATGCTTTTGTGTGAAGTTGAGAAGTCCTGGAGACCCAGTGATATCTTGTCATGTAATTATGAGCTGCTGAGGTCAGTCTGAAAAGTGTACCAGCAAATGAAAGAGTTTGAGGGATTAAAAAACAACTAAAAATTGAAATCACTGTGTAGTCTCTTACTAGAGGAGTGTGCTGTCGATATTTAATGAGAACGAAGTATGTAGCCATCATCCTCTTAGCATTGCTATTTATGATTTGGAACAACTTCTGTTTTAATAGACTGTTTTGGCAACTTTGGGAGGATTCAACAGAAGAGGAAACTATTTTCTTTAACTGCTCTCATTGCTGTAATTGTGATTGCTGTGGTTCTCGGTCCCTCTGGTCTCATACTCGGGGTATTTTATGTACCATGAGTTCTCAAAGACCCACAACATGCTTTGGCTTCCCTTGGCTGAGACACTTGTTTTTTACAATCTGTTTTTAATATTGGATTTTTTTTTATTTTTTTCCCCTCTTGTCATAAAACTTAAGCCTCATAAAACCGAAGAGTATCAGGTCAAATTTAATTCTGTGTGTGCACCTAATGCATATTGAGATGTTCTCAACTTTAGGCTTCAATTTACATTTTCTATAAAGGAAGAAAGATGAAGCTTGATGGAAGAGAGAAAAATACAGCTTCTGATTTAATGTGCAGGAGCTCTTGATAGAAATTAATTTGAAAAAGCAACAGCCAATTTCATATTATTTTCAATAATGCTGAAGATGTTTGTTTTTTTTATGAAAATATTGTCTCTTATAAAACATGGATTTCTAATCTGGATTTGGATTTGATTTCATTCTTGAGCACTCATTTTCATTCCTGTTTGTGTAAACCTGCTGTTTTGCTTGCTCAGGGGCTGCTGTTCTCATGTCCATTTTATATTGTGCTCATGTTACACATGTATTACAGATGGAAATAAATTGCATTTGTGCATTTGAAAAAAAAGGGGGATAAAAGGTGGCACCACCAAAGCAGCCCTGCCCACTTGTACTGCTCAGAGATACAGAAGTGTTGGATGCCCCTGTGCTGCCCCTTCCCCTGCAAAGATGGGGAAAGACAGAAGTGGATGCTTTCATCCTTCCAAAGTGTTGGCAAAAGCAACGGAGGAAATATATTCTAGCACTAATAACAGTGGCATAATTTACTTTTTGCCCAAAGCTGAGACCTGATTATATGTCTCAAAATAAAATGCTTTGTTTTCCCTGCTTCTGACACACTGATCCATCCTTGGTCTCCATTGTGTTGCTTTCTAGTTTTAAATGCTTGGAAGAAAGGGTACCATGTGTTCATATCACCTGCAGCTATGATCTTCTGCTTAAATAACAGGAATTTCAAAATAAAATGAACTTCAAACAAAAACTCACTGAGCACACTGTATTTGTTTGCTATAGTGTAAATATTCTGATCCATAAGGAGAAATTATTTCTGGGGGGAAAAGAAGGTCTTCAAGTAGTTTACTGTGATTTTATTATGTAATTAAATATGAATATGCACAATTAAGGCTTTTCTCATTTTTTTTTTTTTAAGGGAAAGGAAGACATTTTCTACAATGTGAATTTCTACAGAACAGTTTCTGATTTTCAAAAGGTATGCATTTCCTGTTCTTTTAACATTTTAATTCTGGTTTTTACTAGATTATTTACTTCACATTTAAAACATGGTTTACCATTGCAATGCTGCACTGTCCATATAAGTAGAATGAGAAATGTGTTCTGAAAAAGCAGCAGTTGGGGTTCATTAGAGGAGAGAAGTTATTAGAAATTTAGGTGATAACTGCGAATTCAGAGGATGCTGTTCTCTCCTGAAACCAGATATCCTGACATTAAGGAAGTGTGTATGTGTGAACTTTATCAGACACAGGCAGATGAGGGTATTCAAAGTTCTCAGGGGCCTTATTTTTTTAAATTTAAAGTTTAACATTCTGGAATGTATGGATGAGTAGAAATTAGTTTTTTGTGTGTTCCCCCTCAGGCCAAATAAACTGCAGTGCTAAGCATTCCTAAACAGCTGCAAAGGCAATTTAAGTTTTGGAGCCTCTTTGTGGATCCAGCAGATTCTTCTCACCTTATATTTGTGGAGAACAATTTTTTTTACTTTTTTTTAGTACTCGGGGATGGGTCACTTTCATACCAATTTATGTTCTCTTCCTAGTCTGAGTAAAGTTTTATCCATCCCACTGGTATAAAGGATTCTTACCCTATTGGCTTCTGCTGTCTGAGGACTACTTTTCTTCCAGAAGCACCAAGCTGGCACAAAATTCCAATTGCTTTAGCAATCCAGGCCTTGAGCAGGCTCAAAAAGCTGTTGTGGCAAATGTTAGTTTCTGGCTAATCCTGACTGAGACCTCAATCTTAGCGTAGATGAGTTCTTTGATTCCTGCCCTACTGCACAGGCACAGAGCAGGGCACAGACTTCATGCACTACTCTTCTTACTGAAACTTTTGGAAGTGGTAATGATGAGATGCATTTGCTTTTTGTTGTTCATCTAAAGCCACACCTAAATTCATGAGAATTCTCTGATGCTATCTGAAATGAAATCACATGAGAAATCTCAGGTGAGGATTCCAGTTGCTGATGGATCTGCTCTAAAGGGATCTTTAGTAGGAAAACTTAATTGCAGAAAAAGTCACTGACACCAAAGGATGTGGTTGTGGTGTTTATCTAAAATTGTAGAATTAAAAGTAATGTACAAAGTTTGTAGGCAGTGCTCTACCTGTTCTGCCTTGGCATTAGTGGTTAAAACAGACTTGTTTTCCTTGTTTTTCATTCCTGGGTTGTTGGTTTATCCATGTGGTGTATGCCACAAGCATTTGGGAATCTGTTGCACTGTGACCTGGTGTTCTGTCACAGTTGGTTTGTTTATTTGTAACTGATAAAAATAATTCTTCTGTGGGCACAAGTACAGTTTAAAATAATTAAAAAAGGAAAAAAATAATCCTACATTGGCCAGAAATAGCTTTCTTGGAAAGTAGAAACTTCTGTAAATATCTTTGTAGAGCAATGGTCTGAGAATACAGATCAGGCTGACTTCTTATCCAGGTGCAGCCGTAGCAATCTTACTAGTAACAGACTCAGACTGAATTCCCATTAATGGCAGAACTGTTGGTTCATTTGTTAAAATTGATAAAGGAATAGGAGATGAGTGAGTGCCTGTTACATTTGAAGAGTAACAAGAGTTTCAGAAGAGTACATATTAGAGGGAAATGCCTCTTTTGAGTTCGTGAAGGAAGTTGGGGGCGTTGCTTTTCATTTTCCACTGGATCCTCTTTATAACCATTTAAACAGCATGAAGAAGGATATGCCGTAGGCTTTGCACAGGGTCCTGAAAGTTAAAGACCTCAAAAACTTTGTGAAAAAAGGAACAGCAAGTTTCAGAACTTCTGAATTTTTGCTCGGCTCAATAACAAAACAAATGTAGCCCCAGGCAGTCACAATTTGTACAGCCAGTTTTAGGGTCTGTGAACAGCATGCTGCACTTAATATTGGTTGCACTGAGGATGCCTGGGAGAGGTTTTCTGTGTAGAAGCCTGTTAAAATATCATATTGTTAAAGCTTAAATGGGGCCATTCTGTGCTATCTTGTATTTCATTACAGTGTGATTCCAGGCAGTATTTCTTCAGGAGACGAGGTCAGGCCGTGTGTCCTTAAAGGTTTATTCTGTTTACATACTGGTGGGTGGGAGGACAGGGCTGTGCAAATGGGAGATGGTGCCTTTATCATAACACATCATTTACCTGTAATCATGTTCCCCTTAGGAGAGCATTAGTCATGTTATTGAATAATCAGGAGCTGCAGGAACTTTGACCCCTCTCCTAGTCTGAAAGAGATTGAGCTGAAGAGAATACTAGCCAAAGAAAATCCTTTAAATAATTTATGATTTCCAACACTGTTGAAAGGAGGGAGGGCTGAATCCCTGTTCAAGTTTGTAGTGTAAAACTGGGCATGATCTTCATTGGGCATAATAATTGGAATAATTATTGGAATAATAATTAAAGCGATGTACTGTTCCTCACACTTAGCACATTGATTTTATGCATCAGCACTTCATAGTTGATTTTTATGGAGGTGAAATAAGATCCCTGTGATATATTTACAGAATTACACACTTGTTGTGTGAAGAACAGAGTCTGAATTTTTGGCATGTGCATTTTTGATTAAATTACCTGTGTTGCTGTGTGTCACTGTATCTCTGAGTTGGGGATCTAAGAGCAGCCTTCCTTGGCCAAACCTTAATGAAGTTCTCTCTATGTAATCTGCCTGCTGCAATCACAGAAATATTTTGCACTTGTTTTTCTTGTGCCAGGGTGGAACTCTGACACCTACTGAGCATAATTTAGGATGAGGTTTAGTCCCAAAGTATTTGCTGCCTGGTCATTACAAGGGGCATGGTAAATGGGCCCAAATGGAAGTGACACTTTATAGGGGAGAGAATAAAGAAAAGTTTCCCTTCTTGTTAGAGACCAAAGCCATTTGCTCAGATTGCTGTTGTCAAAATAAAGAGGTTTTTCACTTCTAGCTTTAGGCTGTGTCTCCACTGGATATATTCTCACTGTGCCTGAAAATAGAGCAATTACCATATTTTGTGGGGGAATTTCCTACTTGAGCTTCATTTTGCATCCATTGTAGCCATGATTCCCCAACTGTTCTCTTAATCAGGTCTGTTGAATCCCACAGCCTATCTGATTCTTTATCCATGTTATCTCTGTCTTCTGGAAATTGAGTTCTTTTAGGTCTGAGAACTTATCTGCTGTTCATAAGCGACATGCATAGCTTACTAAGGTGGGGTATACACTGATTTTTTCCCTTCAGATGACCAATGTTTTCTTTATAATAAAGTTCTCTTATTCTTAGCACTTTTCTAGGTCAGGAATGCTTAAAATATCTTCGGTCATTAAAACTTGGAGTCAACAGTATAAAACAAAAATAGTGAGGCAAAAGAAAAATAAATGAAGCCTACTGCATCCAGATGAAGTATTGTTTTCCAAATATTCCCTGCTGCTTGTGATCATGTTGTTGTCTTCATGCTTTCCTTTGGAAGATTGTTTTGTTTAATTACAGCAAAATCCAGCATTGTGCAGACATTTATGTGAGAGAGGTGAGCATGGAAGGGGCAGAAAATGTATGTAGTGGCAGAGGTCTCAGCCTGAGAAAGACTGTTGCTTTAGAGAGGAGGCAGAGCTCTGGGAGCTAAAAAGCAAGTGATACCAAAAGCATACTGATAATTCATGGCAGTTGTGACTGTCTCAGTTGTCAGGTTCTTTGTAGTTTCATATACATTTAAACTTGTGATAAAGTAAATAGAGAGTGGGACTGAGAATGGAGACTAACTTTTTGTCACTGCATGCTTATTCCCACCAAAAACCTGTGTGAGGAGTGAATCGGGGACAGAGCTGGCCCAAAAGTAGATCTGATAGATAGCATTCTAAAAGGTCAATTCTGATCTGGAGAAGGCCTCCAGGGGGATCTTATTGCCACCTTTCAATATTTAAAGGGGTCTTAAATACAAAGACAAAAGTAGGGCCTTGTGACAGGACAAGGGGTAATGGCTTTGAACTGAAACTGGGTATATTTAGGTGAGACATAAGGAAGAAATTTTTTACAGTGAGGATGGTGAAAAACAGGAACAGGTTTCCCAGTTACATTGTGGGTGCCCCATCCCTGGAAACATTCAAGGTTAGACTGAGTTGCTCTCTGAGCAACCTGGTCCAGTTGAAGATGTCCCTGCTCATTGCAGGACTAGGTGACATTCAAAGGCTCTTTCCAACCAAAAGTTTTCCACAGTTCTATATTTTTTTTTTTTATTTTTTAATTGGAGTCAGTGTTTATTTTTTTTCTGTCAGAGCAAAAGTTAATGATGAAAGAATGAGTGACTGGTGGACTTCTGGAGAGGATTCCAAAGTTTCCCAGACTGCTGCCTCAGATTGGTCTGTGGTAGGTCTTTCTGAAACCACGCCTGAATCATCAGACATTCTAATGCAGAAAAAGGGAGGAAACAAATCTTGGCTCCTGTAAATTTCAGTTGCTTATGATAAGCGTTGTCTTAGGCTGAGAAAGGTTGTTTTTTTGTCTGTGTATTTCTTTAAGTGACTGCCTTGTCAAACTGTCCCCTGAAAGATTTATCTGCAATTCCCCAGGAAGGAAAGAGTATTAGCTGGTTTTTGAAAGGATTATGTAAAGAACTAAGTCATTGTGTTGCTTTATTCAAAATTTCTATTTCATCAATGCCTGAAGTTAGACTTTCTTCTTTTAAAATGTGTGAAGACCTGAATTTGTATCCAAAAGTGCGGAGTATGAGAAGAACAAGTCAGAAAACGAGAGACACAAAGTGGCACCCTGTACTGTTTGGCCTCAATAAAACCTGAAGGAAGTGAGGTTCTTGCAAACCATTTTGTTCTGTGCAGGTTCAGCTCTCTAAGGCATATTGGGGTTCTTTATGGCTTCCCCTCTGCCCCTTTTCTTTTTTCTGGTTGTTTTCTTGGTGGATTGTATTGGATCCAGGAGTGAACTAGAGCAAAAGAGTGTGCTGTAATTATCCAGCAGGAGTGTGTGTCTGGAAAAGGAGAGAGTGGAGTAGAAGGGAATGGAGAAAGGAAACTCTTCCCTTTCTTGTTTCTCAAACACACAAAATCAGCATGACTCAGTACCAAAGCTGGAGGGCAGTGGTGGCAGAGATGGTGAGTGACATTCCCATGTTCCCAAGGGATACCACTGCAGACAGATCAGTAGGATTTTTGCCGCTGACTTCAACTGAGGCCAATTATGAGAGAAACAGAGAGTGAAAGAATAAGCAGGATGATCTGTAAAGTATGGGGAGAGCTGCAAGATAAAGGAAGCAAGGTAGCAAAAGTGGGAAATGTCATAATAAAACTGTCAGATACAGGAAATACCTACGTGGTGGGAAGGAAAGCAAGAGGTTGTGAACAGCTGAGTTTGGACAAAATGTTTTATTCATTTCTGACTCTCTTCTCCTGTTGAAACGATTTGCCAAGACCTATTATTGATACAGCAAGATTACTGGCCTGTTGGATGCTCTCTTTTAAACTGATGTGTCTTCTTATGTCACATGAATAGTGCATTCATATTTAACCCTTACTGTTTTCTGGAAAAGTCAAATAGGAAAATTACTCAATTATTGCCAAAAAAATGCATTGTTTTTTGAAAGGATTTTTCTCTTCTTCCAGTATTTTCAACTACTTTTAACTTTGGAAAATTATGGAAAATTTCAAAGGGATGTACGCTCTAACAGCTTTTGTGATCTGATACGGAGGAGCAATGTTTGGTTGAATGTAAAAAAAAAATAAAATGCAAACAGATGCTAATCAAAGGCAGAACTACTCAGTACCTTCTGGCTTTCCCAGAGCTGTTCATATCTTATCTGTTGTAATTTTGCTCTTAAAAGGAGTATTGGAGTAGAGAACAGGGAGTGTGTGTGTGTTATGGAGTTTGCCCCGCTGCAGCTGCTTACCCAAACAAATCCCTTTTGATCACAGTACCTGTAAAATCTCCAGGCCGAGAAGGTTGCACATGCTGTTCAACATCAGAATGATTTCTTGGAGGCAATGGAAATACCTGTGGCAAATCAAACTGACATTCAAAGCTTCATTTATAATCGTGGTTATTATGATTTCCTCTTTCTCTGTGTACATATTTGGGATCTACTAAGTGTAAATTTTCCAAGCTCGACAGGTTGCATAAGCTGGAAAAGTGGGAAGTAACTCCCAAAAGAACTGCTGCCAGATCTCTGAAGCATGTATTGAGCTGTTTGATCTGAAACACAATGTGCCAAGTTTTGAAAGGTACGGTATATGGAGTGATGAGACTGCTGTCTAGTTATTTTCTGTACCCATAGAGGAAAGACAGACAAACAGGGAATGCTGTTTATTGCTTAATGGCACACATGCCACTTTTCAGTTGTTTGTATTTTAGCTGTTGCTTCTTCCTCTCAAAACTAGTAAGACTTGTTAAACATTAGAATGAAAAGTGGCAAGCAAATCTACTTAGATCTCATAACTGCACTTTTTGCCCTTTGATCCGTAGCAGAGTGAGAATTTGGATCATAAACATGATCACGATGAGATCTTTTGCAGTCTGGGAGGACATCTCTGGAGCTACTACTAGATACTGCAAGTATTTCTTTTGTCGATGTATGAACTGCTTTTTCAAGATCTGCAGCACTCCTTTCTTGGGCATTTGTACATTTTTGTAACTTGGAAGGCTTTGACCATTTATGCTTGGTTTGCAGTGGGTGTTTTTATAAATGACCTGATGATCAGATTCCTCCCTTACAAAGGAACAGTGCTTCACTTACCTCATTATATCGGATGGTCACATGTGTGTATCCAGCTCCCGCTTGTGAATATTTGGCCATACAAGTCTGTCTACAAGTCTTTTGGGTCTGTCTGCCTGAAAACTAAAGGATTCCTTTTTTCTCTGCAGGTCTTTTGTGTCAAGGACATAGTAAGCAACTGGCTAGATATTCTGAAAAATCAAAAAAATAAACTTCTGTTGTTTAAAATTATTTTTCTTTTGGCCCTTTTCTACATGTCTTAATTGAAAAATTTGTTGCCTGGCTTCTATAGGATTTTTTTTTCTTTTTAAGGTGTCTTTAAACACAGTTGGTGAAGTGGGAAGTTTACCCTTTTAAAATGTCAAGCAGTTTGAGGCCATTTGCAGGTGCATGTTTTGAAGGAAATCAGAGACTTTCCTCTGCTCATCACTGATGTATCAGCATGAAGGCTCTTCTATTGTCACATATACTCTGGAATCAGTTTTTTCATTATTACTACTTCTCTTTTCCTTCTTAAACTGCCCTGAATTTGCTGTGAAAGTGATGGTGTATTGGTGAGAGGGCAGTTGTCATGACCTCTGCCCAGTAAGTGTGTTCAGCAGCTTTGGCTTGGCTGTGCTTTCCCTGTCCCTTCTTTTCCTGGCAGTTCACACGAGCTGGCAGCTGGTGACACAGGACAGCAGGTGACACAAGAGCAGGAGATGATGCCATTGAAGCTACTACCTGTTTTACTCGTGGTCACAGCAGAAGATGCTGGAGTCAATATTATAAACCCCAAGCTCTTCGACAGTTTACTGCTTATCTTTGCTGTGCTTTAATTTTTTATTTTTCTTTAAGAATTGTGTCCAGAACATGAGGTTTGTTTCCTTATCTTGAGTATTTTCGCTAGCACTTGATGTGACTTGATACAAACAATGTGAATTTGAGTCAAGTGGTTAAATGTTAAAACAGCTTCCCACATGTGTTGGTTTACTGCCAGAGAAAGAAATACAGCAGAAATGTTTATTGTTGTTGAAAGAATGACCTGACAAGGATAGAGCTGGACTAAAATGTACAGGTTGTATTTCATGGAAGGAAAAGCTTGATTAATATTTGAAGAATGGCTTTAATTAGTCTGACTGTTGGTAGGTGTGTTCATTTTCTCAATGTACATCTGATATAGTATTTTTCACCAACTTATAATTGGCAGTTTCCCATAGGAAATAATCATTATTGGTATTATAAAAGCACTTTGTATCTCTCACATTTGGGAAATGGAAGTTTTGCAAAGGTCAGAATAAAGTGTGCCCCCAATTATGCTAATAACTCATACCACAAATGATCCACCAGAAGGTTTAATAGCTTGGTAGTCCTCTTTAGATTTTCTTAGAACAGGAAGAATTAATATTGCGTTTTGACACTTTACAAAAAGGTGAAAAAAGTAATCTTCCTTCTCCCTAGCTTTGGAAGTTTGTACCTGAACTCTCTTAGTTGCTTGAGGATCTTGAAGTGTTGGGCAGGTTTCGGTTAGGATTTTTTAGGGTTTTTATTAAGAATTCTTTTTAAAAGCATTTTGTTCCTCTTCATGCTAAAGTCGGTATCTTTTTTTTATAATGATCCTATGGTTACATGTTATGTAGCATGTTTTGACATTTGGAGTTGTCCATAAGTTTTATTTGGAATTTGGCAATAAAGTCTAATAGTCTTTGTAAGGAATATTAGAAGCTATTAAGAACCCTCCTCAAAATGAAAATTTTACTGCAAACTAAATTTAGTTTTTCTTTTCACCTGCCAAAAAAAAAAAAATTAAAAATCCATCATTTCCTTTGAGGAGAATTGCACATCTGCACTCAACACCAAAGACTGGAGTAACTAAACCATCCAGAGGCTTTTCTAAATGTCACAACAAATCTTCAGGATATAATTCATTAGAAATTGTTGGATACTGGGTTTTCTTACTTGTGTAACATATCCACCAGGGGGATTTTCTTAGAACCAGGAGTCTATGTTGCTTGAAATGGCTTTTTCTGTTTGTCATTTTGAGGCTAAAACATTACTTAAAGGCTTGATGGAATGATTTACTCCTGAGAGTGATTATCCTGATACATCCACAGTTCCTGTGCATCTCCTGAGTTGTTAAAGAACCCATTAGGAGAGAAGTCTGAAAGCTAACATTTGCAAATGTCTGCAAATTGAATTATAAATGTCTCTGGTAAACAAAATGTTTGCTGCATTGTGTCAGTTCCACATTGAGGTCTGGCTGTACCAGGTACGTGGGGTTTGTAAGATACTTTGGGAAGCTATAAAAGGCAATGAAATAAATAGCTCAGATTCACTCATCTCACAGGGTTTTTTAAGCGTAGAAACATATTTTATTGCATTCTTTGCTTTAAACTATTGTCCCTTTTTCCAGTGAAGTGTTTTCTGTAAGCTTTACTTAAACAGAGATGCAGATGGTTTATTACTCCTTTTAGAGGAGCTGTAAATGGGGAATATTGACAAGTCTGGCACTGAAAGAGGAGGCTGTTAGAAATTTGCCTACCCTGATTTTATGGGCAGCATTAGGAAAGCTTCTGCTTTACTGGAGGTGTTGTTTTGCTGCTCGCAGCAATTCGGGCTATAGCAAGATTCCCTTCATAAAATGTCTCTTCCAGAAATGTTCCTTGAGGACATTTTTCAAGCAGCATTACCAGCAAGGCCTTTCTTGCACAAACGTTTCTCTACTGAGTGTGTTCTGGTGCAGCTGACCGCACGTTAAATAAAGAGGACGGGAGCAGGCTGTTGGTAGACTTTAAACTTCAGTCTTGGTTTTGTCCTCTTGGGAATAGTTTTTTCTGTTTTGGCATTTCTTTATTTTTCCATTGTCAGTTATGATAAATGCTTAATACTAAGTGTAAAGACCCTTCATCTCAGCTGTTTTTTTTATACTCAGGTCCTCCTTACAGGCAAATTACTCTTCTTCAGCTTAAACACCTCAGTTCAGTGAGGGGACATTAACTCCAGTCAAGCTGTTTTTACCTAGAAGATTATTTCCACACAAATGTTGTGAGGGATAAAGGCAAATTTGTCAAACCTACCTGGTTAAACTCATACACGTGTGATTCCATGAAGGTTTCTGTTTTTCATAGCCCTCCACAGATTGCATGGTATAGTCTAAAACACTTTCCAGAGCGAATCCTAAGTTTGGAGTATGGGGAACACAACAGAAGGTAAAATTAGGGTCCAAAAGTAGTTTTATTCAGCATATATAGTGAAGTACATGGCAGTATTTATATTTGATTAGGTGTGCACTGAACTCCTTACTCATCTGTGGTTTTGTTAAATGTTCAAAATTATGTGGATTTTATTCCATAGCTGTGTGAACAATTAAATCCTCTGAAATTTTTCTGACTGTCCTAATTATTTTTTTTTCCATCTGTAGCTTTGCTAATGCAGGTCTCATCACTGCTCACTCTGCCAGAGAGTCAGGTATGTCTCCTGATGGTACTTGTGCTTTTAGACCAATGGGGACAAAGTGATCCAGTTTTTCCTTCCTTCCAGGTACAATTATGGGTCTCAATGTAATAAAAATAAAATGATTGAATATCTACAGAGGTTCATATGGCATATTTTCCATTTATTTTAAGTTGGGAAGCTAAAATATCTTAATTGACAATCCCATAAGGTTTATTTTTTATGAGCTCTCTTTTCTCTCTGCAGTTTTACATTTTCAGGGTATTGCTAATTCTGTAAATTTAGCTATCAGAGTATTGTAATTTAAGGCCAAATCCTTCCCACAGTTGAAAGAAAAAAAATTGAATGGTTTTATTGGAGTAGAATCAGATTTAAGGGGCAGAGCCTGAATAGTTTTTAATTATTCTAATCCCAGGACAGCTTTTCAGCCAGGACACTTCACAGGCACTAATAACATTTTATATCAGTTGAGTTTCCCCTGATGTAAAATATAAAGATCATGAATTTGCTGTATAGCCTGCTAACATCAGTGGGACCAGTTTTTCCAGCTGCATTAACAGGCTCTAAGAAAGAAGCTGTATAAATTTGTATTGTGGTGGTTTTGTAGAGATTCTTTGCTTGTTGTTTTTCTTTTGACCTTTCTTTCCTGTGGGTCACTTCAGTTTATTAACTTAGTTGGCAGCTGTTGATACGAGCAGGTATTTTCACAAAGTCTTGCAGCTCCTGTGGCAGATTGTGATTGAAATGCTTTATTATGGTGCTGGAGTGTCTCATGTTCACATCTTGTACTGATGTAGGAAAGCAGAGCATCAGAAAAGCGATGCTGGTCAATCACAGTGATGATTTTGTTCATAACAAGTAGTTAATTCTTTAACCAGGCAAGTGTTGCCATTCCCACTCCAGTTGTACTGAGCAATTTCAAAAAGTGGCAAAGTTTTGTTTATCAATCAGCAAACAATATGAAAAGAAAAACTGTGGTAGAACACAGTACTGTGGTAGAGGATTGGGGGTTTGTGTGACTCTAACATGCCAAATTAATATTTCCATTTCTTGAAAGTTATGAAGAAATGGGCCTCAGGATCTTACCTTGAATTTAGCATGGTTGCAGATAGTCCTGCTGTTCTCTTCTCCATTTGGCTTGTATAAGAAGAAATTTTTATAGTCTGCTTTTGTTTAAGAGAACCCTAAATTTGCCCTGGAACAGAAAACATCAGTAATTGAGGAAGCTGTTTTAGGTCCACTTGTTAGGTGGCAAAGAAGATTTTGTTCTTTTCCATGCATGTGCAGAAGGACAAAGAGACGTTCCTCCCCTGTGGCTTCTCTAATGGGTTCTAATACAAAGCTAAGCAAGTCAGAATTTCTACACCCTGCTGCACCAAGCAAATCATGTGGTCATTTCTTTTTTACCCTGCTTTTATTCTGCTTTTAGCAGGGGGTACAAAAGTGAATAATGTTTTTATTTGCTACTGTGACAACAGATGGAATTCCTGATCTTCCTTTAATGGGAATGGGAGCATTGCTCTTCTAGTTTGGGATGCCAGGATTTCACCAGCTGTGCCTACTGGCTGCAGAAGTTAAAACTAATTAAAAGCTAATTCTAGGTTACCACTGGAGTGATGCTGCTGGAAGGAGTTCTCGGCCTTGTCGTGGATAATGTGCTTTCCATCACAAGTGGATTTTTGTCTCTTGTTTTTATTGACCACGTGCAGTCCACTGCTGCAACACGATGGCTGTTCAGCCCTTTTGCAGCGAGGTGCTTTCCCATACTGTATTAATTTGCTTTTTGAATTATGGGAGTTGTTACAGGCCACTCCCAGGGGCCAGTGAATTAAAGCATTCCTGTAGAATTGCTGAATAACAAGGTAGAACAGTGTGTAGGTAAACATCTTCTGGTGTCTCTGGGGTAGATGTGTTGGACCACAACAGTCAGCTTTCAGAACTAAATTAAAGGTCAGCAAAACACAGAGTTCCTTCAAAAGTCCAAAGCACCGCATGTGTTTGCATTTGTTTTGTTTCTGGAGACATAAAGAGATGTTCCACACCCAGAAAAGTAGCAAAGAAACAGCATTTGCCATGACAGCTAAAGGGTGTGAAAGGGAAACCCATGTATCTTACACCCCTTTATTTTGATTTTTGTGCTGATATTCAACATAATAGTGGTTATGATGTAAAAGCTAACCATGGCATGTACCAGAACCTTTTTCTTTTTCTTTTTTTTTTTTTTAACTGCTAATGATTAATGTTTCTTAAAAATAACTCAAACCAGGACACATCAAACCTAAAATGGAGAACTTTGAATGTCTGAGTGGGTTGTCTCAAGTCCAGTTCCTGTCTTACAGTAGGTCCATATATGTGTGAGTGTGGCAGGTAGGGAAGGGCTGAAAATGAAGTTTGTGCATCCTTATTGGTGGAAAGAATAAATGCTGGTCTGCAAAGACTCTATGTAGATCATAGGAAGAAAGATGCTACGTGGTATAAGTATTTTTGTGTGTGTGTATATATATACATATACATATATAAATATATGTATAAATGGGCTTGTGACCCATAATCTGTTTTTTTCATCAAGTGCACAGCGTCTCAGATATGCATCTGAGTTTTGTGTGTGGATAAGGGCCCTGGGGGTTATTGTGATGCTTCTAGCATTTCCTTTGCCCTTTCTCTCTTTGCTGACAGATGCAAACATCTTTTTCTTCTTTCCTCAGTTTCCCCTTTCTTCTACAGCAGCATCAAAGAATAGGATGTGCTCTTCCCACAGAAGATCCTTGGATAATGTGAGGTTGAAGGATACTTAGTAATCAAAGAGGGAAACGTGGAAAGTTTTATTTCAAATAATCTTTGGCTAATATGGAAGAAAATGTGTAGTGCAGGCTTGTCTGACAAAAGGAGCTGTGACTTGCGAGTTGTGAGCCTAAAGTGAGTGTCACTCAGTGACTGATGGTTTCCACAGTATTTCAGTATTCCAAGGTATGATTTCATAACAACTTCATTTGGCAACACTTAAAAGTTCCTCCTTATAATGCAGAAGACAAAACCCTCTTGGAGGCTGGCCATTAGGTTTGTTGTACACTTTTCATTTAGAAAGAAATGTAAATTTGTCTGATACTATAAAAATCAACTTTGTGTCATGTAAGCTGTTCCCTGTTCGGCATAGATGGAAAATTCTCAGTCAGTGGCAGGTAAGGTCAGCATGAACACAGCCTGCTCCCTAAATAATTTATCACTGATGTGGTGTTTAGTTCTGTACTAAAAAATAAACAGGCACATTCCTTTTGTTGTTTACATAGAGATGTAGAAATAGTTATATTGCCTTTCATTCTTCTAGGTTTTATTAGAAAAGACATTAAAGACAAATAGAACAGTGACAAAGCTAATAATAGGTCTTTTATGGAATGTGACTTATTTTGCCAAACTAGAGCATTTTTACATCCTTGCATTTTTAGGCTGACTCTCCTGTAAAAGTGGGAAAAGGGCAGTGCAGAGATTTGATTTAGATTTTATTTCAGCCATGCTGAGTCAGAGTTGCTTGTTGTTTTTTGTGAGCTGCATGTGTAGTTTTTATTGTATTTTTATATTACTTTTTTTTTTTCTTCAGAGCTGAGATAAACTGCTGTTTCTGCTTTTCCTTCACTCATGAAACATCCCTAGAGATGTTCTGTGCAGTTTGCATATTTGCTTCCTCAGTGTTGAGTGTGTGTATGTTGAGTGTGTGTGCAGTTGCAGTTGTCATGTCCGGTGTCAAAGTGGACTTGGGTGTCCTGTAAATCAAGAGGCAACATGCTGGAGCCTCAGGAGCTGGGAATGGGGCCCACTTGTGCATGTTGCTTTACCCTGTGGGGTTTAGCTTATTTGGATTATATCCTCACTTGCATGATGCTCACATTGTGTGCATGAGAGATTTCACACACGAGTATTTGCCCAAGTAATTTTTGAAACAAAGTACTTCCAAGGGCAGGATGGCAGCTCTGATCTTCAGAGTCCCTCCAGTGCTCCTGGCACAGCAGGAACTTGGAGCTGGCTATGAATAATTGAATGTCAGCAATTAGAACTGTTATTAAAATAGGAAGCTACTGTGACTGTTTTATGCTCATTGTCTATGTTCTAGCTGCTGTTCCTAAAAGTAGTGCTCATGTCTGACAACTGAAAGCTAAACCTCTCTTGATTCCCTTTGGTACTGTATTTCATCCCACACAGTAGTGGCATCCCACAAATGATAATTGCCATAGGTAGAAATAGTCTGTAGCAATAATAAACACCAAAACATCCATCCCCAGCCTGTGCAGCTCTTTGGAAATCCTTGCAGTGTGGTTCTGGATTGCCTTCCTCTCATCCTCTCATGAAGGAGGGATTCACCTTTTAAAATATAGAGCAATAACCTTCTTCTCCCTCCTCCCACTTCTCTCAATTATCAGGTGTGCACTATATCTAATTTTAAATTAACTTGTCACCCTACATCCCATCTGTAGGGGTTTACAATTTTAAACCAATTGCCTTTGAGGTGACTTTATATACTGTTCCATTAACATATACATATCAATTCTAGGGCACTCACTGACTACAGAATAAAATCCCCTCTTGAGCACCACCTCTTCAGGGAAAAGAAGTAGCTTGTATTTGATTTGCTGTTGAATGAGAGCTGTGGTATGTCAAAACCTAACACTGAGCAGGGCAGTTGAATGACTTGAATAATTGTTTTAATACGAGGCAATTTAGGGTAGTCTTAGTCTAGATACTAAGTAAAAGATGGATTTTTTTTCTTATCTTGGTAGTGTTCCATTATCCATGGGTATTGTAATACGACGTAGGAGAGAGTGAAACTATACTTGCCTGAATTTGTGAGTTTATGCATGACCACCCAAGGTATTGACTTCTCCATGAAAGCATTTTAATGTTAATTTTATTAAAGAATTACATAAATAAAATGATAGGTGCTTAGGTTGTATATGGGACTGTTAAACCCCTCTATTTTGTGTTGTGTGTCACGTTATGAGTGGAATGATTCAGAGTGTGACGCTGCTGGGCTCACACTGTCTCAGCTGCAGCAAGGGCACTGTTCCCACTTGGCTCATGGTCCAGAGGCTGCTGTCACCTCAGGCAGGAAGAAGCTTTCTGTGACTGGAAAGAACACTACTCACTTTTATACTGCAATCCAAAATCTGTCCTTCATTCTTTATCCTGAGGAAAACAGCGTTAGTTGTGTGATACAGAAAAGTCACTTTCCTTGGGAAACGGCATTTTTTCTTCCCTTTTCATGCTGCTACAGCTGTATTCCTGCCAGCAAAGATGAAGTGATTTGGCTTTCCAGAGGTTGTGACATAACTGATGGTTTCTTTTACAGCAGAGGGAGAGCCTCCATTGCACTTGTGCGACAGAAGAACTGAGACATGAGTAACTGGAGTACCAAAAACCAGCAGCTCTCTAGCCCAGTCCCGTTAGCCTGCAGGCAGCTGCCCCTGGCAGGCTCCCTTTCAAAGGAAAGGCAACTCAGTGCTGAGGGGTCACCTGGAAACAGCAGCCAGGGATAGGAACTGCTCCAGAGGCAAAGAGAAGGTGCGTGTGAGGGAAGGCAGGGAAGAGATGAAAGAGTTTAGCAGAGTGAAGGTAAGGGATGATGGCACCTGTGTCAAATACCTGTGTGTTTGGGTAGTAAGAAAACTGGGGATTGTTTACCCCAAAGTAGCTACAAGGAGCTGATTGCAGATCAACCATAATTTGAATAATTTTCAGGAATTTATTATTCAGGCCTTATTTTCAAAGAAAAATACAGACAAATGCTGGATCTTGGGATCAAAGGGAGTAAAGTGCAGTGAAATGCAAGTTATTGTATCAGAGAGACTGAGCCTCCAAGGCAGACCGACCTTGCAATGTGCCAGAGGCAAACCTGCAGAATGAACTCAGGGAGGCTCTTTATCTCAGTGGCAGTGGAATATTCTCCACAGCTATGCTGTAATAGCTGGATCTAGTTATATTTTGTGGACGGGAAGAAAGGCAACCAGGAGGTAGCAAAAAGAAGCATGAAACTGGTAGAGGAAATAAAGCTGAACCATTTTAGAATTCAATCATTTTTCTCTTTTCTCTTTTTAAATTTTTTTTAAAAAGTTCTAAATATAAATCAAAATATTCTTTCAGTTAATTGCAGTGTGCATCACCCAGCTCTGCCTATGAAAGGGCAGAGAAGGGTGGAGGTCTGGTAAAACTTTGGCTCATTGGCTCAGCTCTCCTTGCTCCTTTCTACCTGACTGCTGTGCTGCAGTCACCAAGGCTTTGTCTAAAAATCCTTTCTCATGCTATCTCTTTGCTTATGGCTTAAGGAAAGTAAAATCTCTAACCATACAAATGTGCTTCACATTAATCCAGTGTGCACAGTAAAGGCAGTCAGTGAGAGAGAAGCCTTGTGTTCTTGGTATTTACTTATTTTTAAGTAAATGCATCTATTGGACTGACATTCACCTTTGTGCTTGTGGATACAAGCAAAAATGCCAACTCTTCTATGACACACACATTTGTCTGTAATACTTAAAGCAATAAAAAACCCAAACCAACAAAAGATTCCAGAGTATATGTTGCCACAACGTATTTTTTTTATCCTTAATGTCACTCTCAGAAAAACCTCAACAATGAAACACATATTATACATTGAAAAAAAAATTCTAAACAGTAAATCACTCCCACACTGGTTTGATTTCCTGCCCCACTGCCTTGAGTTGGATAAGTAGCATGTTGCCCAAATGAATTACAAATGCTTCATTCTAGGAGGGAGAAGAAAAAATATACAAAACATGTTGTTCTATCTCCCTGTATCATCTCTGTGTGTATCTCACCTGCAAACAGCACCCATCCATATGGGTATATAGAATATATAACTGTAAATAACACATTCAAAAATATTTATAAAATAAAATTATATAAACTTAAATAAAATAAAAATTGCACATGGGGACTTGTATATAGTTATGTGTATGCACTCTTCTTGAATCCGGGAAAATACAGTCTTTAGGCAAGAGGGGACAAAAAAGAAAAACCCACCAAAACATCCAAACAGAAAATAAGTAGATGTTCCATTGTAGAACAAAAGTAGTCTGAGGAGAATGTAATGCAATAATTCCAAGGTTTATTTTTAATAGTTTCAAGATGGAGTTCTCCATGCTCAGGGACTGAAGGGATCTCTCCCTTGTGGAGCTGCTGAATCCAGCTTGGGACTGGGAGGATGTGCCTGTCCTACACAGAGAGGCACTGCTGGAAGCACTTCATGGGTGCTGGAGGACACCTGGCAGGTTTGCTTCCATGGAAATTGGTTGTTAGGCACATGAAAACCGGGCTTCAGGGACAACTTGCTGCTGGCATTGACTTTTTTCTATAAAACATTTTGGTTTTTCAGGAATTGCCACGTGACTTTGGAAAAGTATCCTGGTCAAAACATGTGGTGTGGATTCCATGTGCAGCCTCACTGGCTGGATGGGCTGAGATAGACATGACCTAGCCATGGTTTTCCTCAGCTCCTGGCAAACTGCAAAACCTAGGAAGCCAGTCATGTGTCAGAGCAAACTGATGAAACCTTTTATTTCTCCTCAGTAACATTTAACACACTGTAAGTCATCTTCCAACTGGTAGCTTTCAGCTTTGCCCTTTATATTTATCAGAAGGCGACCACAAAATAAACAGTGGTATTTTTTCTGTCTTTCCCCAGTTTACTTTGTGCATTAGACAGTGCTCTGTAAATTATAGCTCCACTTTTTCTCTTGAATAGTCAGTCAGGCGTGTTCCCATTTCACTTGTGCTGGAGATCTGTTTAAAGGTTACCCAGTCCTAGGAGAGAGAAGTATGTTTTAAAAAAATAGAAAAATGAAATAATAAAATTAAATGAATTGCTGAGGGAGGAATAGGGAGAGCACAGTAAAAAGAAGTTTCTTGGATTTGTTTTGTCCCTTGCTTTCAGATCGGTAATGTTCTTGTTTCTGGTGTTTTGTCCACGTCATATTCAGCTTCGTGAAAAGTCATAATGAAAATAACTTTTGAAATTAAAATGAAATTACTTTTACTCTATATCTAAATGTAAGAAAATTCCTCCTTACTAGAATTGCAGTTTAGATGGAAGTTGAAGACTCCAGTTATTGGGGGGTGAGATTAATTCAATTGGCTCTTAAATACAGTGTCCTGCTGTCTTAGTGTGGTGCATTTTTTGTACGTGATTTCTTTGTGTTCTTCCCCTTCCTGTTCTCTTGGGGTATGGAACTGGAAAAGCAATTGAACTGAATCAAGTTTGGGGATGACTTTTTGGTAGCAAATGGAAAACAAAAGGGTTACCTGAGGGAAATGTGAGAAATGTTGTTTTTAAAGGTGGGTTTCCCCAGGTGCCAGAAGATGGTTTGGGAGAGGTGGGAAATAGCTCAGTGCAAGGAGATGGTAATTCTGTCTATTCTGTACATACATTTGTAGTGATTTGTGGGTAGTTTTTCTGTTTAATGAGCATAGTTGAGACCTAGAGAAAGAGGAGAAAATTAATATGGGAGGGAGCAGCATATTCTAGCACAGAAGATGTTTTGAGGTGTTAGCAGGTATTAAACCTCTTATTCCTGGTGCTACCACGAAGCTTTATGTAAGAACCAGTTTTGATTTTTCACTGTTCCAGTAAATTATAGTGCAGGCTTTAAAAGATATTTTTTTGGTCATGACCTATAACATTTTTTTACTGTAAAACTGAAGATTAATTTGGTTTATTAAATGTATTTTTTTCTTTCCATATTAGTAGTTTAAATTTTGGAAAGTTGAGAGGGCATGGAAGTTTGCCAGTGTTAACGAGATATATACAGTTTTCTATTTTAGTTTGGGAACTCAGCAGAGGCGATCCATGGAAAAATTGTGTTTTATAAGTAAGAATAATGACTGGTTTGCATTATTTAGATGCTGTTTCATACTGCCCATCTCAATTAAGGACTCAAATAATAGGATTAGCAGTAGATTTGTGGAGGAAAAAATGCTAGTTTTTTACACATCTCTGAAACATACTTAATATTTATTGGACAACCACATAAGTTTAACATTCCATTTATTTGTTTGCTTTACTAAAATTTGCTTCAGATTTCTTTGTGCTAAGATGTTTCTCTTGGATACATCAGCTCTTTTCATCCTTTCTGAGTAAAAAAAATACCTTTCTGATAGCATACTAATGAGTGATTATCTTTTTGATTCGTTAAATGTAGTAATGTACACTATAAACACCTCTACTGTCAATTTAAGGTTTAAAAGAGAGCAGATGCCAAGGTTTGTGACAGGTATTTGCAGCTTTATAGTTTCGGTTCTTGTAAACGCTGTACTGCAGCACAAATGCTTTATGAATATTTATTAGGGCATTGTTCAAGCTTGCCCAGCCATATTCCTACACTTTCCTTATTTGCAGACTATAGGAAAAGAGAACAAAAAGATCTTTCCCAATACATTTCTTTAATAGTGGAGTTACTTCAACTCGAGCTGATGAATGTTTCGTTTTCAGCTCTTTGAGAGAAGTGTTGCTTTTCCCAGATTAGAGTTCACAGTAGTTTATTGTTTTTTAAAAGAAATAAATACTAATTAATCTCACTAACATCAAAATCTAAAGTATTTCATTCCCCTCAGAGGTTTTAAAATAGGCCTTTAAATGTATTTTGTTCCATGGATGATTTTACAGGGAGAGGATCTGATTTGTTAAATGTCAAGCAGTGTTATTTGTGGGACTGTTTTCATTAATGGTAGTGTGAATAACAGCTTTCCTGAATTTATTCCTGTGTTTGCTTTTGCTGAATCAGTATTTAATAAGCTCAGTGTGTGGAAAACTGTTGTCAGTCTCACTTTTGGGCTTTGTTAAGGAGCCCGTGCTTATGAAAATAGAGATAAACCTTCTGTTAGTCAATGAGGAACATTTGGGAAATGAAGGAGTATGCAGCAATTTTCATCTGTTCTTTTAACTATGTGCTAAATTAAAAAGTAGAGTGCCTCTGAAAGAGCTTTTAAGTCATGCCTTTTAAAAGGACTACTGCAGTCTCCATCTTCTCTCACCTTTACTCCACTGAGTGTATATTTTGCTGTTTAATGTAAAATGCAATGTATGATGGATTATTTTTCTTTACCCCTTCCTTTCCTGCTGTGAAGGGAAGGTTTAGTTTTGGTTTTGTTTTGCTTTGCTTTTTAAACTTTGATTTTTTTTTTACAATTTAAATTCTTCCTTATGTTTTAAAAATAATGCTATGTGAAGGTGGAAATTCAGTGATAAACTGATATACCATAGTTTCTGTCAGGAAGAAATAGAAAAGTGAACTGTAATTGCAGACATCAAGTGGTCATTGCCATTTCAGAGGAGGAAGAGCAAGCACAGTCTTTGCTGAGAAGCTCCCACAATTTCCAACAAAAGGCTTTTCCAGAGGCAGGCAGTGTTTGTTCTGTGGTCCAGGTCATTCAGCTGTTCCTTCTCAGTGATTAGCTGAGCTCAGGCACTGCTGAGGAAGCTGATTGAGAACTGCACAACGTACCTTGTTTGACCTTTGTGTTCCTCTGGATGAAAGGGAGGCTTTAGGAGAGAGCTGAAGTTGCACAGCTGAAGTTTTGCAGAGCACAGTAAACAAAGCCATCTTGTTCTTTTCCTTCACTTCAAATAGTACCTTTCTTTTAGTGAAATCAGCTACATCTCAAATATAGATTAGAATATCTGCTGCAAATTAGATCTGCTAAAATCAGTCATTCCTTCTGACCCCCCAAAACAGAGATGAAAACGCAGATCCCGAATTTCTCACTCAATTCTGAACTCAACCTTTTTTTGTTCGTTTGTTGTTTGTTTTTTAAAAAAAGGAAAGGGGCTCATTTGACATGATTACTGACACACCTGTGAAGATCAGACTTTGTCAGGTTCTGCTCATGCACTCTGACATATGGGATGTATTTTTATGCCTGCTCATGAGGAGCAAGCTCTGTGCAAAGCCCAGGCAAATCTGCCTTTGGTTAATCAAGCTGCCCTTGGTGTCAGGACAGCAGCTGTGCAGTGGGACCAGCAAAAGGCATTTTTGAAATACTTTCCTCGAGAGCCTCAGCTCAGTGAAAAGGAAGGTTGCTTCAGCTGTTTTGTACATGCTTAATGGCAGGAATGCTTGAGGAAATGCTGTGTGACCAGGCAGGTAGTAGCTTGAGAGCATGGAAGTGTTATCCTATTTATATCTAATATTGTTGTAGGTCCATGGGTGCTCACACTGGGCTGCTGTAACACCCAAATAGGTCACTTCTTGCACCTAAACTGCTGAACAGCCTCTTTAGGGTCAAGTAACATTGGTTAATGTAATGCAAAATTACAGCCTTCTTGGTTTAAAACAGTAATGCCAATATTAACATTTTTTAAAAAGTATTTGCTTATTAAGGAATATTTTCTTTAATGTCTGTATTTTTCTCCATTCCCTTAAAGCTAAAAAATGTTAGCCCATATCTTCAGATGCCGTAAACTTCAGCAAAATCTCTAGTTTTCACCGGACATGCATCCACTCTTTCCCTTTTTCCTCCTGATGAGGGAAGATATTTATTCTAGCTGTGCTCTTGTATAATTACATTTTCCTGGTATTCACTGGGTAACATCAGCTGCCAGTGTTCTGATCACTTATAGACATAAAATGTTCCACATGAGTTAATTTCTGTAGTTAACTTACATGGTGATTTTGAAGTAATTCAAGACCTTATACTGTTTGCTGTATTTTCATTTGACTTCAGAAATTGTCTTTTCATCTCTACTTTTGGTTGAATTGAGGAATAGTACATTAAGGGAACATAATCACAAGAGGTTAAAAAAAGCCCTAATCCTCCACTCTCCTGAGCCTTCTGTATTTCTCTTGCCACATTTTTGTTCTACTTAGAAAGGAGCTGTGACTGATACTAAGCTTTTTATGATTAGTGACATTCTCAAGTACTCATTGCTGCATTGATTGTATTTTGTATTGTATTTGCCTTCCAGTAAAATGCAGTATTTCTAATGATTTTATAATTTATTACATTGGGGAAATGAGGTGAAACTTTGCTAGAACAAGTTAATTAACATGCATAAAGAAAAGCTCACATTTATTTTCTGGATGCAGAAGTTTTTAATTTTGTAAGTAAACTTTAAATGCAGTGGATGTTTCTAGATGTTTTTAAGAACCCTTTCAATTTAAAGAGTATATTCCAAGCAAGATTTCCACAATTTTGAAACCCAAAGGAACCCTAAAAAAAAATCAGGAGCAGTGAGAGAGAAATGGGAAAGAAAATGTTTGCAGAAGGTTTCATAAAACCAGAAGTTGGTTGGTGCATGAGTTAAGCAGAAATGAAGTATTAAGTTGTCATCCAGAAGAAAGGGCACATAAATGGCAATATTTATGTGCCCAGAGAAGTGTAGATAAAGTTTTTAGGAGATAATGCTGTCTAGCTCTACAGGTAGGATTTATCTTGTTTGGCTTTGGCTGCTTAAAACAAGTCATCTATTTAAGCTGTTGTTTTGGCTCTTGAAGTCACAGGAGAGAGTAAGGCATCTTTGGGGGAATGATTCATCTGCCTTGTTTCAGACAAATACCCTAGGACGTTCTGACTCGTCCTCTGCAGGTGTGACATTGTGCATTGATTAGAGAGCCAGACAGATAACTCAGCTTGGCCACAGAGCTGAGGTGGGGGGAGACATTCCAGCTGCATCAAATTCCACCTCCCATTTTCTCTCTGAAGCTAACACTGCACTTAAGGGGATTTATAGTTCTTCATTTTTACAGTTACCACATGTCCTGTTGTCCAGGATTTACATGGAATCATTTTTCCCTTGTGTTGTTTTAGTTTACAATTGTCAGGTGCGCTAAAAAAAGTTACTTGTATTGAGGTGATGATCTGTTACTGAATTTTGTTCAATGTTAAATAAATTAAGACCTTGTGGTTTATATACCTAACAAATGGGAATAGTAGGTATTTATTTTAATTCTAGAATAGCTGGGAAAGCCTCTATTTGATTTTTTTTTTCCAAACAAGCAGATAAAACTTTAACTGAAAACCATACTAAAACAGCTTTGTTCCTTAATGACAGCATCTGCAAAAATATCCATTTGGTCTTTATCTTCAAACATCAAAATATCATCTGAGACTCTTCACTCGTCTATGGCCTACATAAATACTGTAACAAGGAAGGGGAGAGAGGTCTCTGTCACGTTCCTAATGGATTAAGAATTTGATCTCAGTTTTTTGATGAGAAAGGTCATGATTACTCAGATTGAACAGAAAGTCATCTAAAGGTTACAGAGCAAGAACCAAGTCTCAGCAATGACACAATAGTCTCTTTGGCCTTTATATAGTTTGTAATCGTGCACTGCTTATTGACCTTTGCAGATTAAATTTTATTTTAAGTCTCAAAAATTAATACCTCCTTTTTATTATATTAAACTGTCATGAATAGAAGGCAGCACAAGTGTTACGCCTCTCACACAGTTCGCTGATACTGAAGGAAGCTTTCTTTTCCTTCCATCCTGCTGCTCTGTAGGCAGCTGGCAGCTTATTCTGGTGGGTCTGCTGAAGCCTTTCAGCCTCAGATGAGTGGGAAGCCTCTGTTCTGCTCCACTCTTTGAGTGCTGGTCTGTGTTCAGGAACCACAGCCCATCTTCCATGATCTCCATCCCATCTTCCTCACCTTCCTGTGGCCTGCTCAGCCTCATCCCTTGTTTTTAGAGTGCCACACTGGCACGGGAACCAAGAATTGAAGGCTGTGTATTTTCAGCTCCTGCTACCACCTTGTGCTGTGTGAAGAGCCTGGTCCATCTCCTCTGACACCACCTCAGGTGGTGTCACCTGCAGCAGCTGCTGGCTGTCCCCCCAAGGCTCCCTTTCTCCAGGGCCCTGCTCCTGCAGTCTCTGCCCGCGGGGAAAACGCTGTCACCCCTGGCAGTCTCGTGGTTGTGCTGAGCTTGCTGCACTTGGTCCAAGCCTTTCCTGAGTGCTGTCCCAGGTGTGGCCTAACAAGCACTGAGCAGGAGGAGGTGAAACCCATGCCTTGTCCTGCCCTTTAGCTGTGGCCAGGCTGCTGCTGCTCTCTCCTGCCAGAGCACGCTGCTGGCTCGTGCCCTGCTCGCTGTTTGCTGCCAGGACCCTCGGTCTTTTCTGGGAACTGCTGAGCCCAACCACCTCATTGTTTACCCACCTAATTGGCCACTTCTCCAGATGTAACATCCCAACTGGATACAAGGAGTGGGCCAACCTGTTCATTAGATTAATAAACTTTGATTTGTTTTCTCATGTTAGCATTTAACTGGTACAAGCTTTGTTGTTTGACAGTGAAACATCGTTCTTGCTTATTCATCACTCCATTGTAAATGGCTGCAGTAACCCCCAGTTACAGATGATTTGGTGATATTTTCACAGCCTCCTGACTCCCATGAGAATATGGTACAGGTGTTTATGATCTTTTCATGCCTCTATCCACAGTCTGCTGTAGACACAGGATTTTCTCTTGCTCCTCTGATGAGAATGGATGAAAACTTTGCTTCTCAGCAAGAAGCTTTGTCTCAGTGTATGTTGATCATCACATTCCTGTGAACAAAGTGAAATCAATAGGAATTCTCATCAATTTTAGTAAATCTCACTGGTTTTTAAAAAGCAATTTAAAAACTAACAGATTTTTCAGTCTTATTCGAGATTTGAAGTGGAAAAGCAGTTATTTGCATATTGAGAGGGTGCAGCGTTTAACTATAAATGGAAAGGAATGAATTGCTGATGATCACTGCTAGCATTTTCAGTTGTATTTTTGTGTTGAAGGCAGACTATGCTCACAACAAAAAAGCTGAACTCAAAGCAGTTTGCTTTCTCTTGAAATATAATGCTGAATAATAATATTGGAGTTTTTTGTCTAACTTTCTCGTTTGGTTTTCTGAAACTTCAGAAACTGTCAGAACTGGGAGAATTTATAAAATAGAGTATTCTGTACGGAGGTTTTTAGTGCACTGCTGCATGTCCATATTGGTATCATGTTATAGAAGGGAATATATAGATAAGATTGTAAAACGGAATATTTGCAGTAGCTCAGAATAAAAGCCATTGCTTCTTGAAATCAGAATAAGTATGGGCTGTATGATTTTCATGTGAAAATCAAGTCTCAAAGGTTGATTAAATGTAATATGGGGGCAGCCCCACCTCCTTCCCATCTGTCACCAGAAGCCTTTTTTGGAGGGGAAGGATGGCGATCCCAAAAGAGAAGCACTTTTTATACAACCACTTGCTCCTTCTGCAGAGAACTGACTCCTTTGTTACTTTATTGCTGTTACCCTCTTTCGTCTAGAGGTGAAAATATTTTGAGCCCCCTGCTTTTATCTATTTTTTAGGCAAGGAATTTTTCAGAAGTATTGAAAGCTCCTAAAATTTTGTCCAGTGCTTAACACAAGAATATTCCTATTAGGCTTACTGGAGCATTTAGAACACTCTACCTATATGGGCAAGTCAAAGAGGTTCCTTTGTCACAGAGTCTGAAATAATTTGAATAATTTGCACAACCTTTTTTGTATGTTTGTGTGCCCCCATGGGTTTTACATGTATGGCATGGTCTGGTATTTAATGGGATTTCCTGCTAAGGGCCGTAAATTACAAGAGTTATGGATTACAGTTATAACGGTGCCTTACAGCTGAGGAAGCTGAAGTCCTTTGTGAGCAGTAATTAATTAAAGCTCAAACCAGTCCCATGAGATGGCATTATCCCCTGTTTTACAGATGGTGGAACACAAAGGATAAGTATATTGTTCAAGGGTGGGTAGCCAGGCGTTGTCAGATCAGAGATTAAACCCCAGACCTCCTTTTTGTAGGGCCATGTTCTAATCCACTTCGTGTTTCCAGTGCTTTGAAATTTTCTGATACCTATTCTGTAAGGCAACTTTTTCCTCTCATTTTATCTTTGCTGTATGAGATGATCCTTGAGAAAAAACAGCATTTCATCGATCTGCTTTTGTTGTAAGTCTCCAAAAGGGATTAGGTTCTAAATTCTGTCCCTTTAGTACTGTCCAGTCTAACTAAAAATGTAAGCACATCCTTTTGTCTCAGATCACAGTACTTTATGCTGCTGCTTTGCCTGTAAGAACTAGAACAAGATGCCACCTTTTCTTCTTAACGTGGCCATTAGGGATGGGGTGGGAGTGGGTGTTTTGCTGCTCCTATAGAGACAGCAACAGTGGGGAAAGATGGGAAGAGAAAGACCTTTGAGCAGTTCAAGTGTCATTTTAAGAAATGGGGCTACTTAAAACTTCTGCTCATGGTTGTATAAAGAGTTCCTCCTGTTGGAGGTTGAATGATGTCAAAGACTTTATCTCTGTTTTGGCATGTGGTATCACACAGCAGCTGAGGCTCTTTGGTTTGTGGGATTTTTCCAAGTGCAGAGTGAGCACATGTTCCAGTAGGAATTTCAGCACTGGCGTGTGTTTCCTCTGGAGGTGATGAGGATGTCATGTTGCGTCCGGAAGGCAATCTGGAATGCTGCCCTCATTGAATTTCTCTGCAAGTCTTGGTGAATGAAATCATCTGCTTTCTGTCAAAGGATCTGAGGGGAAGGAAGAAAGATTTTATTATTTTTTTTGTGCAACAAAGTGCTGTGTTACTAAACTCATTGACAAAATCCTTGTTTGGCTTTGTACTTGTTCTAAAAGCCTTCCTAAAAACCTTATCTCTGATGTAGTGGGCAATAGGTTGAAGTATATTAAAGTATACTTCTGTGTAAAACTCTTCTAACTTAACTGAGTTTGCTGACAGCTCTTAGTCTAGTGCATCCATGAAACAGAAATAGCATCACTCCTGAGAATTCCACTGAGTGAGATAAGCCAATAGGATCATCTGTGTTTTGCTGGTTTTTGGAAATAAAACATTTGACAGATTTCCTTAAGGATTTGTCTTTGGTTGTTAGGAAACAACCTGAGGACTAGTGAACCTGGTGTTTTCTGGTTTAGTGTAATTTATTGCATTTTATATTACTTTTATGCCCATCCATTTTTGCAGAATGTCTCAATAAGCTGGACGGGAAAACAGCTGTGGTGACAGACTTGAGAAAATCTTTCACATGGATGGATGCAGTGTTTGAGGTGCCAAGCAGACAGGCACAAGATGCAGAGTCCTCACCCAGAAATGTGTGAAACTACAGCTCAGCACAACTTGTTTTCCCTTCAGAAAAAAAGGTGGGGTGGTAATGCCAGTCTGATGATGACATCTCAAAAACTGAATCACTGAAGAGAATGAGGATCAGGCAAAATTTAATGTAATCAAATACATGTTTTCCATAAAATCTGAGTTTTGAGTGGAAAACTTTGAACCACCCCTATTAATAATCCATGTCAAAGTTAGAAAAGATTGAGTGAGGAAGAAACTATGCAAAGAGAAAGTGAATTTAGCTCAGTTAGTGCTGGTTGCTGGTTTTCAGCAATTTATTAACATTTGAAGGTAGTATGGTCAATATTGTTGTTTTGAGGAGTGAAGAGTGAAAAAGATGAGTAGCAGAGAAAGAAAGTGCATCAGAGTGTGTAATAACAAAACGCTAATGGGGTAACACAGAAACACAGTAAGATTAATTAAGGATTTCCTGAAAGTTGTGACAGCTTGCTGGCAGAAACAGGTATGTAACCTGGATTTCTTGCTCTCCCATGCAAAATGAAGATAGGAAGAGTTTGGTAGGGCATTTCCCATGTGGTTGGAAGTGTGAGAAGGCTCATATCACCCTTGCTTTGTCAGTGTTGGTCCCTGCCCCATCCTTTCTCCTTGTTGTGATACTTCTCCTGTCAGGTAAGTCTCCTCTGCTGAGACAGGGTGTGAAGCTGGGAGCAGCAGGAGGTTTTATGTCTGGGCCCTGTGGTCTGGAATGACTCTGCTCAACTGCCGTGCTCCAGTGAATCATGTCCCTTTCTTTTGAGATGACAGCTTGCTTTACAGAGCAGGTTTCCTATTACAGAGCAGAGATGAGTGGAGGTGAGGGAATGAGGAGCTCTGCTGGTGAGATCTGAATGTTGCTAACTGTGCCTGTTGCTTACCCTTGCTGATTGTGGAAACTGGCTGTTCTACCCTTCCTGCTCTGCATGTGCATCACCTGACTCCTGAAATGAGTCATGTCTTCCCTGCTTCTCTTTAACTTTTTGCACCATGTTCCCATAACTACACATTCTCTTCCCCACCCTCCATGAGCTCCACCCTGAGGTATACCCTGCTCTTTGTGCCCTCTGCCTCCCTCACCTCCATACAACACATCTTTCCCTGTGTACCCCAGGAGGTTTTGCCCTTAATCTCAAATATTCCTGCTCCACAACCACACATTGCCACAGCCCTGAGCAGAGAGCCTGGCTCCTGCCTCTGGCTGGCACAGTGCCTGCACCAGGGGAAAACCAGCTGGCTTCAGAGGGCTGAGCTGCCAGCTTCCATTTTCACATGAGGCTGTAGCAAGAACAGCAGCAGCAGCTCCAGACTCTGGCTTATGTGCAGGATCTCACAGGGGGCAAGATGGTCTTTGTGATTCCCTATTACATTTTGATAAGGAAAAGTCAGGAACAGCCTGACTCTCAGAAACTCTAAGAAGGTTTACCTATCAGATTTTGCCAAAGCTTTGTTTGATAATGATAAAAATCACCTTTTCTGAGCTTGTCTTAAATGAGCACCTGAAGTATCAGATTGCAAAGTGGTTTAAATCCTTTTTCTTCATCTTTTTTTTCTTTTTAATTTTCCTCTGGAGTCAGTGGGTTTGGTTTTCATGAAGGGGCAAAATTCTTGAAGTGTTTGAAGGCATTGATGCAAGGACTATCATATTGGCCAGACACAAGGGATGGGCTGCATTTTGTCCTCCAAAGCTGCTGCTGAATACTCAGAGACACTCTAGGAGTCCTTGTGGTATTACACACACAATTCATGCTCTGTAAAAGTTAACTACTTGTAGTGAGTCCTCACACAAGATATATTAACTTACCAGAGACTGGCTTTTGCTTGATTGTCTGTTAAATAAATTCGTTACTTAAAAAAATGAATTAATGCTACCTTTTTTCCCCTGATACTGTAGAGGATAAAACCCAAGCATTGTTTTCTCTTGTGTTCCTGCTGAAATGGCTTTGGCACCAGAATGATAATTCTTCTATGTCTTGGGCTTTAGAAGTTGAGACATGTGACTTGTCAGAAGTTCTTAATTCTTGGGTCTTCCGTCACAAGTAATTTGTGAGATTTTTGCGAAGCTTCCTGGTCCCTGGTCAAAAGAGTCACATATTTTCAGGACCATTACGTATCTAACAGTTCTCACTACTGACAATCAAATTATTGAATGGTGTTGAAATTATTTTAACAATTGAATCACGTAGTTGCTACAATTTCACAATAGGTATTTAGTTCTCAAGCCATTAGCAGGCAATGCCTGGAAATGAAGCCAACCTTCCCTTTTTTGTTGTGTAGAATACTTTTTGAAAGCAGTATATTTAAAGCTTTCTGCTTTTTAGCTTAAATGTTAACTTGAATATGTTATGAAAGGTGAATAGAATTATCTGTTGCTGTTTTACCTTCTAAGGCCAATGGCAAGTTTGTGCTTTTGCACTTCACTGCTAAAATTCATTCTTATTAAAGAAAATGAGTATGAGCAGTATATTAGGAATGGAGATAATTTGCATGTGACAGATAAGTAACCTGAGCACAGACAAGCCACTGAATTTGCTGCCTTACGTGACCAGGGGTGTGCATAACTCTTTGAGAGACACAAGTCCAGTGTACAACTTGAACTGGGTATGAAGACCTGAGACAAAACCTGTTTGTTCATCAAACAATGATGAAGAGAAACCATGAAACTTGAAATCCCCTGTAAAAGCAACAACAAAACTCCCAAGCCCTCAGACTCTTCACTTATCTCAGATTCTGTTTTGCCAGTTCAGTTTTCCCTTGGACTCTTCCATGGCTGCAGAGCAGGAGCAGAAGCTCTTCTCAAGGTGTTGCTTTTCCAGCTGTTTCTGACACCCTGTTCTGATAAAATGTGTGTGTCAGGTCTGTGAAAGATCAGATGAGTTGCTAGTTGACATGGGGCTTTATGATTTTTCCCGTTAGAGAAGAGTAGTATATTTGGATCTTTTTATATGGAAATGAATCCATGTTCTATTTACAGCCATCTACTAAAGACTCATCTTATGAAGAGAAAATTGGGTTCTGGGTAGCCAGAAAGATTTAATTAAAAGACATGATATAAAATTAATGCAGCCCATCTTCAGCTTCTTGAATAGCTGTAAACAAGGGGCTCCGACTGACTGTGCCAGTGGATTCAGGGAATTAGTGTGTTCTGTATGTTTTCCAAGTATTGACTGAGTTTTGAATTATGTGTCCAGATTGTCTCATGAGAGCTGTTCCCATGCCTGAGGGCTAGAAGACTGGAATTCTTTTTTCCCTCCAATTTGCAGTGCTCTTTGGGGCCAACACACACTCAGATATTCTTAGTATTGTGATTGTTTTTCAGTTGTGCTTTTCTCTAAGCATAACAGTACATTGAGATATCTCTAACTAATTTCAAGGGAAGTATAATCTGGAATGCAGCTTATTTTGGGGGGCTGTCAGTAGCCCTTTCTCCATAGCAGCAGAGGGATGGTGGTGTCACAACTGCAGGTTTTGTGCTCTTGGTATGTGAAAGTATTGGGATGACCTTGATTTTATTTGGTTTAGTTTGAAACCAAGTCTTTGCTTTCTCCTCAGGGTTTTCATCTCAATGGGACCTGTGAGAGAACCATTTTAACTCAGCTTTTATTAGGCACCAAAGGGGCTACTTCAACCTTTTATCAGTAGAAGAAGCACTGCATGTCAGACTTACTGAAGGCCTCTATTAAAAGTTTGTTTTCATTTGAGGTTTGTTTTTTCTTTTTTTCTGGTAGCACTGACTACGCCCACATTTAAACCTTTCAAATACTATTTGCAAGGTTGGTTGTTTGGGTTTTTTTAATCTTAAAGCTTTTACTGCTTTACTAACTTTTAAAAACCGTTTGTCATTCTGTTTGACAACTCTTTAGTCTCTGCATGTCACCAAGAACTGTTTGAGTAGTAAATGACGGTTCCAAATGTAAGAGCTTCAAATTAATGACTAGTATGAAGCAGCAGAATGGTAGCTAAAATGAATTAAAATGTATCTTGTATTGTCAAGTAGTGATTAAAGAAGTAGCTGAAATTATGACCAAACGTGAAAGGAGGTGGAATAATTTATTAGTGGTCTGTTCCCTGCTCAAAAATTTAAGTTCTCTCAGCCTAATGAATGAGTGGTATCCTGGATACTCTGGTTTCAGCAGCAGTATCTCACAGATAAGGGTTACTCACGATTTGTTTTCATTTAGGTAACGATTAAAGCTGGTTGAGTATAAACTGACAGTGGCAAACTGATTTTCACCCCCACTTCAGCCCCCAAGGTTGAGCTGTCAGTGGTGAACGTCAACATTTCAGGAGAGGTTCCATCTCAGGTGTGCGCTGCTCTTGGTGAGCATGAGGGTTTTGTGCTGTGTGTGCTCATCACCCCTGAAAAATAAGAGAATTTTGGGTGCCTGAGTGGATCTGATTCTACTTATGGTCACACAGTGTATTCATCAGCTGTCCTGTTAGATACATTAATACAAGTCTGTGTAGAAAGCTGAGTATGTTTTAGCTAGCAAATAAAGGAATCAATCATGTTCAGCCTTATTTCTGGTGTTTTTTTATGAGCTAGAGCTTTTCTTTTGCAACTTGGTCGTCTTCTCACCTCACTTTTGTATTGCAGCTATCATGAATCCTTTCAAATGGAATTGCTGTCTTCATTTTAAACAAATGAAAGCATATTTCAATGTTTATGATTTGTTGAAGCGGACAATTGGCAGAGGGAGATTGAAGTTTTGGGTGTAAATTAGAAGAAGCTGGCAGGCAAACTGCCCCAGTGCAGAACCCAAAGCTGCAGTAGAGGTAAATATTCACAGAAAAATATAAAT
The DNA here is from genome assembly GCF_049639895.1 of Pseudopodoces humilis. Lineage (NCBI taxonomy): Eukaryota > Metazoa > Chordata > Aves > Passeriformes > Paridae > Pseudopodoces > Pseudopodoces humilis. Next base: position 4,718,461 of record NC_142202.1, read on the forward strand.
GGATTGTTCGCTACTCTTCCATTACATCCATAAAGATTTAATCAGCTTCAGGTGAGATTTTACCCATTATAGTTTTATGGTAGTGGTTTAAGTAATCAGGCAGGGCTGAAAATGAGACTTTAAATCTTAGATACTATATGACATTTCAGCCTTCCAGGCACAACATTTAATTATAGCAGCCAGAGTTTGCTTTGGCTTTAATGAACAGTTGTGTCTGTATAGACCAGTTGGGCTTAAAGGAATTCACACAGCTGCCCCAAGCTGGAATAACGCCTTCCATGGGAAATCTCTTCAGCCTCTGTGGCCTGCTGTCAATCTGTGACTGCAATTCCTTTGTGTGAGGGACAGGAATAAGTGATGTGGTGGCTCTGAGATGTGATCTGGGGTGAGGTGTGGGAGGGAGCTGCTCTGCTGTTGTCTGCCGAGTGCCCTTTAGCACCAGAGCCCTTTGGTGACCTTTGGCAAATCACGTAAGCTCTCTGTACCTTGTTTTCTGTGCAAGGAGAATTTGCCTTCTTCACAGTAGTGTTTTGAGACCTAATTAAGATTTTCCAAGTGCTTCCAGAACCTCAGATGAAAGGCATGCACAGAAAGCATTATAATTAACAGGAGCTTATCAGCTGAGCTTTACAGAATTAATTCTCGTAAATATAAAACTAAATGCTTTGTAAGAAGCTTTTCTGTACGTTCCATCCCTAAAAAGCATCATTTGTGGATATGATATTTTGAGATTAGTAAAAAGAAATGTTTATTTTCTCGTACTGGAATATTCTTCTGAGTGCTGTCATGCCTTATTGTGTTAGGGATCTTGAGATTTGGGAATCTGTGCATCGCTCCAGGATATATCCACATAAGGAGAAAAATTGATTAGACTGTGTTTGGAGATAGTTTCCCACTTTTGCTATAAACACAGGATAGTTTTCAAATAATTTCTATTTCTTGAAGACAAAAAAACCCTCAACAACTTAAAAATTAATCAACTTTACTGCTGCTTCCTGTGGATTTTCTTTTTCTACATTTGGCATATTCAAGTATGAGAGGTGGAGCTGCTGATGACTTTTAAGGCTGTTTTGCTTACTCCATCTCTATGGTAAATGCAGGAGTGACTGGACCTACATCAGAATTGGGATGGCTGTGTGAGTGGTGTTGGAAGGAAGTTGTGGTTCATGCTGTACCAAGGGTCTGCTGTCAGTAGTGGGTAGTTACAGCAAAAAAAAACACCCAAAAAACAAGGAATAGGAGTGGTGGGTGCAGTCCCACTGCTCCATAATACACACCAATGAGTATTGAGTGTTTGTGCATCAGTGAGCTCAAAGTGATTCTTGTCCTTACTTTAATATCAGCACAAGGGCCCAGTTCCTGCTCTAGACAAACACAGAATTTTATAGATTGGGCCCAATACATGATGACTGTGATTAGGATTATTTACTCGTAAAGATTTTGTTTCCAGAATGGATCTGATGTGCAAATGTTTTCAGGAAGCATGCAGTGGAATAATGTTCAATGATCTGGGTGGTCTGCTGGGCAGGGCTGGTTTGTGTTTGCCTATAAAATCTGTCACCAGGCGTTCTTCCACAGTAGTCTGTTGTCTGGTAGGAAATGTATGTCAAGCAGAATGAATATTATTATTCGTTTTGGCTTGTCTCTGTTTTTAAGGATAACTGGAAAGGAGTCTGTGTGGTGGGACACTGAGACCATTTGTCACAATGCTTTTATTGTCCTGCTCAGCTGCAGTGTAGCATTCGTTTAGTGCTCTCGGAGCGTGGCATTTCCGTTTGCAATGCAGCACAAGGGAATTCTGATTTCATTTCCTAGAAGATTTTGGCAAAATTAGGAGGCAAGTAACTTATCTTTGTCATATTTTGGCTGGATATTTTCTCTTCTGTTTTCTATTTTTTTTTTTCCCCTTGGATCAGCATAATGGAAAACAACTGCAGAGGCAGTGCTGGATAATTTGGTTTTTAGGTTAGGTGGTGTTCAGAAGCAACAGGCATTGATGATCCAGTGATGATGCAGACACAGGTACTTATTCACGTTATGCTGTGATTTATCACAGTATTTATCACTTATTTATCTGTCTTGAATTTACCACTTTGCTTGCAGAATTTAGGCATGGCTTGGCCTGTCTTAAATGCAGAGACTGTGCCTGGTTAAAGCACTATTGGTTTGTTTAAAAATGAACAGAGAGATGTAGAGAGGGTTGGCATGGTAGAATGGCATGTGCTTACAGTCATTTCCCAGGTGTGCAGCCAGGGCTAGGAGCATGCCAGGAGGGTGGATGTGATGGATAAGGAATGTCCTCTTTTTCCAAGGATCACTTTCCAGCTCCAAGGTCTGTTTCCAAGGGTCAGTCTCAGGCAGAGCAGTGGATCTGCCTGGCACTGGATCCACAGGTGGAGTTCCTTGGTGAGAGACGCCGAGACACTGCAGCCTGAGCGGTGCTTGTGGATGTGCAAGATCTTTGTGAGCAATGAATTTGACTTATTTCCTTTCCTCTCTGCTCAGGACAAGTCGTTCTGGATTAATGATTTTGTTGTGCCCAGCAGTCCAGGGTGAGACAGTTGTATCCTCAGGAGGAGGAATTGGTTTCCCACAGGGAGAGCAGCACCACCAGAGCTATGCCTTTGCTGTGGGTGTGTCGTGCCCATCTGTCCATCCCGCAGCATCAGGAGCTGTGCTTGAAGTGGCTCAACACTGGGGTAAACAAACAAGCAAACCTTTACTCATCCAAGCACACATTTATATAATTAATGGTTCAATGCATTGCTTTGTGCAACTCAAGGCTTGTTTGGATAAGAAACATTCTTTCAAATTTAGTTTCAGTAGGTTTTGATAGTTAGAATTCAGCTCTAGCCTGAATTCAGTGTGTTGATTCTCATTTTTCCAGTTACTGTTGTAACATGTTTACTTATTTTGCCACTTTATCATGGCTAATGTAGTTGAACCAGTACAAGCCCAAGGGTGAAAGCAGCCATCTTAGTAAAAATTGATTTATTTACTCTACAACAGGATATGTTCTTTGTATCTCAATGATGCAAAACTGATAGAGCTAAGGTAAATCAATCTTCCACTGCAGGTTAGGCCTCAGGGTAGAAAAAACTAAAATATTTGAGAAATGGAAGCAGCAAAGGAATATTTAACTTCTTTGAAGAAGTATTTTAACATTTATGACACTTTCTTTGTTACCAGATTCTTTTTGCATCCTTCAGAATATCTGAGGTATCTCAAAGATTATAAGGTTGTTTCAAGCACTCCTGGACTAGCATTAATATGCTGAAATTGAAACAGCAGAAAACAAAACGCCCAGTGAAATACAGATTATTACCTTCAGAGGGGTTAACGTTATTTTTAAGGTCTCCTTTATGCATTCAGTCACTTAGAACCTGTCAGCACATCTTTTATGAGCAGTTCCACTGTGTTAAGCTGCACTCTTGGTCACTTTTATTTTTTGTTATTTATTTGTCTGATTTATTTTTAACTGGAGAACGTTTATGGGAGTGACAGACAGTGGAATTTTCTTTCACTCACACAGTAGCATGCAGGAACAGCACAAAACATTGGGAAAAAAGGCAATAAAATCATAAGAATGAGACTGCAGCTGGATAGATTGAACCTATAATGCTGGGACTGTTATTGTTTTATTTGAAATGCATCAGATTCTAAGTTGGTGATATCCTCCTGAATTAGCAGCCTTTCTAATGAACGGAGAAAGGTTAAATCATGGTCTTGCAGGGACATAAAGCTTTGTGTAGATGGGTGGAAGGCTGCTGATTGCTTGGAGAAATGGGTGATATGAATGGATGGCACGGAGCTGCTGGTGGGGACGACAAATTGATGAAAAGCAAAGGTTCATTGACTTAGAGGCTGCCTGGATGATTTATGTTAAATTATGGTGAGTGCAGCTGGGGCACGTGTGAGACATTTTCCTTTCAAAACATAAATGAAATAAACCATTTACCAGTTGAGTTGCATTAATCAATTGTGAACCATTTGTTTATTCAGTTCTGTTTTGTAGCACTGCAAATAAGATGGGTACACATACACAAATAAAGGCAAAACTAGCCTAACACACAGTGATTCATATAAAGCACCATTTTAATTTGAAAGTGCAGTTGGAGGATATCTTACATGTCAGAAAATAGCTTTCATTATCTTTTTAATTGATTGCACATGTAACAGGTTCTGACTTTTTGGCAGAGGATTTGTTGGCTTTCTTTGCCTCAGATTTATGCTACATCCTATTACAGTGTAGAAAATTGGAATACTGAAGGATTTAAGAGGCTTGTTTTCTGTAAATTCTTACTCTTCACTACTGAAAAAAAATTGCCATAAAACTGCACAGACTGTCAGAAATGCTGTGAAATATAATGAAATACCGTTTTCTTTTTTCTTTTCTTTTTTTTTTTATTAACTTAACCTATGGAGTTAAATGAATCATAGAGCAGCCTGGGTGGGAAAGGACCTTAAACATCATCTTGTTCCAGCCCCCCAGCCATGGGCACAGAAACCTTCCACTAGACCAGGTTGATCAGAGCTCTATCCAACCTGGCCTTAAACACTTACAGAGATGGGGCAACCACAGCTTCTCTGGCCAACCTGTTCCACTGACTCACAGTGCTCTTAAAATGAGAAGAATGGTTCAAATACCTACAGAAAAGTTATGAGGTATTGAAGAGCCTTTTAATAAATGTCAAGAATGGAAACTTTACATCCAAAGCATGTATCTGCAACAGAATCTGGTAATGCATCCCCTCTTCAAAATTCCCTGTTCAAAATTTACTGGAAGCAGACCCCAGAGATTTGTGTGAATGGGAAGAGATATCCCAAGAGCTGTGAGTTCCTCTGTGAGGAACCTCCACTGTAAATGACTGTTTCTGTCTGTGGTGTAGTGAAGGCTGTCCCATGGAGTCTGTAAATCCAGACAGACTCCCCTGTGCAGACAGGGATAGCTCTGGGATTAAATCTGCTGCTGAACCTCATCACATTGGCAGTCTCAGCTGCCTGTGTGAGGTCTCGTGCTGACCAGGAAGCCCTGGATATCTGGCATGGGATTCTCAGGTCTAGTCCTGTGGGTAATTTCCTTTTCTCCTCTATGAAAGCTCTTTGAAAGCATCTTTCATCTCCCCAGTGTAGGTAGGAAAATTGTGCTCATTGCCTCTTTGCATGTGGGTCAGTATATTCATGGTCAGGTGCTTTGAGCCAACAAGCTCTGTCTTTAAAGTGTCAAAAAATCCATTCTGTGTATAATTTGCTGTCACTCCTATTTCTAGACTTCATGAAGTCAATAATTTTGACAACCTGACACCAGCCAGGTACACTACTGGAGAAAATGTATACACAGGAATGTTACTGGTTTTGCATGGTAAAACAACTTATTAGACTTTCATGCCTTTTAATTTTATCATTTTTCTAATAAAAATGTTATTTTGTAGTGAATTGACAGTTCACTACATGTTATTTTGTAGTGAAAGTGAGCTTGAGTTTATAGCAGACAAATTTAAGAAATATGGTGAACCAGGAAGCTGCTAGACAATTTTCTGGTTCTTTCAACAGTCAGACTGTATTTCATATCACAGTTTACATTACAGATAATGTTAAATAGCATATGGTTACATTCTTTGAATTAAATCCTAGTTCTTCCTAAGTTAGCGATAGAATTCACATTGATTTCAAAATCATACTCATTGCCTGATTCATAAGGAATATTCTTCAAAAAAAGGAAAGGTATCCTTGGGAGAAATTTCAGCCTGGAAAAAGCAGGAATACAAGTTGTCACTGGAGTCTTGTGGAGACTGGGGGAAAGCAGAGAGTGAACAAGCAAAGAGTAACAAGAATTAACTATTTCCTGCTGGGCAGTTTAGCATGGCCAATAGAAGCTCAGAGCTCAGTTCTGAAGAGCTGGTTGTGATTCTGCAGCTCAGCTGTGGTTTCTAAGCTCTCTCAATCCATCTGTTGTAAACATGACAAATATTAATTGCTTTCTTTTTTTCCGTATTTTTTAATTTTTGGCCTACATAGAGATCAGAGAGAGATTTGGTTGGCTTTAAACAAGCAAACTGATGCAACTGGGTTTGTGACACTCTGGAACTACAGAATAACAGTACTGTAAATTATTTCATGTGTTTTCCCTGAGCTCATTCCATCCAGCTTTGTAATTAGGTCCATGAGGGCCGAATGCAGGCCAGATGAAATCACTTACATTCCACCTGCCTGCACTGGAGCAGACTTTGCACTATATATAATATGTGGGAGTAAGTGATAAGATCACCATGAATAGTCCCTCTGTTCAGTAATGATCATGGGGAATTCTAAGAATGTCTGAAGAGAAGCATCTTTCTTTTGGAAGGAATTTACTCCTAGCTTTAGGAGATTTAGGTTTCAAGGAGGTTATAAAATGCCTATGTAGACTGTTGTCTGTATTTTTATAAGCAAAATAAAAACCCAAATTGTTGCTGTTGAGCTGTTTCAAGTGGAGAATTTTTTCATCAGAATGATAGTATATTTAACTTGAAAAGTATAAAAGTATGCCTTAGAATTTTTCTGTGGCAAGCCTCACAGAAGTGAGCACAATCACAGGATTAAATATATGCAAGAGGAAAAGATCAAAGCCCTTCTGTATTGGGGTGCAACTTTACACAACCTCCAAGTGGTCTTGCTAGAAGTCCTAAGTACAATTCTTGTATAAGGCTTTGCTTTTAGAACACACTGAACTGACAACACAATTTCAATACAGGATGCTTTGGGCTGATCCTTTGTTTTCTTTTTCAGTTGTCAGTTAGAAAGAAGTAGTTGACAATCTACCTTTTTTTTTTTTAATTGTGTTGAGTAATTTTTAATAATCTTTAATATAAAACTTCACAGAAAATCATTATAAATAAGGATGATCCATGAAGTTTTATGTGACGTTTTATTAGAAAGAATTACAAAATGAAACAGTGTTAGCGTAAAATTTGAGTGAGACTTAATTTATGCACTGAAATTGATTAGAAGATTTAGGTGATGCGTTAAAATCTTTGCCAAAACTGTCTTATTAAATGAAATCCAAATTTCAACTGTTTACTCATGTAGTCCAACCACTTGGATGAAGGTATATGCTTATCTCTGCAAGTTTGCATATTTCCTTTATACATTATTCCTCTTTGTTTATTTAGTATTATTATCTGTAACATCTCTAAATACATCAAACTGAAAATGTCATCATAGTTTTGATTGTTTACACTGGAAATGCTTAACTTGATATTTTAAGATTGGAATTTCTTTACTCCAGTCCTGTGTTAAATGTCTGTATGTTTTTATCCAGTTCGAACCAGGATCACTTGACCATAGTGAGATCATGAATATTTGTGTGTGTTCATGAACTTTTCTCTGGATAAAAAGTTTCCAGTGCTGAAACCATTACCATTCAAATGATGTGAAAATATTCAAAGCTCATCTATCATGTATAAGCTCCAGCAGGAATGCTTTTTAAAATGGGAAACAGCAGAAAGTTTAGTGAGTTCCAGGAGTCCTGTGCTGCTACAGATGCATCTTGGACCAACAGAGTTAAAATTAAAATATAAATAGGACAGCACTCTGTGCCTGTACATGCACAACTGTGGATTCTCCTGGCTCTGCTGACCCTTCAGCCCCTGGGCCAGCAAGAAACTTAAAGCTGATTTAAAAAAATCATCACCTAAGTTTTTACAGGACAAAAATGGACACGTGCAACTCTCCAAAATCCTTTATTATGCTCCAAGAGAGTTATAATGAGAGTCACTCTATTCTTTTTTCCATTTATATCAGTGGTAGAAAAGGATATGGAGAAGAAAGTCTTTTTTGATCAGAGTTTTATGAAGAAAAAGGAAATAACAAGGAAATACTAAATGTAAAATATTCTACTTTTATTGAGATTATATTATTTTCCCTTGACTTTATTATGTTGTCACAACCTTTTTATACTCCCAAACTGTCCCCAACAAAAATACTTCATAAATTGCCATACTGGGGCCATCTTTTACAGGTTTCAGATTTAATCCTTAAGAACACAAGGTGAAGGTTTTGGGAATCATCACTTGGTATTTCTCCTTGCTATTTTTTCTTTGCAGTCCTTTACACAATTGTGGTAGCCAGATCATGCTGCCCTCACCAAGTATAAATAAATTTCCATTTCCTATTTCTGTTCTGTTTTTACTGCTTGCAGACTAGCTAGAGTTTAGCACTTAATTTCTATTCCATGTATTTATTTTCTACCTTTTGAGCACACAACTTGGGTCCATTTGCAGGAAACCCCTGTGCGCTCTGGCGCTTTCCCACTTTCCTTCGTGTGGCACTCTGGGAAGGACATCCCTTGAACCCTGCTGTGCTTGGGAGCCATGGAGAAGGTCTGAGGGCCTCCCTGGTGGCACCTTCTCAGTGTGGAGAAGGGAGTGCACAGTCCAGCTTTAATCCCCTGTTTTGGCTGATTGTTTTGGTGAAATGATTTCAGTCTCCCTGCTCTGCAGTGGAAGGTTTTTATCCCTCCTGAGTCACCGGGGAAGGGACCAGTGATGCCTCAGAAGCAAACAGTGGGTTCCACCAGGGTGAATGAGGCAGATACTGCTGTGATCAAAGGATTTTCTTATGTTTTTCCTTCTGTTTCTACCACAGCATGTTTTACAGAAAGTTTTTGTTTATTTTCTGTGGCAACCATAGGCTTCTGTTAGAGCATTCTGCTCATCTTTGCAGTTGGGTTGTGGTTATACGTTGATTTTTTATTTTTTTTTTCATGAAATGGCTTTGTGCATTTGGAAATCTTCCTTTAATATTCCAACTTGAACAGAGGAAATAATATAAAAGATTGAGTGCTCTGGGAAAGAGGAGTAATGTATAACGCTGTCATTTCAACACACAACCAAAATCTTATCAGATTCAGAATCTCAAAATTTGGAATACTCTCTTCCCTACATCAATTTGGACATGGTTTTTACTGCTCCTCTTACAACCCTCTGTTGACACCAATGTTCCTTACAAAAGCAGCTTGAAATCACAGCCTTTACATCCCTTAAAACATTAATCCCTTGTTCCAACACGTTGTAAAATGTCAACTGCTTGTTAGCATGATGCAATTAAAGCACACATAAGGCAGCAATGAAGAAAAAGACAAATGTTCTGGCCTGCATGAAATAGAAATGTGAGGATGCAGGTCCCTGTTGTGTTGCTCTGGGTGAAAAGTTTTCACAGCTTTCTAAGTTTGCTGTTCTCTCAGCTGTGCTCATGTTTCTGCTTGTCAATCCAAACCTTAACCCTAATCACTGAACCCATAAGAAAAAAGAAGGAAAGAGGCAGGGTTTGGTTGGGGTTTTTTCCCCTGTTAAAATAAAATAAAGATGTTGTAAAATGCTGGGAAATTGCAATGCTCAGCTTAAATTTTGATCCTTATGTAATTTCTGTGTTCCTTGCGTGATCCATTTATGTGGTTTGAAGGCACCAATGCAGGTGTTTGCACTTGGATGGACATTCCCCCCCACTTTCCCTACTGTTTTTTGCTGTGGGATTTTTAGGAATGTCTCAAAGAACCTGTCTTCTTCCTGCTGCCAGAATTAGGATGAGTTGATCCACATCATTTGGCCAGAAACACTTTGTGGTCTAAAACCTACCAAGACAACTCTCCAAGAAAAGAACAACAGTACTGCTCTTCCCTCTCCCTCTTTGCTGTATCCCCAGGTGAATGCTTGCCTTCTTATTTATCTTCCAAGTGGTCTTGCAGTCCTTGCATTAAGGCAGAAATGACTGCTCTGCCTGGAATTCTACTGCAGTGCTTCCAGTCACAATTTTATTTTTTTGCTACAGCAAGAATTAAATATTTCAACTTTTAGCATACTGTAGAGCTGACTACCCACACTGGACACCAGAGAGATTCTGTATTGTTGGCTTTGGCAGTTGCTAGATCTAAATACTGCTCCATTATTTTTTTTTATTGTGTTCTCTTATAGCAACTGAATGTTTGAGTTTATAGAAACAAACAGAAAATGTTTGCTATCCCCTCCCTCCAGGGTTCCTTTTCCTGGCAGTACTCTGGCAGTGCCATTCACGTGTCAGCTGTGTGTGGAGGGAGCCCCTTTGTTGTTGTGGTCTCTTTGCTGCCCAGGCTCCAGGAGCAAGGTTCACTGTGTGCACAGGTGCAGAGGCTGTGGTGGGAGCAGGACATCTCAGGGGCAGCTGTGCACTCGCTCATGATGGATTTTAAACTTGGCTTCAGCTTTAGCTTAGAGGTAGACGAGTAGAATCAAAGCAAAGGTGTGTCTTGTCTCTGGTATAGCAATGGTGAGAGGGGATTTATTCTGTGCCTGTCAGGGTGGGTAGCTGGAGTGCAGTCCGTGCTCAGGTGGGAGTGGGGATGGATCCTGTGCTGTCTCATCCCCTCTGGTACTCAGCTGTCACACTGGAAACAGTGTCTGGCAATTGTAGATTTTTGTTTTTCTTTTCCTGCGATCAGCATGATTGTTGGTGCCATTTCTGGCTTTGCTATGATGCTGATTTGAAAAAGGTAACAAGTAAAATTGTTTTAAATAACAAAGGCCTTAAACAGCTGTTCCATGTTGTAATTTCCATCTAGCTATACATTACTATCAAGTAGCAACTAATTAGCATGTATCTTAATAGTCTGAAGGGCCTGAGAACCATTCTCTGGTTTCCATTGTGTCTGGAAATTAGCTGAGTCCTGGCATGCTTGGTGTAATCAGCAGGTTTCAGTGTGAAAATGGTGATTTATAAATTACACAACATGGTTTAAAGCTCAGCTTCACAAAAATAAGAGAAATGGATTGCCTGATGTGCAGCAGGCCAGCTGTGTGATTGTACGCTCATTTCTGTGACTGCAAACTGATACTGAAGCCTGTTATTGTTTATAAAATTAATCATATACTTTGACGTATTATCCTGTAAGCATGCACAGAATTCCCATTTGGCAATCCATTTGATAGCTTAAGGAGGCCCTGGACTCCAGTTAGCACCATGTGATAGAATTAGGCTTCAGTGCCACCTCTTGTGAATTATTAGTAAATGTTGTCAAGCACCTGCTTATATATAAAAAAAATATATATATATATATATATAAAATACTTATATATACAAATACCAAAATAGTAAATAGAATATATAAATATATATATATAATATTTATATACACTATAATTTTTTAATTATTTTTTTAGTTAAGCAGATGATATCTTTTATCAGGCTGACTGCTGAGACCAGCCATTAAGCTTTTGGACATAGGCTGTTTTCCAAGTCTCTGAGAAATATCTCTGATAATGTCACTTCATCATGTGTGTGGTCTTGCTCCACAAAGATTTGCAGCGTTACGTTGGAGGTTCAGTTCTTTCCTTGTAAAAAGGTGACTGGAGATGATTTGTAAAGTTGTGGGAGGAAAAAAGAATTAAAGTTTATATAAAATGTTCCTTTTGTTGCTTGTTCTCACAGGATTGTTACTGGGATCTTTCTTTAGTGAACAAGGCTAGAAGGCTATTCCATTTTTGTGTCTTAATTTCATATAAACCTGAACTTTCTTCTTCAGAGGATGTTCACAGAAGAATGAGATGTCAAAGCCTGTCCTAGAACAGTTCTTAGATCCCTGACAAACGAAGCTGTTCTTATGCTTGACAGACTTGCTGCATGTTGCCTAATACAGAAGTCCATTTTATGCAGGACCAAAGTTTAGTTTTTTCCTGTTTACAGAAAAGTTTCAAGTAAGATTCATATTTCCACATTAGAGTTTGTCAAGCTTTGTTTGGAATCTGGGTATGAGGTAAGGCTTGTGTTGGTGAAGTCCATGGAAATGAGTGATACCGGTTGTCTCTGCAGATCTTTTTATACATCACTAGTGTTCCTCAGCTCTTATTTCAAAGTATTGCTTGTTCTTTCCAGGGATAAACAGGCTTCTGATAACTAATTCCATTTTTAAATAAAGAACCCAGAAAATGGTATAAAATTTTTGTCTGTGCTTCTGTGAAAAAATTTCAGGAGGTGTTAGAATGTCATGCAGAACACAAAGCATGGAGAATGTGAGTAACCCCTCTGTGAGATTGTTAAATCAGGTTGAGTTTGTGTTTGCCTTGTGCTTGGCTGATTTTGGCAGATGGTTGGCAGCAAGCTGGCAGGGATTTAACCTGTACTAGCCATGGGCAGTGGTGTCTTATCTAAGGGCAGGAAAAAGAGTGACAAGATGTTGCAGCTCCTTCTACTGACATGGTATGGCTGTCATACTCCTACAAACTCAGCTCTGGTGGGTTGTCTGTCCTGACTTTACATGAAGAAAGGGGTTTATGCCTTCATTTTCAGAATTGCTATTTTAATTAGACCTTTAAAGGTTATTTTTTTCCTCCTATCTTACAGCTCCATCTGCTGTTGGTGCACTTGATGATGGTTAATCTTCAGTTTTCTCTTAAACTCACACACGCAGCAAACAGCTGTTTCCATCTTTTGTGCACTCTTGGACTTCAGTACCTTCACTGTCCTCCTTGGTCTCCCCAGACTTCCCTGCTTCTTTTCTCTTGCCCATGATTTAGTGTAAGTGCTGTAAGCATCCCCAGGACGCTTCTCTGAGTGACAATTTTATTAGTTACTCAGCTCTCTTTGGGTCACAGACTGAAGACGGCTGCATGTGGGGATTGCATGGCAGATGGGTAACATCTGCTGGAAAAGTCTTCTTATCCGTGCACACGTCTAATTGTTATGTTCCTGTTACTGTAGCAAACTTGCCTTGATCATTGCAGTCTTACTTCACCAAATTGAAATAGTTTTGTGGGTTTTAGCCTCTGTATCTCCTGGCTCCTTGTACATCAAACATCAGCTTTCCTTTTGTACTTCCAAGGCTCTTCGCTGTGATTCCTGTCGCCCTTGCTCTGTTTCTGTGGTTAATAAGTAACATACTCTCACCCCTGACCAGTCCAGGGCTCAATCCTTTGTTGTTCATTTTTCCCATTCTCCACTCAAGACCTTTATACTCTTTTTGTGGCCTTTTGCAGCGACAGATGCCACCACAACACCTAAGAGCTGCCTCATTATTCTTCTTCAGTGCCTCATATAAAGTCTCTTTTTTGTGAGCAAGGCCCAGTTTGGAGGCTCTTGTGCAGGAAGTATTTCCTCACTGCTTCCAAGGAGCCTCCAGTTTAGCTGTGTGTATCTCTGGCAGCATTTCCCATGAGCTCTTTGGGATGTGGAATAACTTTGGCTCTGTTTTGGCACAATGCCAGACAGAATGGCGTGTGGCCTGACAGTGGTACTAACATGTCTTTGCTAAATGCCTGAGCTGCAACAGAGTGAAGCCTGGCCAGGTGGCAGGTGGGATGTTTAGAAACTTTAGGGAATGGATGTGCAGGGGGATCATTATCCTTGTGTTTTGTAGCTCTCACGCTGTACTCTTGTGATAGCACTCCCGTGCAACTGGAGCTTGTCTGTTACTCATTCTAGAGTGAAATCTTCCCAAGTTTATGTTGCTCTTCTAAGGAAGACATGAAACACAATTAAAATTGGCCAGCATTTGTTCTGGAAAGATATAAATGTGGCAGCACTGTTCAGCTGCTCCTTTGTGATGGTTATTAATCATTCAGGATGCTTTATGAATGTTAAAAGCTGTCCTGGCGTGGTGCAGTGGGGAATGGGATGCTTCATCCAGAGCTTCCAACAATCCCAGCTACAGCCCATCCTTCTCTGTGCAAAACATTTCCCATGGAGGATTTAGCAGTGGTGAAACCAGATCCTGTTCTGAAGTGTTTGTCTGGATACCATACTTTTGTGGACTGTGGGTGGGGTGTTTTTGCAATAGCGAGATCTAGCAGATAACAGCAGGTCTCATACTGACCGTCTTGTTTTGTTGCTTCACAGAAGGAAGAGTTTCCCAGCACATCAGTCTAATTAGACCACTGTTTATCCACCCAGTCCAGAACTCCTTTGTAAGTTGCTCACTCATGAACTAGAAATCACAGTTGAGTAGCATTTGCAAATGTGCTGCTTATGGAGCCTCTCCCTCTCTCAATGCCTCAATTTAAACTCTCAGTCCACTTTTGTATGGCTTTCAAGCAATTGTGTGTGTGCACATACAAATACACAGGGACATATTCATATATCATATACTTCATGTATTATTTGTAATTGGTATGATGAAACTTTCTGAGTATCAAAGTGACTTACTTCAGCATGTAGTTTGTAGATCTTACATGTTTCACAGCAGTATCGGCTTACAATGTTTTATAATGTCAGCCTACCACCGTTTGCTCTGCTTTCTGTAGAAATGTCGGGCCCTGAACCTCATCAGGAGCCAATTTTGTCCTTAAGAACAAAGGGAAAGCCATTTTTTTGCATTGTGGTGTAATCACTGCTGGAGTATCCTGTCTATTGCAGAGCCAGGAACAACTTGCTGGTGTTGGAGGGGAGGTCAGGGAGCTGGGAGTGCCACTGAAGCCTTTGTTACCTGATCCAATGGCTTAAGACAGCCAAGACCCAAAAGCAACGCCTTGGGGAACAGTGGGGAGCAACTGAAGCGTGTGGGGCATGGGTTGTTGCTGCTGGGAAGCTTGTGTTTGGTAAATTTGGAGATAGTGGCATTATTTCCACAATTAGAACCTGCTCATTTTGTGAGGGAACAGTCAGGGGTCGTGATATATAAATGAGCTTGTGAAGAGGAACTTTGGGGAGTAGCAATTAGAAACTGATTCTGTACGGCAAGGCTGCCTAGGCAGCTCTAGGATCTCAGAAGCACTCCCAAAGGGCAGCTTAACAAAGCCCGTGCCAGCCTCAATAATCATCATGGCAAACCCAAGCCAACAAAAAGCTCAGCAAAATGCTCCATCTAGTTCTTGTTCTCACTAAGTGGGAGACTTCTTCATGATTGAATTCTGGACTCGGTTGCCATGGACGAGTGTCACGCAACATTAGCAACCGGTGAAACTGCTGCAAAGCCTGCAGACTGCTAACAGATACTGGAATCAGTGACCCACACCTAGAAATACTTGTTTTTCATCCAAAAAATCCAATTATTCAAGCCCAATGGAAAGTAACTATCCCCGTAGATAATTCCTTGTGGTACACCTCTGGATGTCTTGCTCCTTAATGCCTCTTAGTGTATTGTGGGTCTCTGTTGAATTCTCTTGGAGAAATGAGGGTGAGGTTCAGTGATGAACTGTGTGACAATCACTACTGAGTGGCCAGTCTGCCTCAAAGCTGTCATCTCCTGGGCCAGTGTCACCAGGGGCTTGGGATTACCCAAGTGAATCTCATAGAGGGCGGTTGAGATTGTTTCAGCATTTTTCTTTGCAATCTGTACTATGCAGGAAAGTCTACATGCAGAAAGCAGTGAGAGAGAAGGGAGCTCCAGGCCAAACAACTCCCATTCTCTCATCTCACCTTTCCAGCTCCATATTCTCTATGGATATACCAGAGTATTGCTGCATCTTGGCTTTCCCTTTGTCCTTGCTCGTCATTCAGGTGTCACTGATTATCCCTAAACTGAATCTGTTTGTTGCTAGTAATAATCAGTGATTAGAATACTTGAAAAATATTAATATTTTCCTGAAATTAAGCTAGTGCTGGGCAGAGCTTACTAATGCAAACATTAGAAATTGGGGGTAGATTTTGTATTCCGGAAAGGTGAAATAGTTAACAATGAGCATGACACCTGACAAACAGCAACACAAGTAATTTTTGGCATTCATATGAGCCAAGAAGAATACATGCTGTTCAGAAATCAAGGGGATAATGAAGTATTTGGCTATGGCAGAACAATAATATCCAGGCTGTCCTGGAGTTCGAAAAGCATTTACAATGTTACAGAGCTGCAGTGGCGGTTTGGGGCATGGATGCTTATGTATGTGTATGTATATCCTAAAAGAAAATGAGTCTGCAATTATTTAAGCTTCAAAATGCCAAAAATTATTAGCTTGTGTTTGGACATAGTTTTAAGGTGCTCTTTAAGAAGTATAAATAAGCATTAATTTTAAACCAATCCAAACTTCAGCACTGGAGTTCACTGCTTGACCTGTAAAAAGATTCTGTGACCCATGAAGGCTCATCTTCCTCTAATGCATTTGCTTTCTGTAATTAAACCTTATGATGGCCTTGCTGGTTTTCCATATTTTATACATAGCCTGGAAGCTTGTTTGATCCTCTCTTTGAGTCCAGTTTTTCTCACAGCAGTCCTGAAAGTAAAAGCTGCATCTGAGGTCCTTGAAATAACAGGTATTAGAGAACTTTCTCTTATTTTATTTAAGTACACAAGGTTGCACAGTGGATGGGATCTGTTTAGCATGGGAACTTGCTGGAAATACTGTCAATGAGAGCTCATATTCAATAAGCACTTTCTAAAAAATTTGGGCTTTATTTAAGGCATTTCAGCTATTACTGTGCCTGGTCCTTTTTGAATAATAAAATGACACAGTGACTTTACAGCAATTAATAAACTCCTTGTTTTGGTACTTGCTGGTGCTTCAGTGTGAGTTGCTTTGCAACGTCAGGCTTCTGGTACAGCCTGAGCTTTTGCCTCACAAGGATAATATGTCACCTTTGTCAGATGTTGCCTCTTTTGGTCCTCAATCTGTTTCATAAATGCTTGGAAGTTCAGCTGTCTTTTGTGGATTTCTTTCTTTTCTTTTTCTCCCTGCTGCTTCTGTTTGTTAGAGTTAATTGTTGTAAGACCAGAAGGAGACACTTTATTTTGGAGAAGATGAATAACAGAAGCAACTAGGACGTGTTGTGTTTTAGAAAAACTTGAGGACCCCTTTTGTGAAACTTAACATCAGTTAAAAAAAAAAAAAAAAAAAAAGAAATTATTTGCCCTTTTGTTTTGTTCTTCAAGTATTTCATACCTTGATGTTCTCTGCTACAGGCACTGTTTTATATTCTGTTTGCTGAGCTGGTGAAGTCTGAATGTTTCATAAAAGCCTCTTTGGGAGAAAGAAGCAAGCAATTTCCCCTTCATGCGAGAGAAGCAGGATTATTAGGGCTTCATAGCTTCTGACTCTCAGAGGCAGGAGCCAGAGAAGAGCAAGGTGGACCAGACTTTTAGAATTAGAGAGGAAAATCCCCAACAAGCAGCAATTTATTGCTTTAGCTCTAAGCTAATTTACTGAGTCATTCTTGTGGTTTAAAGGTTTCCTATTCTCGTGTTGCCCTGTGATTCCATAGTTCTGAGGCCATCATTAAAATGGAGACCTGGAAGAAAATACACAGAGACAGGCGTAGGCAGCAGTCCTGCTGTGTCTCCTTGGACACCCATGCCTGGGCTCCAGGGGTGGAATTTTAGGCAGTTACCAGATTAGATTAGGTATCTGTCAGCTTGGTTTCCTGTTATTTAGAGCCTGTTCTTATGAATTTAATAAGTTGATGATACAATGAAAACCCATCAAGAAAAGCAATTAACACCAAAATACTGCTTATGGCTCAAAACTCCTGAGAAGCAAAGAAATATTCCTGCAGAGGAATATTCTGAGAACAGTGTACTTACACGCTTGCTCTGATCAGGTATGGTCCCTTGGGTCTCACTCATCTCATGGCTACCATTGCTAGAAGAATCCTTGACTGTACTTCTTTAAGAGTTAATATCCAATATTTGTAGCTTCTCTTCTTTCTGAGGCAATAATTCAAACTGTGCAGGTGCTGTTACATTGTTAGCAGGTGAGCATGAGGCACAGCACACACCGAACTACAAGGAACTCGCAGTGAGAGCAAAAGATGTGGCTGACAAGCGTTTGCTTTCCTCTCTTGTATTAGATAGGCTCTGCTTGTTGGCATCTTGTTGACTCTATCCCTGTAATAAACTGAGCACAAAGACAGGGGAGTGTATTTTGTTCCCCTGCAGTGACAGAAATGTGGGAGCCAGCTGTGCCACATGCTCGTAAAGCTGGCATCATTCAGGCTTTTGGTTCAGATGAATTTGCCTCTCTTTCCCAGGACTCCAGTAACAAGGATGCCACTGTGCACCTGCCTTGGTAATTTGGAGAAGGGTCTTGTTGTTTGGAGAAGGGTCAAAATCGGAGTGTTTGGCTTTGAACACATCAGGTGCTGTCTGAAGGGCCCAGTCCAGGGGTGTATTTTTATCCCCTTAGGAACTGGTGTGGACTTCTCTGCACTGTGGACCTCTGAGTTTCACTTAGCAGCCTACTCATTAACAGACAATCTCCTAAATTCAGTGTCAATGGTATCAATAATTCCCCAGCCAAGTTCAGCCAGTTCTGCCTAGCACACATCTAAATGCTGCTGAGATAAAACAAGCAATCAAACAAAAAACCCCAGACTCAACAGTGTACCTGGGTGATATTTGCCACCAGCAGTGTTACTGAAGCTGCTGAGACTGTCAACAACCCCATGCTAAGAAATTTCTGTTCTGCCATATGACAGCAGTAGCTAAAATAACCCAGCCATACAGAGAGCCCCAGGACTTTATTAGCTTTGAAAGTGGACAGATATGCAACAAAAGAAGGTTTCTGCCAGAATAAAAATAAACTGTGATTATGGAATAACTTGTAAGAGTTAAAGCTGGGAAGATCAGACCTGAGGAATTAAAGATTTCTTGTTGTTTTTTTTTTTTATTTTTCTGGAAATATCTTAAGTACTTGCAGCTGTAAGTGGAGGCAACTCTTTTCAATACTGTTGAAAATGAATAAGTACAAATCTTCATATACTATTTTAATTCCCCCCCTTGATTTCTTTTGCCTCTTTATTTCTTGCATCTCAGAAAAATTTATAAAGCAGTTTGTTAATTAGCCTTAGAAATTCATAGCAATGACTGAATTACATTCAATAAAGCCAGCTTTAATGCAGTGTGACACAACTGTGCAAGTCTCAAATTCCCTTTTTCCAGATTACTTTCTTAGTTTTGGTCTATGAGAAACCAATTCATTTCTATATCTGTATAACATATTATGCATTTGTGGACACCCAGGCAGCATGTTTTCCTCATAGAACCAATTTGTGCACAGGGCTTCTTGCCAAGAAAACAGCTTTCCTGACATTTAGTGAATCTCTGAGTCAGTTTAACTCAGCACAAAACTTGTTTGCAGAGGACCTGTTAGCTAAGTAGAAAATCTCTGAGGAACTTTTTGACCCCATCCTGGGGACAATAATCACAGAGAGTGGCTTCATTGGTATAGAGAAGGAGAAAGAAAAATCCAGTGTGACCCATCTGGTTGCACTCCACTTGAAACACATTTCAAATAGACAGTTTCTCTCAAAGGCAAATTTTAATAAATACCTTCAGAAAAATCTCTTGGCTTTGCCCTGCTCCCTTCTTGTAAGGGGATAATGCTGTGCAGAGATCTAGAGGATTTTTAGGAGCCTGGTCTCCTAGCTTTAATCATCTTGTAGAATTCCATATAGACACATCATTTGGGGGTTTTTTTCCAAGTCTGTATCTTACTCTAGAAGTAGGTAATCTTTGAATCTCTGTATCTCAGCCTCAGCTGGAAAAATAGTTCACTTTATGTATGTTCTGATTGTTAGGAATGAAAGCTCTATTTCAGAGTGGCTGCAGGAATTGTAACTCTTCAGCTGTGCTGGTAAGAATGTTCAGCCAAAAAAATGAGATACAAGATCTTTTGCTGGACTACTTTTGAGTTGATGTGGGATGACAGAACCTATTTCAGGCCAACAGTTATTCTAAGGTTTCCATGGAGATTAATGATGTCAGAGGAGCAACATCTGAATGCATTTTGCTTGAAAACAAGGCTATAATGTTGTAGTGGAGAAGTCAAGTCTTTGCAATTTTATAAACTCACAGAACAGTGAAGCCCATTTTCTCAATGGATTGCAGTTTGCTTGTGATTTGTGCTGAATGTGAGCTGAAGTCATGCTTTCAGTGTGGTATAAGGGATGATTTCAGTACTGCCTCATGCACCATCTGTTAGAGCCTCTATTGCTGTTCTCCTCACCTGCATACTTCAAGCGTTCTCAAATTACTTTATTAAACCCTGGCATTTTCTGTTTGCTCTCAGTTGCCTTAAGGGTGATGCCCAGGTTTCCCTGTGAGTATATTTGCAATGGATGAGTATTAAAACTGGAATAAGTTACAGCTCTGCTGAGTTTTCTGACATGTAGGAGCTGCCGCAAAGGACGGTAGGGGGAAAACAGTGGAGAAGTGGCAAAGCAGGAAAATACAAAACGTTAACAGAGGCATAATTTAAAGCTAAAATTTGACTCTTAGGAATTTGAAAATTGTTACCATTACTTGCAGTTTTATAGAGACTAAAACTCCACTACAGAGAGATTGCTGCCCAAGGACCCAAATGTGTTAATAATGAAGGCATTTTATTTTCACACAGGCCTTTTGCAATGGTAGGGATTAGGAGACCTGAAGGTGCCTCAATGCCACTGAAATTCCATAGCTTTTTAGCAATTCCTGACTGGAATCAGGCTCTGCAAGCATTGCTGGTTCCTTGTTATTACCTAGTATATAACACAGTTCCACAACTGTGGTTCTGCAGTCATTGTTTAAGGGATTCTTACGAAGATGTTTGCCAAAATAGAAAGTCAAGAAGCAGTACTTGAATTTAACAGAGTATGGGAGAATAAAGACTTTTTCAAAATAGGATAAATGGAGGGAAAAAGTTTTAAGATTTTTATCTTTATCAACTTTTTATATAAGTTGAATTCAGTTTTATTACAAAGCACTTGTCCTATAGAAGCAGCTACTTGTAGAAAGGAGCTCACATCTGTTGAAGAGTAGTCAGAGTAACAGTAACAATGGTAAACAATGTCAAGTCTTTGCTTTCCCTGGTTTTGTCAGTAGATTATTAAGCAGAAAACAGTCTTTTCTGGAGCATCTACTGTTCTTCAGTCATCAAACTTGGCTCTTGTTTCTTAACAGTAATTGTAACAGAAACAACTTTTGTGTAAAGGCGAGCACCAGACTATGGAAACTCTCTTTTATGACTTGCACGAGTTATCAAAATGTACTCACATTTCAGAGAACTTATTTTATTTTTAGAAAGTAAAGCAGCAAAGCACCTCTGAGCTCGGATCCTTTTATGTCTGAGTTCAGCAGAAAAGGACTTACTTTTTCCCCCAGGCCAGTTTCTGAATTCCTGAAATGCAAAGCTTTCGCAGCAAGAGAATGGCCTACTCTGATACAAACTGACTGACAGCTCCTCCTGAAAATCAGGACAAGTTAATACATTCCACATGTTCCCTGCCCCAGTTTTGGAAATTGATTATTTTGAAAAGCTAAGTAAGCCTATCTTTATTTTGCAGGAAATGTTTGGTGCCATCAGGCAGCAATGCTGTTAAAAAGAACAAAGCTGGAACAGCTTTTGATAATGTCCTCAGAGAAATGGCCAATTGCTGTACAAGTGATACAGACGGGACTGTTTGTTCTCACTGGATGCTGAAAAGCACTTGAAAGTTCACACACTTCATCATGAGCCTGAAAAGGAGTGAAACTCTTTTGAAGCCTGTAATATTGGGCCATTTTGAAAATCTGCCCCCCTGTCTGTAATCTGCCCCTGTGTGACTGTTCTACAGTAATGCAGTTCTGAGTTCTTGATGATTACCTGGAGGGTGGCAGCTCTTGTGTATTACTTGATTTCAAAAAAGGGGAATATTTGTTATGAGATTATGCCCTGTATGAAGCAATACAGTCTTTTTGCAGGTCTGGGCATTGCAGGTTAGCAAGTTTCATACACAGATAGCAGGAGTTATCTCAGTGTGGGAAGTGAAGCCTGGGTGTAACAACTGCAGGCTGTGATCTTGTTCTTGCTATTTCCTCTGAGAGATTAAGGTTTAATGAAATGTTCTGTAATCCGTAACAGTGTTGAAGCACCTTTGTGTTTGTTAAATGGGCAGAGAAAGTTCCGAGTAGAGGGGAGTTAATGAGAAACATTATTGTTCCATATGTTTTTAAGCACATTCCTTCAGGAGAATAATCTTTCACATCTACTGAGTCATGCAGAGGGTTGCATAATTGATTGATGTGTTATATGCAAGTATCTTCCCATCCATCTAAATTTCTCCCTTGAAACAATGCCTTTTGACTGGGTCCTGTTACTGTCTAACCATGTTTGGCAATGTTTTGGTATGCTGAGTTTACTTGACCAAATACAAAGTTTACTTAACCAAATAGAAAGTAACGGCCTGACAAACACAGAGATAAGGATCACTAAGCTTGCAGCAGCACATAACATCTTTTTTAATATTGTTGGGGGGTTTTATACTTTGCTATAAAAAAAGGAACAGTCAGATGTCTGCTTCTACCTCCTTATCTTCTGATGACCTATCACCCCTTCTCTTTGCCTGTTGTGCCAGTGATTTTGGCAATGAGCGAGCCTTTTGTAGGTACAGGCCTCCACCTGTGGGCTGTTCACTAGTGGGAGGCCCCACCCACTGTTGGGAGCAGCTGGTCTTGGACAACAAAAGAAGAGAGGGAACCCTGTGCCCAGGTGATACTTACCAGGTCCTTCAATGCTGCTTCTCGTTTTCAACAACTGACTTCTCTTTCCCCCAAAACTGGAAAGGCAGATGCATAAAGCACAAAGTAAAAAAGATCATCAGACCACTTGCCATGAATCTGTAGCCGTGTCACATCTTGGTTGGGAAGAATAGTTGGTCTAGGAATGAGGGCTGAGACTTCTACTGGTGGATGTCTCACAGTATGAGGCTCATCATTTCAGTTGTTCACTGCAGGGACGTGAAGGTTGTGCCCTTCAAGCCCGGCATTTCTGCATGGAAGTGGATGTTTGGAAGTGCACAGGCTGCAAATAGCTGCATGGCTGACTCCTTGTTTACCCTCAGCATGAACGTCTGCATGCGGAGTCCTGCAGGTGCAGCCAACACACAAGCGTTTTTCCCACGCTCTGCAGCCATCCCATCATTTTAGAACAGGGCCTTGTAAGTTGATATCTGATACTTTGAAGCTTTGGGTTTTTTGGGGTTTTTTTTGACTCTGTTTGCTGCCATAACACTGCTCATTTGCTGCAGGAGTTTTCACTTTTAGGATCGAGTAAATCAGTCAGTCCAAGATTTCTGCATTACCTATGTCACAGACAATAGCAAAGACTAAAAAGTTGCCAGTTCTTTACACACTCTTGAGAAAGGAGTGGTTTTAATTGTGTTGTTTAATTTGCATTTTGATGTAGCAACATAAAACATCCTGATATGTCTGTGTGTTCTTCAGTTTATAAAAATGAGTGTTTTTCTTCTGCATGGGAAAAAAATCCTGAAGTTAGTATAAACATTACTGCTATAATTCTTTCCATGTTAAGGGCCTTGAGGGTACTCCATATTATGCAGACAGAATGATCTCTGGCTCTTACAGGAGAGGGAGATGATTGGAGGGGTAGAAGCAGTGAGAGCACAAGGAGATTATACACACAAAGCTGGGGAAGAGGAAAGAAGAGCTACCTTACCTAGTGATGCTTAATAACAATGATTGGAAATTAGTTTCCATCACATTGGATTGGTGGGTAATCACAGAAGAGTTCCAGCAGTTAAGCCAGAACATTCTTATGTGCATCTGTTTTTGATGCTCTGGAGAATTTCTTCTTTCTTCCCTGGGACTGTGGGGGGTGGCTGCAAATGCTGTCAGAAAGATCAGAAGATCAAGGGGAAAAAAAACAAAAACTCTCTAGCTTCAACTTTGCTATTTCTGTTTCAGTCCTAAAGCAATGGATCTTTGTCCAAAGCTTGCCTGTTTTCTTTTCAGCTCATCTCATTTAGTTACTGGGTGATTAATAACTGTAAACTTGTCTCACTTAAAGTGCTGTACTAGTTTTATTGGTGAACCTCATCCATGCAATCTGGAACTTTAAAATTGGTAGAAATATGTAGCTTTTTTCCTTCTTTTTTCCTTCTGCAGTGCATATTTGTTTGCTTTTTTTAAATCCATGTGTAGGCACTTTTTTTTTTTTCTTTGAACTTTATGGGAAAACTGAAGAAAACAACAGGGCCACATGAGGGAATTCCATATCTGCTTTTGGCATTCAATTTCCATAAAGAGGAGGATCCTGTTGACACATAGTATTTCTTTTTTTTTTTTTTTTTTTTCTTTTCCAACTTGCAAATGTTATGAAAGCATTAAAAGTTAGTTCCTTGTTGTCAGGGTTCCAAGACAGATGTTTGCATAGGAGATTAGATGTAATATTTGTGGAGCTTTGAAAACAGCTTTTGGGCTGGTGTTTCATTAGCAGGATATGAAGCTGTATCATCAGAATGGCATTAATTCCCAAATGCATGTTTCCTATACCGAATTGATGAGGTTATAGACAGATAATGTACCATAGTGATTGCAGAGCCATGAGCAGATCATTAGTGGTGTAAAAGCAGAGGAATGTGCAGTTATAACGTGTTCTCTATGTTAAATACTCATTGTACCTAAGATCTTACCATGTTTTTACCATTGCAAACCTTGGAATGAGATGGCTTTAAACTGGAGAATTGGAGTTTGGGAAGATAAAACATCATATACAGGAAAGGCAGTTGTATTTCAAAATAAAACCCTGACCTCCACTATCTGAAAATCTGTGGAGATAACATCTGCCACTTGTAGGAAATCCCATCACAGCATCCACTGAGCCTCTGTGCTACTCCATGGCACCGAAAGCTTTGCCTGCCCTGGTGCTTCTGCTGGTCACAGTGCCAAAGATAGCTGGATAAACCCAGGAGTAATGCCTGTTTTCCTACAGGGATATTGAACTGAGGGTTGCATTCATTGCTTCTCTTGATCCAGCTTTTGCAGTCCACTTAAATGGGACAGTGATTAGACTCTTTGTGAGGAAATTACATATTTAACTGTCAAATTGCAGAGATGGAGCTATTTTCAGGCATCCAACTGCCCATCCTCATGCAGCTAAAAATGGCTTGTCTTGCCTCAGACAGAGGGATGACAGGATATGCAGGCCAATGAGCCAGTCGGGCCAGGCTGTCTTGCCCCTTCAAGATTGTACTGCTGGAATTCTTTTAAATACTCTTCAGCAGAGAGTTCATGTAAATTAGCTAATTACCAGCCTCTGCTCGGGCTTCCATGAGTGCTGAGTAGTGGAACAGAATGATTTAATTTCCCTAACATATTCTCTTGGCACTTTTGCATGCGGAATATGTTGCTCTAAAGCATCCCTTGATACCAGATCCTTGGCTGTGCTCCAGAAAGAGTTCAAGTTAAAAACCATTCAGTGTAATTCCAGGGTTGGCAAACCTAGAGTTGTCACCTTCCCTGCTTCCTATAATTTTGCCGTCTGTAATGTGGGTTTTCCTCTTCTCTCGCAGAAGATGATCTTGCATAAGTGTTTAAACTGTGAATCAGGGATTACAGCTGGCACTGCTTATGCATATGATATTCTCTTGGGAGAGTAATTAAGCTGAGGTGAAGTGATCACATGAATCTTAATATTTGCAAATTCATTACACTTAAAAAAGGACTGTAGAGTTCTCAGTTACATTGGCAAATGAGTGTGATTGCCTCCCACTGTAATTTTCAGCTTTGCCTTGTGCTTACTCTGAAATGTTTGCTGCTGTCAGAGGCAGGAGTAGTGTATTTTAATTTCCCATTGAAATTCTTGTGAAAGAGTTTGTGTGTAGGGTACAGGAACATTTTGACTGGCTGAGTGCAAATTATTTAAACCCCAAAATGTTTTGGGATGTGGCCAGATTTAAGCTAACAGGAAGAGGAATTTAGTCGAGGTTCTGTTTCTCTTCAGTAGTTGGGTCCAAATCCTGGAAACACTCTCAGTATGTGTTCACTCATTAATTTTACTGCAACTATCAAATAAATCTAAATATAGACATAAGTACTGGCAGGTATTAGCCAGCTAGTTCTATTAATTGAAACATGCTGATGTCATTGAAGATTCCTTTAATGGTAACTGCATTCTTTAGATGTGTAGATACCATTAAAAAACAAAACATGTTTTAATCCTCAGACAGGAGGAGTAGTGTCTACATGTTATTTATATAAGCCTTGGCAATCAAGAGGAAGTTGTAGATCTACTAATTATGTGTTGTTGATTGCCTGTCTCTCATCTTACTACAGTGTTTCAGTGGCCACAGAGATCAGTTTCCAACTGAGAAAATCGATTTCATTTTCATGATGCTTGATAGTTAGACAATAGTATTTTCTCCCTATAAAATGGCAATCATAGAACAAAATTATGCATTGGAAGTTCTGAAGATCAGTGTGTTGTACGTGTTCTTTTGCTCAGTAGAGATTCCTTTGGCCATGTCATTCCAAAATCATGGTTTGAGGCTGCATTTTGATTTATTTCAACATCACCAATCTCATAAACAGCAGAAGACAGCCTCTTCCAAGGCACAGAGTAGGTGCTGAGTGAAGCTAGCTGTAGTCTGGGTTGTTCACCCTTTGTTAGTGGTGGTAAATCACAGTATTGATATTAGAGTTGGACCTTGCTACTCACTTGTTATTTTAGATGGAAATCTGTCTCAGAAAGCTCATGTTGTTCTCATTCTTCCTTCAGTCCTTGCATCTTCTAAATCTAGGATTAAAAGAAGCTCAATTGAAAATTTTAGGTAGTAAATCTCATACAAGTACTATAATTTGTTTCAGTGACCTAAACACAGTAATAAGGATTGTGTAGAAAAGTGCTTTGGTTCCTCATTTGTTTTCTATTTTAAGCAGCTAAAAGCAGCAGTCTGGCACTACGATAAAATCCAGTTTATTTTGCAGCCCTTAAAGATTTGTGTTCCTATTTAGTGGGCATCCTTATTTTTGTAATAATTAATTTCAAATTAAACCAAATTTAAGGAGAAGTGTTTCAGAATTGTGTAAACTGGAAAGTATGTAGCAAAAATATTTACCACTTTCCTTTCAAACTCTTAGTGGCTTGTTCTTCAAGCAAAGTACTCCAAGCCAACTTCTGTTAGTTGTGATGCTTTCAGGATCACTTCTGCCCACTGGCTCAGCATGGGCTGGTATTTAATCTGTCACATCTTGAAGATTTTGTCATTTGTCAGAGCCTGCACATCTGAATTCCTGATTATAGGTCATCCTGGAAATTAGTATTTTTAATTACTGCTTGTATTTCAGAGAAAAAAAAAAAAGAAAAACTTTAAACCACTGAACTAGCCAGAAATCTAAAATTAATATCTACTGCTGAGATTTCAAAGAGCCTAAAGGGAAGGCAGCTTCTCTAGGCATCTTCAAGAAATTGATATGGGGTTTAATGCAAGTCCAGCACTAAAGCTAAGTCATACCTGGTGTGGTTTTGCTTTGGATTGGGGTATTTTATTGTAGTCCTCTCCATGGCTTCTGAAGGAATGGGAATTACTGGTGTTTCTGTGCTTCCTAATTGTTTATGGGAACAAAATGCTGGGAAGGGTTTGGAGCACCCAGTGCTGGGCACAGAAGCTCAGGGGAAGTGTGGTCCCTGCACCACCTGCTCTCTTATTAATCTCATTAATTAATACCTCAGATCATTTTATCAGTTGAGTAACTTCTAGACAGATTACAGTCTCCAGAACTGATCATTGGAAAACTGATCATGCCTTAATCGTGGCTTTTAAATATTTGATAGGTTTCTGCAAATAGAAAAGGGAAAATCCACATGCTGTGGTGTCTGGAGTAAGAAATACAGAAATCTTGGAAGTTAAGGTTATTTAGAGCTGGAAAACCTTTTCCAGGGTGAAGGACAATCAAACCTTTGAAGAGGTTGCCTGCAGAGCTGGTTTCCTCTAGAGGAATAAAGCTGAAAATTTGTCACATCTATCAGATTAAAATGGATTTGGCCCTTCCAGGGGCTGAATAATGGAGTAAATGACTTTTATGAGACTCCTCCAGTTCAAGGACCTAATGTTGGGTTTGGGTTTTTTATTGTCTTGTATTTAGGACTTTTTTGGTGGGTTATTGGGTTGATTTTGATTTGTTTGGGGTTTTTATCTGTAAAGATGCACAGACCTTTTATAAACATCTTTAATGAAGCTGATGTCATTATGTAATTTAATAAAAAGTGTTGACTTTATTGTACATTAACATTCAAAACTGCCTGAAATCAGACACTTACTGACTTATTATGATTTACTCTGTCTTTCACTCATTTATTAAAGCTAACATCTTTGTCTCTCTGCACAATACTTGTAATCTTCGAATTCTTTAGAAATTAAATTTTGCACCAAAATTTAAATGTGTTTAGCTAACAGTGAGCTATCTCAAAGCAGTCTCTGTGTTGAAAAATCCATGTTTGATACATACATACATATATATATATATATATATATCTATATATCACTCCCTTTTGTACAAGTAGGGTGTGTGTGTGTGCACGCACATATATTTAAAATCTTAAAACCTGCTGATAAGACACAGGTTATTTGCAATGAGGTTGGCAGCACATCAGAAGATTAAATCTTCCTGGTTACTTTGGATCTTTTAGTTACTAAATACTGAATTTATGACAGCCTGCTCATTTTATGGAGAGAAATAATTTGAAGTAAAACTACCCAAAAGGCATGATCTTATCTAGTAGCAAAAGCTGTGTTTGTTAATATTTCCAACCACATAGAACACAGCTGAAAAAAATCAGATTAAAATGAAGCCAGTATTTATTCTTAAGTGGAGTTCACCACTGGTCACGTCTTCTGCAGCTGACAGTCACTTTGATGTGCCACTATACTTGATGACATCTTCATATTGATTTTAGTCCATCCTTTTTAGTCTGCCCAATCTATTTATATTATTTCCCTTATGTTGAGGGATCACTGCAAATAGGAATCTTGGTGTCTTTAATGTGACTGAAGCCATATTTTCCAAGAAATTACCATTCTGGTAAAGAACTCACATTAAGAGTATCTAATAAAAGTGATTTAATAGAGGGAATTACAAAACTAAGCAAAGTTTGTCTTATTATAAATTACAGATTCCTCTGCAGTATTTAGTTTGTGAATTTTTGGAATGTACCTCAGGAAAATGGTTTTGGATCCAAGCATGTTCAAAGCACGGAAAAAGAACAAAAATCCTGCAAATGAACTGAAAATCTTGCAGATCCTACATGATGAGGTGATAAATTTTACTTTGGCTCGACTATTAGTAATGACTATTAGAAATGTTGCCAGCTCTGATTGAGGAGCACCAAAATTAAGTAGAAGCAGGGTGCTTATTTCATCATTAGCTTGTGTGGTAATGGCAATCCGTTAGAGGCTTCTGTGGGGATAATTCTCAAAATAGATTGGGATAAATCCTGTGATGACAAGAAGCAATAATGCATGTGTTGTACGTGGAATGAGCTTCCAGGCTGCCCTGGAATAATTTGGTAGCTGCTGTGGCAGAGTGTGACTCTGTGATGATCAGAAAGTTGACCTTATAAACAAGTCAAAAATCATAGGAAAATTATTACTGAGCATTTGTGATTTTCAGAGGAGTGGACTGGGAGATGCAGGTAGAATTGTGACCCTAGGGAGAAAATGCCTTCAGCAGAACCAGACTTTGAGGGACCGAGCTGTGCTTTGACTTCGTAGGTTGTTTGGACTCGATTTGCAAGTGTATTTAAAGATTGAAACATTTAAATGATTCTGTGGAGTTGACAGAAGGGTGTGAGTTAGCTGAGACTCACAGGTGTTTCTGGCCACATCACTGAGCATATAATCATTATATTCCCCTGCTCCTATGGAGTGTCCCTGGCTCTCAAACCTGCACTTGGAGTAGCTGTGTCCATCCAGCTGAGCAAACCTCTCCCATCCCACCCAGCTAAAGCACAGATGTAGTTGTTGTGCAATGTCAGATCAGATGTTCTGGTGAAAATTAACCTTTGATATATAAAATTAATACCACTGCTCATCCACAGAGTGAGAAATGCAATTATTCTCTTAGGTCATCTCTGTTTTCTGTCATTCATAGCCTTTCCCTTGTCTGTGAGAGGGCTCTGTTTTTCCTGGGGAGCTTTCCAACCATCTGATGAACAATGCTGTGTACAGCCAAGTGCATTACTGTACTAGAATTTGATTTTCTAATCTCAAAGAGATGTAAAGAGGAATTTTCCCCTTGTAACTCTTCATATTTAGGGGGTTTTTTGGGGTTTTGTTTTTTGTTTTTTGGTTTTTTTTTTTTTTGGTAAAGGAATAGTTGAATATATATGCAATATGCTGGAAATTAAGGTGAAAATATCAAACAATGCTCTTAATTCAAGATCATTGGTCCCTCCAGATGTGTGCAAAAAACTTTAACTCCAAGAAGATGATTAGCTACACATCAGCATATATTAAAGAAAAATAAGATTAGTAGTCTGTGAAAAGGTAAAACCTTTGAAAGGTAAAACCAATGAAAGTTACTAATGCTGTCTAATATTTTCTCTTCAATTTAGTTTTGGGTTTTGGTTTTTTTTTTGCTTTACCCCTTTCTGCCATTGTCTGCCCACCAGAAATCTATTCAGTGTTTTTTCAATAAATAGTGTAAGTCTTAAGCACAGATTTTGTCTTAAGCACAGATTTTGTCACTATGTACTGCTATGAAGCAGAAGAATGTTGCAGTTGTTATTCAGGAGTAGGAAAAGAAATAAGTTGCCTTTAATTTTTCTCCCTGCTTTCTGTTCTAATGTTGTGCAAAATGCACAGAAACCTTCCTTAATTATTCTCACTTTCAATTGATTCCACCTGAATTCCTCACTGTTCCTCTGCTTTTCTGCCTATTTAGGTGGTTAATGTTGCTATTAGCAATATCTGTACCTGTTGCACACTCTTGACAATTGGTTATGTGCAAGAAAATAGCCCCCAAGGTTGTATTTAGCAGAAATTGAATCTCTAGGTTCTGTATGTTTTGAGGTAACATTCTGTTGCATTCATCCTACACAAAACAGGCTGTGCAATTTAGAAAGACTTGCTAATAAACATAAATTCTGATTCATTAAGCAGGTGGGACTGCTCTCAGAAGGAAAATCAAAAGTTAGACCAGATCACCTGGTTCTTCTTCAAGGTGTATCTATTGTAGTTTCTGTCATCTTTTAAAATTGTTTGCTTGTCATACTTGCATTCTGCTCCAGAATGCTATTTTTGAAATATTTATACTGAAACCATGCAAAGACCTTTAGAAATGATGTATGATTAAGAGTTGAGTAAAATGCTCACAGCCAGACAAATGATACTGGCTAATCTTAACCCAAAAATTCCCCAGGTTAGTGATTCTGGATCCAGCATCCCTCTGTCCTGACTAGATCTCTATATTTTAAAAAATACTTCTCCTTTTTAACATATGAACTGTCTTCTATGGGATTCATTCTGCAGCCATCTCAAACGTTTGGCAGGCACCTCTTTTTTCCTCCTTCTGCAGCAGAAGATGAATAAGATACAATTCTGCTGGTGCTTCAGATGGTTTGTGTCACTCGAGACAGTCAAGGTGCCTCCAAGTACATCACACTGATGAGAAATGGCTGCTCCTGCTACATCTTCAAACCCTTCCTGCAGCCAGGGCTCCCTGAAACTGTGCACACTGACTGCCCAAGGATTATCCAAAAGGAGCAACTAAATATTGTGTGTTTACAGTTATTTGTCTCTGATTTTAATGATGTTTCAGAGAGAACCAAGTCACATCTCTAAGTTTTATTTGTGTCTCAAGCTGTGCCAGTGGAGGTTCAGGCTGGACATGAGAAGAAATTTCTTTACAGAAGGAATGAGCAGACATTGGAATGGGCTGTCCAGGGAGGTGATGGAGTCACTGTGCCTGGAGGTGGTCAGTTAAGGACTGGATGTGGCACTCAGTGCCGTGGTCTGGGTGACACAGTGGTGTGCAGTCGAAAGTTGGACTCAGTAATCCCAGAGATCTTTTCCAACAGAATTGATTCTGTGATTCTGTGTGGAAGATGGATGCAAAGATTCTTGTTTAACCATGAGCTGTCAAGGGCTTTGGAAGAAACAGAAAAATATATGAAAATTGTCATAAACCTGTGTGTTTATCATGCTGGCTGATTCTCTGCCAGAAGAACACCTGGAACTTGCATCCTTTGCATCCCCAGGTATCCCACCATCCCACTTCTCTCTCCCTTTGTTCACAACAGAGGCACTGGGCTCCCTGAAGGCAACAGAGCATCTCTATGTCATCTCTGCATGTTCGCTGTCACCATTTATCATTGTTTGCTTATGTCTTTTACAGAATAAGAACAAAATAGGTTTGACGTGCTATTCAAGGTGTTCCTGAGATGGGTCACTTGATTTCAGCCAGTGGATTGTTTACATTTAAGCGCTGCTTGCAAATTCTTGCAAATGCTTGTGGGGTTCTCTTGGGTCATTCCTAAGCAGTGGTGTGTGAGCTGAGCACAGGTTAGAGTCAGTGGGGGAAAATGCCTGTTTTTCCTGGTTCAACTTAATTCAGTTTCCTGAGTTTCAGTTTCAACTTAATCCTTAAACAATGGATTTATTGAAGAAAACTTTCAATTTTAAAGGCTGGAGTACAAACCCAGGGTTTGGATTTCACCCATGCTTTGGCTGCAGTAATCTCACCTTGCAGTGCACCTGCCTGGAGGGGCTCATACTTGGAAGACAGAAATCTATTAGAGAGCTGTGTTTTCAGTGTCTTGCTATGTTACACAGGAGTAGGTACTCATTTTCACATCACATAATCAGTATTCGGGCAACACTGCTCATACCAAGTGATTTATGGAGGTTTCAGTATCTGCAGACTGTTCTGAACAAATACAAATGTTACTGGAGAGTCTTGGAGGATATTACTGCAGTCTAAAATCATCTCTGCTTGCTTTGTGATATTTTAAGGCTTTCAGCCAACCTGTTTTGGGTGGCTGTAAATGCACTGCAAAGCAGCGTTCACACGAGTGGTGCAGCAGAAGGTATGGCTGCCCTACATACCATAGTGGGTAGAAATTCCCTGCATCTCTGCAAGCATTATAAATGAGTTGGGAGCAGCCTGGCTGTAGTAACAGGGAGCTGTGTGTGCCTGAGGAGCTGACTAAATCAGCCAGCACAGTGAGGTGGTTCTGACACCCCAGAAGCAGGTGAAGCACAGCCAGCTCGGAGCTGGCTCGCACATCTGCACAGCCTAAATGTGCAGCTGAAGGCTTGAATGAAACATTCCTGAGCTGCTGCTTCCCTGCTACCAGCTCCTGTCTCATGTACACCTGGTCTTTGACCAGCGTTGGCACTCAGGAACCACCTGGTTCCAGCTGGAAACATCACTTAATTCAAGCCAGAGGATTTCTGTGTGTGAACAGAATGGTGGATTGAGGCATCACATTCTCCAAGAATTCTCTGTACTCTTGATGCAGAGAGAAAAGGGAAGTTTTTTAAGACCCATGTATGAAAAACAAACCAAACAAAAATCCCCTTAATTTTTATAATTTTTGTTTGTTTTCTTGTTTAAAACATTGACTGAAATTTTAAAGATGTAGCACTTTTTTAAAGAATATTTTTGTAAACAATATTGAATACACTGGTAAAGCAGGTCTGTGTGGGCATGCCTTGACTCCAGCTGCAGGTGTGATTGCAGAGTGGGTGGATTTGCTCTGCAGTGTCGTATTGCTGATGGAATTGCCTGGTGGAGCTTAAGTT
This sequence comes from Pseudopodoces humilis, assembly GCF_049639895.1. Taxonomy (NCBI): domain Eukaryota; kingdom Metazoa; phylum Chordata; class Aves; order Passeriformes; family Paridae; genus Pseudopodoces; species Pseudopodoces humilis. The sequence goes on from NC_142202.1 coordinate 4,751,890, forward strand.
CAGTTTGTGGCACATACAGAGGGGTTCAGGGAGCACGGCTGGGGCTCGTATTTACAGCTGTGCCTTTCTGTCAGCTTCGGATCAAGTAGTTTGGATCCCGGTGTATCAAAACCTGCTTTCTTTCCTGGTTTTGTTCTTCTGCTCCAAAACACAGCCACAACTGAGAAAGGCAGATTTGGATAGAGATAATGTTACCTTGTGCCTGTCAGGACCGGATCTGAATGCAAAAAGAAGTGTGATTTCTTTAATTGTAATGGAGTACTGTCCATTACACAGCTTGAAAAGAGCAGCCTTTGTTCTTGAGATCTGCTAGTTCTGCCACAGTGATAGGTTTGCCTGAGTAACTTATTCCTCCTTATCTTGTGTGTGAATTTAGATTTCCAGTGAAAAGCAGGGCTTCCCTGCTTACCACATCCAACACCTGTAGGATCTTGTAATCAACCTGATTTTCAAGTATTGCCATCCTGAACTTTAAGATCAGGTGGTTGTTCAACCACAGCTTCAAAAACAAAGAATAAATTTTTTCCATCTTCATTCTGCTTAATAGTTCTGTTGTTTCTTTGTGTTCAATTTCTTAATAAATCATGGGATTTATTAATAAATAAAAAAATATAGGCTCTTGAAAATGTTTCAGCTTGCCAGCTGTGGTAGGCTGTGGGTTTGCTTTTTAACATTACATTAAGCAAGTTCCTGAATGGCTTTGTAAGCGGGTCTTAAAGTCAAGTTTTCAGTATGGTGTAAATTTAAGTGGCAAAGTTGCTTTTGGATTGGGAGATTAGACCAAGAGTCCTGGCAAAATGGGCTGCAGAGTATCAAAGGTGAGAGAAATTTTTCTCAAAGTCAGCCAGTTTTCAAAATCCTAGTGGTCTTTCCCATCAGCGTGTGCGAGATGCGATTTGCTGCCACCCGAAATTCGCTGTTCTTGGTTCTGTCTGTGCTGCCAGTCTGTCCTTTGTGCTGGTCTCAACGTGAGTCCTGTGTGACCTGGTCACTGCACAAAACCAGCAGAAAGTAACGAGAGCTTTCCACCCCTGTACAGCTGTGACCCTGCTGAGATGGGATCATTCCAGCCAGCAGGAATGGGATTATCACAAAGGAAGCAGAAGCCAGGGGTTAGGACTGCTCTTTTCGGTGAGAGAGAGTGGATTGGTTCCTTTTCTTGCCCGTGATGGCTCCAAAGGGGCTCAGTTTTGCTGGCACTCTGAGCAAGCAGCTGTGTGCTGCGTTTGCATGGGGTTTCTGCAGGTAGAAACCTCATTCCCTGATCAGGGATCCTCTCCAGCATACACTGGTAACAGCTTGGGGACACTGGTGTCCACTGCCCTGCCTGTTTACAGAGCTGATCTGTGCCCTTAATGTGCTTAATCAAGAACACTCAGGGGTGGGCTCAGTCAGGTCACACTTTCTCTCACACAGATCTTTCTGCATGTTAGTTTGCATACAGCAATGAGCAGTATTATTCATTAACCCTTAACGAGCCCATGCTGTTGAGATTTTGAGAAAACAGCAGGAATACAACTTAGAAGGGAAAGCTGTTACTATGAAATCTGTTATTTCTGTTTTTGTGCCAGTCACTTCTGTTTCAGGAGAAGCAATAGCCTCTCCATTCCCTGTTCTGCTTTTATTCCCTGGCTTTTCCGTCCAAAAAAGCCTTGCCAACAACCTGGTATCTCAGTAAGCACAGCCCGGTTGCCTGCCTTCAGGGGGCTGCTGCCAGCTGCTCAGCTTAAAAAACTTACAGACCACTCTCAGTGTTCCTGGGGATGCCAAGAGCTTTCCAGAGAAGCACCACCTGGGCTTAGTCCCTTTTCCTTCCACGTGCCATTTCACTCAGATGCCCAAAGAAAACAAGCATATATGGAGCAAAGAATGGATTTAATTCAGCCATGCCATGACTGAAAAGCACCCTCTGACATGGATGAAGGCTGTACAGAAACCAAGAATGCAGGACAGTGTGCTGACAAAAGGCAAGATTTATTGATCTAAACCCTATATTAATATTTAAGCAAGCAAGCAGACAACAAACCCTCAGTGTGCAGCTTCCCTGGTTCAAGCTTTCAATTTTTACATTGTGAAGTAGTTACTTCACAGAAGATTCATTTTAGGGAGTGATATCTTGTTTGGTCTGTTCTCCACCCTATAGTGTAGTTGTATAGTATCCAAGTGCTCCAAAACCAATAAAATCACCTTTCCTGGTGATGCTGAAAAACCACTTTCTTGCTTTCAACAGAGGGTAATATTCTGATTTGCTCAGGAGAAGTTGTTTCTTAACAAGAATGGAAACCAGAAATGCTCAGAGATGTGTCCAAACCTCTGCTGTACAAATGTCTTTGCCCATGGTTTTTGGATGTGGAAAAACTGCCATTTTCCTTGGAACATCCTTCTCATAAATATTCCCAAGCCCTGAGCTGTTTTCCTGCAGAGTGTGGCCTCTTGTTTCTTTTTCAACTCCTTTGACTGGCAGTGCACTTCACGGTCCAACCACAAAGAACAAGAGTTAATTTGGGTCTTGGAGGGGGATTAAGAGCATTTTAAACAAAAAAATTATCCTCAGGATGTTAGGACTGCTTTGGGAACAAATAGGGTACAGGAAGGTGGGAAGTGGGACTTTGATACATGATTTATCAGTCCAGTTGTGACCGGGCCAGAGTGATGTTCCTGTCACACCGCATTGTCCATTAATTCTTTTGGAAAGTTTTATTTCCTACGGGAGTTGGCCACGATGAGGGGTGTCCAGGGATAGTGTTTCTTCTCAGGCTTTTTCCATGGTATGCAGCTGATTTTCCAGCATGCAAATCACACATGCTGACAAGAATCAGATTGCACCTGTTCCTTGACCACTGCCCAGTGCACAGATGCAGATCTACAGCCCCTAAAAAGAAAGGGCTGGAGGCTGTGGACCAGTTGAGCTGGGTAATTTCACTGGCAGAGGTATTTTTAGTATAAACTGTGTACTCGCATCTAAGTTTAGAGTGATTATAATTATGTTAGAAGTTTTGTCACACAAAAATAAACAGCTGCTGGAGACTGAGGGCAGCTTGGGACCACAAAGCATTGAATGCACTGACTCACATGTGGCAAAGCTTTTCTTAATGTCCCAATGGGAATCCTTGCCTAAACTCTACTGCCTGTTTCAGCAAAGTGGTTTGCTCTTCATCAATTTCAGCATATTCAGCATAAATTTCAGAATATTTTTGGGGGGGTTTTGTTAACTGAGTTGTGAAGAGGTGCTGTCGTCTTCTCCTCAGCAATGCCTGTACTTTGATTATAAATTGCTGATTTTTCCTTGTGAAGAAACACTATATTTACATATATACTATATTGTACCTATGTGCTTCACATTTCTGTGGCTAGGCTGGTCTCTCAAATCTCAAGATTTTTGAAGATGCCTGCAATGGATTTATGGATGTATGCAGAAAGTGTGGGCTGCAGAAGGACAGCGTTCACATTATTGTGCTTACAAGGGGTTTGCTAGCCAAGGGCAAAGAACACTCTTCCTTTAAGCTTTCAGTCAAAAACCAGTCTAGACATTTTTATCACATTAAACAGTCTGAAGCATTTAATAGGTATGTGACAGGAAAAAAAAGCAGTCTGAACTAGCTGACCAGTTTTCTTATGGGAAAAGCCTGCTGGGCTCAAGTTCTTATTCTTTGCAGTGGTAATTATTATGCTGGAAATGTTTAACAGTGATGAAGACAAGGCTGGTTTTAGACATGTAAAAATGTTACCTTCACTTTCTACGGGTTCTGCTGTGCTTTGGGTGTGACGCTGCTCTTTATTTTGATGGTGCCTGCCTTTCCTGAGCCTGTGTGCCACTTGTTACTGAGCTGTAGGAGGCCAGAGTGGATGGTGGCAGCCGTAGTTAAGCACCACTTGAGAACACTTCAGTTCATCCAGCCAGTGCAAATGGCAAAACATTTTCTCTCTGTCTCTGCAAGGGTCCCTTTATCAATTTCTATGACGTAACTGGTTATATCTGTTGATTCCCACTGCTTTTGATGGCTTCCAAACAGTCTGCTCTTTCTTTGACCTCCGCCCTCATGTCTAGAATTAGTTTTTTCACCTTTCCAGGCTTCTTCCCCATTCTTCTGTTGGTCTGTCTGCAATACTGCTCTGCCTGGGGCAGTACTGAGCTCCTCACCTCCAGGAGCCCTGCCATCCCCACTCCTGAGCTGCCACAATAAATGCTTCCCTCTGCCCTTGCCTGGAATGTCGGTGGTGTTCTTGCCACTTCTCTCTTTTTCACCCCCACATGCAGACACTAGTGTTTTTTTGTTTTGTTGGTCTTTCTTGCTGTATATTCCACCCAGTTCCTTCCTTTCCAGCCATATTGCAGTAACCCAGCTTCATACTTGGAATAATCTCTAAAAAATAGCCTTGCCTGTGCTATCCCAAATAATTTCCATTTCAGCTTTCCCAAACTATCTGCTGTTCTTTTCTAGCATGGTGAAAATGTGGCCATCTTCCCTTTGGATTTTAGCTGTGTTGGTCTGCTCAGGCACTTCGTCACGGCTGTCTCAGCCCAAGATCACTGCCAGACACCTCATCCTTGCTTCCTGTATCTTTTCCTGTTGTTAGTTCCTTCCTCCTCTTTTTAATTCTTCCCCATGCATCTGTTTCACTTCTTTCCACCCTGATGGTTGTCTGGAGTCAGGAATGTCCTCATGGTTTGCATGCTCTCACTTTTCCAGGAGAAAGTGTTGTTTATCTCCCAGCCCATGTGGGTGTGTTCCCCAGGTACCTGTGAGGACAGAGCTGTCCTCTGCTTGTGCTGTGTGTCCCTTTCCTCCTCAGCAGAAGTGGGGGTCACAGCAGCAGGTGACAGGAAAGAACAGCGATGATGATGATGAGGAGGAGGAGGAGGAGGAGGAGCTTGGAGTGGTGTATCAGCTCCCCCTCTCACCGCCTGACACTGAAATTACATCCTAAAGTTAGGAATTCAGAGAAATTGAGTCCCCTGACTCTGGTGTCACCTCCAGAAAAATCTGAATAAGTGGGATTTCTCAGCATGCTGTAGATCTTGCTGTTTACTAGGAGCTGTCAAAGAAGTGTTCCAAAAGGGCTGTGTGGGCCAGCGGGCCATACCAGCACTCCTGACTGGCGGGCTGGCTCTCCTTTCCATCTCCATACTGGACAAATAGGTTACATAGCAACACTTTTATTTTTATCCCTTTAGGAATACTCTGTCAAATCATCCACTTAGAGCAACCAAAAATTGAGATGCCTTTCCTTCAGAAATTTTATATATATATATATATATTATGCATAATTGATCAAGCCAAAATGCATCCAGCAGGAAGATTTGGAGAGGTTGCTGGCTTGGAGCACTCTCCCACCCACTCTTTAATAGCTGACATGCTTGGTTTTACCCCATTTCTTCAACAAGCCATACACTAAGTATTCAGAGTGACATTTGAGGGGTGCTGTTCTGAAGTAATGTGAACAGCTGAATGCCTCAATAATGACTGGATTAGCACTCTGAACTGTTTTATCAGATGAAGCTCTGAGTAGTCTCAGGCAGCCTCCCTTCACCCCAAAGAGACAACAGCTGTCAGTTCGATAGCGACTGCTGTGACAGGAAACAGAGCACAATGTCAAGAGAGTTGTTTTAATATTTGATTAGTAGAAATGAATATGCAGATTGCGCGGGTTCTCTGAGGCAGGGATTAGTGAAAGAGGCTGTGATGCCATGTTTTATGCATTCCCATTTTCAGCTTGTGGTTAACTATGAATTTACCAGCTAAAGGATTGGGAATATTTTTTCTTTATCCTTGGTCACATTTTCTGCACAATCTTTCCTATTGTTTTCCGAGCTTTTGGGCAGTGGCAGAATAACCATTTTAAAAGAAAGAAATGTGGCTGAAACAAATTGACAAGAAATGCTTACTCTGCCACCTACCTACCATAATGAAGGAATAATAACTAAAAGTTCAGGGTAAGTTAACCAGTTGCTTTCCTTCTTGCTTCTCTACAAAATTAAAGATATAAATAAGTGATAGCCTTGTGTATCTCCAACATGGCTGTCCATATTTATCCTGCTGGAAAGAGGGCTTTTGGATTTCCATGTTATAGGCAGCAGTTTATTTTCAGCTTTGCCTAGTTGTGATACACTGTGTTTAGAGCCAGGGCAATCCCATCTTCTGCAAAATGCCCACTTTGTTAATGAGCTAGCATGGGGTGTTATTGGTGATCAAAGGGGTACTTACCATCACTAATTCTGTAATTAAGACAAGTCTTGCTAGCCTCATTCTCTAGAGGGAGGAATAGGAAAATGGGAAATAGCAAAATGCCCACCCAGGACTCCAGAGCTGTTTGGCTTACCCCCAACTGCAGCACGGATCCTTTGACTCCTACCTACCCCAAAGGGGATGTGTTTTTCCTGAGCAATTGATGATGAATGTTGGTTTTGCATATAACAGGCAGAGGGACTGGGGATGAGAAAAATAGACAAGCTAAACTTCTACAACAGGGTTTAGGCCAGGCAGTTATTATTTTTTCCCCATCCATTAAATGACATTCTGATTCCCAGATCTGCTTTTTGCACAGGAGTGTTGAAGTACATGCTGTGAGCCCCGTATAGTTTCTTTTCCTGATACTGACTGGGAGGTTTTTTTTGAGATGTGAACTTGAAATCTTGGCAGAAAAATAAAATGAAAACAGCCAACTAAAATCTCTATGGGGAGCTGCAGTCTGCTCCAGCCACACTTCAGCAAGGGCAGCTCACAGCTCTGCTGCTGTGCTTCCTTGAGCCTGGGCCTGTCACAGAAGTGAGCAGGAAAAAAAGCTGTGCCTAGAAATTTCTCCTACCCAGGGGTTGGATTTACTGCTGGCCTGGGCAGGAGGACAGAGGATAATTTCCATTCCAACCAGCTGATAATGCCCTGCCTGCATTCCCTACCATTGAGATGTGACTCAGGGGTGATGATAAAGGGAGATGAAAACAAGAGGGAGGAAGGGAGGGAAGGAGGGAAGGAAGAAAGGAAGGAAGGAAGTGGCGGAAGGAAGGAAGGAAGTGGCGGAAGGAAGGAAGTGGCGGAAGGAAGGAAGGAAGGAAGGAAGGAAGGAAGGAAGGAAGGAAGGAAGGAAGGAAGGAAGGAAGGAAGTGGCGGAAGGAAGGAAGTGGCGGAAGGAAGGAAGGGGCGGAAGGAAGGAAGGAAGTGGCGGAAGGAAGGAAGTGGCGGAAGGAAGGAATTGATCAAGTGCAGATGCAAGGTCTCTGTTGCTTTTCTTTCCATATTATCTTTTCCAGTTTAAAGCAGAGAATGTGAAAGCCTCTGTCTCTAGGGTGGAAGGTGGGTGCTGAGATGGAATCTGAGCAGCATGGCATCGTCTGAGATAGATACAGAAATCTTCTTACCAATGTCATGGCTTGAACTGCACAATGACAATCTTAAAAGTATAACCCCCCTGTGCATTTTCATGGTGACTGTGGTTCCTAGGCTTTATCAAGGATACTAATAAATTTGTAATTAGTTTAAACTTCCAACAAATACCTACTTTTAACACGCTGCCAACTGTCAAATAATGAATGCAGCTTTTTGATATTAATGCATTTTAGACTGCTGGAACAATTGCCAAAGATCACCTTAGCTTTGTCTGAAATTTTAAGCCAGCAGTGTGGGTCACTCTTGTTTTCTCAGAAATCATCCAGAAAACCAGCAAATTATAATGTCATATTCCTAATTTTAGATTTTAAAGAAACATCTACGTTCCTCACAGCTTATTAGTTTTTAATATATCTGTATATTTTGAAAAAGATCCTAATAAATCATGTCCAAACTTTAATAAAGTTTGGTTTGAACTAAAGTACCTGACCATAGGAGGGATTATTTCAAACACACAGGGATTTAGAAGTTATTACAAAAATATGATCTTGACCTTTCATTGCATTTTATTAATACAAAGTCCGGGCCTGTGTCAGTGTTTGGAAACAGACAACCGTGTCCTCAGGATGTGGTCACAGAGCAGCTGATAATTGTAGTTTGTTTTAGTTTTGTTTGAGGTACTACATTGTGTTCTTTCCAAAACTTTTCCTTGCACTGAAAAAGGAAAGACTGCTGGTATTAATGCAGTTTGGAAGTTTGTGTTCATGGTATTTGTAGTTAATAATTCGGTCTTAGAATCTTGCAGTTGTTTTCTGTCCTTGGATCCCCAAACTGTTGCATTTGGAATTGGAGTGATGCTCACTTAAGGTTGTTTGGTGTTTATCTCTATTCCCATCTGAACTCTTTTTAGAATTTTAATTTCAAACATTTATTCCTGTTTTCTTATCACATTAAAGTACTTGAACCACTTCTGGTTGAGATTATTTAGAGCACAAAGCTCCAGAATGAGGCTAAAAAGAAGAAACTGAAGTTCTAAATGTCAAAATCTTCCACAATTTTAATAATTTAGTAATAATAATGCCACCATTCAAATAATTTGCACAAACACTTTGTACAGGTGTACCTAAAAGCGAGAAACACTACTCACTGACCTAAGATGTATTACCTGTCAGCAGCAGATTAAACAGCAGTAGAAATTAAGTAAGGTATTAATTGCCCAAACACCGTATTGAAAACTTGTTCTTTTTAATAAATCTGACAAATCCCATTCCTTTAGGGTTTGTTGCTGTAATGACACAAGGTGTCAGAGTTTACAAATCTGTAAAGAGAGAGTTTGGGCTTCAGTAAATCAGGAAATACTTGAGATGTTTTCCAAGTGCTACCTGTTAGTTTGTTTGTTTGTTTATTATTCCATGAGGTAGCCTTTGTTTTAACACTGCCTTCTATTGAGCGCCACAGAGTGAAGTAATTAAACTTAATAAAAGTCACTGCTGGTTAAATCCAGATACATTGTATACTTCTATCACATGCTACAGCAATTCAGAAAGGATCTTGGCAGCGATTACACAAACCATTGTTTTCATCAAAGTGCAATTTGCTCTCTATTACTACCTGGGGACGAGATGGCTTCCAGGAAATGGAACACTTGATATTATACTAAATAAATCTTGAACACCTCTAAGATTTTTACTTGACTAAAGATAAAAAATGTAGCATCTTCCACATTTTTAGACAGCTTAATATTTTGTATGGTTGGCGTTATTGGAATGAGACAAATTAGGGAAGGTTCTAGGGTATGGTTCCGTATCACATGCTCACATTATGAAATGAAGTTCACTTGACAGATCTAAAGCAAAATGTTACTGTTAGATGCATACTGAATAATATGTGTAAATGAAAATCAATTGTCATTTACTGTCTTGTGATGAGTCAGATTGCTAAATCCTCTGTACAATTCACAGCATTATCAGCATTTTCCCTCCTGAAATAATCCCTTGGGGAGATCTGTGCCTTTACTTTTTCCTCTCACTTTTGCTGTGACAAATTTGAGAATATGAACACCGAATTTCCTATCACTGGAAGGAAAAAAATAGTAAAAACAACTTATTCCATGAAGTTTGTAGTTTTGTATGTCTGGTTTATTATTTTTTAACACTTAAGTTTTTAATAATATCCAGTTATGACAGCTCTGCATTTTAGCTCACTATTCAATTAATACCATTTTCTAGGAATATGTATAGATTCTGCTTTAGGAGTTTATTTTGAAAATGAGTAAAATTTTACTTTTTTTTTTTTTTAACAATTTGGTGTTGCAATTGCCACATTATTTTTGTTTTTCCAGGCATTTCAAGTGGCATCTCTCTGAAGGCTCATTTTGGTTAGCAAGTAAAACTAATAAAACTGATTTACAGTGGTGGCACACAAAGACTGATCCCAATCCTGTCAAAGACTGAGTCTTTGTGATGAGTCCAGATGACTTCAGTGATTGATTCAAAAGGGAAACTCTGCTCCAGTGGCTCTGTACTGCCACTGAGCAGAGAAATAATTTGCCTTCTTGGGCCTACAAATGTCTGTAGTTTAGAAGTTTGTGAGGAATTAGACCTGAGTGAATCATCTGAGAAGCTTTCCATAATGGCTTGATTGAAATGTATTTCTAATTGTCAGAACATAGTTTTGTTATACTGTTGGAAATACACCAGAATAAGTTTATTTACAAAACCAGTGTGTCTCTTTATACACCATTCACTACTCATAAATGCAAATGCTCTCCCCCCAAAAAAGGATGGGTGGTAAGCACTTATGTCAAAAAATGAGAGTTTACAAATGAATAGGAAGGCTGGGGAAAACTCTAGAGGAAGCTATTAGAACAAAAAGAAAAAAAAAAATGTCAGGAAGCTGGGAGGTGCTGTTTGAGCCCTGTGTTTTATCCTAGGAATTCTGCTTGTTAGAAACAGTGGCTGTCATCAGAGGTGGTGACTGGGGCACAGTTGGGACCTGAAGGCAGGACCTGGAGCAGGTGCTCATTTCTGAGCTGTGCATTCACTGAACTGGGGGAAATGCTCAAAAGATCAGCTCAGAACAGGCCTCTGCTTGTTGTGGTCTAACCCCTCAGCTGGCCCTGCATGCCAGGGCATTCCAGCAATTAAAATGAAGTGGGAAATGAGACAAAATGGAAATTGAGAGCAGTGCTAGACAATGCATGCTCAGGCGCCTGTTGTATGTCTGTTGTTGTTCCTGGACCTTGTTTTGGGGAAAACTGTTTTAAGTTGCTTGCATTAGCTGTGGGAATAATGTGTTTTAAAATAGCCTGATGAAAAATTAGTCTTTTAAAAAAGAAAGAAAATGAAACAAAAACCAAACCAGCAAAATTTGACTGTGGAACAGCCTGTAGAGCTGTGAAATCTTGGAATTGTTTTATAGTATAGTGTGGGCACTGCAGAAATTCAGCAGTGTGGCTATCCCTGTTACTTTTTACTTAGGATTCACACTATAGTGACTTTTATTTTCCTAAAACTTACTCTGAATTTTAAGTTCTAGAGTTGAAACCAAGGTTTCATGTTTAAAACCCATCCTGTCTCTCCATTTTGCTTATGTTAATGTCAGTACCTTTATGACCAAATGAATTTGATATTGAGGAGTAAATATATGAAGATCTGACTTTTCTTCAAGTTTCTAGAAACATTTATAATATTTGAGTATGAAAGTACTTCAAAGCATCATTAAAAAATGAAAGGGGCATTTTAATAAGAATTTCAGTGCTCCACTGCCTGTTCAGTCATGGACAGCTGGATTTTCACTCTAGTCCACAGCTCTGCAGGGAGACTTGCTGGACTGGCATGAACTCCATAGAAAACTCTAAAAGTTAGGGAAGTCTGCTCATCTACATCTGGTTGTCTTTGTAATGAAGAATCCTGTTTATTAAACATGAATGATGGGGAAGATTATACATATTTCAAGGTGGGGGGATGTTCTAGGGTGACTGGGAATGGGAAATAGATTTGTTTTTTGGGTTTTTAATTGCTTCCTTGTATCTGTAAGAAAAACATATACTCATGGGCAAGATTACTAAACTCAGCATAATATTGGGTGGGTGCTGTCTGTGAAAACTACAGAGACAGTAACTGGGGCAAGTTTAGGGGGTGTAATTCCAAGAGGCAATTGGTGAAATAGCAAACACAGAGTGTGGAGCCTCCTCACTTCCCACTCAGCAAATAGTGAAAAAATCATTCCAGAGGCAAAAATAATAATGACTAAAAAAAATTTACAAGTCCTGTTACGATACTCGGGGCTAAGCAAACTGCGGAAATTGTGAGTTTGTGTGTTTGAAACTGGGGGGGGTCAGCTCTAAGGAACTCTGCTGTCCTTTCCAGCAGTGTCTCAACATTGACAGGATGTTTATGGGATCCAAGGAGTATCCTATCCATCATGCTAGCCAGCCCTGGGGATTAGTTTAGAATATCACCTCTTTCCCCAAACATTTGTCTCGTTCGTATTAACAGAATCCTTTCCTCCTCCTGTTCAGCCACACCTTGTCCTTCTTTTGGTCAAAGAATGAAAAAAACCAGGATTTATAGTCCACACACCCCAGATTTTGCTTAGTGTAGCCCAAGCTTACAAAAGAGGAAGACTTTTGTGTTAATTAATGCTTTTCTGGATATGGTTAATTTTGTGTCCTCCCTCCTTGGGTACTCCAGGTGAATTTCGTGTGATCCAAATCAGGCCTTCAGGCATAAATCAGTGTTGAAAGAAAGATACTGCAAGAGGCATTTAACTACTGCACTTCACCTGTCTCTCCCTTGGAGTCATTAATTAAGTCCTGAGGTGCATTTATATGAGTGTTCTTTTCCTTTTGTGAATGGTATGTATTCAGAGGAGTTGTTATACTGTGAGAACTCTTAAGTCAGTAAGAAGATTTGATTTGAGTTTTTAAAGGTGGTATAAAAGCTTTCAAATTAAAATTTTGCTGCCTTTAAATTTAGTTCCTTAACCTTCTGTGTCTCCCAGCTGAATCTTCACACATTTCATTGTTATTAAATTTCTCTAAAGAGGGTAATTATTGATTCTCATCATAGTAAGGATATATGCATGCATATATTTGCAGCCATATGAATGCTACAGTGTCATGTTTGATCAGGTTTGCTGGTTGGGATTGGTTTTTTCACTCTCTTTGAACTGCTAAAAATTGATGAAGACTAACAGAGGTCTAATGAGTGACAGGGGAATATTTTGTATTTTAGTTTGGTGATCTTAAAAGCTAACAGTGTTAAGAAAAAAATGGATTTTTGAGAGAAGTGTAAGAAATGTGAGAGACTGAAAAGAGCTTTTCTAAAAGCAGAGATAATTTTCTTCACCTTCTGCACAGCTGCCAAAGCATAAGGCTTAAAAATGTTGTTTGTTACAATTCCTCCAACTCCTTGCTGCATGTACTCAAGCTGTCTTTTCCTCACACTTCATCTGTCTCAGTTCATCTGTAAACTGAAGTGACCTGCGAGAGCAGAACTAGAGATTGGTAAGGTGGGAAATAACAAGGAGCTGGAGTCCCTGAGACAGAACTTGATTGCTTGGTGAGTTATGAGCAATCAGGCATGTTTTCTTGCCGCTAAAACATGAGGTTATGCAAATAAGATGAAAGGCTGTAATCCTGGTTCCTGTGACAGGGGGTGGTGCTGGGTTGCTGTGTCCTGGTCCAGACCCCTGACTTCAGAAAGCAGCTGGAAAAGTGGAGAGGGCTCAGGCTGACTGCAAGGTTTGAAAAATGCGCATTGCAGCACGAACTGAGGAGCTCCTTCTATTTAATGTTTCAGCGATGAAATAACAAGTTCATCAGACTGTGTGAGTACCCAGATAAAGGAGAAGACCCCTGTGAAGGAGGGATTTATTTCTGTGACCATGAGCTAACCAAGTTCTTGTGTGTGGTGTTAAGGTAATGAGTCAGTCTGAGAGTTAAGTGTGTGCTCAAGCACTCTTTACATCCAGGTTTCAGGTGCCAGGTGCTGGAAGGAGCATTAGGATGTTCCTTACACGGGAGTTCAGAGCACTTGCAGAACTTGTAGGTTTTTATATCTGGGTTTGTGTGGGGTTCAGCACCAGTATAAAAGGGTAAAAGCCATTTATATAAGCTTGGGATTGTGGAGGAGTATTCTTCACAGCCTTAAAAGTGCCACCACATTTCTCATGTTTTAGCACAGAATGTGTCAGCTTTTCCCAGAAGGATGGGAGCATTTATTGCATTTGTAGCATGAACTACCTGTTTTATTTGAAGGAGCTTTCCTTCTTGAGACCATTCTGATAATAAAAGACATTTAAATAGATAGGGGAACAGCCACCATGCCATAAAAATAGTGGTTATCACTTCAGGTGTGTATGTTTTAAGTTTCCTTTGCCACAAGAATAAACACTAAGTTTCTAATTTGTTGTGATTAATATGAGCTACTGTGTGATGTCCATGAGCTGCATAGAACATGACCCCATCACGCTACTGCAGTGGGGTGGCTGCCCTGTTATCCAGCTTCCTTCAGGAAATGAGGGAAAAGCAGCTCTAGGCTGATCTAAACTGGAAGAGACGTGAGAATTATAAGTATTAAAGAAAATTAAAAAATAATAATTTGGCATGTTCCTTGAAAGGATCTCAAAACATCTCATAATCTTCACTAGTACGATGATATTCCTTGTTTACAGAGAGGCAAGGGCCAAATGCACAGGACTGGCAAAAAGAAAAGGGGTCTTTTAATATCTTTTGATAAGATATTGGATATAGATGATCCATTTTCTTCAAAGCATCTCTTCATTGGGAGAAAAGAGGTGCAGACTAACAGTTTAAATATCATTTAGCCTTTCTTTTTTTTGTTTTAAGATTAGGGACTAGAGATCTATTATTTTGAATTTTCTTCCAGTTTTTAATGAAAATGAACACTTAAGAGTGACATGTATTATAACTTTCAAACTGTATTTTTGATTTCTGTGTCAGTGACCAAAAAAGGGCAGGTTAACATGAAAATGTAACTTCACGTGTTTTAAGTAGTAGGGTTATTTTTTCAGTGGAAAATTACCAAAATAACTGTTCTTAAAGCAAATGTTGGACAGAGTCTTTTAACAGTTCTTTTGTTCTCATTCTTTTTCTTGTTAGAAGATGTTTTATGCGAATGAAAACAAGACAGACAAAGGGCATAGTACAAAGCTGTTAGAGTCTTTTAAGCACTTGTGTTTATTCTGGGTTTAAAATTCAAAGAAGGCATCTCTGTCTGCACGGATTGCCCAGGCTCTCATGCTTTCCCTGGAGTTTTATGTAGACTCTTCATTCTTCTCGCTTGGACACGTTTTCCTGGGCCTTGTGCCTGTGCTGCAGCAGATCCAGATCGGAGCTGGTCACGCTGAACCTGTGTGGTGGCTCTGGGGACACTCAGGAGTGGCTGAACACCCCCAGCTGGCAGTGCAGGGCTGGCAGCAGCAGGACAGGGTGAGGTCAGTGGTGTGGCCGTGTCCTGCTGTCACCCTCTGTATCCCATCTCGCAGCGGGATTCCCTGACATCCAGCACTCAGCCTTCTCTAGCCTTGCTGCTCCCAAGGGTATTGCCACTCTCTCTGCTCCCGTGTATAATCAGGGTTCTGTGTGTCCTAGATGGCATTAGGAAGCAGGAGCAACCACTTCAGATTAAATGAACTTCAGTATTTCAGAGTATTTAGGTTTTTTGCCCCATTTTCTGCCTCTTCCAGTGTAATCTGGAAGGCAATGGAAAGGATAATTTGCTGTTTTTATTGTAATGTCCACACAATATGACTTCTGGGTTTTATTTTTAACTAATGATTTTATTCACATTTGTTCTCTTGCAGAAGTGCACAATACAACTACCTAGCTTAATTTAATGGCCTTTATCTCTAAACAGTATTTTTTCCCCATGCATTTTGACAAATATATTATTCATCTTGAGTTACAGATAAAATATGACTGAAAATACACAGGAATTTAACATAAATGAAATTTAAAATGAAAAACGTATTTTGCCTCTGTAGCATACAGTTTAGGATGTTAAGAAAAAATACAGTCTGTCTCTGTGGCATCTGATTTTTACAGTAAAAAAAGAAGCATTTGTCTGCTTTACAGGTTGTGGTATTCTGTCACCTAGAGCTAGGTTAATCCCTCATTGTACTCTAAAAGTTACAGTGCAAGTGTTTTTCAAATAATTAATTTCATAAACACATTTTACAAGTATTTTCCATTTTAAAGATATGAAACAAAAATACTCCTAGGAGGAAAGCTCTTGATTTGAAAATGCACTGTGACTTTTTAGTACTTCCATGTGAAAGGAAAAGCTAAAAGTCACTTTTTTTTTACCCTGCTTGGCCTTTGAAACACTCCTTTTGAAGGACAGTAATTGAACTGTGCTTTTCCATTCCATTTCAGGTTTTTCTTCTGTAATCATGGCAAAACCTTATGAATTTAACTGGCAGAAGCCAGTTCCCTCTTTTATGCAAGATGGAGCTGTGTTTGATAGATATGAGGAGGTAAGAGGCCAGTTGCCTTTCATTTGCTATTCTCTTTTAAATATGCAGAAGTTCTAGAATATTTCATGTTTTGCTTTCATTGTACACAAAGAACCTTTTTTTTTTCTGGTAATACCCTCAGAAATGTCTGTGGGGAGGCAATACCAACACACTTTATTGCTATATAGGTTTTTGGGGATTTTTTTTGCTTTTAAAAGAAATGGATTTAAAATATATTTAATCCCTCTGATTTGACATAAGCCCTGAGGAAGAGAAAGGGAGAATTGGATCAAAATATCTAACATGTATAAAACTCTCATCTTTGCAGATTCATAAAGCACATTATTAAATAAAGTGGATCCTTCAATTTTTTGTACTATGTATCAAATGGAGGGAGGGAGAATACTGCTTTATTTTTAATATATAAACTGAGGACCTGCCTATTACAAAGGAAAGTAAGAGAACACAGAACATTCATATTCTGATTCAGATGCATCATTTGAGAACTGGAGTGGTTTTATCTACTTCAGAAAATCAATCTGCACTCTGTCTGAAATATGATTGCTATGATCCTGCTTTCAGCTATGCTTTAATCCACATTTATTAAAGGAATGCAAAACAGGGAGTTTTACACAGGCAGCTGAAATAAAATGCTGAGAAGTTTACCTTATACTCAGCATTGGTATGCTGGTAAGAATAATTTTATCAGGGTCTATTTTAATCTTGTTTGAACAGAAAATCTCTATAAGTTGAAGGTAAGTGCTTTCAGGGATATTAGTATTTTCTTATCTTTTGAAATGTAAGTAAAAGGTATTTTTTATCACAAGATAGGGATAGTTGGTTTACCCTGTATTTCCAGATTTGGGGCCAGATAAATGAAATAGATACTGGTGGACATGAATTCCTTCGAAAGGTGGCTCAGAAAAGCTTTATTTTCCTTCAGCAAACATTGCTCCAGAAACAGCCTGTGAGGAGCTAAGTGAGGGGGCACAGCCTGTGTTTATTCTCTTGCACCTTCAACAAGAACCAGAGAATGGACAGATACAAGAGAGAGTTTTAAGTGCTTAAATTTCAGTGTGATATCAGAGACACTCGATGGGCACCTGCACCTGGATGTGGTGACAGGGACAACGTCAGGAATAATTTGTTCTGTTCTCAGCAGGCACCTCTGGGAGACTCCACAATTCTGGGCACACGTGGGGTGAGGAGCTGACACCCAGGTCTTGCTCCTTGCAGCTGAATTTGCTGCCCCAAAACCCCACAGAAAGGGGTCATGCTTTCCCCCCGTGGAGCAAAACGTTGTTTGTCCATCCTGTGATCCTCTCCTGCTCCAAGTGTTGCTGCAGTTTATTCCAGGTTTTCTGTGGCACAGTTGGGAGCTTGGTTTGTTTCCTCACAGAGGACTCTTCTCACAAATGCTCCTCGGTTTTCAATTAAGGAAGTCAGGGAGTTCTGGATCCTCTTTTTCTTGAAGAAGTGATTGATTCTGCACACTTGTTTTCCTGCATTTAAGCTTAATTTATGATGCTCTAATTGAGGCTGGAGGTGTGTGGAGGAAATTTCGTTTTAAATTCAGCTAATCTGATTTTTTGCCTTGCCTAATCTCTTTGGAATGCCATTCTTTCCTGATTTCTTCTACAGATCAACATCCTTCAAGCTCTGCTTGTCAGATACTCTGGCTGCAAAGCACTCACAGCATGTACACTGCAATAGTGCAGTGAAAAAGTGCTTCCCAAATTCTGCACATTAAAAGGAAATGTGGCCATTTGATCCTGAAGGTGGAATTGGCAAATCATGTATTTTTTCCCTTAAAGCATTTAAATGTCAATAGTTTTTTTGAAATTCCATTTCATTAAGATTTTTTAATTAGATAAGAATCCCTGCTTCTATTAAATAAAACATCTTCATTTAGTTGCAATGAGGTAGGAAAATATTAATTATGTGCATTCCAGTGTCTCAAGTGTCAACAATAAGACAAATCATTAAAAGTGATCTCTTTTTTAGAAGCCTGCCTCCCTTGTTTCTATTTTTTGGGAACAGCAAATTCTGCAGGAGGATCTTTGGGAAGAAACAGAACAATCCTTTATTTTTGCATGATAAGTAATTGATATTTGTCAAACTGACTAAAACAATGGTCTGTATTTTCTTTTCTATAGGAATCTTTTGTCTTTGAAAGCAACTGTCTGTTCCAAGTGGATGAATTTGGTTTTTTTCTGAGCTGGAAAAGTGAAGGAAAGGTATATTACAATTATTTCAGGAATGTATATTATATGTTATTGCACTTGATTTATATTCTGTTTTTTAAAAATCTAAAATATTGTGTTAGTTTAATTACAAAACTAGTCTTCATCCTATTCTTTTAGAATTGACAGAAATTAAGCGTTTAAGAGGGAATTAACTGATATTAAAGGGAAATACACTGCTTAGTGTTTATTAACAGTGTTTGCCAATAAAATTCACTGTCTATTCTTGCTGAAATTCCCAACGGAACCATGTCTCAACAGACATTTGAACTTGTACCCTTTTTTGCTGTTTCAGGAGGGACAGGTATTAGAATGCTCCCTGATCAACAGCGTTCGCTTTGGAGCTGTACCAAAGGTACTCTGTAGTTACATTATACTCTTCATTAAAACAAAGAATATTTAAACTGAAGGGGAAATGCAGGATGGCATTAATTTATTTAAATAAAACTAGTATCACAGCTTTTATTTTGCAATCATAGCCTAAAATTTGAAGTTTCGAAGTGATTTGTTGTGATTGTAGTGGGAAGGCTCAGTCATCTGGTCTTTCTGATGTACTACAGGATTCAGGAGGAAAGCTGAACAGACATTAGGAGCACATATCAGGAGTTTTTAATTATCTTGTAACAGTTTATTGTGATAGTTGTTTTAAGGATCTGAAAAAAAAATGTTTCATTTTCCATATTTTGTTCCTGTCTGTTTTAATTTATTTTATCTTCTTGCTCCGTTGGCATAAAATGTAGAAAGATTTGTTTGCATCCCTCTTTATACATTTAGGTGGTCAGAGAGGGCAGCTGGTCACAGTCTGCTTGTTAAAAGAGTATCAGCAGAAGTACTGGCTTGGAATTCTGGAGAGCCCCTAAACTTTGGAAATATGCTCAGTAGTACTCAGAAGAAATATGCAGGATTTTCTGCACTGAATTGTGGCTCTCCTTCCACCAGGCCTTCAGTTCAGAAGGTTTGTTGTGAGCCCTCCATTTCCTTACACATGTTAAGTGGGTTTTGTGTTGACTGTAGGTAACAGAAATTCTCTTGGGAATCTGCAGACCAAGATCTCTGCCCCACAGAGAAGGGATGTGATGCAGACAGCCCCATGCTTCCTGTGCTGAGAGCCACATTAATGTGCTTCAGACTTCAGTTCTGTCTTTAAAAAATATAAAAAAATATACCCATTAAATCTCCTGCAGCAGAGACAACAGCTTGTGTGACACGTCGCTAAGAAACAGCCAAGAAGTCACAGACATCGTGACTCTCAGGAACTATGGACTTAACCAGATTGGAATAATTAACTTAGAGATTAGTACTGTTCCTCTGTTTCCAGTCCTTGGAGTGATTAATTCTTCTTTTTCGTGATGAAAATATGAGTTCTCACAATCATGTTCCTAACTGTTAGAATATATTGTTTTTTCAGGTTCGCACACAATGTTTCTAAGTTTCATCTTTCATTTAAGATGACTGACACAGGTTTAAAGGTGTACATGTATAAGGAGGTGAAAATGCATTTTTACCATACTGCCTTGCACAACAGAAGTGTTGCAAAAGTAACAAGTTATTTATTCTGTTTCACAGGATCCCAAAATACTAACTGCACTTGAGGCTGTTGGAAAATCAGAAAATGAGTTGGAAGGACGGATAGTGTGTGTTTGCAGTGGCACAGATCTGGTGAACATCAGCTTCACTTTCATGGTAGCAGAAAACACAGAAATAGCCAAGGTATTTCACAATTAAACACTGTGTGGGAATTAACTCATCAGCAGTGCTCAATTGTTTTTCCTAAGTCTGCCTGCATGGCTGACTGAAACACCTGGTTTAGTGTCTGCCTCACTCTTCCAAAGGCCAGCAAACATCCATGTGGAGAGTGTGTGTGTGTGCCATGCTGAGAGGAAACAGTGATTTTTTTTTATCAGCCTGTGCATGCACCAGTGATTTATCCAAATTAGACACTGAGACCATTTTATACAGGACAGAGCATTCCCTGAGCTTTTCAGGGTCTCTGTGTGGGGCTGACTCAGCAGACCAGGTGAGGATGGTGCTGTGGGTCCATGACAGGGATGCTGAAGGGAAGTGCAATTACTGACATTTTCCTGGTGGGTGGAGTTCAGCCCTTCAAAATTCTGTTCTGATAACATAATTGTATCGTGTGGTTCATATTATTTGAAAAAACAAAAGCAGGAAAGAAAATTCTCTGCAGTTACGGGGATCCCAGTATACCCAGGTTCTTTTCTGTTTCCCGTTGACATGGAACAGTGTTAAGGAAACAATGGTGCTTTCTTTACACGTCATCTTTCTTGAGAACTTGAGATTGCAGTTCACATGCAAGTCCTGGGCTCCACCTGCCCTGGTACTCAGCTGTAAACTGCTGTGAGAAACCTGATCTGAGTGCTGATAGTACACTGCTAGCTGAGATCCAGACATTCATGGGATTTTAAAATACACAGTCTTTGCTTTTTCTTTCTGTATTTAGGGTATTTAGGATTATAATCTGTTCTGTCTGTGAGATAAATATTAAACAGTGATCAGTATCACACACCTGGTAAATCCCCTCCTTTAAAACTGTTTGCTGAATGCAACATCACTAAATTCCTTGCCAGACTTGGTTTATCTTTCATTGCTTTGGATCCATACCTTTGGAAACACTGGCAATGCTGAGTGAACTCCTTTATAGGAGAAATACTTGTATAACTTACATGGGTGCACTAAATTGATTTTACTGTGTGTATTTTCAGCAGGCTTTAAGGGAAATAACCTGTAAGAGTTATGTTTTGAAAGCATTTGAAAAAAGAAGCAAAGCATAGGAGATGTTGGCAGCATTCACTTTCATACTTAGCCCAGCAGCATCTCTGATTTATTCTGAAAACAGCTGCAGTTAAGTTTCCCAGCCACCTTAGATCTCAATAACCTGTATTAGACTAATAGGTTTGTGAGAATGTTGGCCCATTACAGACTGTCACAAGAGATGAGCTAATTATGCTGTTGAAAAAATCTACTGCTCATTAACAGCCATGCCTTACAGAAATGGTGTGTCATGCTGCAGTGGGCAGGCTCTGAGAGGCCCATGGAAGTCAGAGTCCTGCATTTGGGAGTCTTTCCAGCAAAATAAATATCCAGGACTGTCAGCAGTGATGGTCTACCTCATCTGATATATGTTTGAGGCATAAGGGAGAGCATAAAGCAGATCAGGCCAAAAAAATCAATGTAGAGCTTTCTAAGATGCCTTCGCCGGGGAATTTGGCCTGTACAGTGTTGACCTTTGGTATATGGTAAATACATCAACTTGCTACTGCACTTCTGTGCTAAAATAGAATTTTCTAGGAGTTATCTGCACATAGAAGTGTTCTTGCTTAATTTTTCCTCTTTTGTTCAGGAGAAAACATCTTTCTTGTGGGACACAGTAAATCCCCTGTAGAAGAAGCAAGCATTAAGTAGCTGTGCAGCTGCTGCAGTTTAAAATAGGCCTCAAATTAATCCATGTTCAAATATAAGCCCCTCCTTTGAAATGACAGAGGCAAGAGTTTGGAGGAGAAGGGGCAGTGACTGAAGCTTAAGCTTCCCAATATGTGTGAGGGTTGTAAAATAGGTGTAAGAAACATACATGTGAAAAAAGGTGTAAGAAACCTGTGGTTTCTGCTGTCTCCCCTGTTGCCATGAGGAACAGAGCACTGGTCTGTACCTGACTGGGATACTTTAAAATGAGGGAATTGAGTAGCAGATTCAAACACAAAATCTCAAAACCTTTCTGCCCAGAAAGGTTCTGCTTCTGTAGGTGATGATATACAATTGGAAAAGAAGCAATTGTTACTTACTGAAGGCTGAAAAATGAAACTGAGTAACCACCAAGAACATCGGTGGAAATTCCTGTTTTTTTCAGTCTATCCATACATGGGGTGGTACCACTGGGGAGCAGGTTCTGCCAGGTCCCTGGCAGGGTGGGACAGCCCCTGGGGGTGCCCCAGCTGTGACAGGTGGGCTGGTGCCTGCTGTGGGCAGTGCTGGAGCCTCCCCTTGGGGCCCTTCCCAGGCTGGCTGTTGTCATCTGTCATCACCTGTGCCCCAGGGCAGCCCCCGAGTGCCCCTGGTGCTCTGCAGGGCTGGCCAAGGCATTGCTGAGCTCCAAGTATAGCCACTCCAACAACAAGAGTGTGTTTATTATCTCTCCACTTGTCTCCAAGCTCCAACTCTGGTATTTACATTCTATCTACTTAAATTTTATTGGTGTTTTCAGCTGAGAAATTGGTTTTCATTTCCACTCTTAAAGCAGCCACAAAATAGGGTGTACTCTGTCTCTGATTGCAAGCAGCTGTCGAGGTCCACTCCTAAAGCAGTTCCACTGTGGTAGTAGAGAGTGACTGTAAAAGGTGGAATTTAAAACCTGATGTTTGGAATCCTGATTAAATCAGGTTATATAAATTATCCTGAGCTAAAACTAACACACAGACACACATTAGAGACGAGAGCATATGTGTATATTTTTCTTTTTTACTTCCCAGATGGACTTTCTGTGCCCTAGTAATTGGATAATGTGTTTTCCTCAGTCTAGGACAGTTGAAAAGGCCAGTGAGTATTTGAGGGTGAATTTCCTTGGGGAAGAAGTGCTGGTGTGAGGCCTCAGCCCTTGGAACATGGGCTGCCAACCCTAGCATTAGTCCAGTAAAGCTGTTGTACTTCAGCAACCCAAAATCTGGACTTCTTGTCTTCTTTGCTCATCCATTCTAGCAATGCATTAAGGAGTTTAACTTAAAAGATTAACCTAAGTCAGCTTCTTTAACATTACTTAATATTAGTGCATATCAGGGGTGAATTTGCCCTGGTGGTTCTTTCCCAGCTCCAGGTGTTTTCTTGGAAAGGACCATCTCTCCACCTCAGAGATTTTGCCCTTCTGCTTGAAAGGGCAGTTCCCCATGCCCTGCTGGCAGAGGAGTTCAGTGAACACTCCTAATTCAATTCAAGGAAGAGCCTTAATGTTAAAACCATGTTTAGAGGCAAAGCTCCCAGCAGTGTTTAAGATAATCTGGCTTTGGGAAGTGCTGATGCATTCCTCTGACAGTGCAGTTGGGATGGGAACAGCCATGGGGGAGACAGGGTGGGAAGGAGAGTGGAGCAGCCTTTTACACTGGTTTTACACCTTTAGTTGAATTTGATAGAAAATAGATGTATTCTACCAGTGTGTTACTGAGACAGTGATTCACACTGATGGTTTAACCTGTGAGGCACCAGAATGAGCTTAATTACTCACACACTGACAAACAACATAAAGGTAACTGCAGGCTCTATCACATGGCTAACAATATTCATGGCATGGAAGTCAACTGCAGTTGAAAACATTTCATTTTGACATTCTTAAACTTCTCAGCTTCTCGGTTGGAATGAGAAATTGTTTTTTTCAGTTTAAAATGGTTCTGGTAAGATGAAGCATTTCAGGTCGATTGCTTTTGTTGGTGTTTCTACTAATCAAACTCTTTGATTTACAGAAAAAAAATCTGTTTCATAGAATTATACAACAGTTGGGGTTGGAAGGGAGCTTAAAGATCATCCAGTTCCAACTCCCCTGCCATGGGCAGGGACACTTTCCACTAGACCAGGTTGCCCATCCAATCCAGCCTGATTGACCCTGATTTTTTTTCTGCCTGGAACAAGCTATTAAACATTTGCCCAAATCATATTGTTAAGAGGGCAAATAGAAAGTAGCAGCAGATTCCCATGGGAATATTCCACAAATATATTACAGAAAAGTTCTGTTTTCCCAAAACTTTGTCTTGTTTTGATGTTTCAAAGCAAAACTTTTCAAGGAACCTGCAATACACTCTTAAACAGATTTCTAGAAGCCTCCTGCTGTTGTCTGTGTCCCACTGTGGAAGTATGTGGCTTATGACTCCTAGCCCATGTGATAAACACTTCTGTATCATGACTGCCTTAAATATATGACCTCAGCTTAACTCTACCCAGTGTGTTATTTCATGTTTAAAGAATTTCATGTATGTTTAAAGAATTTCATGTATAAAGAAATCTTTATATCCCAGCCTGCAATTAACTATTGGTGCTTTGCATGTGCTTTTCTGCCTTTTAATGTACATTCTTGGCTGTGCCACTGTGGAATTATCAGTAAATTGACAACTGTAGCCCCGGTTCTCCATAGCCAGGAGGTTGATTCCACTATGAAAGCTCCACTGTATTTCTCTTAGTTTGCATTCAAGAGCAGCCAAAGTGATTCCTCCAGAATCAGAGTAGGCATCTCCAATGCTGGAAAAGCCACTCCAGGGTAGGAAGCTCTGTTGAAGTGTGGTAGCAGTCTGGACACATTGGGCAGCTCCCAGTACAGAGCATGTGGGCCTCAGCTTTCCTGATGGAATATTTGAAAGTCAGAAGGATCCCTTTTATATTTGTGAAAATACTTGCAGTATTTTCACAGATATCCTGCAAGAATCAGCGTTGTGGTTGGTCAGGATAGGGAAGAGGTTTGGCACTGTCACTCCTCAGGTCTCTTTGTTGTGGCTGCCTGGAGTGAGAGGAAGGGTGATTTTCTTGGAGCAAAGAGGAGTTTTGAGATGTTTGCATTGAGAGAATGGGGACATCTGCTGGCTGAGGGGCAAGTGCCAGGAATTCCTGCCAGCCTTTCTTGGGGAGAGGTGGGAAACAATTCTCTGTGGGGTTCCTGAGCCTTCAAGCTATGGAGTCCTTGGCAGCCGGTCTCAGACACTGAACACCAAAATCAGAGGGCAATGCCTCCTTGCCTCCCTGGCTTTCCTGGGATAAGTGGAGTGGAGCTCTGGAGATACTGCACTGGAAAAGGGAAGGTAAAATCTCAAGAGGTCTGGGTAACACTGACCCCATCGGTCAATAAGCCATGCATGGCCTTGTCTGGAATTTCATGAGCTGTAGGCTATGGTGATTT
Source organism: Pseudopodoces humilis (assembly GCF_049639895.1). Taxonomy (NCBI): domain Eukaryota; kingdom Metazoa; phylum Chordata; class Aves; order Passeriformes; family Paridae; genus Pseudopodoces; species Pseudopodoces humilis. Next base: position 4,776,825 of record NC_142202.1, read on the forward strand.
TTAACCTTTCATAATTCTTGTCCTTTTAACCCTGCCTAAATAAAAGGTTGATGGCTAAAATAGAGCTGAAAGGCCAAACTTATTTGCTCACTCTGCCAGTTCTGCCCATGTTTCATTGGTGATCCTCAGCTAGCACAGGGTCACTAAGTGCCTCAGAAGCATTTCAGTCCGACAGCAAAAGCTAAGAGAGTGCTTCTTTGATTGATTTTTCTTGCCCCTTCTCCTTCTAGAGATGTTTGACATTGTTTGATCTTGTCAGGGAAAAACAACACAGTGCTTGTTCCAGCCTGCAGTGTAGATTTTGGTCTCTTGTCTCAGCCTAAGGGGGTGTGAGCTTAAGCTGCGCTGGTGTTTGGTTTTGTTTCTTTTCATGACTGTTGGTTTTCTAGGATTAGATACCAGGATCCAGATCCCTCTATGAATCTGGAATAATATTTGTATATAGGGAGCCATTCAGGAGTTACCATGACAGATTAAAGGTACTGAACCATATTTTGAAAATTGGAAAATATTCACCTCTAGCATCAGTAAGAATCCAATGTACCCTGATTTCTATCAAAAATGCTTTTTTTTGAAGACCAAAATGTTTCCTATATACTTCATTTCAGAATTCCTCTTGTTATAGGATTTTCCTCCTTTGCACAGGCAGTGATTTGAAAATGCTGAGCATGAAAGAAGAGAACTGAGGATCTTTATCCCTGTTGCTTAAGTAGATTTATAGATCTTTCAGCTCCATCTGTAAAATAAGGAGCGCTGTCATAGAATACAAGCAAGGCTACTGCTGTATTTTTGTGTTAGCTGACAAAAGCTAACCCTTTCTTTCATCAAAGCCCTTCTTTCATCCCTCCTGCAAGGTCATCAGACAAATGTACATTAAATCTGGGAATGGTTTGTTGTCAGGAAAGCAATATATTGCCAGCTCGATACTGAATTTTGTGAACATCTGTGCACTGGATCACAGTACCTTAAAAGCAAGTATGAAAACAGTATTAATTGGAGACTATTCCAGCTCATAGGGACAAAGAACCTGACCGTGTTGAATGTGTTGTTGGATTTGGTTTTTTGTTGTATTCCTGGTTAGTGTGGGGCCAGCTGATAACCATGGGCAATGTCTGATGAAGCGCTGCAGAACCTGCTCCAGCACCCAGCCAAGGGCAGGCAGCCAGGTTCTGCTCTGTGGTGTGGAACAGAAGGGCAGAGGTGGCTCTGGAGCTGCCACGTCCTGCCCAGGGCACATCACACCAATGAAAAGATGATTCGGAGCTGGACAGAGGCTCTTGGGTCCCTCCTTCGCTTGCTGCCAGCAGAAATGTGATGCTTTTGTAGCTCATCAGTGTTTGGCTGTAGGTTTGTGCTCTCTTGCTCCAAGGGAGTGCAATTCCTGATTTGGCATCTCTGTCAGGGAGAGGCATTGACACTGAAAAAGATTAGGGAAACCTCTAAAGTGGGAACCATCAAGAGAACTCCTGCAAAAAAATCACTTGGGAAGTGCTTAGTGTATTGATTTCTCTCTTCACTTGTGTTTTTTTTCTAGCAGTGTTCCTTTTTGGCAGCTCTTCCAGATGAGCAGAAGTAACTCCAGAGCTGAATGCTGGCCAGCTTTACTCATGTTAGTAAAAATGTTAGTTTTTGTTATATCTGGTGGAGTGGCAATCCATTGCCTTCAAATCAGAATGGACCTGTAGGTGTTTAGCTCCAAATGAAACGCTGATATGGTCAGTACTCCACCCGTGGTGGTTTTTTTGGCAGAAAAAAAATGGGAGAAAGCCTGCAGCTTATTCACAACATGCATTTGGTGTAATTTAATTTTGCAAGGGTTTTTTTGTTTGCAGTGAATATGCCACTGAGTGGTTGGGTCAGTGTTGGAAGGCTGAGGAGTTTTGAAGGGGTACAGACCAATGCAGATCATACAAGGACAAATATTTGTAGAGCTGTGACGGTGTTAATGCAGCAGGAATGTTACATTAATTGATTTAAACAACAACAAAAACAAACAAACAAGCCAAAAACACTCCAAACCCAAAAACAAACCAAAAATCCCCCAAACCCAAACAAATCACAAGCCCGAAATGTAAGCAGTTGATGATTGTTGAATTTCAACAGTTCTAGGAAATTGAAATCTATGTAAGACTTGTTCAGGCATTTACCCTGGAATTATCACAAACACCATTCCTTTATCATCTGAGGTGAGGGAACATTTGTAGGAAGAGATAAGTGTTTCCTAAATCTGTCAGTAGCTTCTAGTTATATCAGTTCTAATAAACAATATTATCTTGCCCCATGAACCTTGCTTTCTTTATCTTCCTAGGCAGTCCCTTCAGCCTGTGACTACAAAGTCATCTTACTCATGCAGCTGGAAAAAGAGAGATGGGAGGGCAGACTCTTCCTGGGGGGGTTGTTTTCAACCCCAAAAGCACACCTAAGAAAACCCCAAATACTACCGATTTTCATAAGTGATATCTCTGTTTTTCAAATGATTCTCAGACACACACTGGATCTATTTAAATACATATTTTATGCAGTACTTACTTAAAAGATAACTTAAAAATAAGTTAATATTAATATATTAATATACTTAAATATTAACACATATCTTAATAAGTGACTACTTTTCCTAAAGCAAAACAGATTTCGTATTTCATGAGTACAGGGCTTTCCTTAAGTGTGTTGTTTATCTGTTGAATTGACACCTTAGACCTTGTTTTAGCCCCCAGGGATTTGTTGCCTGCAGTTTACAATATGCCATTTCCCAAAGAGGTTAGTGTTCCTCCAATATAAATCATGATTTTTTTCATCTGTCTTGCAGATGTACAGCACTCATTCATGAAAAGAAAAATACACTCATCTGCATCTATTTATAAGTGTTATGTTCTGGATCCTGCCCAATTCAGCTCAAGCTGCATGCACAACATTTGGCCAGAAGCAAAAAGCTCCTTTATTCACAAGGTTAATGTTTAGCAGTGGACCAAATCCCATCTCAATTCCACCAGTGTAAATTATCAGTTGAGTAATCCTAGTGTTACAATGGCATAATTGAGATCGAACTTGGCTTGTAGCACTGCCATTTTTTCCTCTTCCCATGGTTTTTTCCTGCCAGGATCCTTGCTGAAATCAATGAGTGTTCATGTCAAGCCTTAAGCTGCTTCTCTACAGCTCTGCAAAGTCGGGGTGCAGGCTACAGCAGAAAAATAGATCCCTAAAAGAGGAATTACATAAATAAGTACTGTAATGCTGCTGTTGGCTGGAAGTCATCCCAGTGATTATTTGGAATGTTGTGCATTTTAAGGATGAAAACAAGCAAACAAGCAGTTCTTGAGTATGTAACAGGGTGTTAGATGAGGTTGGCATTGCTGAGAGGTTGTCATGCCTCCCTGTGGTTTGTTCTAGCTTATTAATATTTTATTTCATTCCTTTTTAAACTGGACCAGTGAAATATGTCCTCACACACTGGATCATGGCGCTCAGTAATAGCTGATATTGTCCCCCTCCACCAAAAGGGAGGAAAATATTCATATAGGATATAAAGAGGCCTTAATAAATCAGTCAGTGGATCACTTGCTTGGCTGGCAATAAGCTGATTTATTAGCACTGCTGATACTACATGTAGCATTGGGAAGAATGGGAAGCACAATCCCTTTGTCCAGTGGAGGATGAAATAGTAATGGGTAAAATGAATGAAATGTGGTGGGACTTTTCCATGGGTGGGCTGTGGCGTGGGTAGTTTTTTCCTCTGCACAGGTTATTAACATTATCCATGGCTTCAAGGAGGAGCCTTTCCCCAAGACAAACTTTCCTGCTTTTTCCCTCTTCAGTTTTCCTGATTTGCTGTTTTGGTGGTTTTGTGTTTTTCAGCAATGGGTAGAAGGGCTTGGATCCATCATACATAACTTTAGAGCTAACAATGTCAGTCCAATGACGTGTCTCAAGAAACAGTAAGTTACTTTCTTTCCTCCCCTTTCTCCTTGATTGTTCTGTCCTTGTATTTTCCTTATTGGAATTTAAAAAAAAAAATATATATAACTTGTTTTTCATAGTTTGACATTTAGAAAACACTGTCATAAAGAAAACGGTGTTAAATGAGTTAAGAGTTTGTCTTTTATTGAGACCAAAGGTGTCTCTAGGCCACATTTGGCACCTGCCCAGGAGAAATTACAGGAGAATTTGTAACTGTTCATTTGATTTATTGTAGTGTATATTTTAATTACTGGCTGGTTTGTTTTTTCTTTGATGCATATGCAAGCAAATCCCCATGAGACTTTCTCATCTTCACACTTGTGTTAATTGCTGTACTGATTTTTTTGGGCTGCTTTTTGCCTCTACAGTTAAAGAAATGTCCTGCCTCAAGCATTAAAAGGTTACAGAAAAATGTTTTTATTGCAGAACAATTATTTTTTTGTACTCATTTGGCAGACATGGCAATAAGTTAAACATAATGATCTAGACCTCAAGTTTAATAAATAGGATTTTAAGAATGTTTCATTCCTAATTTCAGCTGGATGAAGCTGGCCTTCCTAACAAACACAAATGGGAAAATTCCAGTTCGGAGGTAAGCGCAGTTGGGGATCTCTCGGTTTTTCCAGTTCCTAGTTCTATAATTTTAATAAAATTCTTTGGCTTAATAATAAAATATAATGTTAATTTTGTTTCTAATACATATATAAGAGTAAGTACAGAACTAGATATTCTTATCTGCCCTCCTTGATAAGCTAGGCAGGACTTCTTATCAGCCTAGTAATTTTTTTTTTCAGTCTTGGAATGAAGATATGAGTTTTTCTAATAGTTTTCAAAGTCACTTAGAGCTAAGAGCATCAGATTTCTCAGCCTAACATTCCTCAAACCCTGGGATAGGTCTTTCAGTTGTAAAAGTTGATAAAATACTTTAAAAAAAAACCATAAAAGCTTGCAGACCAGTTAAGTAGAGGACAAAAAGGTACTTTTAAACTGTAGCTCCTTGTAAAAGAGACATATATGTGTCTGCCAAAAATGCTTCTACTTTTATAGGAACCCCCAGGATAATATTTGGTTTTGTCCACATGGTAAATGAATAGTTGGGTTATTTGTTGTCAGGAACAGCAAAGCCAGAACAGCATCTTTCTTTCTGTGCAGCTATTAACTATTAAAAGTTACTGCTTTTCAGTCCTCTCTGGCTAGGCAATGATACTCCCCTCTTTTGCCCTAGGACTTCATTCTTGCTCATGCATTGAGCTGCTTTTCTCTTCATAAAGTATATGCAAACCAGATTTTTGGGGGGCATGCTGGTTTTTCATGAATAGAAACTCACAGAAGGGAGCAAGGAGGACTTTGTAAGATGAGCCTCACACTTTTCTGTATTTTTTTTGTCTCCCCCCCCGCCCCCTAAAGAGGAAAGGAGGATTTTGCAGCTATAGAACCTGCAAAAAGAGAAAGGGCTTGCCATGCTGCTTTCCAAGATTCTTTAGCTTCATTTGACAGGTGACACCTTTTGACAGTGTTAAAGCTGCTTCAGTGTATTAATCTTCCAGTTCTCATGTGACCAAGTCCCTGCTTATTTCTCAAACTCAGCTGCCATGAAGCACCTCCTGTGCAGAAGTCCCATGAGGAATATCATCAGCTGGAGGGTAACGATGAGGAAACAATACCACAGGGACAGATCAATTTTCAGGATTTTACAGCTTTATGCCTGTGTTTGAACACAGAACCCTATTCCACAGTATGAATTTATAGTGTGCTAGCTTGTCTGAAACTGTTGCTGCCTTTAAATATTTTACATCACGTTTAGTGAGGCATAAATTCTCTCTGTTGTGCTCCAGCATACTGATTTGTGTATGCAGACTGCCTATTGCTTAAAAATCGAGTTCACTGGGTCCAATGTATTAAATCTTTAAGTTTGAATTTGCACTATTTACAGGTTAACATAAATCAGTTCCCTAGCAGTTTAATTTATTGTAAAAGTAGGTTGTTTATAAATTCATAAGGGATCTACCGTTCCATGAAGCTGAGTCTCCTTTGCATCTGGATACTCCAAGGAATGTGCTACCTTGGTGTGGGTAAAATGTGGCAAATTTTTGGGGCTCACATGGGGAGTGCTGTGTCACCCACTTAAAGGATGAGAAGAGATGTCAGTGAGAAGAGGAATATGAACAGAGGACAGAAAAAAATTAATCTGCTGTGCAGAGCTGCCCTGGAAAAGAGGGGGAATCAGGGCCCTGATGTAGGATGGCAAGGCCATGGGATTGGCCTGACCGAGCAGGAGCTGCTGGTCATGGAGTGGGACACAGACATCCAGGGGTCAGCCTGGGATGGGGGAGATTTCACTGCTTCCCCCTTTCTTCCATCAACCCTTAGTGCAGAGAAGGGAATTGGAGAGATTAAAAGGAGACAGGAGGAGAGAGAGGCATAAGGAGAGGGATGTGTGTATGAGGATGGCAGGCCAGGAAGCACTGGGAAATGTGAGCTGAATGGCTCTGATATGTAAGGGGCACCAAAGTTCCACATTTGCTACCTAAGCTTCCCCCCCAGTACCTCTTTCACTGGTTTAAAGCAATGATGCTTTCCCTCCAAATGACCTTTCCCTTTTACCTGTTTTATACTTATTGTTTATTCAGCCCTGCTTCCTCCTCTTCCTCCTCCTCCTCCTCCTGCTGCCAGGGGCTCCTGTAGCAATTGCTGTAGTTCTGATCCATACATATTCCCTTGGATACAAAGGGGAAGGTTTTTCTCTCAGAAACAGAACCCCCAGCAGGTCTGTTCAGATGTAGGAATGTGTATCACAAGATCCACCTGTGTTTTGTTTTTAAACAGAAGTGCAGTAAAACACCAAGGGGGAAAAAGAGATCTCACCTGCAGAATCAGAGCTCCTTGCATTTCTTTCCAAGTTTGAAACAAATTTTGCAACTATCACGTTCCCCATAGGGAATAATGAGCCTTGAGAAGGTGACACTCCTCGGGCTGTTGGTGGCAAATGCCATAAATACTCCTGACTCTCTGGCTGTACATTTGGGAGTTGCAAAGTCAGAAAGATTTTTCCCAAGCTTTTAATGAGCTTTTTCTCCTTTTTCTCAAGGATTTTAATGTATTCTGGGGCATAGATCTGTTGATGTACTGTGTTTGGGAGAGGAGAAATTCTGGCAGTTAGCAGTGTGAAAACCTTAGGAGAGTAGCAGTTCTGCCTTTTGGGCTTTAATAAATTTTAGCAGTCTGAATCTAGAATCATATTTTCAGCTCTTGCAAAGACACAGCATTTGTAAGATATTTTGTATGTTCAGATTTTAACACTACTGTAACAGATGAGCAAACAGGTCAGTGTTTGTTAAGGAAAAAAAAAATGCACTTGGTTTCTTCAACTTTCTGCTGGCAGAAAATAGATTTTCTATGTGAGTAAGTTGGACCTGCTCGTCTAGACTCTCATTAGAAATTAACTTTGCTCATTCTATGCTTGTCTCTTTGTATAAGTACATTTAAAAGGATTCAAGCAAGTTTAGGTTCTAACTATGAAAATAGGTAGTAAAAAAATAAAAAGCTAAACTATGCCAAATGAAGCTTAAATCTGTTTTTCAGTAGTTTAGTTAAGTCAGTTTGAAAGTAGAGTTTTTTAAGTGTCTTAACTCAGTTACTCCAGAGTATCTGGAAGAAATCTGTTTCAATACTTCAGTGTTGGTTGGAAATCAAAGTTAGATAATTTCTTGTACAGTGTAGGCAGGTCAAGCTAATAGATTCAGTGGAGCTATGGTAGAAGATTGATTTTCACAGGTTGTGCTGGCTTGATTTTTGAGGTAATGGTTGGAAAGTGGTGGAAGTCTGAAGTAACCAAGTCATTTAATCCATCAACAAGTATGATAGAGTCATATCCCTCAGTTCCAGAGTTGGGAAGTATTTTAAATATTTATGAGGAATTACACTGACATGCTACCATAAGCCCCAAATCACTCTAGGTGGAACATGAAGAGTGAACACCTGTAGGTGTCAAGATGAAAGTAAATCAGCTAGGATGAAGTCTCTTCTGATAGAAGGGAAAACAGTTTTATTTGCAATAGCCTTAGCAAAATGAATGTGTCATGCTGTATTTTTACAATCTTTTTTGATTCATGCAATCTTCTCTACACTGCTGCTCTCATTACAAATTACTGCTATGTTTGCTGTCAGCTTTTGTGAAATAAAAAAACACATTTGGCATCAAAAGTTCATTCCCTGCAGCCATGGAATCTTGGCACACATCTGATTAATTACTTACACCAATATTACATGTTTTACAGGACATTTATTATTGGAGTCCAATTCATTACAAAAGACATAGAAATTTACGGGCCTGGAAATAGGTTGTAAATTGTAAAACTAACATTACTGTGTGGTTTAGAATTAGTAGAAAAAAATAGATGCCTGGGGATTTTTTTAAGAAACAAGTGCCTAAAGTTAAACTCAGTCTATATTTTAGTGAAAATATCTTGGTACTTATCAACTTTGGAAAATCGAACAGCTAACTTAGATGCCTAAATAGGGACATAGAAACCTGACTGTTGTAAGGACCAAGTAAGAAAAACATTGCTAAGTTTTGTTAAAATATTTTTTTATCATTTAGATATTTTCATTTCCTGATCTTAACTTTATTAGTATGAAAATATTTACATAGGCAGTTTAGAGTGTTTTGGAGAATAAAACAACCGTGAATTGCTATGGCAACAAATAGCGGCAACAATTTGTTTCACGTCTCTTGCCATGTGAAATTATTTATTATGCATGAGATTAACTAAAAGTCTCAGCAAATGTTTGTCTCACTTGATGATAAAGAGCAACACATTCTTATCAGCAGCCATAGAGTGTTTCCCAATGTACAGCTTTTGTTAGAAATAGATATTGGATACAGACTTTAGTTTCTCTCTCCAGACTAAGACACCAAAATCAAGGGGTTGTGGGTCACAGCATTTTAGCTCAAACCCTAAACAGAAGGCATGAGGGCTGTCAGGTTTGAATCCTCCTTTCCAGACGCAGAGATTATTCAGACTCATCTCAAATTGAAACAGAAATAGACCACTCTCATATTAATCATACCAAATAGCCACGTTTTTGTGGGACTTATCTCATTCCAAGTGAAACGAGTTTGTCAGTCATACACACGGTGAAGTCATGCTTTGGGGAGGAGCAGGATGCTCATCAGTTTGGTGGAAATATTCCAGTGACAGCTGAGGCTTACCTAAAGGATTTGTGTGTAGCATGACTAGGACAGGATATTCTCAGTGGCTGTGAGGTGAGGGAGCATCCAGAGGGAGGAGTGAGCACTGCAGCAGGGAATGGGATTTGCCGTGTGGCTGGGAGTCTCTTGATAGCAGCAGCTGCTTGAAAAGGAAGGAGGAAGGAAGCTGCCTTTGGGAACAGCCCACTCCTGCCTTATGGAGACACAGTTTAATGCCTGGGATGGAAGGGAAGGCACCACAACCAGGAATGACCAGAGACACGAGTCTCCTGCTGCTTTCTAAACAGTTATTTATATCAGCACACAGCTTAAAAGAGCAAACAAAAGAATGCTTTGCATGGCTCTGTATCTCAGTGTATTGGGGGAAAAAACCCTCTTTTGTTCTGTTTGCAGTTCATTATTTTGATGTATTTTCTAATGTCTGGCTTGCAGGCAGAGCAGTGCTGCTCTGTGGAGCTTAGAGCACTTTTTCAACTGCACTATTACTTGGAAGCTGCTTACATTCATCAATAGAAGCCAGAGGAAAATGTTGGCAGTAAAAGCAAGAGAGAGAGAAAGAACCAGTTGTTTAAAAAGTGACTAACATTTCTCTGCTTTTTTTTTTCTCTCCATTGTTCTTTGTTTTAGCATAACCAGAACCTTTGCATCAGGTAAAACAGAAAAAGTGATCTTTCAGGCACTTAAGGAATTAGGTCTTCCCAGTGGAAAGGTATTTAGTTGTTTTGAATAACTGTTTTTGTATACTAATAAAGTGATGACTCATTCACGGTTATAGCTGTAATCTAAGTCATTTGCATCACAAAAACTGTGCCTATTGTGTGTTACTTACTAATCACTGGAGGTTGTTTACTAGAGCCAAAATGTAATTAAATCTGTATGACACAGAGGTCCTTAAACCTCTTAGAGGGGGTGGCCCTTCTTTTCTGTCACAAACTACCTTTTGTTCATTTATGCAAAGTATATAAGCACAAAATATGCATGTAATAGATTTTTTTGTTTAATTTCTTGGACTCCTCCTGCTCTTTGCTCCACTCCTTTGGAGAGCTACTCTCCAGCTCTGTCCTACTTCCAGTGAGAGCAGAGAGCAGCCCCAGAGAGGTGATGGCTTGAACTTTTTGGGTTTGGGTTGGTTTTTTTATAAGCTTCAGAAGAAAAAGAAATTGTTTTCCAGCTCTGTGTTTATGTAGAATTATTGTTACTGTGAGATTAGAATACAAGCACATTAAACAGATCTATGATAAAGATGAATTTAGAATTACTTTGAGAGAGTATAAAAGAAACCAGGTAAATTTATACTTGGGAAGGAGCTAAACCAGTTCTGAGTTGCTTTTTTGTGATATAAGATATTCTTTTGGGAAAAGAGCACATAAGCTCTCTTGTCTGGATAAATGTACCTTTGCATTTTGTTGCAGAATGATGAAATTGAGCCTGCAGCTTTTACTTATGAGAAATTTTATGAGCTTACCCAAAAGATCTGTCCCCGAACTGACATAGAGGATCTCTTTAAGAAGATGTAAGTTCAAATTTAATATAATCTTGCTTTAAAGACATTTTGCCGTATTTTTAGTCCATAACTAATAGTGACAGAACACTGTAAAATTTACCTACCCTCGAATTCTAGTAGCATCAGCAGTACTTTAGAACAAGCTCCAGTCTATGTTTTACCCCTTTCTCCCTTCTCAGACTGTTAATGTAAAAGTTCACTCTGTATTTTAGAGCAACTTTTACATGAGTTAAAGGAAGCACCTGGAACATTTTTTTTTTTTTTTTGCATTGGCTTTACTAACTCCTGTAATTTTTAACTTGCTCCTTTAGGTGATTAACACAGTATGTGAATTAATTAAATCAAGTAAGAAATTTGAAGTTTGAGAAGTTTCTTCACCCAATTTATTCTCAGCTGGAGGACTTACATGTTGTTTTATGAAGTAATGTTTGTTCAGTGATAGGAAGATATGTTGTGGGAGATGTACTGTGCCAAGTATAGACAGTTAGTATGTTTTCTGTGACTGTTCATTTTGAGATTATAGAGCTACTTTCAAGTAGAAAATAGTAGGTGATTTTAAAAGTATCAACAATGTCAACATGTAAATCATACCTACTGTAGCATCATGTATAAAAACTTACATTCTCTAATAAATTCCTTTTCAGCAATGGAGACAAAACTGATTATTTAACGGTAGACCAATTAGTGAGCTTTCTAAATGAAGTAAGCTTTTTCATACATTAACTACCATACAAGTCTGTCTGCAGTGGCTTGCTTCTTCCAATCTTTCCATTGCATGCACCATGCCATTATTTGCTACGCTTCTGATCTGCTGATCTTTCCATTATGGTAACACCCAGGTGCAAAAATCAGCTCCAGCCGTGTGTGATGTTGTGCTTTCTACATGTTGGCTTTGCAGTTGTGTCTGGTTACTTGCTGCTGTGTTATGGTGTGTGTACTGTGTGTTTTATGCTTTTTATCCTGTTAAATTTGTTGTAGTTTCCACTAAAATATACTCAGTATTTTATTGAAGGCAATTATTTTACCTGCAGGCCCCAGCTAAATATATCTGCTACCCTTCTAGAATAATAGAAAAACTGAAGTAGGCGTTTATAAACAGGAATTTGATTCTTCTCAGCAGTATTATTTCAATCTGTTACAAATCTAAGAGTTAAGAGGATATTTTAAGAGTTTGTATATGATTTTTAAAATACCATGTGTGCAGAATAAGAGGAAATATTTTTATTGCTGTATTTCCATAATACAGTTGTTGGCAGAAGTATTTAGAATTTCTTAAAAGCATCATGAGTGTGTGAAGTAGTTCAGTAAACAATGTGGGGTTAGCCCTTTTCTATTCCTAAAGCACAGTAAATTACAGAAAAAGGATTCATTTGGAATTCCAGCAATAAATGCGCTATGGATTTGACAAGAACACACCCGTGGAAAATAGACACGTTCTACTTGGTTTTGTACCAGTAGATTATTGTCATCCTGAACATGGGAAGCTGCTGACCTCACTAGGTGACATTTTTAGGTGTACTACCAAAAAAATTCTCCATCTAAAATTGTTTAACTAGTTATAGTTCAATTTTTATATGTTTTTATATATGCATATATATATATATATATAGGATACTTCAAAATGAAGATCCAAGCTGTAAGTTCCCTATATATCAGATTTAGAATATAATTTTATTTTTCAGTACAGAATGTGTTCCTTACTCTTCACTAAACCTGAATTACTTGTGGAAAGGGTATTCAAAAAGAAGAGAAAAAGGGAAGATTAACAGCTTGATTACATAATTGGGGTTATATACTTGGGCCTTTAGTTCATATCTGTTGGCAAGTTGGAGCACAGGCTTAATCTTACTGCTATGAGAGATCCTTTTATCACAGCTCTTTACACAGTTCAGTGTCTAAACGTTTGCAGGGCCAGGGTCAGAGCTAAGGCTTGTCATTTTTGCTTCTGCATTATAGAGAGACAGGATATTGTTGTGATTTAAACTATAAGTTATCCTTTTAAAACACCTCAGCCCCCAGATGACCTGTAGATACATTTTACTGCTTGAAGCACACAAGCCTATCCCCACTTTAAACCATGTTAGCTTCTGATTTTTTTAGTGCCACTCTTCATTTTCAGGTAAATTATTATTTTCTCATTATTTAAAAATTGATCTCTAATTGTTTTAGTTTATAGTTCTTTGAAGCCTAAATTTCTGAAGAAAAGCTGCCAGCATTTGTAAGAATCCCTGGTCACCAGTAACTGATTAAAAAATTAAGATTGACTTGTTGTGCTCTCAATTTTGTATTGCTTTAGCAGTTCTTTTTATAGAATTAGAGACCTTATTTATAGGTAGTACTGGGGGAAAATGCATCTTGTTGAATACATCCATATTGACAAAATACATTTTGCAATTGGAAATCTTGTGGTTGGCCCTTTAGTTGGGGATCAGAGCTGGGGAAAATTACTCAAGTGTTTTTTGTAGAGTAAAACATTTATTCTGGTGACTGAAACCGATGCCTTTGGTCTGTGTTTGGAGGTCTTTTGGTCTCCAGAGTTTAAAGTTTGGGTCATAATTTGAAAGGCACAAAATTACCCAGAATGTGCCTCCTGAAGGGATCATTTCTGTCCCTTTGGCAGCTGGCCAACACTGCAATTAGCAGTGGTGTCTAATGCTGGCAAATATAAAAAGGTTATTATCATTACATAGGAGAGGGGAGTTACTTGGCAGAGCAACTCTTCATGAGACTCTTTAACTTCAATTATTTTGAAGTAACCTCCAAGGCATGCTGCAGAAGCTCTAAGTGTTATGGGTTTTTAAGAGAGCATGAGGATATGTTACTGGGTATGAGAGGAGAGCAAGCAGCTTTCCTGGAGTTTTTCCAAACTCCTGTCTCTATTTGACTTTTAAATGCTGCTGGATGACAGATGATTTAATTGTGCTTCAGTATTAAAGCTTCTGGGAAGTTTTTAGAAACTTAATTGCTGTCATGCATGAGTATTTTGTCTAGATCTCCTATTTTTAAAGTCAAATTTTAGAAAAAAAAAAGGGAATATAGTTGAAAAGGGACTGAAATCACTACCATTGAGATTTGCTCCTGCAGTTCATTTACAGCAATAAAACAACAAGGCGAGTAACAGTTAAAATGGAATTTTCAGTAGTCTGACCAGGACTCTTCCATTCTTTTGGGAGGAAGGTATGGGGAGATCCTTTCCTATTCCCAGTTCCTTGCTTTTCCTCCCTCTCTCTCTCTTCCACTTGCTTCCTCTTCCTCCCTCCTTCCCATTCACTCTTTCCATCCCCCAGTTGTTCATCTCCCCAAAAGGACCTTCTCACCGCTCACAGGGCAAGTTCAAGAGGCAGAACTGGTTTTAGCCCATTTTCATCTGCTGTGTGTCTCAGTTTGTGCCCGCTCCAAGGTGCTGGAGGCAGGCTGGGGAGGCTGAAGGAGCTTTCTTTCTTTGCAGAGCCTTCTGGGCATCTTTTCTCCCCATCTTTTTAGTCAGTTCACCCTCGTATGATTGGGAATGTCTGGTGGAAGGGTGCCCTGTCTGGTAGGGTAACCAGAACAATCCAACACAGCTTTGTTGCACATACAGAATTAGTCCTGGGACACGTTATCTTTCCAGATGAAATGTCACACTTTCAATTTTGGTCTGCTTTTGTGTCACAAGTTCCCTGTGCCACCAAGCTCTGTGGTGCAGAACGCTTCCCCAAGAGATGCTAGAGAATATTATCACTTTTTTAAAGTAGATCTTTATCTGTTGCCAACTTTATTTTTTAAACAAAGTGAATGTAACGATAACACTTTTGTTCCAATGGAGAATTGATAGTGATGCTGGAAGAATATTTTGGTCTGAGCTACTTTGGAAAACTGGGGCTTTTTCTCAAGAGGAGACTTTTTGCTTTATCCCATTTATTTTCTCCTGTTTGCTTATTAGTAACTGTAGAAGAAATGGAGTAGGGAAGTACCCTTTCCTGGAGCAAAGAACCTTCCCTGCTATTTCTTACAATTTTTTGAGGTGGTGTATTGTCACTAATGATATAAATCCTTGTCATTTGTCACCGTGGAACTGCTGCATGCCAGTGTTGTGGTGGTGTTGGTGTGTGCTGCTGAGCAAATCATGTTCTGCATCCATCTGCTCTCGTGTCCTGTTTCATCTGAGCTTTCCTGGGGCATCCCAACAGCCCAGCTGAGCAAACCTGCTGTGTTTTAGATGCTGCAGACTGCCAGTAGCATTACTTGAAAGATCCCTCCTTAATTGCATGATTAAATTGGCATTGGTTGTAATTTCTTGGCATTAATTAAGCACATGCACCAATGGATTGGCTGTACGAAAAGAGATTGGATTGGATATTACTTTTCTTACGGAAAAACAAATAATAATAGTCAAAAAAGTTTTCAGATAAGGAATTACAGCAAATGCTGATAGTGCTGTGTAAGCCATGTCAACACCATTCTGTCCACTCCAAATTATTGATTGCCAATATGGGGGTGGCCTGTTACATCTCTGAATTCTGCTGAAACTAAAGCTTGGAAACTGTGCACCTTCTGGGGTAAAAGAGTGTTTTCACAGTCATATTTATTTCTTTGTTTTGTTGCATCTGCTTACATGCCACTACTCCGTCAATTCTGGTTTTAATTTTCTTTTAATGGAGAATCAGGCACACAGTGTGCAGCTCTAATCCAGCACGGAGAAAAAAAAACAAAGTTACATAGCATCCTATAAAGTGAAAATGTAAAAATTCTGAATTTTATTCGTCTATTAGTAATCACTGCTAAATTGTACCTAAACATGACCTATATTATTAAATCCTAACATTGTAAGTTACTGTGAATTGAAGAGATGATGCTGTGAAATTCTTGTGCATATTTCTTCTAAGAACCTATACTGATTTTTGAATAGTTAAAAACATGATGTTTCCACAATTCACAAATAATCATCCAGTACTTGTGTATTTCTAAACTCAGATTTCAAATTCTGTATTTATAATATAACTTTATTTTACTTTTTTGCTTTAGCTGTAGATATTGTAGAAGACTTGCATTTTTGCAGAGGTGATTGCAGTGCTACCAGTCAAGTCTGTCACTTTGCAAAAAAAAAAAAAGAATTAGAGAATTTAAAGTGACATTCATTTAGCTATTTATTTTCAACATCTCATCTGCACAGATCCCATGTGCAGTCATTATTTTCATGAATGTGTAAGACCAGTTATATAATTGCATTGGATTTTTCTTTTTTAAAAATATTTTTGTGATCAAGCTGCCTAGGTTTCTTATGAAAGATAAAGTTAATTTCCTACCTAATGCTGAAGTTGCTGTTGAATAGTCTGTAAATTTTAGGGCTGGCTTTTTTTTTTTTTTTTTGCTTTTTTTTTTTTTTAAATGTCCACTTCTTTCTTTCTCATCTGCAGTAATGAAATGCTCTTGGATGATAGCCATGCACTATATTGTTTTGCTGAATTCCATTGTTTTCTAACCTTAGCATCAACGAGATCCTCGGCTCAATGAAATTTTATTTCCCTTTTATGACACAAAAAGAGCAATGCAGATAATTGAGACATATGAGCCAGACGAAGACTTGAAGAGGAAAGGTAAATGGGGGGAGGGAATTCAGTGTTCACTGGGTTTAGGCATTTGGGGAATTTGTTCTGAAGCTTTCAGACTTTTGAAAGGGAATTTGCAGTCCCTGTGGTCTGGGGACAGCACTTGTAGGGTAATGTAGGGCAATGGACCAGGAAACTGCTCTGCTGAAAAAAATTCCTCCACCTCACAATCAGATTCTTTTAGAAGGATTATTACCCTGATCTAGGTTAGAGTGTGGCTACAAATCCTGATAGGAAAGGGAGAGGCTGGGATTGAGTAAATACAGAACAGTAGAAACTCCTTCCAGCAGCAAGGCAATGTGCAAGTGGCTCTGGTCAAAGTCTCAAAGAGAATGCAAAGCTCTGCAAAGTACAGATATTGTGCAAAAATACAAAAAAAATTGCCATATGCATCCAGCTTCTTTTGATATAATCTCTCTAGTGCTTGAGGGCAGCAGCCTGGCTCAGAACAGGGTATTTGAAGTGGGTGAGTTGAAAAATGTTCTCTCCCAGCAAAGTTTCAAGTACCTGCAAGGCATTCTTGGACTGTTCATGTCCTGAGCTGCTGTCAGTGTGGGAAGTGTCAGTGGTTGAACTTAGTTCCAGTTCTTACCCATTTTGCTGCAGCAGCTGTGTTGGTATCAACTGCAGCAGTGAAAAATGTTGCTTTCCCCACCTGCATCCCCTGCCCTTTTTGCTGGGTTGCTGTTGTCGTGACAAGCAGAGAGGAGACTGCAGCTTTGCAAAACCCATCCTAAGAAGAATCCTCTTTCACAGACATTTATGCTCATGGATCAAGGTAGAAGTGAAGTATTTATACATCCAGCAGTGCTGCAGCTTCTGCGGGTGAGGGATGTGCAAAGCAGGCAACAGAAGGAGGCAGCATCTAAGCCTGCCCCAGTAAAGTCTGAGGCTTTCCTTCCCTCTCTAAATGAAGTAAATTTTCAAAGTATTAATAGATTTTTGTCAGCTCTATCCCATTTTATTTATAATGTTTAGACACTCATCTTTGATTCTTGGCCCTAGTGTATTTTAAATATTTTCCAACACAAGGAAGGCGTGCTAATGTGGCTGCCACCTGTTTAGGATGGAAGGTGGAAATAAATCTAAAATTGGGGAAAAAAATTCAACAATGGCTAATAATTTAGCTTCTTTGATTGATTTTTATTTCTATCAGGTTTTCAATAAATGTGGAAAACCTTTTGCAGGGATGGGGTTATGGAGAATAGCAACAAAATAGTAGAAGTTCCCGCTGAGTGTTCCTCCAGGGATCTCAACAGTGGCTGGTCTCTTCAGCTTCTTTCCCCTTCTTAGATAAAACTTTGCTGTTGAGCAAAATACTTGAGGACAACCCTTTTTTCTTTTGGGTTTTTTTTTTGCTAAATCATGTAGTTTAGGAAACAAGGCTGACATGGAAAAGGCAATAGCAATAAGCAGCTGACTTTTCCTCAGTCACATTTCAGTGACAGCAGTGAGTAAAGCTGAACAAGTTAATGCTGGGCAGTTCAGTAACCAGAGTCTGCTCAGGATCACTACAAACCCCTAATCTTCCATCTGGTGAGTGCAATTAAAAAATACAAAGTCTGAGCTGTTGAACACACAGAGAACTCTGTTAAGTTGCTGAGGTCCCAGCTGAGTTCTGTCTAGAACATCCATCCAGCTGTGACATTTCTCCACAAGATGATGCACTAGGAGTATGTATTATCTGAGATGTGCTGTGCTGCTGCTTTAAAGTGCATGGTGATAACAAAATAAAACCATTCTTCAGGTCGAAAATTCCCTTTTTTCCCCTTTATTTCATACGCAGGATCAGCTGAGAGGACTTGAGTAAAACATTCTGGAACAGTTCACCTCTGGCTGACACCAAGTACAGAAAATTTAGGCTCCAGTAGAGGATTTTTTCAGAAAATTAGGAGTAGAATGGAAACTGAGATCACTCCACTTCTCTGTATAAGAGAGAAATAGACTTAAAGAAAATAAAAATAAGACTACTGCAACCTTGTCTTAACAATAGCTGAGTGTTCATAAATGACTTCAGTGCAAGCAGTGTGAATTTAATGCCAGGTAACTGTTCCCTGCTGCAGCTCATTGTGAGTAATGCCTTCTTCCCTATCACAGATAATTTTCATTTTTCAGACTCTTGGCCTCTTTAAAACTGATATTGCCATACTAATTATTCCTAATTTGGTTTCATTAAAAATTACCCCTTGATTTGTATTTTTTTGTACTTTATTGAAGCATAGACCAGCAGACAGATAAGAGTTATGAGTTCTCTGTTCTGAACTCCTGTATGTTCCACATTGATTGTAGATTTCTGTTTTCATTTACAAAGGTGTGAAGGTGTATTTCAAATAGTAAACTGGAAAGTATTTTAGATTTTCCTAATGTTTTGTAAATGAACTTCTGCAAAGATTTTCAGGTACACATCCCCACATTTCTGTCAGTGGAGAACAGTCTCTGCACAAGCTGGTTGATAGTGATGTAGCACAGGACTAAATATGAAAGTGTGGAGGAAAGGGCCGTAAAAGCCTGGTCTAGGCAATCTCAGAATCCCTGACTTAGACAAGTCCCAGAGATCAAAATTGCTGTGACTGTTCTGAGGAGATGTCACTACTTATTTACCTTCTTCACCTCTTTTTGCTGCCTTAGTTCTGCTGATGGTGAATGCTGGACCTCAGGTGTTGAACTGGCGGGCACCTGATTTTTGATTTGGTTATCTGGGAACACAGTGGCACATTTTGCACCAGCTGCTGGTCAGCCTGGAGCAGAGGAAGGGGAGAGCTGTTTGCTTGCAGGAACTTGTGTAAATAACAGGTTCTGTGCTAGAATTCCTGCTCTGTGGGATGGCTTGACTTCTGTTGACTCGAAATTTCTGGTAGTTATTTACCATACCTCCTTCTTCCTTGCAGGTGTCATATCCAGTGATGGGTTTTGCAGATACTTGATGTCAGATGAAAATGCCCCAGTTTTCTTGGACCGTTTGGAATTATATCAAGAAATGGACCATCCTCTGGCTCATTATTTCATCAGCTCCTCTCACAATACGTATTTAACAGGCAGACAGTTTGGTGGCAAGTCTTCAGTGGAGATGTACAGACAAGTGCTTTTGGCTGGATGCAGGTTGGAAGCAGGAGATAATAAATATTTGTGAATCCAATACTTTAAACTAAAAATGCTACATAATGTACCTTGGTGTTGATGTATTGTATAGTTGAATGTATAAATATGTTAGTGTGGCAAATGAAAGCACATGTGTTTCATAAGATAAGAATCTAATTTTTCTCACAAAAGTAATTCCAGGCAGAGGAATGTAGAAATTGATATAAGGAGAGAGTTTTTGAGAAAGCTAACAGATGTTCGATCTCAAAATGATAGCTGAAGAATTTCAGAGGGCTTTCTGCTTTATAATTATGAAGTTTAAATGTTAATCTCTGATTCCCTGCTTAATTTCTTGACTTGCTAGAATGAGAAGAAGAGTAGCACAGTGCTAAAGACATTATTGTCCAGATGAGACTATATTGACTCACACATGCCATATTTAAGGTGGTATATCCAAAGTTATAGAAGAAGTCTGAAATAACATATGTGCACCTTAGAAAGAGTTGTGCAATACCCAGAACTGATTTGCAACTTACTGCTCTGACCATCACTGCTAAAACATGTCTCAGGTAGCTCACCTGTTTATTTATTATAAACACCAAGTTTATTTTTCTTGGATCTTTAGGTGTGTCGAGCTGGACTGTTGGGATGGCAAAGGTGAAGACCAAGAACCAATAATAACCCATGGAAAAGCAATGTGCACAGACATTCTTTTCAAGGTAAATGCCTGGCCTCTGCACCTGGCAGCAAACCCCAGCAGAAGCCTTGGACAAGTATCCAAGCAGGGCACCCTCCCCTCCTCAGCACTGGAATGCTGCTCCTGTGTGATGGAGTGAGATGGGCAGGATTTCTGGCCCAGATTTTGGGGCTCATTTCTGACTTGCATCACCCACCCCTGTGCTCCATCTGCCTTTCCACAGAAACTGCAGGAGACAGGCTTGCTGCTTTTGCCCCACTTCTTCACATCCTGGGGGTCTTTGCACCACAGAGTAAATATCTTCTTCTTTGTTATCTGAGAAATTCCTTAGCTGTGGAATAAGCCTGAAGATGCAGGAGTTTCTCTGGGACTAGGAATTCTCCCTGGCAATAGGTGATAGCAGCAGATCCATTGATGGCTGTGGGTGAAGGTGCCATCCTGCTGCAGGTGCAGGGAGTTTGTTCTGGGGTATCAAGAGCACAGGGTTTTTTCTCCTTCTGTCTTCATCTGCACATTTAAGACAGGCCTGTGTTTCTCAGGGTGGGGGGATAATAAAAAAATCCCTTTTATTATGTTTTTAATTTGATCCATTCCAACTTGTATCATATTGTTGCTTTTTTATAGGATGTAATTCAAGCCATTAAGGAAACAGCATTTGTTACATCAGAGTATCCTGTCATTCTTTCATTTGAAAATCACTGCAGGTATGTAGTGCCCATTTTTAATTTTTAATTTTGCATTCTCTAAGAGAGATGATATAGTTTAAAATACTATGATGTGATACTTGAAAACTGAGGGGGGCATGCAGGCATACTGAATGTCAATACACCATTAATATACTAATCAATCTTTATGTAGTTTAATAATGGCAGCATTTTTATCTGTGATAAAGCTGTGAAATTTATTTGGATGTTCCATTAGCTGTGTGAGATTCAGTTATTCTACTTTTTTGGTCTTCTTAAATTCATCCATGTCAAATAATAGACTTTTATTGACAGTATAATTACAGTAAAGTAATACTTCTCAGTTGAAACAAAGTGGGCAGTATATAATTTGGATGTCTGCATTACTTAGTATTATTCTTTTGTGCTGAGTGATAGTGATTTCTTTTTTATATTTAAAAATTAACTGACATAATCTTTTCCACAGCAAATATCAACAGTACAAGATGTCAAAATACTGTGAAGATCTTTTTGGAGATCTCCTGTTGAAGCAGCCTCTAGAAACACATCCAGTATGTTACATTTTTCCAGTCTTTCATTTTTTTATTTTTTTTTTGTATTAGTTTCATTTAAAAGAGATGATAAACTGAGATCATATCACCTTTAGTGCTGTTCACTGCTAGTCCTGTGCTTTCAGAAATGCCTAAGGGTTTTGGGTGGCCGTGCTTTTTGGTACAAACTTGTTTTTATCTGATTTGTTTAATCTCTTCTGTACAGGGCTCTGGCAAACAGCCTGGGGAAATCTCTCCCCCCCTTGATGTGTGATGTAATATCAGCACCTACATAAAATACACCACGTACATTGTCTTTGCAGGTCATACCTCACTCTGAAATTGCCAGTCGCTGTTTAAAAACAACTAATTACAGCAAGTAATTATAAATTGCATGGTCTCTGTACAGCTGAAAAAACCTCTTCTTTCAGCTGCACATTGCACGTTTCATGCTCCAGGTCTGGTCCTGCAGTCTAGGTGGCCCCACTACTACATTAAGAATTAAATTAAGCACCAGGAGTTTCCTGGAGGCTCATCTGGACTATGGAGTGCACTGTAATCTGCATGCACTACACTCCCCTGCGTGGCAGGAGGGAACAACAGACGCTCCTTCACAAACACAGTATTTGAGACTTAACAGCTTGTTACACAGCACTTGCTACTCCTTCTCCAGACCTTCCTTGCTCCTTACAACGAGCTCACTGCGTGCCAGCAGTCACCCAAAGCCTGCAGATGCTCTGTGGTGCTCTGGGGGACCACAGCAAGAAGGACTCTGCCTTACCTTTCAGTGGCAAGGGGTGCTCCTGGCATTAGCATCCCTAGAGCTTTCCTTTTCCTGGCTTTCCCTGCACGTTGCAGGGGCAACAGCACACAAGGCTTGGTGAATGTCAGGTGTTTGCACTGAAAATGCATCCCAAAGATCTAAATCTGCAGTGTCCCCCTGTGATGTTTGTAGCACGCTGCCACATCCCTCACAAAAAGCTTCCAGCAGCTCTCTGGGATTCCTAAAATAGAGCTGGCCAAAGGCTGCTGTGCTTCTAGCTCAGGGCCCAGTATTTAGCCTCAGCTGCCTGTGCTCTGTAGCACTGCTGAGCCTTCTGCATTTTGTGTCCTTTCCTCCTCATGGGTGAATTCAGTCCCCAGCTGCTCTCAAAGCAAACACTGCAGGAGGAGCTTGGAACGTGCCCTTTGCAAGCGCTTGGATCCTGATAAACCTGGGCTAGTGACTGAGGGAGGCAGACCTAAGAGAGACACGGCACTTGGCTGAAGCAGATTTGGTTTTAAGTAAAAACAAATATTTGTCCAAACGGGCATCCAAGTATGGCCTTGTCTGGGAATGCAGCCTGGCATAAATGAGCTCTGCGGCACTGACATCTAGTGGAGTTACGGCTCCAGTGCTGGGAGCAAATGAGTTCTCTTCATCCAACATGCTGAAACTCCCTGCCTGAGCCAGCCTGGTCGGTGTGGAACACCCTTACCCTCCCACAAGGAGGTTTCCACCCATTCTCCTGAGGTTGGGTTGATATGGTTGGTTATTCTGTTTTATTTTTGCTGGGTTATTATTTATCACCTTTGCTGCTTTTATTTAGTTTCAGTCCATGATGCTTTGTTCTTTTGTTTGTTCATCTGGAGTGCTGCTTCTCTCCAGCTCAGATTTGGATTAAGAGATAAGAATATCTGGATAGTTCTTCTAAGAATTGTCACTATTTTTGGAAATACCTTCTACTCCTGTATCATTTAGGCTTCAGTGAAAACTCCCGTTTGTTATGGTGCAAAGAATGTAAAGTTGTGGGTTCAATCTCTGTATGGGCCATTCACCTGAAAGTTGGACTCGATGATCCTTGTGGGTCTCTGACAACTCAGAATATTCTGTGATTATACCAGCAACTATTTTTAGCAAGCCTGAGGTAGAGAGTGTGCTAATTACCTAAATCTTTGTTTCTTAGCCTCAATGAGGTGATGGGGCTTAAATCAGAGGATTTCATACTTTTTCTCTTTTCTGAATAATATTTTTTCTCCTTCCCCAAACTGGAACAAACCTTTTATTAATACTTCTTGTATGTGTATGTGGAACTTCCCCTTTTCCTTTGCCAAATGCTGAATTTGTGACCCTACTGGCAAAACCAGTCCCCCCTACCTAGCTGAGGATTGGGTAGCTTTCCATTCCCCAGTGCCAGTCCATTTCCATTCTCCGAGTGCGTGTGGGCTGCCTGACTTTTGTCAGCAGCTCGAGGGGACTGTAAAAAGTGACTTATTCAGAGATCAAAT
The DNA here is from genome assembly GCF_049639895.1 of Pseudopodoces humilis. Classification (NCBI taxonomy): domain Eukaryota; kingdom Metazoa; phylum Chordata; class Aves; order Passeriformes; family Paridae; genus Pseudopodoces; species Pseudopodoces humilis. The sequence continues at coordinate 4,800,339 of NC_142202.1, forward strand.
GATGACGGGCTAAGCTGTGGCTTGGGCTGTGTGAACCACAAGGAGGGAAGGCAGGAATTCCTCTGAGGAGGAGCTGCAGGTCTCATCCACACCCCCTGCTAGGTGGGAGGGATGGGAAAATGTTTAGAGCAGTGCAGCTGAGAGTGACACAGGCTGGAGACCTGAGTACTGGCTTCATCCAGCAGCTTTACCTGAGCACAGCTTTCCCCTGGGATGGGGAAAGGAGCTCAGGGAGCTGCACAACTGCAGGCACACAACCTTCTGGGGTTGTGCCTGAAGTGGCACTGCTTGTTCACTGCCCCTTGGTATTGCTGTCCTAAAATCCAATCCCCAAACAGGGATACAGAGAGGCCAAATAGCTGTTGTTATTATTAAGTGTTTTCTTCTAATTGTTTTACAGCTTGAACAAGGTAAAGCTTTACCATCTCCTAATGACCTCAAAAGAAAGATTCTCATAAAGAATAAAAGGCTGAAACCTGAAGTAGAAAAGAGTAAGTAATGTTTGTCAAATATTAAATAAACAAAAGTCCAGATCGCTACAAACAGACTTTGTTACTAAAGTTTCCAGATTGTTTGTACTTTAGTGTTGGAAGGATATGAATTATACATAAATAACATCTGGTTTGCCCTTGTGTTTCATGTGAGTACCAGTCTAGGCCTCGATATCAGCATGCTGCACAGGCACAGACAGACCCAGAAATGTAATCCTGGGACTTTTATCAGACTGCTGGTTGAGCTAAAATATAAGGCAGATAGAATCTCTTGTAAATTCTGCCGACACCAGTCTGTTTGCATTGCTGTGTTTTTCCAGGATAAGCATGAAATGAAATGGAATTTCAAATTGGTCTTCTTGCTGTTGTTGCCAGTTCTGATCTTTATCTTCTTTCAGTAACAATAATGTTGCTATATTAGTTTCCAGTATGGCTGTAATGATAAACCCTGGTCCTTCTCCATTCAAAGATAAGCACCCAGACCTTGCACTGGCTTCAGTCATACATGGCTGTGCTCCTGCTGTCTAACTGAAATGCACATGGAAACACAATTGAAAATCCAAGGACTTTGTCTCCATTTGCATGGATCAAGCCCTGGAGAGACAGCTGGCTGTTTATTCTGTGAGGAAGTAATATGCTTGCTCCAAAGACCTTTGAAGTGTGTGGAGATTTAGGAGGAATTTCTTCAGAGAAAGGATGATTAGACATTGGAATGGGCTGCCCGGAGAGGTGTTTAAGGAAAGACTGGATGTGGCATTCAACCACTCTGGTTGACAAAGGTGGTGGTTCAATCAGAGGTCAGATTCAATCTCAGAGGCCTTTTCCAATCGAATTGATTCTGTGCTTCTGTGAAATATTTTCCTAAATATTCTGTGAAATATTTTCCACTTTTCAGATCTAACAACAGTCTGTGTTTATTGATGCTACTTACTGTGTAAAATTTTAGTACCAACTGAAAAGTCAGAGGACTCATTAAACAGATGTAGATCTGAGGATCAGGGAATCATTTTTGATGGTTCTCTTGTATTTCTTCGTGCTACAAACTGTTCATGTCACGACTAATTTAATTTTATTTTTCATATTAACAGAACAGCTTGACGCTCTGAAAAAGATGATGGAGGCTGGGGAAACTACTGCACCTGTGAATATCCTGGAGGATGATAATGAAGAGGAAATAGAAAGCGGTGAGGATTTCCTGGAGAAGGGCTCTCAGGCATTGCCTGTAATAGATTACTGGGCTGGGTGCTCCTTACCCACGTGCCTGTGGTCTGTGGCAGCAGCAGCAGGTCTGGGCTCAGTGCAGGAGCATTTGTACAGACCCCAGCCTTGCCACCTCATCCCAGACAATTTTAACTTCCATTTACTGTTCAGAGCGTATATTAGAGCACCAACCAAGTCAGATTTTCATTCTGTCTGTGAGAGAGGGACTAAGAAGTTGTGATCTTTGCTTTGAAAACACATATTGTCACTGTGTTAGCATCAGAGGGATTATTGCATTATACTTTATAAGAATAAAATGAGGGAAAGGATTTTTCTTGCCAAACCTCAGTTATCCTCAGTGTAAATGTCCAGCTCTGAGCCAGTGATGTGGCCATCAGAGAAAAATACACATATTTAGAGTGTGATCCAACCCTGTTTTAAATGTCCACTTTCAGAATATGTAAATCACCTGCAAGTGCCTGAACCAGAGGACTGGCCTGTGACCTGTGTCATAGTGAATGTCCCAGCTTTAGCCTACCACCTGGTCCTCTCTTATATTTTACTTTATTTTTTTTCCCTTTATTTTTTTTTCAAGTATTGTATGGTCTAATGGAAAATCACCCTAAAAGCAAATGAGAGCCATTCCCTGTGTTGGGCACACAAGGAGTCTGACAATGCACTCAAGAAGCCTGGCCACTGGCATCTTCTTCAGTTCTTGTTATTTCCCAAGGCTATTGGCTTTTTTTTTTACACCTTCGCTAAGCAAAATACTGCTTACTTCAAAAATACAGCAAATAAAATTTCTCTTACTAATCATCTCAGGCCTTAGCTCTAATGTACTGCACTTGTAAACAGTTAACTAACTCTTAGAAATCTAATGCCCTGGATTTTATTCCTCTTTTTAAAAAGTGCCAAACCCAAACCTGTGAATTCAGCTGTCATTTGTTTCATGCCTTGCAAAGAAATCAGCAGTTGCTCTGGTTTTTGCACTGATCCTTTTTGTTTTCTATGCAGCTGACCAGGAAGAAGAAGCTCATCCTGAGTACAAATTTGGAAGTGACCTTACTGTAGATGATTATAGTCAAAAAGAAGCTGTTGCCATCAGTGTCAAAAAGGTGGGATTGCTTATTTCACATATATTTTTATGAAAACTTTCCAAGGAGGTTGTTGCCAAAGGCACTCTGCTTTGTGGAAACATCAGAGCACTTGTTGGAAGATTCAAACCTGAGATCTTCACCAGGTGCCCCTTGCATTTAAGTTCATGGGAACACAAAGTTTTGTAGCCAAAAATACTTGTTCAGGTAGGATGTACTCATTGAGGAAACAGAATCAGTATGTAGGGAGCAAACAAGTGAAGGGTTTAATCAGAAATACTAATTAAAGTCAGCAAGCAGTTTTCTGCTCCAGCCTCTGATATTTTACTTTGCATCTCAGGTTCAAAATCCTAACAAGAGGTGGAACATCATCTTCCTTGTTCAGCAGTATTTTTGCAGGGCTGCATTCTGTGTCTTCACTGCAGGGTTTCCCTGTGTAACTTTTCATGGCTAACCCTTAGGGTAGGTTCTCTCTTCCACCTACAGCAGTGAAGGCAAAACAGGACAATAATTCCTGGTGTGGTGGTGTGGCAGGGGGGCTCTATCAGACAAACAGCTGGCAGACAGGGGAAAAGTTCTCTTTTTTCCACTCATACCTGACAATTGCAGTTTATCAGTCTGTTCTCAGTAACTTGAATATTAGTTGATAGTAATTAGGTACAGAATATTGGAATTCAAAAGTAAGCTGCTCTGGCACTGAAGGCATTAATGCTGCTTGCTACAGAGAAAAGCCCATGTGTGAGGGCTAAGGTGACCTTATCAGATCGTGTTCCTCTCACTCAAGTATTTTGGCCACTTCTTCCCTCCTGCTTGTTTTCCTTTGGATCTTTCTCCAGACAGAAGTGTAGGTGTGGAAAATAGCAGTGTGTCTGTAGCAGTACCAATGCCATCAGACCTGCCTTCCGTGTAGCTCTTCAAGTCAACCACTTCGCTTCTTCAGGACATTTTTATGGTTCCTCATAATGAACTATCATTTCACTTCTTTGCTTTAGGGCAGTTTCATTTACTAAGTCAGCTGGTCATTAACTACCTGAATGTTTTGGTTGGGTGGGTTGTTTTTGTTGTTGTTGCTGTTGTTTTGAGGATTGGTTTTTTGTTTCCAAATTAGTCACTCATCCTCAGCACATGTCCTTGGGTAACTTCTCTGCTTCTTTGCTGATCAGTGACTTGATCTTTTTTCTGTAGGAATGTACATTCAGTGCCAAGATAATATTTATCTGAGATTCTCAGTAATGGTAGCTTTTAATTGAAGTCAGACACCAGACTGCTCCATTGCAAATAACATCAGGCCTTCTCCAATATGGACACTTCAAGCACTCTTAACCCTCAGTTTTCCGAGCCTGGCAGTTTGCACGTGCAGATCAGATGATCTTTATTGTGATATCTTTATCTGAGTGTGTTATTCTTTCATTCTTCTCTGAAGCTTCCTGTCCCCAGCATCTAGTGATAGCTCTGGTTTAGGCTTAACTGGCATCCTTCATCCCATTCCCATGGCTGAGTTTCAGATCTTGTGTACCCAAATTTGGAATAGACTACAGATTTTGGAAAGTGTTTGGGACCAATGAGCCATGCAGGAAGGTGGAATAGGGTTTATTTTTTGCTAAATGCATTAAGTTTTGAGGATTTTTCTCTCCTTACTGTGAGTGTTTCCTATTGCTTTTTCTTTGGGTAATGTCTATATATTTTTTTTCCCTTAGGCTGTTGAAGATTCTGAGCAAGAAAACAATAAAAAGGTGACACAGGATGTAATGTAGTTTATTTTATTGCTTTATATATAACATGCATATTACTTACCATGCATTCTCAGTGGTTTAACGATTTTATGCCTAGTTTCACTGCACCTATTTTTGAAATTTTCCTTCTGTCCTCTAGGGCTTCTTCTGCTATACTTTTATACTGGGGTCAGGGCTGTCAGAAAATCTGGGGACAGACAGGAGTGCATGACCTCTGCCTGCTTAGACGTATCTGATCTCAGTCTCCAATGTCATGCACTGGGAAACCAGTTCTCTGAATGGTGTTGAGATGTATCATCCCTGATTTATTTTCTCCTCTGCCCTTACCCTGACTGCACCTTGTTTTCCTCTCTCTTTTTCTTCCTTTTGCTTTCCCTTGGGACTTCTGCATTTATCTTCTCCCAGGAATCCCTTCTGTAAGACTTTTCCCACCTCTTTCCACTCTCCTCCTCCTCTTCTCTCATTCAAGCTGCTCCTGTTCATAACCACACTTTGTTTCAGTCTGTGTTGTTACCTAAGTGGGTTCTGCTTCTTTTCTTGAGGGGTGGGGAGGTGTAAATAACATGGAGATCAACTTTTCCCCCTTGTCCTCTCTATCCCCTAAGAGAGTCGTGTGCTGTTGTAACCATTCCTTTGTTTCTGTAGATTTCAAGAAACATTCCATCCTTACCCCTTTCTTAACTCAGAAAGTTGTGAACAGTGCAGAGTATAGCCCTACTCTAAAAATTAAGGGTATGCAAGGGAATAAGAAAAAAATCAATGGCTAATACATTGTCTTGGGACACTCTTTGAGCCAGAGTGTCACTAACACAGCCATAGAGCTGTACCTGCAGGGTACCATTGCCTGGGCACTGAGGCATCATAATCCCTTTGACTCCCTTTCCGCTGTGGTTCCTTTAGTTGTAGTGTGGATGGATCAAATACAATGATTACCTGTTCTGAGCGGTCAACAGGAGGCACTTTAAAGATGTCTGGGTTTTTGAAGATGGTCAGTTCTTCTTGAGTTAATGGCCTTTCAAAAGTTAAGATGCTGAAAAGAACTGGTTTCATTGAATAAATTTTACCTGAATTTGATCTAAGCTCTATGAACAGCTATTGACCTAGTAACAAAAAAAAAAAAAAACCAAACCCTGTTTTCTACTGACACAGGGATGTGCTGTTTGGGATATTTTGGGATCAGATCTGTGAACCGTCAGTTTGCACATTTCTGAAAAGCAGTTGGGTTGAGCCCTGATGATCAGCATTAAAATATGGTGTCAGTTTGATTTCACGGGCTGCTGGAAGTTTAATTCAGTCTAAAATGCACATACAACAATGTGTACCTGGACTCATTCTGCTAACTCAGTAATTCTATGCAGTCAGAAAATTGTGCTCCTTGTGACTATAATCATCTCATACCAGGGCATAAATGGTTCCACTTCACATGGTTTTCATTCTTTGAGATGTGTCTGCAATGCCTGGCTGGCAGAGGTGCCATAATGCTGGCAAGTGGGTTCACTTTTCCTTTACTCTCCCATCTCAGAGAGTAAATGAGTTGTAGTTGTAGTGTAGGTTCTGTGAACTGCATTTTCCTCCAAGCCCAGAAAGGGCTTGGTAGCACTTCCTCTTACTATATCCTGAGTCAATGGTGAGGGAGAACTTCTGACAAACACAAGCTGCAGTCTGAAAATAAAAAGCAGCATTGCAAGAATGTTCGAATACACTTCATACTTCCCAGCAGAAGGTCGGTGTCAGCCTACAGTCAGATTTTTTGGTCACTGGTTCACTGGTAGAACAACCAAAAATGCATGTGTGGGGAAAACATGATGAATTTGCAAAGGTTGCTTAGCTTGACAGAGGTACTTTTTTTCTTTTTTTCTTTTCTTCATTTCAGTGAAAAGAATGTTTCAAACTGGTTTAGGGAAAGGCAAATATTGGACAGGTAGAACCAGTTAAGAAGTGCTTCCTAATGTAGGTTTCTAGCAGATGAGATACTTGTAGAAAAGTTCTGTTATAAATAAAGTGCATATTTATATAGGTGATGGATTCAGGGTTTTATCAGTTGAAGCAGATAAGAATATGAACTTGTTGGTCTTATGACATCTGTTTGTCCAGTGAAGGCTGTGGTTCCTACATGTTGGTTTGCTTCTATTAGTAAAGATTAACAGTGGAACCTATTTGTGTTTTGATGCTGAGGAAGTTCTACTGAATGCCAAGTATACACAGTTTCTATCAGAAAATGCATATTAAATCACAATTTTTGGAATTTATTTGACAAAGATGGATCATTATCTCCCAGCATTGTTCAGGCTGTTGGAATATTTATCTTTTATCCCAGTGTTATCCTACTAACTTCATGTAATATTTACCCACTGCTTAGGAGCTTTTCTGTCATCAGCCCTCTTGCATGCATCCTGTAACACTGAGAGTTTTATATCAACAAGAAAATAAATTTTAACTTGTGACACTAAACTTCCACTTTTCTTGTATTAATTTGCACTCTCTTTAACCTTCTGCAGATTTGGCTATAATTTTGTCCCTCCTTTGAAAAACCCAACAACAGTGTTTGCACACAGAAATGGTGATTGTTCTTTTTAATGTGTTTGCAGGGTTTAGTAACTGTGGAAGATGAACAAGCGTGGATGGCATCTTACAAATATGTAGGTGCCACAACCAATATACATCCATATTTATCAACAATGGTCAACTATGCTCAACCTGTAAAATTTCAAGGTTTCGATGTAGCAGAAGGTAACATAAAAGGTTGAATGAAATACAAGTATTTGCTTAACCTAGGTAGTTTTTTAATCTCTACATTCCCTAAATTTAGAAATAAAGGCGTAAGATTTTTATAGTTTAATGACCATCATCAGTATGTTTGTGGACCTGTTTCCTTGAATGTGAAGTTAGCTTGTTATTCCATTAGTCATCCACATGGAGTCACTAAATTACTGGGAGAATATGAAGCTGTTGAGATTGGTTCTATTCCGTGGGCCTTTCCAACAGAAATATTTTTTTTTAGTTCATCTCTCTCTGCAGTAAGGTGAGCAAGGCTGTCACAGTGGTGAGCAGTGAGCTGGTACTGCACACCAGACCATTTATCATGTTGGTTTGCCTTATCTACCACACAGTGCAGGCTCTGAATAACAATATTGTCCTAAACAAAAGATGAAAATTTTGTTGATTTCCCAAGGAGTGAAACAGAAAAGCGAGTCAGAAATAGTATGAAATTTATCATCGCTGTAATTTGCTTCTATGAAATTTCTTATCACTATAATTTGATTCAATGAGTAATAGATAATGGGGAAAGAGACAAAAAATTGCTGTGTCCTGCTGTTACAGTGCATGATTTTGAGTTGTGATTTGTCATTACAGAAGTGTTTTAAAATGTCTTGTCTTTTCTTTCTAGAACGTAATATTCACCATAACATGTCCTCTTTCAATGAATCAGTCGGACTAGGGTATTTGAAGACTCATGCCATTGAGTTTGTGAAGTATCCTTTCACCTCCTCATCCCACTTTTCTACCACTCCTAAAATCAAGCAGTGCACCTTTCTAGATTTAGTGTTGCATGTCTACAAAGGAAAAGGGGAAGTACCTCATGGAAGGAGAAATAGTGAGATTCACATAAGAGGTATTTTCATGTTGAAATACTGAAGATACCAGGACATGACTCCACATTTCTATGATGATTTCATTTCATTTTCCTTGATGAATTCCATAGTTATAATAAACGACAAATGAGTCGGATATACCCAAAGGGAGGCCGTGTGGATTCCAGTAATTACATGCCTCAAATTTTCTGGAACGCTGGCTGCCAGATGGTCTCACTGAACTATCAGACCCCAGGTAGGCAGCAACGACCAGTGAACCTCAATCCTAAAGAATGGCTTGGGCAGTAACTCTCAAACAGATGCCATGGATTTGCTTCTGGCATTTTTTGAGGGAACAGACATATGGCTAAATAATACAGCAGGGTGGAATTACAGAAGCGTAAGACAAGGAGCAATAAAAAAAGCCATGCACAGAAGGAAAATTCAGTCCCCTTTTATGGAAAAAATAATGGAGTATTGCATCTTCTCACAGAAATGGTTTTTTATTAATAAAAAGTGTTAATTACAGGGAAATCAGTGCTTTCAGAAAACACAGCTCTGGCACAGTTGGGTGTGTGTATGCAAAGCAAAGATGGAGTGCACAGATTAAGATGGTAAAAAGTAATGAGTGTGTGACAAATGCATTTCTAGACCAGTTATTGTGAAGTGTTAGGAGTCATGTGCTCAGCAGCAGAGGATGGGGTCTGAGATCCCAGCTGAGAGAATGGTGCCAGGGAATGGAAATGCTGCTCCACAGGGTGATCTGAGAGGAGATGCATTGTTCCTGTTCAGTGAAGGTGTGAGTATAGCAGAGCAGGCTTTTTGTTGTTTTGATGGGTTTGTTTAATTTATCTAAGAATATCTTCAGTCATACATCTAGAACAGACCTGTTTTCCTTTTCCTTTTTCTGGCTGTGGCAGTGCTTTTGTGCTTACTTCCCCCTCCCTGAACAGTGTCTTTGGTACTGCAGACACTCCTCATGATCAACCCCCGAGTTCTGTCTTGCAAAGCTGTGCCCCAATTTCACCAGCTGAGGAAACAGGAGAAGGGATACACTGGAATATGCTGCTTGTAGAGCACTCCACTGGACATGACAGGGAGGCTGGAGCAGAAATACAAACCTCACTCTGCTCCCAACACTGCCTCTGCCCACTGCATGTCATTCCCAGCCCTTTTATACTGCAAATTACGAGTAGTAATTGTCCAGGTGGAAGTAAGCAACTTTCCTGTATTCCTCTTCTGTGATCCAGCTGTGCTTCAAGATGAAGATGATTGAGGAAATAAAAGATTGAGGAAATAAAAGTTACAGCTGCCCAGTAAGTCCAGTAACACCTGGTATGGGCATATGACAATCTTGTATTTGGCGTATCAGAGCACCAACAGAATAGATTTTGTTTCCTTTGAAGGTACAGCCAGTTGGGCAAGAGAAATACCTGTTTTGTTGCTAAACTAGGAGGTTATATTCCTGTGTAAGTAGAAACCTGCAGGAAAATATTTCATTTTTTACAAAATTCTGGAGAGGGTTGGATGAGAGGGAGGTTGTTACATGTTTATGATGTGTCTTTCTATACAAGTGCTGTAACAATGCACTCAGTGAAACTCACATGCTTTTAAATTTTGAAACAAAGCAATGCTGCTGTGATCTTTGTGTGGTGTTTTATTCAACTAAGTCCACAGAAAACCAGTGGGATATGCACCCCACCTTCTTTAAAACATCAAGCTACAGACAGCTTCTTCAGAGGTAGTTGTCTGTGGTCATTGTGACAGAATACATTCTTCAAGGATGTCTCCTCTAGTATATTTTTTATTCTGAGGTTTGTTGCACTCTTAAAGCTCTTTATCCTCTCTTATTCAAAGTGATCTGCAGAAATGGGGACATCTCTGCTGTAGATACCAAAAGTTAGATGATGGAAATCCCATCCCAGGCACTTAACATGTCCACAGTTGTTACTTCCCTGCCAGCCAAGTTTGAATTCAGGGAAAGACTGTTTCCTAAGCACAGCATAGACTTCAGCATGCTTGGTAAAGCTGTTACTCCTGTGAAAAAACATTAAGTTTTCCTGTTGCTTCCTTTTATTTCTTACATGTGGGTTTTGTGTGCATTAATTTTTTTATTTCAACTTATTATCCTGGGAAAACAGTCTTATTTTCTGATCTAGTTCATGACCTGCATTATTCAGCAGGAAAGTTAGTAAATTTTCTCTCTTGACAGATTTGGCAATGCAGTTGAATCAAGGAAAATTTGAGTACAATGGATCGTGCGGGTGAGTGATATGATTTAAACTGTTGTCACTGTGTATCAGAGTCCTTTACTAAGGTTTTAATGAAATTTTGTCACTATTAATTATGTGTTACAAAAGGAAAATGGGATGCTAGGTGAAGAGTAGAAATTAGCAGAGTTCAGGGAGAATTATCCCCCATAAGGAGGTACTGTAATGAATATGCTTTTAATTATGCCCAGTTTTTAAATGAGATCGAAGAGGCTTTGTGTTCATATTATGAAGATCATTAATACTGTACACAGATATTTAAATACATCTCCACCTTCTGTTCTCATCTTTCTTTGAAGATATGCCTCAGAATGGAGATTCATTGCACAGTTAACAGAATTGCCAAATTTACTTGGACAAGTGGAATCTGAATACATAGGGAACATATTTTTAATCTGTGTACTCTTAATTGGAGCACAGATTTCACAGAGAATACTGAAGTGTTTCATCTAAGTTCTTGCTCATGATTTTTGCATGACAAAGGATGGTCAGTTAATACTGACATATTTTTCTCAAATGTTGAGCATAGACCTTAATAGGATAGACTGATCATTAGCACCAGGAGAGAAGGGGAAGCTTAATGAATCACAGGAAATGACAGTCCAGAAACACATTAGAATCTGCAAACTCTTCCTGGGAAGGAACTACTCTTTTACTACTGCAGATCTTATTCAGAAAGAAAATCTGAGTAGATGGAACTTGGTAAAATTCCTCATTTGCAGAATGGGCACACAGTGCTTAGCCATTCCATGCCATCATTGCAGTTGGGAGCACTCCAAAAGAGGCTCTTGGCTTTGACAAAGGTGCAGGCTCTGTAACTTCAGTCAAAATAACAAGAACAGAAAAAAACCAAAGCTTTTCTATGGCAGAGTTTGGTTGCTTTCTTGTTGGACCCACCAGCTTAGTAAAAGAGTACCTGCTTACTTTTGCCAATTTCTCTGAAGGACAGGAAAAATTACCAACTAAATTCCTGGATTCTTACAACAGTTTTTTGATAATTATGTTGTGGTAATGCACGGTAATATTTTGATATGCTTTGTAAATGTGGTGGTGTTCCAGTTACAGAAAGGAAATTAGAAACTGAACATTTCCTTCTGCCTGTACTCCTCTTTTCTTAGACTTGCAGCTTTCATGCTGATGAAACAAGATCATTTCAGCATTTTTTATTTCAGCAGGCTGAAAACAGAAGCTAGGGATAGTTAGTTCCCTTCTGCACCAACCTACTTTAAATTAATGGAATATTAAGAAATCATTTTTCTAATGGAAGAAAAACATTTTTAATGGAAGAAAAAGGAGTAATATTGCTTTCAAACAGAAACCATGTTATTAAAAAAATGGGTGAAAACATTGACATTATTTCCATTGGAATTTTTCTAGCATTTTTTAATCTCTGAATTCTTTCTAGAATTTATAATACATAAATTTATAATATTTTAACATTTATAATATTTTATAATATAATATTTATAATATATATTTATAATATTTTTTACCAGTGATTCACTAGAGAGACTAAGAATGGATAAAAATTAATCTTCTAGCAGCTTTGTCTGTCAGGGTTACAGAATTAGCATGATTTTTCTGATTCTACATTTTCTTCCATCAGTGGAAGAGAATGTCTGTAATATGCAGCTTTTCTGCAGTGATCAACTGCAGTTTCATTTTGATGGGAGGATCCTTAGGTTTTGGTGCAGAGCACATATTGGCTTCATTGATATGTTGATCCAGTGTGAGGTCCTCAGGGTGGTATTGTTTTTGTGGTGGTACCTTTCATGCTGCTATAATTAACAATCTGTCAGTGCTGACATTATCAGTTGTTTCCCCCAAGGTTTCATAAGCACAATGAAAAAATTAGCTTCAAGCTGAAATTTAGTTTATGAGTCTTGAACTCTAAGGAACTGCTTCATTTGGAAAAACAAAATTGAAAAATCCCTCTGTGCTTTTCCAAAGTGTTAAAGTATTAAAACGAATGAGAGCATCTGTATTTTATTATATGATAACTCCCTGTATTTTTAAACTGTCTTACTCAGTTGTTCTGAAATGTCTTGATTATTTTGATTACATTTATTTTATCTTAAAATCCTGGATTGAGTTCATCTCTCAGTAACTGGTAATTCAAAATTAAAATTAATCTTTAGTAATACTTTCTTTTACTTCCTCACACTTGCAGCTGGAATGATTCTGTATTTCATATGTATTTAATACAATTTTAATTTCCAGTCCAGAATAATTTTCTCTTTTTTTTTCCCCTTGAAATAAGGTATCTACTAAAGCCAGATTTCATGCGAAGACCAGACAGGACGTTTGACCCCTTCTCTGAAACTCCTGTAGATGGTGTTATTGCTGCAACATGTTCTGTACAGGTAAAACAGCAACAGACAGCTGGCATCACATCCAACAGCACATTTAAAATCATCAGAAATAGGATATATACAGTAAATGTGCTTGGACTGGGTAGATTCCAGCAAATTGTTTCTTTTTTTTTATATTGCTGGCTAAGTTGCCTTTGTTTACTTGATCTTAGTGGAATGTGATAGAATTAGAAATTATGTGTTATTACACATTGTCATATTCTAACAGCTTTCATGGTCTTTTTGAAACACATGAGCCCACACAAATGGATAAAGGAGTGAAGTTTGTTTGCATGTTCCATATGAAATTGCTCAACATCACTTGTCAGTAGAGAGCAGGGAGGAATCTGGGCACACATGGACAGGATATTTTCAAAATGAACAGAGAAAAATGGTTGATGTGAGTCAGGCCTTTACTTTGGAGTTATTTATGAGTAACAAAGTCCATAAAACTCCTGTTGTAGTTCTAAAGCATGGTTAGGTACCAAGTTCTGGAAGGAGGCTGATGATTGTAAAACCTGTTTTGTGAACAAAAGACTTCAGCTTTTATTTAACATTTTCCATGTGCTGCATTTAAATTTCACACCATCGCTGGTCAAGCATTCCTCATGCATTCTAGATGTTTAACTAAGTTCCATTTCACCTCTAGAAGAATAAACATGTTTTATTAATGGTGTTTTTCTTGAATGGTAATAAAAGCACTGTCCCTCCAAGAAGAAAGTGGGATAGTTCCTAGGTCATGTAGTTTGACAGTTACTTTTCTTTTGTGACTAAAACTACTATAAAATTCCATACAAATTTTGTAATTAAGGTGCTGAGTGGACCAAAAGCCAGCAGTGATACCCCTCAGCCACATAATTTTTCATATCTGTTATCCAGAGTGTTCCCTGGAAGGATGTTAGGTCATAGAAACAAAAGGATTTGGAATGAGCTTAGGTCTGTGAAATCATGTTTCAGTTTTTTTCTTCCCTCCTTGATTGTAGTAATGAAAACATTAGCTGTGTTTTTAAGTAATAGATCATCTTGATGAAATAAAATTTTTCACTGGAGTAATCACCTGCTGTGGCTAGATTAATCTTGACTTGGAGTGGAATGGCAACAAATCTTCATATGTATAACGATACAGAGGAATTGTGTGCATTTTTTCACTTTTTAAGCATCCTGCACTTTCCAGACACACAATATGGAGTCAGATTGACACATGATTAGTTTCAAGCCTTCACCTAACTGAAAGCAGAGCAATAGTATCCTTTCACCTCTTGTGGTCAAGATGGATCATAGAAAAAAGTGCTTCTGAACAGTGTTTGGAGTTGTGGAATAGCAGTGCCAGCTCTGGTTGTTCCATTCAGTGTTTCCATACAGTGAATGCTTCTGTGAGACACTGCCTGGTTGGGATGACTGAGAACTGGTAATACCATAGCACAGTCATTTCAGGTGAAGGTTATATTTATATATCTGATCACAAAAGCTTAGTTATATTTATATATCTCATCACAAAAGCTTTTCTAAAGAGGTGCAGTTTAAAATACACCATTTTCATATAAGGAACTAAACGCATCTGCCAGCTATAAACCATTTTTCAGAGTGATGTCAGTAAAAAATGACCACTATTTCCAATATCCTTACTTTGTATTGCTTTTCCTTACTCTCTTACTGTGTTGCAGGTGATATCTGGCCAGTTCTTGTCAGACAAGAAGATTGGGACCTATGTGGAGGTGGATATGTACGGGCTGCCCACGGACACGATACGCAAGGAGTTCCGCACGCGCATGGTGATGAACAATGGCCTGAACCCTGTTTACAACGAGGAGTCCTTCGTCTTTAGGAAGGTAGGATGTGGGATCTCTGCAAAGCACAATCTCTGTGGTTTGCTTGTGCCCATGAGCTTCCCTGCCCTCCTGAGCCAGCCCTCTCTGTTTCAGCCCGACTGCTCACACGGATGAGTGCTGCTCCCATGGAAAAGGGTTTGTAGGGCCCCTGTTTACTGCAGTAAACAATGTAAAGCTGAAATCAGCTTTCAACAGGCTGCTTGGTTTTGGTTTGTTTTGTTTGGTTTTTTTAATTTTGCTTTGGTTTTATTTTTCTAATGGATAACCTCTGTAGCTATCACATGATTTTTTTTTGTTGTTTTTGTTTCCATTTGGCTTTTTCCTCCCCTTTGCTTCCTCCTCCCACTTGGAGGTAGCCACCTCCTCTGTGACCATGCCTGTGTTCAAGGTATGCAGTCTGCTCAGAATGAGCCCCGCTGGTGGACACCATCATTCCCTGGAGATTTCTTCTTCCCTGCCCTGGCAGTGGCTGCATTCTTGCACTGTTCCTTCAGCCCAGAGGGCAGGTGAGATGCTGCATCCAAAGCTAAGGTCAATGTCATTACATGGAAAAATTGGAAGGGTGCTGTGTTCCTCAGGTGTGTTACCAGCTCCCTCCTTCAGTAGTCCATGTGCATCATGTACCTTTTTCTTTATTTTTGTTTTTTTTCAATACCAAAAGAAAAACAACCCTTTTTTTTCTTGGCATGGGGGACTTAAAGAAAGAGACCATTTGTCCATGTTCAGTTTTTATCTCTTGGTCTTTATATATATATATATGATACACACACACACATATATATATATATTATTTTTCTTCTGTTGCCTGGAGTTTCATCCAGACTACATGTGTTACAGTGCTGTCTTTGATAACATCTGTTTTGCTTACACCTGTTTTGTTGTCATGCAAAACTGTTGCTCTTTTATTCCAAAGTTCAGACTTCTATTCCAAATTTCAGATTTTGCTGAGTAGTGATAGCACTTCACACTTGGGTATATTACACACTTAATCTGCTTTCCTGACAGCATAGCCAGTTTTTAATAGAAATTTAGTTGATGCAAGAGGTTTTTTTTTAACTCATATTCTGGACTGAATGTGACTTCAAGTGCTTTTCTCTGTGTGTGAGGAGGCACAGGGAAGATGCTTATGTACAAACAAATCTGCTGCTCGTGGCTTGCTGGCCATATGACCAGCATTTTCTGCTGTCTGATTTCTTACATCAAAAGGGTCACAAATTCCAGGGTCCTCCCCTGTGCAACCTCTGTGTTGGACATGGGTACAGAGTCTGAGGCCAGTACTTCTCATTACTACTCTTCAGTGAGCAATCTCATGGTCACACCTTCTCTTGAACTCTTAGGTCAGACAATAAATTATTATTCTTCACCTCAGGCACTTATCATATCTTAGCAGTGTAATCAGCATACAGTGAAGATCAAGCAGGTGAGTGGCAGGAACGCAGCTGGAAGGATTCCTCTAGCTGGAGATACTGAAGGCACGGGGTGCACAGTGCTAAAACATCCTGAGAGGGTGGAAGTGCCTACCAGGATACCACAGAACAAATTAATGGAGAGGGAACAATAAACTTAGTCCCCACTTCTGCTCCCTGGCAAATCTATGTCAAAGACCATCGTGTAATGAAACATGTGCTGATCTGTGACCTGTAGGGGAGAGATCTTACCTGCCCTGCTTGGGTTGCAGTGTTCTCCTCAGGCTGATGCTTAACCCCTACACAGTTGTTCTCAGGTACTGTGTTTGATTGTTCTTCTGTCACGTTTTTTGTTTTTATTTTAATTAAAATAAAGTTTCAGTCATTCTAACCTGGGTTCTGTGTTGTCCCTCTGTTGTGTAAGGGGAGGAGGGAGTAAGTGCTGGTGGTGACCTTTGCTGGGAGTATTAAGTTGTAATTGAGGAGAGCAGGATATCCAGGAACTGCTCGCATGGGTTCAGAGACCAAAAGCAGCCTTTATTTTGTGCCCCCCGAGACTGAAAATGGAAGTGACGGGAAAGGTCTAAGGGAGAAGGCAGACAGTTTTCTGAGGTTTTCCCTTTTATCCCACAGGTGCTGGTGAATAGCACCAGGTAGGGAAGGAGTGGGAAATCTTTCTCAGTGTATGGTTGAGGTGGGCTGGCAGAGGAGCTGAACCTCTGTTAGTTTGCCTCCTCCTCACTGCTTCATGCACAGAGGCAGCACCTTTGTTCCAGGGAGGGCAGAGGATCTCTTTGTTCCTGTCCTGGTCAGCCCAGGTGGGGACTGAGACATGCAGGAGGCTGCAGCATCCCTGCTCCCCATGCATGCCTTGAACCCCCCATATCCTGAGTGCAGCACACCCACCTCTGCTGGCAGCACAGCATTTCAGCAGCTCAGACATCCCCATCAGCCTGTGCTTGCACTCTCCTTGCCCTTTTGGATGCATCCCAAATCCCATCTTTCTGTCATAATTCCTCCTGATCCAGCACTACCTGCCCTTTGATTGCTGCTGTATCTGTCGTTTCCCATGCAGTATTTACCTGCCTTCTTATCAGTGTCACCAGTCTTCAGTAATGAAAAATAAACATACAAAATATTTAGCTGGTGTAACTGTGAGCTGCAGGATTTACATAACCTGAAATCTACCCGTTATTTAGGGTGAAAAAAAGCTCTTCTAGGAAAGATTCATTTTGAAAAGTGGGGTTTGCAGGGAATGACCTGATCTTAGAGTGATGATAGTTTCTGGCATCCAAAGTTCACACATGGGAGGCGAGGAGGGAGCAACTGTATCAGTGTCATTAAATGTCTGCATTTTGTGGCTTTCCAGGTTATCCTCCCTGATCTTGCTGTCCTGAGAATAGCAGTGTATGATGACAATAATAAACTGATTGGTCAGAGGATCCTGCCTCTGGATGGACTGCAAGCAGGTTACAGACACATTTCCCTTCGGAATGAGGGCAACAAACCACTCTCTCTTCCGACGGTTTTCTGCAACATTGTGCTTAAAACATACGTGCCTGATGGTTTTGGAGGTGAGACGAGCCTTTATCTCGGTGTGCTGTGGTTCTTGAGTGTTGGTGTGCAAGTCCTGAAGTGCTCCAGTGTCACTGTGCCAGCCAGAAGCATACATGCAGTGCTGGAGGATGGAAAGATTCAGTATTTCTAACATTCTGTAACTCCTTGGAATCTCTGGATATTGAGTTAAGAAATCTGCTTTTTACCCAAGTGCTTGCCTAAGTGTTAATGATAAAAGCATGTATCTACTAAATGACAAAATAATGTGGAAAATAAGCTACTACTACTCAGCTTAATTTAATTTTCTCTGTTGACAATTTAGAAAGAGTCCTTTTTTTATTATATTTTGTCTGACATAAATATTTGTAAGGTTTGGATGTACTTTATCTATATTGGTTGGCCTGTAAGTATAAAAAAATTCATCCAGAAACTGTTTTTTTCAAACAAAAACAATTCTATATTCTAGGGAATATTGGTGTATTTTTAGAAATGGCTAGTGAAAAAAAATAGCATTTTTCTCTCCTGATTTTACATGTTTTTCGTGTGGTTCAATTGTTTTTGGATGCTCAGGAAAATTATTTTAACGTGAGCTGTTTCCACAATCAGGTTGGCAGAGCTGTGGTAATTTATACTGAACAGTGGCCAATTGCCACACGTGTGTGTGGGAACAGAGAGCAGAGAATATTCATTACTCCACTAAAATCAGTGTCATGCATGAGTTCCCCCTGAGAGAAAGGGATTCTTCACCCTAGATGAAATTTGCTTGTACACTGGACAATACACAAACCATTTAAAACTGTAAAATAGGAATTGCACAAAAGGTTAGTGCTCTGACTCTGCAGCAATTACCTTAGGGGTTCCTGGCGAAAGATTATTGTTCAAACCAATGTTTTTCTCTTCACAAAACCTATTTCAAAGCTGCTGCCATGCAAAGAATGGCTGCACTTCTCTGTGATTTCCATAGTAGAAACTGGAGGAAGGGAAGCTTCCTTCCTAACCTATCTTCAAGTCTGTGTTTGCTGGTGCTTATCCATTAAAAAATTAGCAGGCTGAGACTTCAGTAACAATATTTAGTGGGGGAAAAAAAAAGTGTCACAGAAGCATTTGTGTTGTTCATATGTGAAATCCTGGTTTCTGGCAAGTCAGCTGGAGTTCTGCCACATGCCTTGGAGCACCACCATGCTATTATGCAGCACGTTTCATCCACAGTATTTAACTGCAGGGACTTTGTCTCAAGAGAAATGTAAGCTTCTGCTTCAACTTGAGATTCTCAAGAGTAATTGAACCATCAATCTAAGAGACATGTTTAAGTGTGTCCTTTAATTCTTACCTGAACTGAAGCTTTTGACAGTAAATGACTCAGTTAAAATATTTCCTCAACGTGCTTCTGATTTGGGATTGATGTTTTATGATACCAGACTTTTTCTAAGAATACAATTTAAACTGAGTTCAATGTGTCTTGAGCTGTTGAGCGTGCTGGACCCATAAGGAGAAAATATTTGTTTATTTTATTTTTTAAACTGCATTCTGCACATGCAGAAGTGAAAGACTTGTTTTTCAAAGAGAATTTCAACACCAGTTTAAAATTTGCAAATTGTGTGCTACACTGTCAGCAGTGCTGTAGATGTTTATTTGACAGAGGCAGGAAAACACTGCTACCCCTAAATATTTTGTTAGAGTAAAATGCTACTAGAACCAGAGGACTGGTTTTTGTGGTTTACTGTCAGCAGTGGCAAAACCAGACTCCATAATAACAGGAACTAAATGAGATCAATTATAGTTCTCCTCTCCCTTCCCAGATAGGCTGGATGTGCCTCATGTATTTTCCTCATTGATACAGAGCAGCAGCATGATGAACAACTGGGAAATAACTTCTGACACTCAGGTGGAATCATTAGCATTCTGCTGGCATGTGGTTTTTAATTACTTATCATCTGCAGTGAACTTCTCATTGTTTTATGAGCTATCATTAGGATCTCCGTGGTTGTTTTAGCAAACCTGTAGGAAGGTAGAGCTCAAGTCAGTAGCTGCCTGCTTTCTTTTTTCTTTCTTTTTTGTTTTTTTAACCTCTATGAGTAAGATTTTAAAATGTGCCCTGAATAACAACTAGAACGGGTGATGCATTGTAAGCTTTAAAAGATGTGTGTTTTTCTTTTTCTGTTTTATAGCTTTGTAATTTCTTGTGGTTTATTTGCATCAGCCCCTCTGTTTCCAATAAAACCACAATAATGGCACAAATTGATGCAAATGAAGCACATTCTCTAAAGAGAAGCTTCTATTATAGAAATCTGTAGTGAGTAAGCCTGGCTGCTTAGTTTAGTGGTTGGTGCTTTCTGTAATACACTCTCCCAGCGATTCTCAGAGTTTTCTATTTAATTGCAGTTCTCCCACAAAATGCTGCTCCCCACCCCCAGCTCACCTCCCTGGGGAGAAAGGGGAGCACAAGCAGAGGACAAATGACAGCGTGAGAGGCAGGGATGAGTCACCTCCCCCTCAGAAGTGCTGAGCCTTTGGTGATGTGCTTGTGTGCTTCCTTCCACGATCCACAGAGGTCCTGCTCTCCCAAACACGTTAGTCATTTTTACCTAGAAGCTCGTGATAATCAGGTTCAATTTTCAAGTGACGCATCGTGCTGGCAGGGTAGCCCTGGGTTTTCATTGAAAAGTGCGTGCCAAGGACAAAAAGACATTCTTAATGAGTTAGGGAGAGGAGAAACAGTCGGTGCTGAGCCACAGTCTATTGCCGTGGCTAAAAATAAATCCTACGTGGCTTTCGTGTATGTGAAATAAATTTCAGAAGACATCAGTGGGTCACAGCAGTTATTGGAGATGACCTATTTGTGTAAATAAACAGATCTCAAGGGTAATGCTAGGTGTTTAATACAGCTTTTGTGGGAGTGGGAGACCTGTCTGTGCTGTGGCTTCAGAGGAACATTCCACAGAACAACTCAGGTTGGGAGGAAGATGATACAGCTCAGCTCCTACTTTGAACAATAAGTTTCTTACCAAGTCTTTTTGATGGGTTTGATATTTTTTGGTTTTGACTGTTGGAGTTAAGTACAGAAAGAGATTATTTGATATGCAGGTAAAAAATTCCTGGGACTTTGTCATGCTGTAAACCTGTGCTTGCACATTGATCACTGCACATGGAAAACAGATTCAGTACTCTGTCTGGTACCCAGGGCTCTGATACCACTGGTGCTACTGTGTCATGTGCAAGATTCAGATGTTGGTCATTCCTAGAAAAGCCATTTCACAGCCTGTCATGTTCCAGACATGGAATACCACAAAGGCTACTGAGAACAGATTTACCTGATTGGTTTAATCTGCCTGAAATTGCTCTTTAGCCAGGAAATATAATAGCATTTTCTGCAGTTCCCTGCACTCCCAAGTCAGCCAGCATCCTTCAGCCAAGGGACAAAGTTAGTGCTTTGTGGCTCAGGAGATCCCATCCTAGTCTTAAAATCTACAGTCATTAACTGGGAGGAAGTTAGTGCAGTCTGACAGAGTTACTGGGTTTTTCTTAAATAACATAACTGGATTAATACCACACCTTGGTACATTGTGAACTGTTCCAGGTGCTGTGGAAATAAGCACTTCCAGTCCTGCCAAATTCACTACAGAAATCTGGACTCTCATTGCAAGCCACATCTCATAATAACAGGGATAAAGTTTTTTTAAAGCACTAATTTCCAGATGCACCCAAAGCTCACAAAAAGTTGATTTCCTTTTTCTTACAGATATTGTGGATGCTTTATCAGATCCAAAGAAATTTTTGTCTATCACAGAAAAAAGAGCAGACCAAATGAGAGCTATGGGTATTGAAACTGTAAGTAGAATCAGTGACAAACACAACCCACATATGTCCATGCTGTGTTCTTTATTTAAAGTAAACTGGTCCTTCTTCAATCAATGCACCTTATCATTTCTCATTTTCAAGTATAAGCTTCTTTGTCTGGCTTATGTCATTTACTGAAATGCTCATTGGCTTTTCATGGATCTCATTAATACATCTTTTAGAAGAAGAGAATTTAATAAATAGGGACAGAGTTGTATTTTAATAAGTTGCTATTTGGAATAGATTACAAGTGCTTTACTATAGTGTTGTTTGAAAATATGTTGCAATTTTATTATATTTAAAGTAAGCCATTTCCTAAATTTTTCCAGCTTTTTACACTACAGGTAAGAGAACAATCAATTTATTATGATATCTCTTTCAGAGTGATATAGCTGATGTACCAAATGACACTTCAAAGAATGACAGAAAAGGAAAAGCCAATAATCCCAAAGCCAACGTAACACCTCAGAGCAGCTCTGAGCTTCGGCCAAGCACCACCGCAGGCTTTGGGTCTGGCACCGACACTAAGAAAGGTACACAAAAATCACTGCCTCTGTTCTGATGTGGTTCAGAAACTCACAGAGAAAGACTCATTATTCAAGTTTAATTTTGGAGTTATATTCATTCTTATTATTTTGTCACTGGGTGTTGTCTTTGTCTAATTGCAAATTAATTTTGTGTATTAGTAAAATGACTGTATAAAGGTAATGCAGCTTTATTTCACAGAGCAACCTCTTTGTGTAGCTGTATACCTGTAGCATTCAGCTACATTTTCTTTAATATATGTGTGTATATTATACACATAACCAGCATGGCTCTGGGAGTAGTTTACTAGTAAAGATTCCTGGAGGGGTGCCAACAGGAGTGACTATTATCTGGCATAGCCCACAGAAACTCTTCCGCTTTTTTTTCTGCCCTCACAAATCCCTTGGCAGGGTTGCAGATTTAAGTAATTAAAGGTATTTAGAACTCACTGGATTCTGTAGAGATTTCCCAACAATTAGAAATGTTTTCACAGTGTGGTTTTACTCTGAATAGTGATTATGGAAATGGCGTGTTTATTGTAAGAAAAAAATAAATAATTAAATGTGCTCATTTATAAGTGAATAAGTATTTTTTCCCAACTCTTCACCATTCACTCTACAAAGTAATTTTTTTTGCAGTCAAATGGGATTATTTGTTTCTCCCATATCCTCACAGGTAATGAATAAGTGAGAAAACAAATTTGTACAGCTGAATGAAAGACAATAAATATTTCTGTTAATGGGCCACAAGAATTAGAATGTGGTTCACTCACTCATCCACCTTGGCCCAAAGGTATTGACAGAAGGGAAAAGGAGCACAGAGGGCTCTTGTTCTCAAATCTGACACATGGCTGAGTACACAGTGCTGAAGGGATCTCTTGGGAACCCAAGTGCCATTTCTCTGGAGTCACTTTTGGCAATGAATCAAAGCTTCAGGTTGTCTCTGGCACCTGAACTCTTTCAAAAGCTCTTCCCTGATGCAAATCCTAGGTCACTTTATGCAGCAAGGTGTTTTCATATTTCATGTATCAAGACCAAGATGCACAAGTGTTAGTTTTATTGTGCATTAATTAAGCATGAAATTTGCTGGGGTTAACAGCTGATTCCTGCTGGCCATGGAGTCAGACCTGGGCAACTAAGGATATGTTCTTTGTAGTGGTTCTGTGTAGTAAATGTTTTAAAATAAAATCCTGGGGAAGTCTGTTTAGAAACCCAGGAGCCTGATGCAGGCGTGCTCTTAAACTGAGGTTTCAGTAGTTAACACTTTCCTGACTGCAATTTTTATCTGTATTATTGCATGTGAAAATAGAGCTGCTCATTTTGATATCCCATGTAATGATCCTTATTTTGTATTTCTTTTCTCTGTTATTTACTAAGATCTGAATAATCCTACCACTGTTAAAATATCTCATCTTGCTATTAGAAATTACTTGTGCAGCAAAATGGGAAAGGCTTTCAAATGCACAGGAATGCAGGGGTTTTTTTGGTCTCAGATTTTCAGTAAGAGTTAAATCACTTATGTTTTTGAAAACTTCAGCCCCTATCTGTGCCTACATCTGCTCCTGTCTCATTTACTAGACAAATGTTGATACCATATATTTGAGCAGAGTCTTATGCTTCTAAGAAAAGAAAAAAATTCATATTCCCTGAGGAGATTGCCTAGCTCTCCTTCCCCCCTCTTTTTTTTTCCTTTTACAGTGTCTGAGCATTTTCCAGTTAAATTCACCTTAAAAGCCAGAAAGTCCTTTTCAAGGCAAAGGAAATCTTATAGTCCATAGACATTATTAAGAGCAGTTAACTAAATATATTTGCAGTGTATTTATACACAGGCAAACATTTCTGTGTGGAACCTCAGAAAAACCTAAAAATTCCAACTCTCATGGCATTGTATTAACATTTTTATTAACACTTACATATAGGATGTGTTCAGTAGTTTTTAAAAAGTCCTTAATATGTCACAGAACATTTATTAAAGCATAAACATTAAATGAGATCAGGGGTTTTTTTTGCATTGCAGTTAAAGTGATCAAAACGTTTTCATTCATTTACATAGCACTGTTAGTTTGTGTGACTGAAATTTCATTAGAATTTTCACTTCTTTTGGTTTTCTGTTTCTCCTTCATTTTCTAACTTTCTTTTAGTCTTGGAGCACAGTTTCACTCCTTTTCCCATAGCCTGCTATTAAGAAAAATGCAAATTTTATTTTTGTTATCACACAGGCTGCAAATTAATTTTCCCTTCTGCTTTAACCTGAAACACACCTAGCCCCAGTTTTGTAGTCATGTAGAGCCCTACCCAAGAAACCTACCCACTGGAAGAACTAGTGCCAGAGCAATCTCCAGCTAGGGACCAAAATTCTGAAGTTGTTTTAATATTCCTAAATGATTTGCTGTGTTTGCAAAAAGGAGCTTTTTCCAATTCTTAGATTGCTGTGTTTTGACACTTCAGTCCAGAACTGTAAGAGATTAAAATACACTCATTGATTCAATTCTTTTTCCACAAGGCAACTGATTGAAGAGTGCATAGGAAAAGGAAATTACTGTATTTTAGCTATATCTTGACGAATAATTTAAACAGTGCTATTTTTTTAATGTGGTGAAAAACATTAATTAATTAATTTTTAAGCTAAATTTAGTTTGCTGTGATAAAACTGAAATTTTGAATATGATATATACTAGTATGTATGAAGTTTTAGATAAACTGTATCAATGCCTTCCCAGGTATAGACCTTATTCCTCAAGTGAAGATAGAAGATTTAAAGCAAATGAAGGTAAGTATTGACACAAGCTTTTCAGGATGTGCTCCTAAATTTTTGTTTTAAGTAGCCAGGATTTTACCTGGTTAAAGTCAATATGACCACAGAAAAATTGATCCAGCTTCTCTTTTTTCAGGCTTATATAAAGCATTTAAAGAAACAGCAGAAAGAGCTGAATGCCTTAAAGAAGAAACATGCTAAGGTATGTTCTCTGAGCCTAATTGAAGACAGCTGATCACTAGCACAGGCAGTTCCTAATTAAATTATAGGGGAAGATTGAGGAATGTATTGAAATATGCTGCAGTGAGCACATTTTCACTTTGGCAACACTTTATATGTCTGCTTGAGGCTGGGTGCACATTTGTTTGACCCATATAAACATCCAAGGCTCACCTTTTTTAGGAAATGATTCTGTCTTGCTCCCTCTTGCACAACTTACTAACAGGTAGCATGGAAAAACAAGGCAATAATGATGGGAGGTGGTGCTGCACTGAAGGCAGGCACTGGAGAAACTGCAAAATCTCCAGAGGGAACTTAGATGTGTAGCTGAGAAATGAAGAGCCCTGGTCCTCCTCATTCATATTTGTGTTAACCACTTTATAGTCAGCTTTTTCTTGGCAGTGATACCACAATTATGTTTATCACTACCACAAATATACTTCATGGTAGAAAATTTTGCCCTGCCCTCTTTCATTAAAAAACCATTGTTCTTGTTACAGAAAGAGTTATAATAAGTGAAGAAAATATCTAAAGTTCTGAATTTTGGCGAACACACAAATCCATTCAGGGCTTTTGGGGCAGTTGCTCCCTTTGCTTACAAATTCCACTGCAGATCTGATGTCATGTGGTTGCCTGGGCATTTCTAATATCAGCCTTTTTGTTTATTTTCATGACTGCTGTTTGAGCATGGGACTCTCTGTACAATGAAGCATGGAGAAATTACTTTCAATAATTGGCACTATTTTGGGGTTCTTAGTATTGAAAGTCATGTAAGAAAATGAAATAGTTACATTTCAGCCTCCTTACTGACTGTGCAGAGGGGAAGAAATGAGCAATTTCTGCATTTTTATGTTGTGTGCAAAGCCCATGCTCAAGGAAAAGTGTCTGTCACCAACACTTTTTGGTATCAACAGTTTCTAGACCTTCATAGGGATGATCTTTTTGGGGGCTGCTAATTTTTAAACACTACTTTGTCATTTCATTGGCCAACAGCCAGCAATTTGCTATAGAAATGGTTATGTAGAAAACAGACATCCTCAGGGGTCTCTCTCCCTCTAACACGTGACCCACAGGATATCTGAGCCAAGGCTGTGCTTGCTAATATTAAAAAAAATGATCCATCTGTTCAGGCTTTCACTTGCTTCCTCTAATCTGAGGAAAAAATTGCCAGCCATAATCTAAAACCACCCTGCACTCAGAAGGGCTTTCAGCATTAGCTCAAGCACAGCTATTTCATGTCTGAGCCAGCCTGTGTCCTGCTGCTCCTAAGTACAGAATGTGAGCCTGTCCTAACCACACAGTGCCTGCCTAGGGCATGCCTGGCCAAAGGCTCCAGCAAGAGCAGCTCCTGGAATTCAGAGTCTGAGCAGGAAAGTGCAGCCACGTTAGCTCAGAGGTGATCTCAGGGCAGTGCTCGGTGTGCTCATCACTGTTCTTAGCGCATTTTATCAGCTGGCATGGAGCAGGAGAACTCTGCAGTTGGTTATCCACCATCAGCCTCAGGAAGTCTGGGTTTGAAGCAGACTGAAGCTAAAAGCACCAGATTTAACCATAGACACTCCAGAGATCTGGGGGAGTAAGCAGAAGGGAATTGTTCATGATGCTTAGGGAAAGAAAAGTCTAATGCTTTTCCATCTTATAAAATTGGCTTGTGCCAAAAACACATTATGGCAAACAAAAATTAAGTGGTGCCACGCTTCCCAGCACACAGCACTCTGTTGGTGTTGCTCTTTGATGTTGTCTTCCATTTATTTACTTCTGTTCAGCATTTCAGCCATTTTGGCTCCAGCAGCTATGATAACATTCTCCAAAAATCCCTCTGTTGGGATTGCTGAAGAGCAGGTGATTGCTCTTGGGAGCAAAGAACGTGATCCAAACCTCAGTTCAGTAGGAAGCTATCAGCCACTGGTGCTGTAGTATTCCTTGTGTTTGCCTTTTGAAAAACAGTGGCAAATTCATATAATTGTCACCACTTAAAAAAAAATCTCCTTATTAGGAATAACTTCTCTTGAATCTTAGCTCTGGTAATCTGTGCTTTTGGTAATTTAAATAATATGTTCAGTCACTTCTGCATACTGTGCAGAAATGCTTTTCTTTAAACAATGCATCCATAGAAACACCTGCATTTGGCTGCTTTTGAGGTAGAGTATTTCCTGCCTTCATTCCCTGAAGTAACTTTAATCTCCAGTATGAATTAATATTCATATCTTATATTCAAATACAGAACAGTTGATGTGTCTGAATGATGACCTTTAGTTTATATCTCTTCTTTATCAAGTTATATAGTGAGCACTGTTTAGGTGCAGATCTGGAGTGGCATCACAGGCAGGTGGATAAAGGAAAGGGCATATCTCAGTCAGCCAACTTCATTTTTAGCAGCCTGCTTTTATGGGCCCCTACTTCATTTTAATATTTTTCAAAGTTGTCAGGTAGTTTCTGTGCTTTTTGGGCTAGACAGAAGCAGAAGGATAGTGAGGGATTACCTTGATATATTCTCTACCAGCCCAGCAGCTCAAAAGAGGATTTTAGTGTACAGTTCTAGCAGTTTCAGACACAACAGGGATGGTTATAAGTGCCCCTGGAGGAATTTAATATGGTTCTAGACAGTAACCAGAATTGCATAATTAATCTAAATCCCCAAATTCGTCTCCTGCACATTCATATTGACATTGAAAATATGTACTGTTTGAATTAAAGCCTAGTAAGAAAGAACATTAAAAAAAATCTCCATTTCACTATGCAAAAGCAAGAGTACAAAAAATTATGGGACTGTAGAAAAATAAATTTCTGCAAAATTGATTTCTGAACTGGAAATGTTAGTTCCTTCTTTGTATTTCCTCATCCTTGTATTTTGTAATGAGAATCCTCCAGACCTCAGTTTTCAGTTGTGCACAGTATTTACGTTGCTTTAGGGAGATACTGGACAGGAATAACAGTTTTTATGATGGGAATTTATTTCCTCTTCCCTTTAATAGACTGAACTGTGGTTTCTGCACACACACACTCACTGTTCCCAAAGGAACAGTACGTGACTCTTTATTCTTTTCCAGTGGATATTCTTGCTGTGATTTGAGTCTTTTTGTACCAGTTAGGTGGCGTCTCAGAACACTGGCAGAACTGTGAATTCAATTTGTAATGACGTGTAATTTGTGAATATATTCATGTGGAAGGTGTGTAAATTCAGTGGGCTTGAAGAAACATGAGGACCTACCTGAGGAGACTTTTACCTGCAAACTTATTCTGAATCAACCTAGAACATGTTAGCAACCGAAAGTTTGCATTTGAAAACAAAAGATGCTACAAAACAAAACCACTCAAATTTCTTAGAATTTTGACAGAAGTGTGGGCAGAAGTCTCATGCTTTGCAGACATTGTTCTTAGTCTTTTGTGGCAAGAATTGGATAGTTCTGCTCATCCATCAGAGGGGAGTGGGTAGTTTGAGAGATGCTCTCAGTCACTTCACCTGTGGCTGGCTGATGTTGTCAAGCTCGAGTCATTCTTTTCACTGTCCCTATTTTTCCCTGCCTGGTTAATCAGTGTAAACACCCCCTGGTGAGGCTGGCATGTTTTAATATTGACAGAGTCTATTTGTTTCCCTTTAAATCCTCTGTGGAACAGCAAATTCAGTTCTCCACTCTGAATACAACACTTGGAAGCTGTATGTGTTCCCTGGGGAAGTGCTTGGCAGATGCTGGAGTGCTGGGGTACAGCCCAGAACTAGATTTTTGAAAGCACTGCAGCATTGGTATTAATGTTTTGGTAAAAGTGTGTGTAAAAGTATTTAATTAGCATTTTTAGAGGAAGAGACAGTGATAAGGCAAAGGTGTATAGAAAATAATAATAAAGAACAGTAGAATAGCAAGTGTGGAATAGATGCAAAAAGAGCTATTAAAAAATAGAGATAAAGTCCTGGATAAAGCATTTTAATTAATGAGGTTCTTTTTGCCACGATTAGATAAAATGTGGGGCAAATGGGTATTAATAAAATAACATCAATGAAAGAACCATTTTTCCTATTGTGGTGTAAATTCAATATTTGCTGCTCTCTTTGCTGGTCAGATACTTGCATCATTATGAGCTGCTGTTCTGATAAAGGAAAATATAAAATGAAGTTGTTTTGCACAGCTTGCTGTCACTTGCTAAAGGAGATGTCTGCCACAAGGTGGGATTTCTTAATGGTGAGGGTGCTGCTGTCACTGGGGATCATGGGCCAGATCTTCAGAATTGTACTTAAATGGATATTTATTCCAACAGATGACTTTTTTCCCCATCATTGCTTTAAAATGTACCATATTTTTAGGGTTCACTGGAGGTTTTAATTTTTCTAACAAAGAAGAAATGTTTTGGTGCTTGTGATGGAATACCTGGAATGTTTAATGCCATATACCAGATTAAATTTCATTGTCAAAACTGTCTGTACACTGCTATTTTTTATGCTGTAAGAAAATTGAACATCAAAAATCCAGCAACCTAATGGTAAGGTCCTACTGTTTTCCAGGAGCACAGTGCCATGCAGAAGTTGCACTGCACACAAATTGACAAAATAGTGGCCCAATATGATAAAGAAAAGGTATCATATGAGAAAATGCTAGAGAAGGCAATCAAGAAGAAGGGGTAAGATATTATTTCAAATTGTTTTTCTTTAGACTTGAAACAGATTTGATATCTTATGCTTTTGTGGTCTGGAATAAAGCATTCATAATTATTCCATTGCAGCTTGAACCAGCATCATGCATCAGCCTGAGAATGAGCTCTAGCAATGGGCCATAAATGTTGGAATCACTCTGCCTTTCTCTAATCTTCTGCTATCAGAATTTTAAAAATACAGGCAAAGGATTTGCCTCAAATTTTTATTTCTCTGGTCTGGTCTCACTGCACTCCCCAGGGAATGTCAGTGTTGTGTTCAGTGAGAGCAGACTAAGGTCCAGGCTAGTGACCAGAAAGTAGCAATGTTTTGATTTTAGGGGAAAAGCTGGCTTTTAAATCCCGAATGTTCGAAAACAATAGACTTTTGCTGTGCTGTTGAGTTGAAGCTTCTTTTTGAGGAAATTCTTACAGATCCTCAGCTGGGATAAATGAATCTTACTCCTTTGACTGGAGTAGAGTTGTTTTGATTTGCACAAGCTGATGGCCTGGGATGTTATCTGTGTGAATCTCCTGTTTGTCCCAGAAAGGTTCCTGGAAGATGCTGCTGACTTTAATAGAATGTCTAATTCTAATTTGGAATTAAGTAGCAGGACTTGCTGTTGCCTTGCTGCTCATCTGGCAGCAGTTTCTCCTCTCCACCTTTCACTATGTCACTGGAATTTCATTGAGACAGCAGGAATTACTTTAGTTCCATATCCAGCTATGCTAATAATTGCTCTTAATTTCATATTGTTGTCATCTGGCAACAACAGCTGGCAGCAACTCACTCACTGAATACTGAACATAGATGCCTGTTTGGCACTGGATTCTTCCAAGAATACTTTTTCTATAAATTATTTGGAATGGTGGTGGGTTTTTGAGTGCACATGTTGTAAACTGGCAAAGGAACAGAAACAGAACTGTCAGAAGTAAACAAGGTAAGGAGAATTCTCTTCATTAAATTATTGAAAGCTCACAGTTGTACATTTTTTGTTCAAGACAGGAGAACTGTAAGCACAAAAATAGTTACCATCTAAGGAGTTTCTTCCAGGAAATTACTACTTCTCCAAGCAGAGAGGGGACAACTGCAGGATTGATTAATTTAATGTGGCTTTGATTCAATTTCATTGAATGTAACACAGCGGAATGTTACTGATACAGCTGGATTTTTAATTACAGTCAGGTTATTTACTACAGTGGTAGAGAAGTGAACTCTGGGCATTGCACCATAATTATTGTGGGAGCAGAAATATTTCCCTTTGCTCTGGTGTTGAAGAATCTGAGTGTTCCTGTTGGCCTGAGAAGGAGCCAGTGCCTCTGCCTGTCCAGACAAAATGGCCAAGGGAGGTGTGTCAGGAAAATTAAAGGTGGAAATGGCTGTCTCTGTGGAATAAATATGGGGAAATTCTGAATAACAGTGCTGTCCAGATCACCCCAAAATGGGACAAGTATTAAAGCAGTCCATAATCTGATTCACAGTTTGAGGACACTCCATTGGCTACTTGCAGCATCTTTTCTTAATTCTATAATGCTTCTTGCATGGACACCAAAGCCTTTATGATGGTTTCACATTATGAATTAAAAACAAAATGGAAATGACCACTCCAAAACCAGCTTTAATGCAAAGCCAAATACTGTTCCTTACCACAATTTCCATGGATTCCAGAGCTCTCAGTCACATGATGGCTCTTCCAGTTTTACAAGACTAACTGTGTGCATGTAATTAAAAGCCAAATCAAAATCAGTATCTGACAGACTTTCTGTGAAAACACTTTTTAATGCCATAGCAAAATATTTTAAGGGCTTCCTTAAGGATGAGCCCTGAAAGCCCATTCTGCAAGGTACTTATGCCCACCCCAGCTGTGCAGAGTATTAAAGGACATGTTTAAAAGTGAATACATTGGTTGGCACTTACAAATTTTATTGAACTTAAATGTTCTGATGAATCCAGAGTTGTGGGTTCGATGAGTACAGGACATGCTCCATTTCCTTGGCTATCATTCTGGTGCATTTGCAAGGAATAAAAGTTGTAAGAGAACTTGTAAAACATGTTCTCAAGGCATTCATATTGAAATTGTCAGATTATTTAATGACAAACAGTCCTTTGATAGGTGTAAAGACAACTTTCTCTTCTGATCTTGTTGTGCACTTTTTTTTTTAAGTCCACTTCTGCCACATGGTGTGACAAATGCCAACTGCATATTGTTCAGCAAAGTAGGATTTTTTAATCACATGCTAATTCACTGACAGATGGACAGGATTTTGCTCCCTGTGCTATTTCTGTCATACACTTGAAATGCTTACAAATCTCAGAGAGGCACATGGGGATAGGTATGGTTGTGTTCCCACTCTGAATTGGAGTCAGAGCACACAAAGATCCTTCTGATTTATTGGGACTGTCCAGAAATCCCAAGTGTATCTGTGTGTGTGAGCGTGGGTAGCTGACCCTGGGTTGGGCTATCCCTGGGTATTTGTTCCCAGCTGTGACTCCATGGTTCAACCCTGGTTCAGCCACTGCAGATGGGTAATTCCCATTATTCCCAGTGTCCAAACTGGTTGGAAGTTGCCTTGGGATATGATGAAAGCTGCGTTTCCAGAGTAGGGATCAGCTGGTGGTTTGGATGTCTGGGATTCAGAAGAGTCCTGTGATTGAACTAATGAAGCTATTTCTGGATAAAGTATGTCTTATTCACACCTAAGAATCAATGTCTTTCATACTGATCAACAAATCAAATATTCCTGATATCAGCCACACCCTGATCACAGTGTAATCGAAGACACTTCCCTTTCAGCTGCTGGGTTTTTTCAGGCAGAGTTAACAGTGGTTAGAACCTCTCTCTATGACTTTAGATTGCTTCCAAAGTGTCAAATCAGTGTTAGAAATATCTACACAATTACCCTTGCTCTGAGTAGAAAATAAATGACTGGTGGCCCTTGGGAAAACAAGACATGCTATTTTCAGTAAGGACTTTCCTAGTACTGTTTGATGATAAAATTTGCTGCTAATTTCTGTAAGTTTAGCAGTACTTTGATATGAAAATAGGATTTAAACTTGTTAAGAGTTTCATAAATCTCCTTTTCTGGAGCAAACATGGATTAATGTTACTGCAGTCAAGCAATGACCATCCTTATTAGGGCCAGCTGCAGCTGATAAATGAACATGTCCCTGTCCAGACAGTGGAGCTGCATCACTTTACATCAGTGGATAATCCAACACAGAAATATTACAGTGGTGTCCAGACTTCTCTCAAGATATTTATTCCAGGCCCCTCCTTTGCAGCCCATTCACTTACTCTCACACAGGGACACCTACACTTTCTATAGGTGTTCAAATTCAGTACTCCCAAATCACCCTGGGAGGTAATTACTCAAATGACATCATTTTATCTGCCTCAAACTAAATATAAATAACCAAAGAATCTAAAATCACGGCAGGGACAGGTCTTTAAGTTTTCAGGCAGAAACTGGTTTTTCTTGGCAAGGTATTTTAAGCCTGGAAAAGGAACCAAGTATCATAAATGGAGATGCCTGACACATCCTCGGCAACAGAATAATTGCTGGACTAATCTAGAATTAATCATGTGGTGTTTGAATTGACTGATCATTAATCCAACAATATTTTGTAAGTTGTGAATGGATTGCCAGAAGAAATAATTTCATTCCAATACGGTGCAGCACTTCAACTTTGATTAACATTTTAATTAGTAAGTGCAGACTGAATGGGGAGATGTTTAACTTGTGGCACACATTTGCAATTTTTCTTTTCCTTTTAGAGGAAGTAATTGTGTTGAATTGAAGAAAGAAACGGAAATTAAAATTCAGACACTAACATCAGATCACAAATCTAAGGTAAGAAAACAGCCAATTTTAACACATGCAGCTTCTGAAAGAGAGAATTTGAGACCCAAGTGGTAGTTAATTTTCTTGGAAGCATATGAATAATTTTCAGCAATAATGACATGTTGAAAAGAATGGGAGTAATTGAGTGTCTAAAAGTGTTTCTTAAAAAAATTTTTCAAGCAACATCAATTTCCTGCTGTTTTGAAATTTTTGAAGAAAGCGCCATATTCATGCCTCGTGAAGTGAAACTGGTCATTTGTGTCAGCTCTAGTTAAACAAAGAGAATATGTGTGATACAAAATTTGGATGCTAAATACATTCCCAAAATACATACATAAAGAAGTTTCTATTTCATTTTCCATCATTGTTGCCATGGCCTTGGTAATCTGTTTCTTAGGACATGAGGTGCCCAAGTTGCTGTTGAACCAAAAGCCTTCTTATTTCTAGTGTTTTGGGGTTTTTTTTCCCCTATTGCTTGGTTGCTTTGTTTTCTCCAAGGTCCTGGGGAATAAAAGTGTCCTGGAACTCAACCTCAGCTAATTTGGAAAAGCTGATCTCAAGCCCATGGCTCACTTGGAGTTGCTCAGAGTTGTTTCCTCTGTACTTTTGTCCCACTGCTGTATTCACTGACTTCCTATTTCCTTTGGAAGTCTTCTCCAGGACTTGTTGACATGTTTTGGAAAGCTGTCCAGATTAGAGGGTGGCAGGAAGGCTCATCCATGTACAAAATTATCTGGAGGGAGGACAGTACTAGAGACTGACCCCAGTGAAAGCTGAAACCTGTGAAAGGATCAGACAAGAATAGAAAATAAACACAAACACAGTCACATCTTTGAGGCTAGAACAAGTTAATTTTTATCCTGTCTTCCTTGAACTTTATTCTCTGGTTTTATTTTTTCATGTGGAAAAGATCTTAATTTTCTAAACAAGGTTTGCTTTCTTGTTGCTGCCCTCTCAGTTGTAGATGTAGCAAAACCCCCCAGGAATAAAACGTAAAGCACTTTCCTGTCTCCCTATCTTCTTCCCCTATGAAAAGTCTAGAACACTTTCCTTAAACAGAAGCAAATTTATTAAGTTAAAAAAATAATTCCTCTCTTAGTGACAAAAACTCTCTGAGGAGCACTGGCTCCCAGTCATCCAGACATAAGCTCCAAAACTCATTTGAAATGACATTACACAGAAACTTATTTCCTCTGATCTCTCTCTCACCTGTGTCACTCATAGTCTGGAGTTAGGTGTCATTTGTACACAAGGAACATCCAAATGTTCATTAATCTTCCACATCCAAATAAATGTGACTCATGTTCTCCCTTTTCACAAATATATTCAGTTTCTGAACCCTTTTCCTTTCAGAATCCCGCTTTCAAATTTGTTCTCTTTAATTTAATCCATATCTGGAAAAAAATATTGATTTTTTTCCACTCCCATATCAGGTTCTAGGATGACATTTTGAAAGGAGACTTAAATGTAAGATTTGAAACATAAGAGTTCAATATAAGACTTGAAATTCCAAGCTTCTGATTATCGGATAATTCCCAAAGAGCTCCTCCGCAAGTCATCCCCCTCTGAGGATTCCTCTAATGATTTTCAATGCCCTGCTCACTGTGGTTCCATCAAAATTGTCCAGATTATTTACCAACTTCTTTTGTTTCAATTGCTGTGTGTGGGCCCTTGAATTATTCCTGGAGATCATTCAAAGGTTTTAAAGCAACAGGCTGGAAAACAGTGCTCAAGACCATAGGGAAATTAACTCTTATCTTAGATGAAGGTAGGTGCAATTAAATTAGATTAAATTCTGAGATGCTGAATGCATTACACTGATATAGTGGGAGTTTGATTAATTAACAGCTGTTCAGCATTTCTCAGCATTTGGCCAACTAATTTTGATATCAGATTAGAATATAATTCATCTTTAATTACAGCTCGTGTCCTCCAATACAGCTCTGTGCCACAACGTGCCTGTACACACCTTTTGCACCGAAGAGACCTTTACATCTACAAAACTCCTCCTGTCAGGAGGAAACATCCAGCCCGAGTTTGACATGAAATATTGAAATTAAATCTGAATGTCCCAGCGTGTACTTCACACATAATTAACCTAGCAAATGCAAATTACTTGCCTGCATTAGGAAAGTAGGTCCCAATATCAAGCGGGCAGAGGATGAAAAGAAAAAAAAGGGAAAGATTACTTCAAAGATCATTCCTGCTTGAACTTAGTGACTATACAAACTTCTTGCATATATGCTGTGCAAAAGAAGGTTCCTTATCAGGATTTTAATTAGTCTCTTAGGCCCAGTGTAGGAACAGATGAAAGGACAGGCTTGCAAATACAGTCTGCAAAACAGGAAAGAGAGAAGTTAACTAATGGTTATTTTTCCTGTCCTTTAGGACAAGCAACACTGTCTTAAGAGCAGAAAGTAGGACAAGAGCACAGCCCAGTGAAAATTAAATAGTCATTTCAACTATGCTGCTAGTAAATTGGAGAAAAGCAGAGATGTTCTCTGAATTTACTACGGCTGAACTTTGAAGTCTATCACAGATCTGCAGCAAAATTTGATTTCAGATGACTTAATGGCCATGAGTTCTCAGTTCTTTGGAATCTGAGTTTAATTGGGTATTTAAAGTCTTGTAACTGGTTTTTGGCACATCCCTTACATCCTTCTTGTCAGGTTATATCTTGCTGTACCTGAAATGAGACTTGTGCCTTGGTGGAGATGTGATAAAAGAAAGTTTCTCTTTCACATCCCTAGAGAAAAGCTTGTTTTACAAGGAGGTGTATCTGCTTCTTACACCACCTGCTGCTTCTGGAATTAGCAGCACACCATAGCACATCTGTCAACAAACACAGGCAGGGTGTTTTTCTGATTATTTCTTCCTTCTTAGATTAAATATTTTATTTAAGTATTACCACACTGTCACTTTGCAGGGTTTTTCTTTGGGAGTTGGACTCAATAATTCTATGAGGTATTATATGATCCTTTGGTATCAGTGTACCTGAGATTTAGATTTCCTGCCTTCAGGTTCCTCTGTGGTTTATAACATTCACCATTTAAGAACAATTACCACATTATTCATTTTCAATGAGCCTTTGAGTCTTTGTTCCTCTGTGTTCGTTTGAGCTTTGAAAACTCCCTGCAACTAACTCACAAAATACTTGCATTCACTGTGACTTCCACTATTTATTTCACTATTTTATTGTCATGATTCTTTTTCCATGTAAAGTTTATTTTGCATTTTCTCTACAGTGCAAGGAGGCCTTAAATAAAAGCAAACTCCTCTTTGTTTACTGGAATGCCTGTGGTGGTGGTGAACACTTGGCCTCCTGCTCCCTGGGCCACATAACAGCACTTATCTTTTTGAAATATTAATAATTTCTAACACTGTGACTGTGGAGATTTTCTGAGGGCACAATCCCTTTGCTGCTGTGCTCCAAATTACACACAGGGTTTTGGACTGATCTACCTGCATCATTTTTAATTCAAATCGTGGATGGACTCCATCTGGAAACTCTGTATTGAAAATAAACAAGGAGTGTGTTTTCCTAAAACCTTCAGCCATGACTTTTAGCTCTCCCAAGTACATCCTAGGTCTCCCTGGGGGTTGATAAGCCAAATGAGGTCACTGTTGAGAGGAGATTCATACAACCTGACTCAAGTGTCTTGCTGCTTGCGGCCCTGGAGATGTAAGAGGGGAATTTCCGGAGTGTCTGAGTGATAAATCCTGCTTTGGAACTGCCCACATTTTCACCTCAGCAGTACAAGGCGCTTGGGCTAAACTTGGCCCAAATTGAAGTGCTTTAGGTGGTGCCAGAGGTGAGCTGGAGTATCTGCCTCTCAAACTCTCAGAGACTCCATCTGAAAGGCTAGTTTTTCTTTCCTTCACATTTACAAATTCCAAATAATTCACATTCAAACTTTTATTTGTACTCATTTTTAAACTGAATCATCATGTTTTTCAGGCTCTGAAGGCAGTACTTATGAACATCTTATTAAGAATACTACTCCCACCAGCTGCACCACATCCTTCATATCATTTCATGGTTGACAGGCTCTGGGCTTAGTAGTACACTTCCCCACATGCACAAAAAGAAGCATGGCTCATTTTGCTGGAGGCACACTGACACTTAAGCACCCTGATGAATTGGGCCTGTGTTAGTCATACCAACTTCTGCCTCAAAAGGCTTTTGTTGTTTTCTGTAGAAAACTCCAGGTTGCTCTCTATCAGCTGCTCCTACCTGTTTTGGTATGAGACCACTCTTCAGCTATAGTTAAGTGCAAATCTGGCTCTCAGGTAGTGGTAGTC
Source organism: Pseudopodoces humilis (assembly GCF_049639895.1). Classification (NCBI taxonomy): domain Eukaryota; kingdom Metazoa; phylum Chordata; class Aves; order Passeriformes; family Paridae; genus Pseudopodoces; species Pseudopodoces humilis. The sequence continues at coordinate 4,837,945 of NC_142202.1, forward strand.
ATCTTGATCTGTTCCAGAATTACTCACTTCTTTATTTCATTAGATTCCCTCTTTATTGGGCAACATGAGCCTTAGGTAAGAGGTCCTTCAGAGGAGCCTCTCCAGGGCAGAATGGAGACTGGGGCTGATAAAATCTCCACCTTTCTCACCTTCACCACTGTGTACAAGACAATCTGTTCTTCATTATGGAAACCCCAGCTAAAGTATTTAGCTGGGGTTTGCATAATTCTCTCATTTTCTCACCATTCTCTCACTTTCTAAGCAAAATGGTGGCAATTTTTGTTAAAAAGGATCAAATCTGCTTTTGTAAAAAATGACCCAGATGTTATTGGTTGTAGTTGAAATGTTTACCTGATGATGGATTTATTGGGAGGCACATTTTGTATATCATTTATGGAAAAGTAGGATAGCATGTCAAAATACCCAAAGATAATCATTAAAGGTTAATAAAACATATCTTTCTATTAGCTTCTTTTCAAAATCAGTGAGCGCGATATATTATAATAACAATTCTTGTGATTTAAGCTTCTTAATACTGTCTCTTGGGAACATTCCAAAACTTTAATCTCATTATTCTTGTGAGACTTGCGAGATAAGCAAGAGAATACTTGTCAGATTCTCTGCTGACTTAATGAGTATAAAACAAAGATATGTAGCCCATCTTCAGATTGAGGTTGTACTAAATACAGGATTTCTCTGTAAATGCTCTGTGTTTGTGAAACTGTCTCCACAAAATCAAAGACTATCTTTAAGCCCTCAAAGAAATCCTGCTCACTAGTTTTTTCCGTTGTAAAGTTCAGTACTTTCAATATATATGTATTTTTCTTGGCAACAAAAGTGTGAAACTGTTTTATTATTAGCTCAGTGTTAGAGGTTTTAAAACAATGGTTGTACAGTGAAGAGCCTGTTTATTCCGCCAGTCTATTCAGGGCACTTTAGATAATAGTGTCTTAATAGTAGGGGTTGGTTTACATCTGTTTTTATACCCACCCAGCAGTGTCCTCAGTGGCTTTGCTATCTGTGAAGCAACTTCATTTGTGCAACTTCATTTTTCACAATTTAGCTGTGCTCTTTAGAACCTGTTTTATGATTGTCTTTACATCACCTTCAGCAGCAGGAGGAGTTGCTTTGTCTGGGAGCCTCCAACAAATCTGGCATTACCTCCCCACAGGTCAAAGAGATCGTGGCTCAGCACACCAAAGAGTGGTCCGAGATGATCAACACACACAGCGCCGAGGAGCAAGAAATCCGCGACTTGCACTTGAACCAACAGTGTGAACTACTGAAGAAACTGCTCATTAATGCTCACGAACAACAAACACAGCAGCTGAAATTTTCCCATGACAGGTGAGCAGAGCAGCACTGCCCGACAACGAGGGCTTGGTTTAGGTCTGCTCTGGGTAATCCTTTAGTTTTTTGCATTGACAGCTCCTGTTCTGCTGCCAAAGGAACTGGGCTGAATGCACTGTAGAAGTAAAAGGAGGAACCATACAAGGTTTAGGTATTGTCTTGGTTTGAAAGATGTGTCTGCCAGGGAAGGTAGGAACCTCCCTTGGAACGGAAAATGCGGCTCCCTTCCCTTGGAATTATTATAACTCCGAAATGAAGGGGGCTGTGAGGCAGAGGTTCGGGAAGAGCAATGCCAGTTCTTTCCTAGCACGTATCAAAGGCGAGCAGAGCGCAGGGGCAGCAGCCCCAGGCACAGCGGAGCCCCAGCCCCGCCGCTCCCGGCCGCGGGCGCTTTCCCCTCGCTGCAGTTCCGCTCGCAGCCGCCAGGGGCGCTGCCGGCTCCCGGCCGGGCGGGGCGGGGGCGATGGTCCCCCGCGCCGCCAGGGGGCGCTGTGCCGCCAGCTCGGCTCCCTCAGGCGGCCATGGCGGGCGGGCTGGAGGGCGAGGGGAGCGGCTGGAATGGCGGCGGCGGGCAGAGCCCAGAGGAGCAGTGGAAATGTAGCAGAAACTCTGCAGCCTTAGCGGGAGCGCTGGGGGTATCCCGGCAGGCAGGGGGCCTGGGGTTACGGTGTAGCCAAAAACCCTGAGCGGTGGCGGGGAAGCGGCGGGGCTGGGCAGCAGCAGCCCGGCTCCCGAACAGGGCCGGGAGAGGCTCCCTGGGAGGGGAAGGCTCTGAGGGCCCTGGGTTTTTCCCTGAGACACACGAGCAGATGGTGAGGGTCCTTTCCAGGAGGCCAGGTGTTAATAAGGTCCCAGTGCATCGGCCGCTCCTACGAGCAGAGCCTTACTCGCGGTAGGAGACTATAACAGGAGACAGAACCCCGCAGTGGTGGCAAATTCTTCCCACAGCAGCCGCAGCCTTGTCTCCCCTTCCATCCCACGCGAGAGAGGCACCGAGCCCAGCTCCTCACCCCCAGCCAAAATCTCCCGCTATCTCTGACCCTCCACAAGAAAGCCCCTGAACTACTAAAGTTCACCTGCACCCTTCTCCCACCTTGGCCATTTCTTTCTCTTAAATACCCGGTCGTTATCGTCTCTTAGCAACAAATGGGACAAAACTCCCTGAGAGAAAGGAAAAAAAAAAAAAAATCCTAACCTCCAACAGGTAGATGTAGGAATGGGCTTCTTAGCTGATTTAGATCATCTGAACCTCCTTAAAGGCAGCAGGGGTGGTGGAGCATTGGTAGTTTGAATTGACTTTACCCAGAAACTTCAATTCAGAGACTGGAAACTGAAAAGTATCAAATATGGAAATATCCTTTGGAGTTGCTGTCAGCTGTGGACTCATGTTTATAGCACTGGTGGGTTTAAGAAAGATCCATGAGAAGTGAGGACAAAAGGGGTTACAGAATAAGCTACACTAGACTGATATGTTAATATTATACAATATCCTGCTGTAATCACACAGAAGATGCTACATGATACTAATGCTTTTGTAATTAACCATCCTGACTATTTGAAATCAAATAAAGTTAAATGCACATTATAGTCACAGTGCTAAAAATGTTGGTAAGTAGAGGAATAATTTTTTATCCTATGTTCTATTATCTGAAGCAGCTTAAAAGCATATGGACATAAAATATGTATGTACACATAATATATATATTAATATGTAGATTCATACATAGTTGTCTTCAGCACCTTTCACATAAAATGCATGGGGGATAAGAAATAAATAAATCGCATTTGAAGAAGGAATTGAAATTATTTTTTTAAATTCCTGAGTGAAAAAGCAGCTTATCTTTGCATCAGAGAGAACACATGCTGGGAGCTGCAAGCTTTTCATCCAACAGAGAATTGTCCCAACAAAAGGCTTGTAGTGAGCTCATCTTTATGTTGATCTTTGTGTTAACACATGTATTCGAGCTACCCTCCAAGACATGCCCTGTCAAATGTGAAGTCCAAAGATTATTCAATTATTGTACAAATTCATCATTCAAAAATTATTAGCCAGAGGAAGGTGCAGTCCTTGGTTCTGTGCCTCTAAATCATACTTGGCTGCATCAGCCCAGGAAATCACATCACTTTCTTTTTTCTTTTGAGTCTTTTTTTCCATCCTGCTTGAAATTCATCAGAATGCTTGGAAGGTAATTTACTAATATGTGGCCTGTAAAAGTAAATTTTTTGTTTTCTTTTCCATACATCTTTCTATGTTCTCTTAACTTTGCTAGAAGCTGTCATTTCAGGCAAATAGTATGTATATATATATAAGGCAAAACTTAATTTTTTTAAAATCTTTTTTCTCATTGTTTTAGTTTTTGGGTTTAGAATTTCTGTATCTGTGTGTTGTTTAAACATCCCTCTATCATTTCTTGTATATGATTCTTATATTCTTAGCAATGTATTTTGCTTTCTTATTAGAAATCATTCCATGTATTGCCGTATCTGTGTTTAAAGCTACTAAGAACCGGATCTGAAAATTTACACCCTGATAAATACTGAGAACTCTCTTTGCTCAGCTGTCCCTGGAGTAACAACCTTCAATATTCTTTCTGCTTTATTCATTGCAATTTAGCATGTTTCTGCTCATTTGGCAATTATGTGCAGACAGCGGACTTTCCTGTTTAAAACAAATCTAAGATTGTGTCTGAATCTATGAATATTTCAGAAGAATTTGGACTGTGAAATATTGAAATGTGAATAATAATGCCCCAAAGAGACGTTAAACTTCATAATTTGTAAACTTTTTAATGTATTATATTGTGTGTAGGAAGACATGTATTTATCTCCAGAGGCCAGGAGACAATTCAGGCATATCCATAGGAAAAATGGGATCTGTGTGAGGGCAGCGTGGGAGTGGAGCAGGGTCTCAGCAGGCTGTGCTCACCACTTCCCTCTCTCTGAGCTAGGTAATGAGCTGGATATCACAACAGAGGGCACAGGGTTGGTAGCAGAAATCAATAATCTAAAATGATGCAGTTGCCTGCTGTAGGAAAGGTGCTTTCCCTCCATGGGCAGCACAAAAAGCAATTTCTCTCTGTGCTTTAGGCTCATTTAAAAACAAAGCAGAAGGCAGCAGGTACTACTAAAAACCTGAAGCTTATTGAGCTCCAGGGGTGCTGAGCCCCCTGCCTCCCCAGACTGAGTTACCTTGGCTCATCTGGATGTGGTGATCCTGCAGCAGTTCAGAAATTGGGGACATGAGGCTGTTATTCACAAGCATTATGTACTCCAGATAAAATAAGCTGAGAGGGAGAGAGAAAAATTGTGTGGTGGGGTTTTTTTTAATAGAAGAGATTTCTATTTCTTCAAACAATACTGGTGTCAGAAAATGACATGTTAATGCACTTTGATGTCATCTAAATATATATATAAATTCCAAGGGTAGACTTACATGCTTGAAGTTAAGTATCCCTTCAAAAGACATGTTTGTATAAATTTCAGAGGTGCAGTCACTATGACTCAGTGGAGAATCAGCAGCTAAATCTTGCAGTGCCACATTTTTCAGAATCCTTTTTTCTTTTTTTTTTTTTTTTCTTTACCATCCTGGCTTATCCACTTCTTCCAGTTCCAGGAATCACCACTGCTTGTAGGAGGGAGAGTGTTTTTGCTGGAGACAACGTGATGTGTTGGCCCTTTCAGCCACCTCCATGGCCAATGCCTCATTTCTAAATCATCAGTGATGCATAGTAGTCCTCTAATCCTTTTAACTTCTTCCACTCTGAAGTTGTATCTGATGCAAACGGGCTAAGTCAGTTTGAACACCTACACTGACTTTTTTTTCATATCCTTCAGCACAGTAATCAAAATAAATCATTTCAGCTCTCCTCATAAGACAGAGTGCTTGAAAATCACTTCAATTTCAGTATAGAAAATATAAGCTTTTATTTGGAGAAAGAATTGTTGGAGTGAAATGTGTTCTCAACACATCAGTTTTTTTAGAACCAAGACTAATTTTGGCTGTGATACCACTGCTTTTAAATCTGCATCCAGGAAATGTTCAACTTTATGAACTCTTGGGAGGGAAAAGAGAAAAAACAAAAAATGCATCACAGTTCTTTAATAAAAATTTTTAAAAAGTCCTCTCATTTCACAGGGGGGGCTAAAAGGTTCACTGAGCCAGAGAGAGAAACCAAACACAAGCCTGACCATGGCTAAACCACTCTTTTCAGGCCCACAGACCCGAAGTAGAAGTTTTAAAAGGAAGTCTGTCAGCTCGTACCACAACTAGCAAATATTATTACTGTTGATATTGCTGTTACCTTCTGAGTGCAGGATTCATAAATTTTTTAGGCAGTTGTAAAAGACAAATTGCATTTTCTAAACAGCTGATAGTAGCTCGTACTAGGACAAGTCATAATAGGGAGAAAAGAGAGTATTTTCTACCCTTTTACAATATTCAAAGCCTAAAAATGCTTTGAACTGGTCTTTCAGATTATATTCTCTGGAATAAATGGAGATTTCTGGATGCCTGCTCAAACTGTGTAAATTCTACCCAAAGGAAGGGAATTTTAATGTTGTTTGTTCCTTCCTCTTCCTTAATACTTTAAGGAAAAATTAACCACAGTGTAGAGGAACCCAACCTCCACAGCAGTTGCATCTTAGACATTAATGACTGTGTTTGATTTTGCCCAGGGAAAGCAAGGAGATGCGTGCCAACCAGGCTAAAATATCCATGGAGAACAGCAAAGCCATTAGCCAAGACAAATCTATAAAAAACAAAGCTGAAAGAGAGAGGTGAGTATCCCCTCCTGGCAAGGGAAGAATGCTGTCAAAGGCTGACAGGGGAAGTCATGGATTAATTAATTCCATTATGTATGGAAACAAGGTCTAAAGATTGTGCTGGATATATTTTTAGATGATGGTTTTCAAAAAAAAAAGGTGATATTCTCATATTTATCCTTTTAATAATTCTGGTGCCATGATCTTTGATTGACTAGAGTAGGTCAAATAACACTTATTAAATTTTAATTATTGTACTTCAAGAGCATTATATTGTTTTGCTTTTTCAATGAAATGAGGGCCTGACTGAGAAGGGAGTAAAAGCAGAATCTACACGATGATGTCTTATAAGCCTTTGGGATTTCCCCTTTGCTTTGGCCTTGCCATCTGGCTTGTTCTTTCCTTTTTTACATCACCTCCTTGGCACTGGGCTATTTTTGTTCCCAAAGCCTGAACCTGTTCCTGCTGAACCAAGTCCCTTGAGTGCTGCACACTCCTGGCTCATCAGGAGGATGAGTTGTCAGAGCCCTGGTAACCATTGGCTTTGTTGTGTTAGACCTCACTAATGACTCCAAGATAAACCTGTTCCCAGATCTGAAAGCAGTTCTGGTTTGTGGGCTGATTCAACTGTTTGAACTATTTTTGTTCTCTGTCATGGCAGAAATCTTAGGAAGAGATACTTAAATTATTTTATGTAACTATTAATTATATATTTATATTTTTGCATAAATCACAGCTTTAAGAAGCTTGCAGTACTGATAAGTGTAACTTTGCTTCTGATCATCAGATGATTTTTTTCCATTACCACTCTTAAGACACACAGCACTCTTTATATACCAAAACTGACGGCAGAGTGCAGCAAGGGATGCACAAATTGATTAAATAATTTGTTTAGCAGTTTTGAGCACCACTCTTGAATAAGAAAAAAAGCAAACTTCATTCACAACAGTCAAATCTTCAATCATACTGCCAACATACTTGGAAATCTCTGAGTGTAAAATTCTGTAGCCAGAGGAGTGTTCAATTTGCCATTATTCCTACCTGGTATAGATAATCAGAAAACAAAATACACCTTAAGAGTTTGTGATTCTCTCTATTGTGATTCTCTCTTTGGGTTTCTTTTTTTCCACTGTGTCTTCATGGAGAATGTTTGCATTTTTTCAGGCGAGTCAGAGAACTGAACAGCAGCAACACGAAAAAGTTCCTGGAAGAGAGAAAAAGGGTAACTATAACTTGACAAGTCACTGGGCACTGTTTCTGGATATTCTTTTTCATTCCTCTGTGTTGAGAATCCAGCTCTAGTAGATTTTTGTCTTTGCTTTGTTGCACATACTTGTAGAACAAAAGATCTGACATCTATACAAGACAAAGAACAGAATTACTGTTCATTCCTGTGTGTTTGCCAAGTCTATGTATTATGTGCAATGTGTATAATATGAATATTCATTATATCTATTAATTAATAATATAATAATATGAAGCTTTTTTTAAGATCGGGTGATATAATAGGCCTGTGATATTTTATGCCACCTAAATGGGTCAAGATATGTGTGTATCTTTCAAGGTTTTTAATTTTACTTTATTTACTTTATTTTACTTGTTAATAATGTGTTATATTCCCCCCCCCCCCCCATTATTTTCTCTCAATCACAGCTGGCAATGAAGCAGTCAAAGGAAATGGATCAGTTGAAAAAAGTTCAACTTGAGCACTTAGAAGTCTTGGAGAAGCAGAACGAACAGGTATCTTGTTTTAAAGGCTTAGGAGAAAAACAAGCTAGAGAAAACAGTAACCAGAGTTAGGCTGAGTAGAATCCTTCTGAATGTAAGTCTTTACCAAAAATGGGGACTTTTTCAAAGTCACTACCTACTTTGGGAGTCAAAATGAAGAGGTGAGGTGACTTAAATGATGATGCAGCACCAGATTTGTTTCAGCTGAGCCTGTGGGAGCTGAACTGCTCAGCCAGAGTGCCTTTTCAGCCGTTCAGTCACACTGATACTCGTTAGCCAGATATGACAGTCATTAAGGACCCAGCATATCCATTTTAATTACTCCCCAAAAGCAACTCAAGCAAATCGGTTTCCTTCATTTTGGAACTTACAGTTCTAGTACTGATTGAAAAATTAGAGGTGAAACGTGCCCAGAGCATCTCTGAACTCCAAGAGACAGTGAGTTTGGACTTAATTCTAGAGATGTACAGTAGCATGGGGAGTTTTATCTGTACCAGTACACCCTTTCCTAATTAAAATACCTTATTATTTTCTGCTAGTTTATAAGCCTTTTTTTTTTTTTTTAATTGAAAAACTACTTGGCAAGGAAGTAAAATTCTAATCTTATTTCTGGTGGAAGCAACACTATGTTCTGAGCAGCTCCCTTGCTGAAAGGTTGAGCCAGAAGAGCTGGAATAATTGCATGGACTTGCAGTACTGCACTTAAAAATGTAAACTGCAAGGGGAATATACCCACCCAGCAGTTCAGTGAGGTGAGAGAGGAGGGAAGGATTTAATACCCACTACTTTACATTTAATACCCATTGCTGTTAATGGTTATGTACTCACTTCTTTGTTTGGTAAATGTTCAGAACTTGAACTCTCTGGAAGACACCATAATACAAATTAAAGCCATCTTGCAGAGAGATAGGGAAGAGAATAGTACAGGCAAATCAAGTATTTCCACTGTCAGGACAGAGCCCCAGAGCTGTAGCCTTGGGTAAACTTCCAGGATGTTCTAAAATCTCAGGTAGCTGCTACCACGGAACCCCAGCCACCACTCTGCTGATTGCTCCGCCTCCTCCTGGGTAACAGCCACGAGTCCCACTCTGATCCCTCACAGGGTTGCTGTAGGTGCCATCTCCAGCATCCAGCATGAATGGATCTGTCAGTCAAACTGCTCCTGAGCAGTATCTAAAGGCAGGGAGACAGGACCTGGGGGAGGAAATTGGGCCATGGCAGATCTGTAGAGTCACTGTGATAACTGACAATAGAATGATGGACTTGATCCAGAGCTATGGTGTTTTCAGTTCTTTCTTTCCATTGTCTTCAGGGAACTCTGGATCTGTATTTTAAAGTACATAAGGAGAGGAGAGAATGATTCTGGTTGTGCTTTTGACCATAATGTGATAACCACATTCTGCGTAAGGGAGCTGGGATCAGTGAGTCACTGAAGGGTCACCTCTTTGAGCAATTAGATACATCCTCACCTGGGCTGACAGCTCTGCAGCTGAGGGATGGCAACAGCCTACGTGAGCTTGCTCATTTGCTGTTTAAGTCAGATAAATCATCAGTTATTAAATGGAATAAGCTCCTCTGTGTGCTGGTTATCACTTCTGTGTGGGCATGTGGTGGCCTCTGCCACAGGGGTTGTCCTTAACAGCTTTTTAACTCCCTCTAATTTGATCCATCAGAGCAGATATTCCCATACGTGCTGTTTGGACCATTTCCTTGTCACCCCAAAAGTGCACCAGTGCAACCCCCAGCTGGCTCTGGTACCGCTGTTACATACACTGATGAATGAAAGTTAGTTGGATCCAGGTGGTATTTGTTTAATGAGGATTTTGAAAGACTTGTTTTTCATGATTGAACAAGGCAAGGAAATTTTCATGCAAATATACAATGGAGAAAAGTAGAATTATGGGTGGAAACAGGCTTCAGTAGAAACTGTTATAAATTTAAATTTGTTTTGTTTTATGTATGTTTTTCTTGCATTAATTTTTCAATCTCACTTTAGTTTTCATTCATTTAATTTGCTTCTTGTTGTATTACTCGATTTTGACATTTTTATTTTTGTACAAACAGCTTTTGAAATCCTGTCATGCAGTGTCTCAAACACAAGGTAGGATGGACGTGTAATAAGCAAACTATTATTTCAGTGTGCTTTCCTTCTAAATTAAATCATTATCATTGGAGCCCTCCTTGTAAATGCAACCATTGGGAAGTGCCATTGACATAGTGAGCACAGTGCTAATCTTGTTTGCACACAGATATTTGAGCCTGACACAATATTAGCAGTATTTTGTGCTTTAGCATCTGAAATTCAGATGAATATGAACAGTGATGCGCAGAGGAAATATTTAGAGATTATCTTGTACATTAGCTGCTGTTACTGGAAGATCTGCTTAGAGTTCTAAATTGTGTCTGTAAGAGTGTCTATTGATCTAAGAAAAGCATTTTAGTGTTAACATGCATATGATTAACTGCTAATGCTGATAGTCAGACAAAGGATATCCACATATCTTAATATGGTAATAAAATAAGTAATTCCACGCTAAGAATAGCCAAATATAGACTAGATGGCTGGAAATAGCTTCCTAGTGTCTGTGGAAGAGCACTTTAAAATTCCCTTCAAATTCTAAAATGTTACAAGCTCTGGCAATTACACTTAATGATGTGGCTGTGCTGCTGTGGCTTCCTAAATAATTGTTACTCCAAGAAATCCCTATTAACCCCTGTCTTTCCAAGGGAAAGAGCTGCACTGAGCTGGAACATCCCCTGCTACAGCACTGCCTGATCTGAATTACTCCCTTGAACTGATAACATCTTGCACTACTGATGGCACCCACTGTAACAACATTTATTTATTTATGGACACATACTAATGAAAAATATTCTCATTAGGCTAGGGGAAAAAATATTTTTATTCTTCTTCTACTGTGTGTGTTTCCTAGCTTGTGTGAGATCTAAGCAGAGAGCGCTCTGAGCACACAGCACACCTTGGCTGCCCCTGGCTCCATGGATCCACTGTAAGTTCCATGTAGCTTCCAGAGGCTTGTGCTGGTGTGTCAGTGTCAGAATGCACTCTCTGACCCAGCCTCAGAACGGCACAGACGAGATCCTGCTCCTCTGCTAGATGCTAATGTGGTCTGTGAAGGCAGGTTCTCTGAAAGAATTCTGTACACAATACACTGGGACATGGAATATTTATAGGACACTGTTCCTGTAGTCAAGTCACAAGCTTGAAATGTGAAATGTGTGAGTCACTAAGAAAAAACCCCACAGGGTTTTGTTTTATTTGGATGTTTCATTTCACACACAGATAAAATCCAGCCAACATTTCAGAAGAGGTTGTCCATATTGATTTATTTGTTATGTTTCCATATTTTCATGTTAAAATTATTTCCTCATTACTTTCAAGCTTTTAAGTCATTTAAATGGAGAACGTCAATTAATTTTTAATCATATTTATGACGGTTGCTTTGCTGTTATCATAATTACTTTTTTCCCCAAGAAGATGATGAGGATAATTAAGCAAGTGCAGGGCTAGATTTTTCAAGAAGGCAGGTATGTCACATCTGCATAAATCTGCATTTACCTTGAAAAGGAATAGAGATCCACCCTCATTACTTTAGACCTACATCTGCCCATTTTCACGTATGCAAATATATGTTTGCACATCTGGAATAGGTGACTCCTTAAGTAGAAGCTTGTATAGCAAAGTTCCCTGTCTAAGAAACTTTTACAACTTCTGGAGGAGCATAGTTTATATAAATCAAGTCCCTTAACCATTATTCCCTGCATGATGGATATACAGCAATTACACCAAAGAAAATAGCAGCTTGGATTGTCTCTTCCTAAAAGTTGTCCTAATGCTCCTGAGTTTGATTGTATAGATGGGTTAGATTGCCCTCTGGCAAGTTCATTCAGGGTCCTTGGGATATGGATTTAAATAACTTCCCAGATTGAGAACCCCCAGGGAGAATGGAGATGCTGACTCTCAGTTCCTTTAAACTGCAGCGTTTTGAACCAAAACATGATTGCAGGATTAGAGAGTGTGGCTGTGTGTGCATCTGAGAGAGAGAGAGAGAGGAAGGGAATTAAAAAAGTGCCCTCTGAGAGGGGATTCCCAGGGCAGTCACCATTTACACACAGAGCTTTAACTCTGCCTGCAGAGCCTGAGGCAGGCAGAGTTTATAGGGAGGTCTGGCATGTATTCATTGCTGGATTTTGCATAATGCATTTGGATACAGTTTCAGGTCAGTTCAGGGTGTGTAATTCCATGCAGCACATAGCAGTATTCTAATCCTGAGGTGAAAAACACCCCCTCTATAATCATAAGGATCTCCAGGTCAGACAAAAATTATTTTTTAAAAACATATTATTTTCAAAAAATACTTAAAATATTTTTAAAAACTACTTAAAAAATCTTGCCTTTGGCAAGGGAGATGTTACACTGATGGATTTTTGTCATTCCTTGTCTTTATGAAAGAAACAAGTCCAGATCACAGATGAATTTCAGGCATTAACACATTGCAGTACTCTCACAACAGCAGTGGGAATACATTCCCAGACATTTCCTATCTGGAGAAGCAGTAAATTGGAATCTGCCTAGCATATTCCCCAAAACTGGGGCTTCTGCATTTTATCACACACTTTAGAAAGTCAACCCATGACTCCCAGAACGGAATAAAAAAATATTTCCTAAGGATTTGTAGATATAAGGATTACATCCAATTTTGAAAACAGAGTGACATGGGGTGGGGGGACAAGGAGTGTAAAAATAATGTTGTCACCTATCTCTTCAGTGTGTTTTGCTTGTGTCTCACTCAGACACTCTCATGTGAATGTGCTTCCTTGGGAGCAAAAGGTCTAATGCAACGCTTCATGCGGTTATTTTGGATTGCAGGCAAAGGAGATGCAGCAGATGGTGAAGCTGGAAGCAGAGATGGATCGCAGGCCAGCAACAGTGGTTTAAAGCCTCAACAAGCAAATTGAAGTTGGAGAGCACAGCATCCTTAAAATGAGAGCAAAATTCAAAATAACATTGCTGAGGTTGATGAGTGGCCTTTTGGTTTGGTTTTGGCAGGGGTTTGTTTGGGGTTTTTTTGTTCTTAATATATCAAGTGTAGCTACGGACCACCAAGTCTTAAGGTTTGCATTGTTTCTTTTTTAACGTTGGGCACTGAATTTCCTTCGTTGAATTTCATAAGAATTTCCTTTGTTCAGAAAAACCCTGACCCAAAGATTAAGGGAGTTTTTTAAACCCCATCCTGTTTTCTTTTGTGTATCTCACCAGGCACCTTGCCTGTGTCAGAATCACATGATCAGAGCCTCGAAACACAGGAAATTCCTTTAACATCATCTCAGATGGCAACAAAGCTGTAGTTTGAGCCGTGTAAGTTCCAATTTGTTCTCATATGTGATGTGCTGTGCAGAAAGCCCACGCTGCCAGACCCTGCCATGCCATGCCTTGTCAGATGATCGGCACCTGATGTCCCTGAGCCCACTGAACTGGACCTTATGCCAAGTAATAATTAGGATAGTAAAGAGTTGATTTTGGGTGATTTTAAATTATATTTCAAGTGTTATTTTTCAGGCAGCAGACAGCAGGCAGTTGAAAGGTAACTGCATATATTCAAAAGTACAACGTGTAGAAAGTCATCCACCAAATTCATCAGCTGCAGCAGTAACTTGACAGGGTATTTCTGCAGCCTAATGATGTCATTCACAAGTGCCATATCAACTCTATCATGTCTGAGAGGAGCCAATATCCTGTAGAAGTTACTGCAGTGGATAACCTGAGGGAAATACAGTGTATTCGTGCCAAAACTGATCAGTGCTCTAAGGAATTACATATTAGGCACTTTAAGAAAAGTTTACATCCTACATTGCTTGTATAGAAATTGCATTTTGATCCTGTTGCTGCAGATCTCGGATACTACAGTTCATTGTAACTTAAAAGATTGTTCAAATGGCTTTTGGCAAAAAGTTTGTAACTGTGAAAATGTAAAAAGTATTTATACACTTGGGAAACACAACATTGTAGAAAATCACATACATGTTGCTACATGATAAAATTAGTGAACAGAAATGCTAAGAGTATGTTTGCATGTGATACAAATGCTACTAAGGCTTTAATGCCTATTATATGACCACAGTCATGCTACTAGCTGGTAAATACTGAGTAAATGTATGGCACAGAATATTGTTTGATTAATTACAAAGACTTATAGCATTACAAGGTCTCTATATATATGTGTGTATATTAATTACGTGGGCATTCTTGATACTTGTAGTAAAAAAGAAGTACATAACTAATTTAATTTTACACAGAAGTATTTATGCAGATTTTCAGAATTTCATATCAGGAATAACCTTTTTATGTCCATTAGATATAAAAACAATTTGCTAATGTGTTAATTTGCATGTTTCCAGAGCTTGCTGTAGTTATATTGCAAAACAATGCATGTAAGCATTCGGCTTGGAATTTGTCCATGCTGCCAATTCAAAGATGACTGCATGGAAAACTGGTAGTTTAGAACAAATCAGATTTCTGATTTCAATGTACTAAGCACCAATTACTTTGTTGTATATGCTTGTACAAACAAATTCTACATATTCCTATAAACAAAATAAATGAAGAGAGATAATTATGTTATTGTCAGTCCTGAGATGAAACTTTCAACTTCTCTAATAAAAACCTTAAAAATTCAAATCCTTTAGTTTTGACTGCAGTGAATTGCAGGGTGGTGGTGTTACTAATTGCAGATTTTTAGCAAGTTGTATTTCCTGTAAAAATGTGCATAGTGTAAATATATTTCTATCACAGCTTATTTAATCAAAGGAGTTTTTGTTTTTTTTAATTTCATAAAAGTAATAGAAGCATTGTGCAGCACTAGAGAAGTGCCCCAGTGGAGTGTAGCAGCACAACCTGGAAATGCAGCAACTTGAGCGCAGTGTAGCAGCAACTGAGACAGGTCAGTGAATCCTTAGGTGTTTAAAGCAGGGTTTAAGCAGACTTGTGATGCATATTCAAAATTCCCGTTCTGATGCCACGGCCTATGAAGGTAGGTCCTGGTCCTTTGTCATCTGTAATATTTTAAAAGACAGGTTGTGTACAGAGAGCAGCTCTCTAAGCCTGGCTCAAGTGCTGGATGGAGCAGAAGGGTTTTCAGAGCATCCTGGACAGGATTTTTATTATGATTTTTCCTTTCATTAAAAATGTCCTCTAAAACACAGTTGGTGGAGACAGTGCCATGAGCTGGAATTTTACACTGTTGCCTACTGCAGTGGTTTTTAGCCTGTAAGGAGAAGCAAATGACAGGCCAGGTATGGAAAGAACTGGATGGTGAAGCATCTTGGGCTCAGTTAGAGCCTGGCTGGAAAGCCCTACCCTACCTGTTAAAGAAACCACTGGGAATGGAGGGCTTGGGTGCAGCCCACAGCCCTCACTGAGGAAGATCAAACCTATTTGATTCCTTGGTGACCATCCCATCCATCCCTCCGGGGAAAACAGAGGTTTTGGAAGGACAGGAAATACTGTCCAGAGCCTCTGAGTCTGTGCTCCCTGCTCAGCCAGGAGCGAGACATCCATCAATTCAGACAGAAAAATGGGCTTCTTTGAAACTGCCGAGTAGGAAACCTCAGCTGCCAGGCTCAGCTCCCCACACTGATACGTATTTCATCCACTGACAATTTAGCATAAAATGCAGGCAGTAATTTGAAATTAAGTGATGAATTTTGTCAGCTAAGTGTTTTGAAATACTGTTTAAGCGGTATTTGATTCAAAAATTATTTGAAGTTTGGCCGCTAATGTAATGAGGTGAGAATTTCCATTGAGATGAAATAGGCTAATCAATTTGAACATTGATACTGAGTTAAAGCAGTTTAAAATGTCATTCCCTGCCGGGGTGATAGATTCCACTTCACTGAAATTTCATCGAGGGAAGTGGCAGATTTTGCCTCTCTGAATCGCTTCAGATAAATTCAGCTCAGCTGTGATGGGGAGGGTCACGACACCCTGGCCTCATAGGCAGCCTGCTATTCTTTCACTTCTAGTAATTCGGGGGTTGATCATTAACTTGACTATTTCCAGGTGGGGGCCTATTTAACCCCTGTACCACCTGAATGCAGTTAAATTGATCACCAGAGACCCAAAATACCCCTCAGAGCTGATTTCCTTGCAGACTCAAGGTGCTGTGGTCCAGGGGCTGCCTGTGAAACCAGCTGTAAGTGGCAAACACAATTGGATGTAAAGCCCTGTTCCTGCTGGATGTGTCAGTAGTGGTCCCAGCACTGCGGTCTGTCTGTTGCCGTGCTGTGTGCTCCCTTCGAGGAGGCTGGTAAGAGTTGTTATGTCTGGCAGTTGTGGGTGGCAAGGGGGATTCAGCCTTCAGAGATACCCAGGTGGTCTCCAGAGCTGGGGGTAAGGGCTGGTGGCAGGGCTGGTTTCAGGTGACCCAGTGTGAGACCATAAATTGTCCCTGGTCACAGCATTTCAGGGTGGCTAATGCTGCACTGGCTCACTCAGGTGAGACCTTTCTGCTCTGTGTTTTGTGGGTTGCTTGATGCTAGGAAGTCTTAGGCCTTTGCCCTTTTTTGCCACAGAGAGCAGGATGAACGCAGCTCTGCAGGCTGGAAGTGGCAATTGTCACTGGAGCTGAAGGCTTTGTTGTGCTGTGCAGCTGGGGGAGCAGGGTTCTGTGCTGTGGGGAAGCCTTGCCCCCATCTCCAGCACAGCTGCTCTCTCCCAGCTGCTCCCTGGACACTCCTGCACAGGCTGGATGCAGGGGCAGCTGCTCAGGATTGTGTATTTCAGGGCTTAAAAGCTGCCTAGAAACCTCAGAAAGGATGGAAATTAAATAGTGGACTAGAGAAGGAAATAAAGGGTAGTTAAACACTGAGCTCATTAGTGTAGGACCTGAGGAAGCCAGGCACTAAAATCACCAGAGAAATATAGCCTGTTATGGTCAAAAGTTATATTTTATAGAAGATTATTTTTTTCCTTTATATAGTCCCCCAAAATTATTATCCCTAGGTTAATCCTGTATCACAACTGACACAGGTCTGACTCAATTTGGGGGTGTGCAGGAATGGCTTTTTTTCATGAAACAGGAGAGAGAGAGGAAATGATCAGAATATATTTAATATGTACAGAAAGCAGAAAAGTAATTTCAACATTATAGTTACAGAAATCACTGTGTCCCTTTAGTATCTGTTTTTATTTTTTAAAAATGCCATTTCCCAGCAAGAAAATATATGTTCTCTGCACATGTGTTCCCTGGCAGAGAAAGGGCAGGTATCCAAAGTCAAAACTCACCTTGCAATATCTTGCTTTGCAAAACCTTGGACCGTTTCCTCCAGATGCCTTTTCCTGAACTAGAAACGTGAATTGATAGTGAATCCACTAACGCCATCACTCCAGATCGCTGCTGTCCCTTTGGCTTTTTACCAAAAACCCGTCCTCAGTGCAGGGCTTCTCATCCCCTCTGCTCCTGGGACTGGTGTCGCTGTAAATCGTAAATACTTCGGTGTACTCCTGGTCCCTGGGCGAGAGTGGCAGCGCGTTAAAGCTCCGATAAAAGGTCCCGGTGAGAGGTTTGAAGAACTTATTTCAACGTCGCATCACCCGGAGCAAGGGAGCAGCACGGGAGCCGGCCGCACTTCCACCTCACGGAGCGGCGGCGCAGCCGGGCGCTCCGGCCTGGGACCGCCCGCTCCTCCCGCAGCCCCGCTGCCGACAGCCCCGGGCTGAGAGCGAGCGAGGGAAGGCGCTGAGCTGGCGGGGAGCTGAGGGGCCCCGGAGCGGGCAGGGCAGGGGGCGGGCAGCCCTCCGTACGCTCACCCCCCCTCGCAGCCCCCTCTCCGCTCAGCGCCGGGCCTCGCTGTCTCGCACCTTTGACCCAGCTCAGGGACAAAACCCTGAGTGCCCCGGCTCAGCTGGCACCTGTCCCACCTCTGAGGTGCACCCGACCTCCTGCCTGTCCCCTCCAAAGAGGGCCCTCACGGACGGTGTTGTTTCTGTTTTAAAGCACCCTCTCGGGGCTGTTGGGTTCTATGTTACGGTGCGCGTTGTGGTTTGTCACATCTTAGAGCTCAGGTGTGTCGATGGCCTTTCACAGAAGGATGCGAGTTTGCTTCTGACCTTGCCACACAAAAATAGCTGCACGTTTTTTCCTAAATTAACACGCGGAGCAGCTGTTCGCCTTCACAGAAATTAGTGACGCTCCGTGAGCAGCCGGCGCTGGAATAGGCATCCCCTCCTCCATCCCGCCGGCTTCTCCAGCAGGGACGGGCGGCACAACCCCGGGGCGAGGGCGTCCCGGCCGCGCTCCCAGCGCCGGCGGTGCCGGGGGAGCGGGAAGCGCTCGGGGTAAGCCCGGCTTCGCTCCAGCCGCACGTCGGGCGGCCCGAGGTCCCCGCGGGGATCCCCGGCAGCTCCTCCGCTGGTGCGGCGGGGCCCCAGCGCCGGAGGGGGGGAATCCCTTCTTCCCTCCTCCCCTCCCGGCTGCGCGTACGCCCCGTCCCTCGGCGTGGGCGCTCCATCAGCTCCGCCAGCATCTCCCCTCCTCCTCCTCCTCCCCGCACACCCACACACTTTCCCCGTCCCTCCTCCCCGCCACTCCGCAGCACAGTGCTTTTGCAGCCCGTGCGGCTCCTCAGAAAGGAGGTGTGCGGCTTTTTTTTTTTTTTTTTTTTTTTCCCCCCTCCTTTTTATTTTTAATTTCTTTTCTCCGGAGCGGACCTTTTGGAGGAGCAGCTGCAGCAGCCGCGGCCACGCCGGGACCGAGCAGCAAGGATGGCCGGGGGGCGCCTCCCGGGGCTGCTTTTCATCTTGCGTGAGTACCTGGGTGGCGAGTCGCGACACGGAGCCTTGTCGCGACAAGACTGCCGCTGACACAGACTCGGCGCTGTCACGGCACCGGTCCCGCATCACCGCCACTGGCTGCCACATCTCCTCCACCTGCTCTGTCGTGACAGGGACGCCCCGTCGCGATAGAGTAGCTTGCTCCGGCGGGCTCGGGGGTGGCGGGGGGTGTTAGGGTGAGCGGCAGACGCTCGGGGCGCCGGGCCCTGGGCTGCCGGCGCTCAGCCCCGCTGTGCCCGCAGACGCCGCGGCTCGCCTGGCCGCCGAGCAAGAAGTTGAAAACCTCTCCGGGCTCTCCCCTAACCCCGAGAAGGACATCTTCGTGGTGCGGGAAAACCGGACGACGTGTCTCATGGCCGAATTCGCCGCCAAGTTCATCGTCCCCTACGACGTGTGGGCCAGCAATTATGTGGATGTGAGTGGGGGGGTCCGGGGCTCCAGCGGGACAGGGGGTGGCAGAGGACACGCACACCCACACATCTTCCGGTACTTTCGGGAAATCCTTTATCCCCTCCGAGGATTCTCAGCCGGGGCAGCGGGGGGCCCGTGAGTGCCCGGGGGGACTCGGGGCTCTCCCCGCTGAGCCCCGCTCCCCTCTTGCAGCTGATCACGGAGCAAGCCGATATCCCGTTGTCGAGGGGAGCCGAGATGAAGGGCAAGTGCGGCACGAACGAGTCGGAGCTGGAGCTCTCCTGGCTGGACCAAGCGTACACCCTCAAACTCTCCTTCCTGAAGGTACGGGCTCCCCGCACGCTGGGACCTGGGCCGGGGGCGCGGCGGCTCCGCAGGGTTCTGACCGGCCCTGTCCCGGCAGGAGGGGCACAACACGTCCCGGGGGCCGGAGGCGTCCTGGAGGCTCAGCCGGATCCAGTTCACCTACGACACCTCCGAGCGCACCTACTTCAAGGATGCTGTCAGCCGTAAGCGCCCGGGCTCGGGGTTTAAGGCAGATCGCGGCGGGCGGGCGCGGGGCCGGGCTGGGAGAGGAGCACCCTGCGGGGATACTCGCTTAAATATACCTTACGGGAAAAAAAACCTCAAACCCTCCCGACAAAGCCGGCACCATCTGCCGAGTTTAAACAGCATATTATATTAATTTTTTTTTTTCCTTGTTTTTAATCACCGCGGTTGCCGTGGGAGGGAGAGCCCAGCTCTGCCCGTTTGCTGCGTTGCCCGGGCTGTCCTGCGGGACCTAGGGCCCGAGGAGGTGGGGCAGGGAGACACCTGGGCTGGAAAAGCTTGTCTCCTTTCCTGTGGGGAGATTGGTTTTGAGGTTAATCCTGATGATCGTTGAATAGGTGGGAAAGCAGCAGTTTCCCAAGATAACTGAGATTGACATTAGTATCATACCCCTACGCACCTCCGCACCCAGCAGCCTCCTCTTTTCTCACCGGGTTTCCATTTTGGCTTTCATTTTGTTTTTATTTCATTTTACTCAGAAATGTGTTGTCTTGAATTGAAAAATGAAATATTGTCATTTGCAAATTGTTCTCCCTCAGGACTTTCCAACTCCAATGAATAGGGCATTTAGAGTTTTTGCCATAAGACATGCTGGGTTTGAGGCTGTTTTTCCAACTGGTGTT
Source organism: Pseudopodoces humilis (assembly GCF_049639895.1). Taxonomy (NCBI): domain Eukaryota; kingdom Metazoa; phylum Chordata; class Aves; order Passeriformes; family Paridae; genus Pseudopodoces; species Pseudopodoces humilis. Next base: position 4,858,216 of record NC_142202.1, read on the forward strand.
TCCATTGTTTGAGTCCCCAAAACACGGAGCTGGCCATGCCTCATCAGCCCCTGCCCACGCAAAGCACTGATTGCCTTTTTGTGCTGCTGGAGGGGAACAAAGAGCTGCAGAGGAGCGGGAGGTGGAAGATATCCCTCATTCCACCTGGCTCAGCCACATTTGGCCTTTGCTTGCAAAACAAGCTTGGTGTGATGGGAAAACATTTTCTCATAATTTATACTTGGGTGAAATGGTCACGCTGTATTTTCAGGAAAGGCTTTATGGCGTGTTTTGCTTTGTGGCGTGGTCCCCAATAGCACTGCTCGTTCCCACCTGGATTCAGAGCCCAAGTGCAGCCTCAGAAATGGTTGTTTCCCAAATGTAGGGAATTTGGGAGTACAATCACAGTCCCGGGCAGAACCCTGAGTGTCTATGAACGGGAACCATTTCTCTGATGTTATGGACTCCAGGCACTGTGACAGGAGCGGAGCTGGCGGCAGCAGAGACAGTTCCGTGTGCTGGAGCTGTGTGTTCCCGCTTGCAGGAGGCGATCCCGGTGTGGGAGCTGCCCTGGCTGTGTGGGGTATCAGACAAAAGCAGGGTCCCAGCCCTGGAGGACACTCCAGGAGCAGCAGGGCCACTGCTGCCGCATTGCACCCCGGCCATGTCAGCCGCGCGTTCGGTTCGTTCCCTCTGCTCGCAAAGGCCCATCGGGGCCGGGGCCTGACCTGTCTGTGTCCCCTGGCCAGCCGGGAAGCACACGGCCAGCTCGCATCGGCTCTCGGCCCTGGTGACCCCCGCCGGGCACTCCTACGAGTGCCAGGCACAGCAGACCATCTCCCTCGTCTCCAGCGACCACCAGAAGTCCGTGCAGCTCCTGCTGTCAGAAGTGCGGCTCCAGCCCTTCGACATCCCCGCGGATTTTGTCTTCAGTGAAGGTAAGGAGCAGGCAAAGGCACGTCGGCATTCCCGAGGTGCTGATGCTGCCATGGCCTTTGGGGATGTTGCAAAGTACTGAAAAAATTTGAGTCCCACCTTTTCCAGAGCAACCTTCCCCTCACTGCAGTTTGTTACCGGTGCTTCCTGCAGTCCCTCCAGCCCATCCCTTAACTCTGTGGTTCCTCAAAAGGCTTTACAAATTCAGCCTACCTGCCAAAGTAGGTATGGGCTATCATTGTGTGTACACTGGCTTCTGTAAGAACTTGTAGAGTCAGATTTCTAGCAAGCCCCAATGCAGCATCCATGGGGAGCTCTTTGAGGCTGAGGTGTCTCCTCTGCAGCACAAAAATGCTTCAGTGCAGCCCCAGGGGCTTCTTAGAGCTGCTGCACACTGAGGAAGCTTGGGGCTGCAGTGGCAGGAGACACCGGGGGTGCACGTTCCTGGTGTCAGTTTGATTAATGCTCATTGTGAGGGTGGAGGAAGCGTGACAGGGTACTTCAGTGAGGCTCCTCAAGCACCAAACATGGAATGCCATTCTCCTTCTGGGATTCTTTAACATCCATGGTGGATAAAAGAAAACCTGAGTTAAAACATGCTGTTTGTATGAAAGGGTTGCACTGGAGTCTGCAGTGCTGCTGCCGTGGGACAGGATTCCTGTAGTTCTAGCTTCCTTTATCCTGAGGAACCCATGGTACTCCTCCCTGGCTCCCCCTTGGCCTTCCCATCAGGTTGAATGAGGCAGTGTAGTCATGCTCACTTGGATTAGGTAAAACCAGTCCCATTTCACAGTGCTGCCTTAGCACTAAAATTAGTTAAACCCTTTATTGTAATCAGGTGCACATAAAATGTGTAATAACCAACTCTTTTAATAATGAGTTAGAAAATGGTGGTATTCAAGCCTAGCATTAAAAATGTGGAGCTTTATTATTTTGCATGTGGGAAATATTTTGGAACACAATTAAAAGCCCAGCACTGACTGCAGAGCTGAGTGGTTGCACTCACGACTCGCGTCTTCTCACCGATGTAGTAAATTTGTGCTGTTGCATGTGCTGGCTCTAGCAGATCTCTGCCTGGCTGAATTACTCATGGCAAGGCCAGTGTAATACCGAGTGGGTTTTATTCGTGGGCAGGGTTTTTTTGTATCAAAGTAGTACCACAATTTTCTTAGATTTATAGAGAGAAAAAAGTAGAACTTACTAGCTTGCTGTAATTCTTTTTTTGTTGGTGTAGCTTTACCCTCTCTTTCCTCCTGTGGATCCAGGATTCCTGCGCTCAGGGCTGGGCTGGGCAGACCTTGGAGGCTGAGAACAGTGTGTTTAAAATATGCAAGTCTGTGTCTCTGTGATACCAAACTTGTGAAGTCCAAGAGCTGCCAGTTAACAACCAAACTTGGGGCTTATTGCCAAAGGAATCTACCTGCTGTTTTCTTGATATGCCCATTCCTGTCAGGCAGAAAATTTGTTTCTATTTTGTTTTCTCTTTTGTGCTGTAGTTTGGTGGGGTTTTTTCTCCAGCATATAAAGAGATGATGTCAGTTTAGCAATCTTTAAACACATGGAGGGAATTCCTCCTCCGGAGAACAGCATGGCTTCTCTCTTTGTCAAGCTCAGTGGGGTTTTCTCTTGTTGTTACTCTCATTATTCAATTAAACTCCTTTTTGTTGCATTCCCCTGGAAGTGAACCAGCAGAGAGCACCTGGAGAGGGTGGTCAGCGATCCTGAGAGGTGATTTATCAATGGAGTTCCGTGCAGGGCTCTGCCACTCTCCCAGCGGCGCGTTCCCACCAGCCGAGCTCGTCCTCGGCACACACATGGCAAACAGGATCCTTTGTGGGGTCTGGGAATCACTGCCAATCTCAAGTTACAGTAATTAGCCTTCTCCTTTTTGGTTCATTAATTTCCCATTAGGTAAAATACCTATTAATTATGAACAAGCTACAGAACATTTTAAAATATTTTAGAGTAGAGAAAGAGACCTGCTAGGGCAGAAGAATCACTGAGATGCAGGAGCGTTGGGGCCTTTTTTTCCACAAAGAAACGGGGGAAAAGTTTCTTCATTAGTCCTGATATTAGCCCTGGTTTCTTCATTAGTTCTTCATTAGACACTGTCCTGGTAGGCTTAGGTTAAAAAGCTTGTAGGGAATGATTTGTTTTGTTTTTTTGAATGCTTAAATTCACGTGCTAGAATTTTTTTTTTTTTCAAATCCACAAATCCACCTTTATTTATTTATCTACATTTTTATTTTTCAATACAGAAGGAGCAGAATTTTTTCTTTCATTCAGAGTTTGCTAATTTATTTTTTTTTAATAGGGAAAATGTGTGTACATTTTTCAGCTTAGAAGATGAGTAAAATGAGAGCTGGATCAAGAGGGTGTGAGAAGATTTAAACTGATGAAAGAACCCTAGAGATACTGTCAGCTCTTTTGATTTTATATCTAAAAATTCTAATATAAAACAATATGATGAAAAATACTAATACAAAGGTATACAATGGCTGAGAATCAGGGACTGGGATCCTGGGGTGGCTCAGAGGCAGATGAGACCTCTTGCTCGAGGGCCACGTTTTCCTCAAGGGTTCTTTTCGCCAAGGCATGCGACCACTTTTTAAAAAGCACCTGGTCTTTCTTTTTTTTTAAAAAAAAATTAAGCTATTTACTTAAAAACACCCATCTCAAAATCTCAAAAATCTTGTCATGCCAGACAGAGCTGGGCTGTTTTTCCACCCCCTTGGACAATCCCAGCACTGATGCTCAGGCTCGCGCTCGTGCCTGCGGGAGGGCGCTGCGCCTTTTGCTGGGTTTTTTGCCGTGTTTGCTCTGCAGGATTCTGGAAGAGGAAAATGGGTTCTTAGGTGGTTTCACAGCCTGGTACTGGAATTGGACGAGCACTCACCATAGAAACCGTGGCAGTACGTGAGCCTGGGAGGAGGCACAGCACAAAGGAACACGGAGGAACGTACCTTAACACCTCCTTTGTATCCCTCTGCAGTGGGTGTTCCGCGGGGCAGGGACTGGGGGTGACACCACCCTGGCAAGGGGGTGGCCCTGCTGTGTTCGGGATGCAGCAAAACTCCCAGCATTGTCTGAACTTGCCAGGAACCTTTTTGCTTCCTTGGACTGAGGGTAAACCCCAGTAATTTGGGAAATGCTGAGTTCCCTGCAACCTGGAGCGAAATACTGGGGAAAATTTGACAGAAGGGGCTGTTTTCCTGCAGGGTCATTAGTTTTGAAATCGTAGCTGTTCTCAGTGCAGTGGTTCTTCATTCGTCAAGCATCAACCTACCCATACTTGAGGGGGTTGAATGTCCAAATTTGTCTGTCATGGACTTTATGCAAACCCTTTATGCAAAACCTCCCCTCCTGTTCCTCCTTTGCCTTTTCCTGTGCTGATGGAGCAGGAATGATACCTGCTGCCTGCCTCCCTGCTGTGTTGTGGACCTCAGTGCCTTTTCAAATCAATTTAGTTTGAATTCTTGAGGTGAAAAATGCTTCATTTGAATCCTTGGGGTGAAAAATGCTGTATAAGTGTTAAAGTACATTGTTATAAATGTGAAAATATTTTTGTTTGTCATAAAATGATGTGGTTTAACATTATATTAATGTTAAAATAGAGAATTCATCCTCCTAGCAGTCAGCACCCAGAGAGCCTCACTTCTGCTGCGGATGTGTTTGTGTTTAGCACTTCCCAGTGCTTCCATGCTGGGTCCCCCCATTCCCATTCCCCCAGCAGTCTCCAAAGAGCCCAGGCTTTGGTGGTCTGCTCCAAAAGGACAAAAATGGATGTTTCTGGTAAGGAGAAAATGTGGGTAGGGCAGGGGCAGCTGCTCTGCCTGAGGAGGTGTGCAGCAGGTCCAGCTGGATTTGGGGATGTGCTGCTGGAGACTGACAGCTTTGCTTGGCTTATATTTTTTTCCTTCCTGTTGGCTTTATTTATTTATTTTATTTTAATCCTCTTCAAAATAGTGTCAGGATAAAGAACTCTCCTCCTTGGCTGCTTGCAGGAGTTGACACCTTTTTGAGTCATGACACAGACAAACACAGCTGTGGCTTTCAGTGGACCACGGATCTCTGGCGTGTTTTGTGCCCAGCAGCCAGTTTGCTGTGGCAAAATTTGGTGTAATTCAAGTGTTACACGTGGGTGCTTTGGAGCTGGGTCTGTTTTCTGCACTGGTGCTTTTAGCTTTGCCCTCCACATCCATCCCATTCTCCTGCAAATGCTGGAGCATTCCCGTTTAGGGAAAGGTGAGCGGAAAACTCAGTGTGTTTGAGCACAGGGGAATCCTCTCAGCTGGGTTTCCAGCAGCTTGCTTTCCTTCTTCTGTAGGGTTTAAGCTAAGCCACTTTCAAAGCAAAAATCAGTGTCCAGCCACAGTGATCTCCTGCTCATTGGCACATCAGCACACCCTGTCTGCAGCCGTGTGGGGGGTGCACAGGAGCTCCTGGATCCTTCCCATGGGAATGGTGCTGCTTTGTACCTGTGGGGAGAGGGGTCAGAGCATCCCTGGCCCCACAGCACTGCTCTGTGCGAGGCTTTTCCTGCAGTCAGCTCAGCCTGGGCTTGTGTACCTGTGAGCTGCCCAGGCCCTAGCATCCTAAACTGGGAACAATTCCACAGAGCACTAGAAGCCCAATTTTGGGAGCTAAATAATAATCAGGATTTTTTTTTCCCCATTCTCCTTACTACAAACAAACAAAACCCCTGCATTGCAGCAATTGCTGAGTTGCCTGTGCCACAGTCCTGGTGATTAATCACTCCTCTGGTGAAACAGTGAGCAACTGGAACTGAAAAGGACATTCTTCTGTATTAGACTACGTTTCACTTTTCTTTTTTTTTTTTTGTTGCACCTCATTTACAGCTTGAAATGTTTCCTGATGGCATCACTGGGAGGTGGCTGCACTCAGGACACGGTGAAGCTCCTGGAGGTGCCGGCACCACTGGAGATGGGTCCCTGCTGTCGCCTCCTGCCTGGGCCTGGGGTGTCTCTGGGTTTTTCCTGCTCTTTGCCACATGCTGTTAGATTTGTGGAGCATTTGCTCTTCGTGGTTATTGCAGATCTCTGCAATCAGCTGCCCAGGGAACCCATCTGGACAGTCTTCAGCAAGAGGGGGAATTCATGGTGCCCTTTGTATTCACTCATCTAACACACAGCCTTTCTATTTTCTCCCTTGTTTGTTTTTTTTTCCTTAAAGTTGTCATTGTTTTCAGCACATTTCTAATACAATGAAGAACATGAGCCAGAGAATTGTCCTTCCTGTATCACGTACCCTTTTTTATTTTCTCTCGGTACTGGCATTTTTCTTTTTTTCAGCCTGGCAGTCCCATCTCAGCAGCATGGGCTCTGCCTGTCCATCAGCACGGAGAAGCAACAATCCTGAGGAAAAGAGTGCCTCATGATCCTGTCACTCAGGCCTGCAGTAGATTCTGGAAGTGTAAAGGAGCTGAGCCAGGATTACCGGTGTATCGTATTTCCTGACCTTAGTGGCCTTTCCAAGCTCAATAGAAAAGTATTTTCCCATTGTATCGCTATTTTCTGTGGTTTATTAGGCTATGGCAGAGGCTCATCAGCCAGAGACAAAAGCACTGGCAGGGCTCATATTGCTTCTACTCCTCCTTTGCCGTATTTGAGTGACAGTGTGGGGTGCTGGGGTGCTCTTTGACACAGACACACGCGTGTGCGCTCTGCCAGGGCCGGTGCTGTGTCTGTGGGGAGCTCACAGAGAGGGGGCAGCGAAGCTGTTGGAGCTCTGCCAACTTGCAGGTAGAGGGGGAATCTCTGGATGATGGGCAGGGTGAGTTTGGTGCAGGATTAAAGGCTTATTGATGCTGAGGCCTCGCCAGACTCTTTAACTGAATAAAAACAAAGCAGCTCTTCAGCCACTCAGGAAATTCAGGCTGTGGCTGCCCCATCCCCAGCGAGGCCATCGATGAGTGGCAAGAGAGGGCAGAGCTCATGGGTATGAAAATGTTTTTCCAGTGCATGGGCTGCTTTGATAGCTGTAGCTTCTCCCTGCATCTTTGCATTGTGACTGATTCCACTTTGCTCCAAAGCAATTGATTTTCTCCCCGGAGCTCCACTGGCGGCCGTGGCTGCTCCGTCCTGTGTGGAGCTGTGACTGGGGAGCCACCGCAGCAGCGCAGCTCAGCAGCTTTCAGCCCACGTCCCTCTTTCCCCTCTTTCTTCCCCTGCAGAGCACAAGTGCCCGGTGGACCAGAGGGAGCAGCTGGAAGAAACCCTGCCCCTGATCCTGGGGCTGATCCTGGGGCTGGTTATCGTAATCACCCTCGGCATTTACCATGTCCACCACAAGCTGACAGCCAGCCAGGTGCAGATCCCTCGGGACAGATCTCAGTACAAACACATGGGATAGGGAGCAGGACCGAGCAACCCGAGCTTTTATCAGGTAGAAAAAGCAAAAGCACTTTTTTCTGTGGGCAAGGAAAGGTTCTGGGGGGGCAAGGGATGGTATTCACAGCACCTAATCATGAGTATTTCACGGAAACGCTCAGGCTAAGGCTTGGCTTTAACCCAGACTCTGTAAGGAGACTTGTCTGAGGTGTCTGTAGGTGGTTTGAATACCTTCTTTAAGCAGCTGGGTTGATCATCTGGAAACAGAAATGCTTCACATGTCAGAGTTTCACACTGGAAGCACAATTAGCTTTCTTGTTTTATTTATTTTTCCCCTCTTTCCCATCTCAAGAGATTCTTACCTCCCCCTGTATCACCTTCGGAGCATTCAGCCCTCCACGTTCCTGTCTGTGAAGGAAGCAGGGCTGGGAGGCAGAGCCATTGCACAGGGTGCATTCAGGCCCTCTAATGAAGGGACTCAAAACACATCCCTAAGTTTGCACTCATGTTAAGCATGGAGGCAAATGCAGGTGTGCTTTGGAAAAAAAAAAAAAAAAAAATTCAAGGTCAGTAACTCCAGTGGAGCAGATCACAGCTGTGGAGCTGACCCCACACTTGAGACTGACTGAAGAAAGTTTGGTTTTGCTTCTTGAGCCACATCTGAACTAAACTTAGTAAAAAAAGAAAAAAAAAAAAAAGAAAAAAAAGTATTGATGCGCAAATTATAAAGTGCTGTGCTACTGCAAGTCAACTGAGAAATGCTTCTGGCTGGGCATCCTGCACGTATTGTGATTGTGGTTGAGATGTTACATTGCTACCTGCAACTGATACTTTTCACAACAACAACAAAAAAAAAAAAACAAGAGAAAAAGAAAACAGTAATGTTAAAGTCACTATGCAGATTATTCAGGTATAATCTAATGTAACAGAAAAAATATAAGGGAACCCTTGAAATCGATCCTTAAATGTAGATGATTTTTAAAATTAATTAAAACATGTGCATATATAATGCTTGATTTGCCTTCTTAATTTGAAATGATGTAATGTTTTGTACTCACTCCATGATCCCAATGGAATTGGAACACCAATACATCATCTGAGTGGATGTCACATGTAGGATTTATTCCAGCAGTGGTTTTGCTGCAAATGGCTTGGTGAAGACACGGTGGTGGTTCAGTATTCTGTGATTTGTTGGTTGTCCCTAATATTCTTCTATCTCTTGGTTGTTTTTCCTGTGTGTTGTGTGGGCAGTGATGTGTTTTATTCTGGTACCGTCCAGTTCCCACTGAATCCTTTGACTCCCCTTGGCTCCGGTGTTAGCTCAGCAGGAGTTACTCCTGGCCTTGTGTCAATTTAGGGTATGGAAAACACTTGTTCTGAAACTGATTTAATTCAGAGGCTTGATTGTTTTCTTTCAGCTTAAAACTCAGTTAAAGAGAAATAGTAATTTCAATGTTGGAAAAGGCAAGAGAAGAAACTTAACTGTTCTTTAATGCTGTTGTCTCCTTCAAAATTTATGGGTTTTCTGATGAAGGTGGATGCAGCATAAGCCTTCCTTTAGTCCTGCCTTATTCTTGGTCTCATTTCTATGCCATGCTCAGCTGTTTTCTCATTTGGATGCAAAAGGCAAAATTATGCCACTAATGATGACAGTGGCTTTGCCCTTTTTCTTTAGAAACCAGTGAAAGGGTCCTGGGTGAGCTTTAGACTGACCAAGTGCCACTGCCTACAATAGGCTGATAATTAAAAAAGCAAATAGAAGGTTCTTTTAGAGGCAGTTAGAACAAGCCAGACATAGCAGGAGGGTGAATAAAAGGATTAAAGGTTCATCCTTAATAGAGAGGAGCTTTGTCCTGCCTCACCCTTGTCTGCCCTGGGGCCAGGAAGGCTCTCCCAGCCAGCTCCCATCAGCCCGGCACATCTGCCACTGTGCCATCCCAAAGAATACAAAATACAAAAAGGAAGCCAACAGCTGAGCTAGAGATGCCAGAGGAGCCCCTCCACTGCCCTTTGGCTCCTGGATAAGCCATTCTGGCAAGGGGGCTGTGGGAAAGATGGGAGAAGTTGCACCCAACTGGAGCCATCCCGGTCACTTGGAGGACATTCCCACCTGGCTGGTTTCCTCCCTTGGACGAGGGGGGAAGTTCAGGGGGTTCACATGGAGCTGCTGAAGGCAGCAGAACCTGGGGCTTGGCTGAGCTGCAGAGTGTCAGTGCAGGAGAGGCAGTGGTTGGGGACGCCATCCCCAGGCTGCCCTGGGAGGTGGCTGTGCCTTGTCTAGGTAAAGCTGCTGGTGTGTTTCCATCCCTTGGTGTGGCTTCTCCTGTTACACCGTGTGAGCAAGACCTGCCTGCTGTAACACAGAGATGCTCCCAAACATCTGTGTGGATTTAAGATGGAAAAAAGGCTGATTTATGGTGGCCTCTGTGAACTGTTCTTAATTCATCCTGCACTGACCCTGTCAGGCCACTCACAGGGACTGTCCCTGCCTGACCCCAGAGCACTGAGGTGGTGGCAATGGCCCTGGACTGGGAAAACCCCCCCCAAAAGCTGATGCTGCTCCTGTGCCTGCTTGGAGGACTTCTGCTGCTTTTCATGTCAGAGGAGGGTTTCCCTTAGGAAGCACTTGGCATCACCTTCAAGGGGAGAGTGTGTCTGTCTGTAAGCTGTTAGGAACAGAGTTCCAGGAATGCAAGAATTAATTTCTTGGTTTTCTGAACTGACAGATTTTTGTTGTTGTTGTTGGACTGAAATATTTTTCCTTTTTGGGGAAGAAAGGAAAAAGAAACAATAATTTCATTTCAGTGACAGTTTGTGTCTCAGACTGATGTACCTTGGTTGAAAAAGAAGTTATTTAAGGTTTTGGGTGAAAACCTTTTAAATCTTTTAATTCTCTCCATCCTTTTGCTCATATTTACTAAAATTGATCTGAATTGTCCATCACTTTAAGCTTTTCAAACCTATTTGTGAAAAATTATTTGAGAGAGATTATGTCCAGCTTCCCTCCTGCCTGTCAAACTGCAGCAGCATCTTGAGAATGGCAGCACTTTGTTGTGATTTAATTTTGTATTTAGCTTTCATTTATTGATGGCTTTTATGGGTGAGCTGCAAATTGAAAGCTTTGCTTTATAGATGTTTATGAACACAGCAGTGGAAGGTGGATAAATACACCTTATCACCCTACTGAGCTCTGTGAGGACCTGTAATAATTAAGCACTCACTAAAGCAACTGCTAATGACTTACAGAGTACTTGTGATTAGGACTTTAATTATAAATTATTGGTGTATTGCTGAGGAGGGGGCTGACATAGCCAGTAACAGTTCTGGCCTCTGCTACTATGATTAGGAGTATTTGGGAGTAGTTTTAGAACTGTGAGCTCAGAAAAAGCTCATAAAAAGAAATTCCTTAGTGACAGGTGGGATAATTTCATTATCAGCCACCTTACCTGGAGCATGGCCTCAGTTTCTGAGTGAACGGATGCTCTTCACACACCTTACTTGTTTTTTAGGTGATGACATTACATTTTTTTCAATGTATTTTGAAGTATTTACTGATGTCAGAAACCAAAAGTAATGGAAATCTTCATTTGTAAGACTTGAAGACAGCAAATAAAATTGTAGGTTCATCAGCTGACTGGTGCTGCTGGGGAAACTGGGAGGAATTGCTGTGAGTAGGTGTGAGAGAAAAACAGCTGTGAGCTAAAAATCAGGGATGTGTAAGGCAAAAGAAGAAAGGGATTATTTAGGGGGCAGAGAAAGGAAGGTAGAAATGCACTGACAGATCACTATTTCTGTTTAAATATAATTGGCACAGCTTTATAAATCACTATTTCTATTTATATATATGTATGTGGTATTGCACACATGTGTATCATATATATATGTAAGTATCTGTATCTATATAACACATTTTTTCTTTATTATCTGCTTGGTCCAGTACTGTGGGACTGAGTCAAATCTATAAAGTAGAAAAAAGGCACGGGGGAAAAAAAAACCCACACTGAAACTTGAAGTGTTTATTAATTAATTTATTTAACTTGCATGTGCATTTGTCTCACCAGTAGCTGGTGTTCCCAAAAAAAAACCCTTTGAAATTGACAAAACTCTCAGTAAACTTGATGAACACCGTTTAAAGTATCTAATGATAAGAAAGTTGCAGAAAATTCTTCACTTGTACAGCCTAAAATGTGCTGAATATTGAAGAAAAAACCCCCACCAACCCCTTTTTTTATTCAAAGATGGTTAAAAAAGGTAATTTTGTGGCTAGTACTAAGTTGTGCCGTTGCCTGGACTGGTGCAGCCTGGTTTCCTGAGTTGTCAAGACTACAAAAGAGCCCTGGGAGGCTGTGGGTGCTCCTGGCCCGGTGGGCTCTGGGAGCTGGGGGGTGGCAGGAGCCAAACACATTTTCTTCAGTGTCTTCTTCAAATGTGCAAACAGGGGTAGGGAGAGAGAGCAGTGGGGTAAGACACTGATGTAAGAACAGCTATTCCATGTTCCAGATCATCCTTACCTCCTTTTTCACTTTTTTTTTTAAATTGCTTCTCTCCCTCCAAATATTCTTTAAGAGCAGAACTAAAGGAGCTTCTTTACTATTGGCAATTCTTTTCTCCCAGAGGAAGATCTTTAAGCAACAGCTCCTGCCAGGTTTAGATGTTTGGTTATAATTTACTACAATAAATAACAATTAATTTATTAACTATGAAATTCCGTAATAAGAAAGAAACTGTGTTTTCACAAAGTTGGCTTTGTGGTTCTTAAAGATACCATAAAATGAGGTCAGTAAGAAAAAAAAAAAACAAACTTGAAAAACATGGCTTTTGTATTATACATAATTAAAAACAACTAATCGTTAATAAATAAAATTAGTTTCTCATTGAAATAATTATGAAGCACTTCTAAAAATTTTAAAGGCAAATCTATTTAGGCCTACAGTTAACATGCAAAGTCATTCAACAAATAACACAAAATTGTACTGCAGTAGTCAACTGTTGCATCAACATTCAGAAAGGTCTAGACAGCAGCACGACTTCTCCTCTATGGCAAACGCCTGGCAGCACATCCCAACCCCTCTCATCCCATCCCACGGCTCTGCCTGAGCTCTGGTGCTCCCTCTGGGGTTGGAAGGAGGACCTCCTGCTCTCCCTCTCCACAGCCAGAGCGTGACAGAAATCATGGAGGCTTCTCTGGTGGCAGAACTGGCCTTGTGGTGGCATAAAAAGAGAAGAGAGATGGGCCAAGGCTGGGGGAGGCCTTGGGCCAAAGCTGGGAGGGGCTGCCACTGTCACAAAGTGCCCCAAGGGAGGTGCCCCTGCCAGCATCAGCTGTCCTTGGCTCTTCCAGCTGCCCTGAGGGTGGGATGAGCCTCCTCCTTGCCCCATGGGAAGTCTGCAAAACCTTACAACTTCCTAAAGGTGGTTGTGGTTTTTTTTTTCTTTTTTTTTTTTCTCCTGTTTTCAAAAGGGTTAAAAAAAGTAGGAAACTTCATCTTTTCAAATTCTCGCTAGGTTACACTTATTACTTCAACCAACACAACAGTTACATGACAAAGTACTGCAAGTTATCAAAATGTACTGTACAGAAAATTACAAACTTGTTGCAAAATACATTGCGCTGCTCTGACCGAGATAAAAAGTGCTTGGTTTTGTCAGAAAAGTGTTCTTCTGAAACAGAAGTGCCATAGCCTGCAGTAAAGTTCAGGTGTTTTGCTCTGGCTGTGCTCTCCTCTGCTAAATTACCTTTCCAACGCTGGCGTTTGGTGCCTTCTGCCCGGCTGGCCCGGCAGACAGCAGTGCTGGGAGCGCCGGTGCCTGGCGGAGCAGGGCTGGGATTGCTCCCTGTCCCTGGCACAGCGGGAGCACAGAGAGCGCTGCCTGGCTTTGGGGTTCTCTATACACCGCGATATTTCCACAGGGCTGCTTTCCTTCACAAGGTTTTCCTCCTCCCTGCCTGCGGATCCCACACGCCATGAGCCAGGCTCTGCACTGACCTCTTCCCAAAAAGCTTCAGCGATGCCTGTGCTGCCTCATGAGGGGCACGATGCAGGAGGGGGGCCCAGCCAGTTTGAGAAAGGGGTGTCTCAGCAGTTCCTGTGCCGTGGCTCTCTGCGAGGGCTCCCGCACCAGCATCGAGTCCAGGAAGCCCCGGAGGACCGAGGAGACCTGAAACACCACACTGGCATCAGGGAGGGACAAAAACACTCCACCTATGCTGGCTCTGTGCATGCTGTTTTCCTGGGAAGACAAGGGACAGTGATCTTCCCTACTGCAACAGCTGTGCTGAGCTGAAGGGCTGTGGGTCTTTGCTGTGCCGCTGATGTTTGAAGCATTTGGGTGTCACTGGGGTGCAGAACAGCATTAAGGTAGGCTGAGGGCTCAGGTCTGATGGAAGCACACCCAAACTGGGAGGTGCCCAAAGGTACCTCACATGGATGTACCAACTCACCTGCAGCAGGGCCAGTGAGCTCAGCTGCTCTGGTCCTCAGGCAGGATGGGAAGCACAGGGAACATGAGGCTGTGCCTGGCTCCCTTTGCCATTGCTGGCTGCAAAAGCAGTGCCAGGGTTAGGCACAAACAGGGCCATGACTGATGGCTCTGGCCTCACTTCCTCCCCACAGGAGTCCTGTGCAGGACCCACTGCCCAGGGTGGCTCCTTAGAGACGTAAGTTACCATTTGGGTGTGTGCCTGCAGTGTTACTGAGCATGGGACTGTGCAAAGCCCTGACCCCCAAGGGAAGGCTGACCTTGTGCATGTCCTTCACGCGGGGCGGGAGGTTGTCCCGGATGCGGCGCATGGCCTGCAGCGGCGGCTCGTTGAAGTAGGGGGGTTCCCCATCGATCATCTCGATCACCATGATGCCCAGGGACCAGATGTCCACCTGGAACACACACGGGGCTCATGAGCACTGCTGGCACTGCAGGGGGCCTCAGCACTGGGGATTGTGCAAGCCCTGCAGCGGGCTCATGCCAGCCTAAGCCAGCAGTCTGGAGATCCAGCACATCCATCTTCCTTCTTTAACCAGCCGTGATTTTCCTTCCGAGCAGTGACTGCATCGACACAACAGATTAGCAGAGGCTTACAAACCTGGGTCTGCAGCTGGTTTAGGTGCTGCCCACTGGAAGCTCCATGCCTTGCAGAGGCTGTGTCCTGCTGCCCTGCATTCCAGCTGCACTGGTTTGCACCCACTGAATGCCAACCCCAGGCTGGCTCTGCAGCTGCTGGAGAGCAGGGTAACACTTCACCTGCTGTGGAATCACTTACTCTATTTCCCTGAAGCTTAAAGACTGTGAGAACTCCATTCAAGACCCTAAGGCAAATGCATACACTTGCTACACCCAGGCTTGTTTACAGCCAGCACAGGTAGCACATTATGTAAGACCTTCAGAAAGTGATTCAGCTCCAGCTCAAAAAAAAGAAAAAAAAAAAAAAATTTTTTTTTGTCTTAGCCCTGGCTGGCTGCAGAGCTGCTCCAGAATCCAAATCCTTTGATGACTGTAATTCCTGTCATTTGCCAGCCCAAATACAGCCAGGGCAAGTTCATTCTGCTTTTGCTTTTTTGGCAGCACTATCCTTTAGCTTAAATCCGTTTTTTTTCCCTTTCCCTTCTGGTGGGGAAACTTAATGTAGCCCTAAGTTCAGCCAATTTATAATCTCCCTAAGCTATTACTGTGCTAATAATAGTTGATGTTATTATCTCTGGAATGTCTTCTACAACAGCGCAGATCCTGGGTGGAGAGCAGTGCCTGCAGGGTGCTCTTACTGTGCCATGCCAGAGCAGTGTGAGGATGGAGCAGCTCCTGCTCAGCTCATGTCCCCTTCCCTGTGTCTGTCTGTATTTCTAGATATCTGTACTCTACAGAGCTATGTGTATGTGCAGCTG
This sequence comes from Pseudopodoces humilis, assembly GCF_049639895.1. NCBI lineage: Eukaryota > Metazoa > Chordata > Aves > Passeriformes > Paridae > Pseudopodoces > Pseudopodoces humilis. The sequence goes on from NC_142202.1 coordinate 4,873,358, forward strand.
TAAGCACACCCATGTCCCTGGCTCTGTCTGCTGGCAGGGTGGAGCTCTGCAGCTGTTCCTCTCAGCACTCTCAGGCAGCAGCTCTGTCCCCCCCAGAGGAGCAGAGGCAGCCGTGTCCCCGCTGGGGAGGTGTGAGTCACTGTCACAGCTGAGCGCAGTGCAGGGCACTGCTCTTCCCAGGCTGCCAGGCCAGGAGTGCCGTGACTCACAGCTGCCCAATGGGTGGGGAATGGCACTGCAGAGCTGCCGGGACCCCCACCTTGCTGGGCTCCTCTGAAGGGTTCCAGTAAAAATGTGTGTTGCCTTTCTCAGAACATCTGGCAGTGCCTGAAACAGCTCCCACAGAGGTGCTTTCCTGCCCCTGTCTCCCAACTGATGACAGCAATGACTGCAAGGGATGAGCCCATGTGGAGTCCAAACCTACCACAGAGGGTGGCAATGCAACCCACCCAGCTGGCCCCGGGTTTGGGACCCTCCAGGACCCGCTGGCACTTCTCCAGAGGAAGGAAATGGCAGGCTTTAGCTGGATGAAAGCAGAGTGGCCCTGTGCAAGGACTGATGGGACCAGGTTGTGCAGGAGGGGTGTGTGAGGTGGCTGCTGTTTGGCACGTGCGGGTGTGCACCTGTGACTGTAGCTCCAGCCTGCAGGCTTGACATTAAAGAGCAACAAAGGGCCTTTCACAGTGTGCAAATGAGGCCGATTTCCTTCACTACAGCACCCCGAGCCCCAAGAAATATGTAAAAGCCTTACACTGCTAAGAGTGCTAAATGGAGTTGTTATTTAATAACTTCATCTTGGGGAAATACTTTCAAACTAGCCATGATGCAGCACTGTAGGGCAAATGTAATTGCTGCTATTTAGCAGAGCTGTGCAAATGCTTCTGAACTGCACAGCTCTGCTAGAGCTCCACCAGGTTGGGATATCCCCTCCAGCAGTGCCTGCTGCACTCACCTGTGTGCTGTAGGGAGCTGGGATATCCCCTGCTGGGATATTCCCTGTGGCAGTGCCCGCTGTGCTCACCTCAGTGCCACAGGGAGTTGGGATATCCCCTCTGGAGTGCCCGCTGTGCTCACCTCAGTGCCGTAGGGCAGGCGGGATATCACCTCTGGCGCCATCCAATACGGGGTTCCAACCAGGGACTTCCTCCTGGGGACCTCCTTTGACACTTGGGCACAGAACCCAAAGTCAGACAATTTTATCTGTGAAAAGAAGAAGTAAAAGCCCCTCTTGATTAACAGGACAAACTCTTCCAAGACACAGCTGCAGCTGCAGCTGCAGGGACAGAGACGGAGCTGCAGCATTTTCCTGGGACAGGACAGCAACTCAGCTGTGGAGGAGTGTCTGGAGATGGGAGCACAGCCTGGGGAACAAGCAGCTCATCAAAATGAAGGGGAGATGTAGGAGAGTGGCAGTGGTGCTCATTCCTGATATCATCTGTCACAGCCCATTGCCTCTCCACCAGCAAGGGATGTGGAGGTGATAAATGGCTTATAACACTTAAAAATAAAAGAAAAACAAAATATTCCAAACAGAACCCCCAGGTTTGTAGTTATGCATGTGCTATCCAGTAATACACATATTCCAAGTGATGAACACCCCTCCTGTAGTTTGTACAATCTCTGAGTTTGCCAGAAAATGTGGGAAACAAGTGACATTCACCCCACTCCTTTTTATCACCCACAGAAAATAAAACCCCTGCCAATGTTTTGTCAAGCCCAGGACCTCACGCTGTGGACTATCACTGAAGAAGCTGCCATCTTTATGCAGCAGGAGAGCTAAGCTGGAGAAGGAAGCTGGGAAGGATACAAGACTCCCTGCCAAAAAGTTAACCTGTTCTCTGAGCCTGGGAACTCAGGAATTAGTACTGTCCTTGAGCAGCTGTGGCAGTGACCTGAAATAGAAATAATGGGATACACAAGCACTCCGGAGAGCAGCTCTTGCTGCATCATGTGCCTGGCTCACACTTTTATGACAGTTTTTTTTTTAACAACAAAAATTATGGAAAATTATTACCTCCCCCTCTCTGTCGCTGTACAATGCCAAGGTGAAAACTCCTCCAACTTCCAACCACAACAAGCTGGTCTGAGGGTTGGTGGCATCACCCCCTTCCAGAAGCAGCTTGTTCCTTAAGGCTAAAATCTTTACTTTAACCCCCCGAGTACTTATCTGGAGGCCTGGAAGCTCTCAAAGGGATTTTCCTGGTCATTTCTCTAACCTCCATCACTCACAGTTCAATGGTGACCCATGCCCAAGGTCCACAGGCCGTGTATCCCATCAAGCACTCCGTGTTTGGGGATACAAAGTGTGCCCAAACAGCCCCAGGACAACTGGAGTGGGAAGCTGCATAAATCCCTGCCTTGTGTAGACTTATTGTCAGCACTCCTTTTCTTTTGGATTCAGCACAGACATTACTTTTTTAAAAAGTTATGGGTATTATTTTTAACAGAATTATGAAATGATTGTTGGTATTTCTAAAACAAAGCCAATAATAGCCAAGTCCTCCACGCTAAATGTATTTTTCAGTTTACAGGATGAAGAATGGAAGAAATAATGCATATTTTGGAAGCAGAGCCCAATCTTATTTTGTAGGAGCACAAGAGGTTTTGCATATCTATTGCTCATTCGAGTACATAAAAGACGACTATTTTCTAAAAAAAGATAATTGCACAACACAGCCATAAAGAAATCTGCAATGCAGATAATAAGGACTGGAGTAATGAGTATAATGAGGTACTGTATGCAGATCCTGAGTGCAGATCAGATGTTATTTCAGCAACATGAACTGAAATCACAACTGAAAAACTCCTACACACGTGGGATTTTCTTTCCTTGACAGGATTAACGGGAGCAGCCTGTGACTGCTGCAGGAAGAAAATCCCTCTCCCTCGGTGAAGTGGGCATCAAATTAGACAGGCGAGCCTTTGGCTACGGAGTCAGACCAGGCCTGGGAAGCCAAGAGTTTCACCTTCAGAAGGGGAAGGTCTGGATCTGGCTCCAAACCAAAGCCCTTAGGCTCAGTCCAACCTCCCAGGTCTTGCCTTAGACAGGTGTGTAAGGCCAGTGGAGCAACCCTCAATTTTTTGTGTGCAAACTACGTTTTGTTTACTGAGCAAGTCAAGTGCAGCATTCTGTTCCCTTCTCTTTCTGCTCATTAACAACAGAAAGACAGAGCAAGTAACATAAATGGAAGTGTGGGACAGGTTTTATCAAGCATCTTGGAAGTGTGAAAGCCACTTCTACCATCTGGGGAGGGTTTCAGCAGTAATGCAGATTATTTCCTATTTACATAGATTGATGTTGGGGTTCCCAACTTCCCAACTGGGGAAGCAGAGCACTTGTACAGAAACAGCAAATGATAACTAAGTGTGGTAAAAAGGAAGTGTTTTTTGAGAGGGTAGGAGTGGTGCAGCCCAAAAGGAGGTCTCCCATCATCTGACCATTGTCCTTACTGCCTAGCTTCCTCTGCCAGTGAATTTGAGGCTCCAGTCCCTCCCCAAAGACTCTGCCTGCAGCACAGATGCCCGTCACCAGTGAGGCCAGGCTTGTGTTTTTTGGATTCAGCTCTCTCACAAGTTGCTCACACCCTCTAACAAGTTATCTGTGGGTCCCACGCCACGCTTCCCCATGCCTGTATTATTTTTTTCTCTAGGCAGTGCCCCTTTGTGCACAGATATTGTCCTGGCAGCCCTGGGAGCTGGGAGGGCCGGGGGCTCACCCTGCCATCGCTGGTGAGCAGGATGGAGTCGCTCTTGATGTCGCGGTGGATGACGCCCTGGTTGTGCAGGTAGGACAGGGCTCTCAGCACGGACAGACACACCGTGGCGATCTGCTCCTCGTTCATCCTGCAACAGCAATGGGATAAAACAGCTGAGTGCTGGGGAAGATGGGGAGAGGGGATGTGGAGAGGCAGGAGTTCACATTCACACCACTCTACAGGAGATCTGTTAGGCAGTGTCTCCGGGGGTTAATCTCTGGTCCTATTTCTGGCAAAAGAAAGAGGAGATGAGGTGTGGGGATCAGCCCTGCAGCAAGGCCTGGATCAGTCTCCCTGCAGCACTAAAAAAGCTGAGTGTGCCATGTGCTGGAGCCCGTTTCCCTCTGGGAAATCACAGAAATGCCTTATTTACAGTGAGCTTGCTGCTTGCCAAGCCAGCATCACTACTGGGATGGAAACAGGCCTGGAATAAATGAGAAAAAACACTCTTAATTGTGTAGGTAAAACACCAGGCCCTGAGCTGTAGCTCTTTGAGAACACTTTTTTGCCTTCTATAAAAATATTCTGGGTATTTCAGTAGAAAAATAAACAAGAGTCCTCATTCCTGTGCACAGCTGAAAATCCCCATTCTGGGGTCATTCTCTCAGCTACAGTGGAGTGCCTGGGATGGGCTGTGCACCCTGGTGCCACTGTCTCATTGCTCTTGTCCCCAGCATCTCTTCCACATCAGCAGAAGAACACCTGTGGAGATTTCTGCTTTCATTCTGTGTGCCATTTGCAGTATTTTATGTAAGTATTTTACGTATTTTATTAAGTATGTAATCTTTGAGGGAATGTCATGCAATGTAGAAAAAAACACCTAGAAGATTAAGAAAAGACTATTTTGAGTTAAAAAATAGATGACAGCTCTTAAAAAGTGGTGTCCTGGGAACATCTGTTTGGTGGTAAACTGTCAGACACATCTAAGTCTGAGCTTTTAATGGTTTGGCAAATACTTGCAATATTGTGATTTATTTCAGCACACAAGCTAAGGTAACACTAAAGAATAAAACACCTATAACTCTTGGTAGGATCTAAAAGCATCATTAAACTAGGAGAGAAGACAGATTTTCTAATTTATAACTCCTTACTTTTGTTCTTGCTCCCCTACATACTCTCCCACTGGTTTGGTGTGGAAATTTTAATTTTCTTTCGTTCAAGAAGAATAAATTAAATAAAGAATCCCTCTTCCCTATCTCATTTTGTCCAGCTTATCAGAAGCAGATGAGCAAAGAGCAGATGTAAAGAGGGCTGTAAAATCTAATGTCTCCCCTCAGAAGAGGCAGAGCAGTTCCATACACTGCAGCTCTTGTGCTGGCTAATTTCCTGCTTTAAAGGTATGATATTAAGTGAAATATGGGAATGTGCTCCACCATAAGCACAAATATTCTGATATAAAAATACTTTTCCCCTTATGGTTTAGGCTTGGTTTGCAGATAACCTTTGTTAGGAGAAATTACCCTTAGAACAGACATGGTTATGACAGCAAACCCAACAATACAGATCACCAAACAGGGAAAATAATTTTTTTTTTCTTTTTTGCCATTTTAAGAGGTAATGGATAAAAGTTGTGCTGCTGCTAAGCCACCTCCTAAAGTGTTTACAAATCCCCATCTACCAGCAGGCCCTCTCAGGTATTTTTTTCCCTTTGGTTTAGCAAATGCTGCTGTTCACAGGAGTGCACCTGCAATTCTGGATTGTTGATGACAGTAAAGCCATCATGTCATGTATGGGTTTAACTATGTGTACGTATAAAATACATGGATATATATTGTCCATGCATGTGTATTTTATGCAGTTTTGTGTTTTTCTCTCTGTATTTTGTACACATCCCCCAGCCCACCTGGTGTGAGTGACGATGTCTGTCAGAGCGCCGCCCTCCAGGAACTCCATCACGACCCAGAGCTCGTCCCCGACCAGGTAACTGTTGTACATGTCCACCACGTTCTCATGGTGGTAATCCCTCATGATCACAACCTGCAGAGGCACAAAGAGACGAGCTGATAATGCTACAAGCTAAATCTGACACTTGTTTTGACCTTCTTTTTCACTGATGCTAAGGGAAGGTTCTGTGATGAATCACATCCTCCCTAATCCTTATGCCAGTGCATAAACAAAATCAATATATTTACATAGAAATATCAGTCGTCATAAATGCATCAGGAGGAAGAAAGAATCTCTAGCTGGTAGAGTATAAACAGTAGATAACTGTTTTATTTCAGTCTGCAGGAACAGACCTGTTTATTTAATTGTTTTTTTTATTGCCAATTGCTTTCAGTACAACAGATTTTTTTTTTTTTGACCTGATCAATCGCTCAACACACCAAAGTCATTTTTATCACGTAATAAATGGTACTTTGGACAGATTTTCTACAGAATGCTGGAGTAAGGCCCCAGAAAACTCACTCAAAGAAACTTTTAAAAGGCTTCCTGGTTTTTGTGTACTCTGAGTTAGACACACAGGAGAAATACCAACAAGAAATTCTCAAGAGGTCAAACAACAAAAAACTTTACTGGCAACTTAAGAAAAATCAGAGAACTTTGGTAAAAGGTTTTGTGCAACACTGAATCCATGTAAAACAGTTCTCAAAGCCCATTAGCTTGGCCCATTCAACTTTGGAAACTCTAGGCTTTTAACTGGATTTTAAGTTCAATTTTAAGTTACTTGAAAATTCTGAGAAGAGGGAATGAGAAGAAGGAGAAAGATAGAAAATATATAGAACGGGACAAATACAGCCACCAACTCCTGGGTTCCAGCACAGCTCAGAAAGTCCAAGAAAAAGTAGGGTCAAGATGTGCTTGCCTTGTTTTTGGCTTAAATACCCCTTGGCCTTCCTGGGTCCTTCCCCCAGGTGGGACTTGCAGTCATTTGGCCACTCTGGGCCGGACTGGGGCTCCAGGGGCAGGTGTGGAGCATTGTCCCCACTGTGCCAGGGACTGGTGCCATACCTGGCTCTAGGGGCACGTGGAGCAGGGCACTGCCTTGCCAGGGCAAGGCCAGAGCTGCCCCTGCCCCCACACAAATGCACCCCAAAATGTCGAGAGACATCAGACTCTCCAGTCTCTCACTGCTGGTCATACAGGGGATGACTCCAATCCCACACCTAAAAGGGACTGCACAGAACTGACACCACAGTAAGGGCAGCCCAGCCAAGACCATGTCCATGACCACAGGGTACTGAGGGCTGTCAGAATGGCAGCCAGCAGAGAGAACAGCCAGGCAAGGCTTCATCACAGACAGAGGGATTTCATCACTGCTGACAAGAGATTTTCAGATGACACGAGTGACTGGAGCATGTCAGGGAAGCATCTTGGTCCTGCACAGCATGTAGGACATGCTTCAAGATGTTACTGCTCAAGAGATGCTCAGTTAGAGCCACCACAGCAGAGGCAAAGCCAAACCCAAATAATCAGGACAGTCGTGCACTGAAGTCGTGCACATAGAAGAACCAAGTGAAATTTGTTGTTTAATATTGTAATTAAAAAATGTGAAGTTTTTAAAGGTTTTAAGGAAACAAATCTGTTGAGTGCTGAGGGAAGACACACTTATAGTGTATGGGAAACAAAAGAAAGAATTAAAAGGTTCATTCTCACAGGTTTCCTTGAGATAGTGTTTTTGGTATTGATCAGGATATTAACAAGTGATCTCAAAAAGGGAGCAGTGAACACACCCCACCAGATGCTTTAAGGGAATAAAAAGTTAAAAAAAAGAGAAACTCTTTCAAGTTGCAGAAGGTACTCTCACGACCCAAACAAACTGGGTGAAAAAATGGCAAATGGAAACCAGTGTTCTGAAATTTAAAATAACGTACATGGGGAAAACAGTCTCCCATAAGCAGGTGTGAGCTTTGAACTGGCTGCAAACACTCAGGAAAGGAGATGTGGGAATTAACACAGATAGTTCCATAACAAAGAGACTGTCAGCTCTTAGCTTAGAAACCATCGATAAAGCAAAGAGAATGTTGATGGTTAGGGGAGGAAGGAGAGAAGAAACAAAAAGCATGTGGATGCCAGAAACACAGCACACATACCCTGGAACAGTCTGGTTAGTTTGGATCCTCCCTCTCGGAAGAAAAAACTGTGTCAGGAGACAGAAAAAGGCAGCCAGGCTATGTCTGAGCACCTGATACACTGCAGACCACTGATACATTCTGTGAGAGCATTATAGTTTCAAGCCAGGAGGAGAAGTAGCTCACTGGAAAGTGGTATGGCCATACAGCATTTATACAAGCACAGATGTGTGTGGGACTCACCACCTCTTTTAGAAAGACAGTAATTTGGCTTTTGATGGCAGCATTTGGCCCTTATCTCCTGCTGAACCTGCTGCCTAAAAAACCTGAGGCACCACCCAAACCCATGTACCTCATTGAAGAGCAGCTCCCTTCTCTGCTGTTTCCTGAGGTCCATCTTCTTCACAGCGACCTGCTTCCCCGTGTGCTTCTCGGTGGCGATGCACACGATCCCTGTGGAGCCCTCCCCGATCTTGATGAAGTTGTCCAAGTACTCCCGGGGGTCTCCGGGGCTGACCACGAGCTGCAGGGCAGCTCGGAACTGTTCGTGGGACACCCTGGAGGGCTGCTGGTCCGAGGAGGAGCCCCAGCTGGGGGGAGGATAAGCACTTGACGTGATACTCGGGGAGCTGGGGTAGGAGGCGGTGGAAATATAGGGAGAGCCGGGCTGGAGAGGCGGCTGGTGATAGTGGGGTGCTTTGTGGTAGACCAGAGGGTACTGGTAGCTGCTGCTGGAGTAGCTGACTTTGCTCTGACTCTGAGGTAGCTTGACTGGGCCCCGGGGGTAGGTGTCCGACCCAGAGAGCGGTGGGCTGACGACCAGCTGTGCTCGGTCATAATCCACCTGCAACACAAACGTGGAGAGTGAGGCTGGGGGAACAGCACCTTTCTCCCTGACCCTCCACTCCCTTTGTTTCCAGCACAGCTGGCACAACGTGCTCCCCCATTGTACCTGGCCTGCCCAGCGTGGCACTGCTGCCCCAGTCTGGGCAGGGATTTTCAGACCACTGAGGGTTGCAGTGCCCTCAGCATATGAGGCTGGGCAGGTCTGGGACATCTCCTGTGCATCTCAGGTCCATTCTTCTGTTCAGGTACCGTTTGTACATTCAACAGCCTTTCCTGAATCACAGAATGGCCTGGGCTGGAAGGGACCTGTGCTCAAAAAAGTGTATTTGCTCTGCATCTGCAGTGCCCTGCAGGATCTCTGGGCCATTTCCTCTAAGAATCCCATCCCTGTCACATCCAGCCAAAATTTGCCCTCTGGCAAATGCCAATTTGTGTCTTACCAGTACCTGGATTTTGATTCTCAGCTCTTAGCCTTTTCTTATGTTTTCCTCCAGCAATTCAGGGATAACCCAACCTCTTCTTGTGGAGGTAGTGGTACCCTGAAATCCCTGTCATCTCCTGTCTTGCCATACTACCAGCTGTTGTTTGAGTGACTGCTTATGAGAGTTTGACGAGGAGCCTAATTCAATTCACCATTTCTTTAAATCATTTTCCACAGCGACACACTATTTAACTGCAGTGACACAAAACTGATAATTTTCATCTGAAATCAGAGAAAATCGCAAAGGAAATTATCCCAATGGGGAGCCTTGTTCATTTGTAGGTTCCTTTCTATTTTTTGTATTTTCCAAGCTTCTCTAAGCTTCTTATGTTGAAGGCTAATGAATACTTCACATTTACAAACATAACAGTTTGCTTGCTTCTATCCAAACTAAAACCCCTCAAAAGATGTAAAACAAAAAAAAACACCCCAAAATTATTTTTTTTTCTTTTGAAGGAGAACATCTTCACATTTACAGTATGTGACTCCTGACAATGTGTGGAGCATCTCAGGGCAGGGGGGTGGTTTGACACAGGCTCATCATGTAGCACAATTACAAATAATTATGGCAATGAGTTCATTTAATCAATCAATTTCAGTGTCAGTGCACAGGGATGGACAGAGCAGCAAACTCTACACAGCTCACGGTTGCTACTATTACTGCTGGCTGCCAGCCAGGAGTCCCTGATCCATGTTAGTTAAATGCACATTAATCTGAATTTGGCAGTGTAATCAAGGACCCAACTGAACTGTGAAATTGAATTCTGCGGTGGAACATCATTTGACCATTTTATGCTAAGACTGCAAAAAAAAAAAAAAAAAAAAAAAAAAAAAATCTGCCGCAGCATCAATTTATCACCGCGGGCTCTGCACAGCGAGGAGGAGTTTGGAGCTGGAGTCGCCTCGGTGCGGGAAGAAAAGCCTCCGGTGCAATTTTATGTTGGCGCTTTCCCACCTCCAGCGTGAACCAGGCATGCCTGTCCTTTCATTCCACGAGAGCTTTAGCAGGAAAGAGGGAATGCCTCTCCAGAGGGGCTGCTCAGAGGTTTCCCTTGCAAAAGCTGGAGTCTGCTTCCACGCGAGGCTCGCACGCTGACAGGCACCCGCCATCGGGACCGCCCAGGGCTGTACAGCCGCCTCCCAGGATGCTGGGATTGCTTAGGCAAAAATCCACATGATTACAGCCATCATTTCCCTTACTACATCAGGCAGGGACAGCCATCATATAGAAAGGAGTCAGAGACATCATCAATTTCATGAAGGACATTACATCTGCCAAACTAATTAATGTGGAAAAGTGCTCAGATGGTTTGGTGGAGGGAGGGGAACTCAATCTAACCCTGTCCTATATATCTGTGTATGTAGGGACAATTAATTTATTGCTTTGGCTGTAAATACACTGTTTTCTTTATAACCACTGAGATGGGGAAAACCTGGTCTAGAAATTCAAGCTGGATAAATCCATGCCAATTAATTATTTGAGGCTTCACCCATGTCTGGTATTTCTGAGTATGCCCTAAGCTTAACAAACTGGCAAAATAATATTCTGCAGTGAAATTTTAGAATGAAAATTCAGGGGTTCAATGTGCTTGCTAAGAATTTTCGGAAGCTTTTTGAGGTTAGCACTGCTGGACAATATAAACCCACTTCCTGAATTCCAAGAAATGTTACAAAAAGTCAGGAGCTATAATGAGTAAATCAGCTTTCCTCCAAGCCTGTGTCCTGATGCAGTGCTCCACATCATGGCAAAATCGAACACACTTTAGTCCACTAATAACTCTTTCTGCTATTGAATGCAGTCACCTACAGAACTGAAATTCTTTAAATATTACAAAGGAAAGAAGAAGATAGTCCTGCCCTCATTCAAGATCAGGTCAAAGGAGCAGCTGAAGCGCTGACACGACATCCATCATGGCACAGTGGCATTTCCCGCATCCGCACACGGCCATTAAAACATGGATATAACGCTGTGCCTAAGCTCACTCCAGCTCCCACTCTGGTGACAGTGATGCCTGTTATGTACTGCAAGCACAGGGAACACCTGCTTGTTCCTGAGGGGTCCCTTCCCCACGAGGAGGCTGTCTGGGCAGCCTTTCAGCCGAGCGGGTGTCCCCATGTGCTCTGCAGTGGGACTGCGGCACAGATGCAGCCACAGCCTTGCGCCCAGAGCCCGCATCCCTGAGTCCCAGTGGGATGGACTCACCCCTCTGTGACATGCAAAAGATTTCCATTTGATCAGGCTTCAGTTTGCCAGGTGAAAGGTGTAGAAGGGGTGGTCTGTAAATCACACCGAGATCGCAAAGGCAAAGGTTATTCTCTGGTGCTTTGCAGGTGGAAATCCCCGAGACTCCCTGTTCTACACACAGAGGTGGCAGGCAGCACTCAGTACAGCTGCTGGCACATGAATGGGAAGATATGGAAAGAGGGAGGGGGTTTCTGACAGTAAAGGCTTGGCCCTGCCTTTGTCAGGCTGGAAATGTCCCCGTAGTACAGCGGGACACAGAGGACAATGGTGAGAGACACCTCTGCTAACTTACAGCAGTACGAGGCAGCAAAGGGGGAGCAGCCATCAGGGGCCCTTGAAAGAGGGACAGGAGAGGGTCACAAAGAGCTCCTTCTGGAAAAAGACAGGGAAAGGAGCTTTGAAATAATAGGGCTGGGTGCCAGAAGTTAAGAGGGCTGCCTGTGATGAAGAGGAGGATTAAAAACCCCCATGCAGTATGGACTGGCCAAAAACAAGCCAACCTGGCATGATGAATTCGATACTGTGAGACAGTACTGAGGTGAGACACCAACTCTGTGTGGTGAGGGTAACACAGCAGATTCTCCAACTCCATGCAGGTGTACTAGAGTTAGTCTGCAGGACAGGAGAGCAGGTGGGTGACACAGGGATGGGTCAGAGGGTGCCAATCTGAGCTTCTGGCATCCTACACCTCCACGGTTCCACTGCACAGCAGTGGCCAAGCCCAGGGCAGGCAAGCCTTCTGATGTAACAACTGAAATCACTGATGATGAAACAGAGCATTTATCTGACATCTCTTACTTGCAAATAATACTGAAGTAAATCTGCTCTTCACATTTACAAGCCAAAATGAACATTCTTGTTAAATGCACTTCGATGTCACACATTTGTGCCTGCAGACTTTTTCACTGATTTTTTCACCCAATTATACTTTAAACCCAATCTCATTTGTAAAATATCTGATTTGAGATCTGACTCTCATTTAGTAAGCCCATTTGATGAACAATCTTACTAATGCCTCCTTCAAACGAAGATTCTTCAAGAATCATCCAAGACAAGAAACTCCTATTCACTTCCAGGAGCTGAGGACAGGTTTGGGAATTGAACTGCCGCATTTAACAGTGAATCATCAAGTTTCAATACACCAAGGCTGTAGGAGTATTTTTGATGCTCTGAGGAGAAGAATAGCTCACACTGAATCTTACATAGAGGCATATTTTTTTTTAATAAAAGTTGTTACTGCATTTTAATGGGATATTTTTCAAAGTGCTGTAATGCTGTAAAAATCACCTCTGTCTTCTGCCCTGCTGAATGCTGTAAAATTGGCAGAAGCAGGTGCTACAGGGTCTCTGAATTACTGGATTTGTCCTTCTCCTTCCTGAACTCTGACAAAAAGACTGCTTTCAATAAAGGAAATGGCAGCTAACCCATCCCAGATTTTCCTCCCACTTCCAGAATCCACACTGAATGCCACACTGGTGCTAAGTTAACTACCACACACACTCCTCCTACCACACCCTGAGCTTTGGGAAGGCGCCTAAAGAGACCTTGGAACATTTCTACTCCCCCATGATTTATGCTCAAGCTCCAAAGCCCAGCTTTGTGCTTCAGTGCAAAGAGGGATGAAAAATGCATGGCTCACCCTTTACCATGGGGCACTGCACCATGGTAATGGCAAAGCAGCCAAAACCTAAGGAAGCTCGACACAGGCACACCTCCAACACAGGGATATCATGGATCTGCAGAGACCTGGGACTGCAGCAGGACACAACCATGTTCTCAGAGCACACAGCCAGTAATCAAATGCACTGTTCAGGTATCATTAGAGAGAAGAACAGATCTCACCACTGACAGTCACCTACCTCAGCATGTGGAAAGTCACAGCAACCCCAGACTTGGAAAAATGATCATCACAGTGCCCGTTGCTATGGGGAACTCAGTGATGTTCAGTGCAAACTACATTGAAAATGCATCTCTTGCAGAATATTAGATGCCTAAGCAGGTCATTCTGGTTATGTGACTAGAGGTGTGAGAAAAGCACTCTTCTCTGAACTGAACAAGTGGTCACAGCACACGTTGCAAGCAGGGTTGGAAAGCTTGTGTAGGTAATACATCTCATGTGGCAGAGCAGGGACAGATTTGTGTAGAGGAGCTGCTTCTAGGTAACATGGCTGAAATGCCTTCTTGCACATCAACCCTTTTTTTAAACTACATCTAAAATGTCTTGGGTGAGATCAGCTGCTTTGATTTAATTTCAATGCTTAAAAACCAAGCAATGGAAAGGAATAAGCCCCTACTCTCATGAGCAGTGAAGAGCTAATAAACTTTGCAATATAAAGATGCTGTAAATACAGTATAAATACTGAAGCTCAGAGGTTTCAGCCTTGCACAGTAACAATTCAAACACAGAAGTATCCAATATTCAAACCAGACCAGCGTCTCACCTCCTGCTGAGATCTCCTCAGGCATACAAACTCCCAAATGTACAAAAACTGCCAAAGAACTTGGGCTTATTGGGAATTTCAAATAAAATCCCCAGAAGATGGGCATCTCCAAACCTACCTTTTAATAAGTATCTTAAACCCACTGGTCCCTCACATCCATTTTCATACACCTAAGTGAAGTGGGCGGGTTTCCACACCTGCCAAGGAGCAGCCACACAACTCTCGGGGACGTTACCAGCCACGCTTAGCATCGTGTGCCCAAGCATGGCTCCTTGCCCTTAACTTTGACTTTTGGCACTCCCCTTGTGGAGAGGCTGATCCCTGCCCTGGCAGCACCGTCCCCAGGCAGGTCAGGTTACCTTGGGAACGCCTGCTGCGGTTTCGGACAGGCGGGGGTAGGTGTAGGAGCTGTAGGAATGTCCTTGCTGGTGTGCTTTGAAGGCGCTTGCTCCGTAGGGCATGGCCGGCTCCTGCAGGCCGGAGCCTGACCTGGATCTCTGCCTCATGGCTGGCTGAGGGCTCGCAGGGTCCACGTAGGATGACTTTGGCCTCTTATCATAGTCATCCTTGCTCAGGCCGTGTCCCCAGTCACCGTCACCGTACTCCAGCCTCTCCCTGGGGCACTCGCTCTGCACCGACGCTCGGGACGGGGCGTAAGGAAAGGAATCTCCGTAGTCCAGGGAGGATCCGCTGGGGATCCGCTGATACTCCAGCTTTAGGCCGCCATATTCCAGCGGTTTGGGCTTGGTCTCCAGGTGTGCGTGGTAATCTGGGAGGAACCTGGAGAGGTCTGACTGCAGGGGTGTCACTTCTGAGTAATAGATGTCCCGGGACGTCACCTTCATCATGTGCCCGTTCTGCTTGGCGGCGTAGCCGCCCTTGTAGTACCTGTCCAGCTCCTCCCCGTACAGAGTCTTGTCTCGGTACTTCTCCACGACGTAGTCTGTTGTAGTGTCTGACTCACTGGAGTACTGGGAATACGTGATGTAGCCATTTTCCTCCTGGTGCCTCGGCACGTGGTTTGCATTTCCTTGGTGGTGGGTGGGAGGACTTTCCTTCCGCAGGGAATTGGAGCGTGTCACTGAGATATTGTCAAACTCCTCCAGCAGGCCGTTGATTGAAGTATCCTTTCGAGGCTTGTTTCCTCGAACAATAGTCTGGGAATAAAAAAAATTGCTTTGATTAAATACCGGTTTTCGTTTGGTATTTCACCAAAAAAACCACCGAAAAGGAAAAAGTCTGTGATTCACCCAGGAATACCTGTAGCAATGTCTTATGGTCTTCAGTCACATATCTCATTGCTGAAAACAAAAACCCTCAATAATAATTACAGTAGGACATGAAGAAATGTTTAAATTCTGTGCAGACCACAAGCTGGGATTTGGCATGAAACCCCAAAACACTCTCCAAAAGCCCAATTTCAGAGGTGAGTGTTCAGCAGCCAACAATAGAGACATTTAATCCCACTACTTATTTTTTTGATTTGTTGTTATTCAGTTGTTTACATCAAGCCACACTGGCGGGCTGAATCTGATTTGCAGGGCATGGATAAGCTAAATGAAAATCATTCAGCGGTCACTTCTATGTGTTATTTTAACAAACTACTGGAATGAAAAGTAGCATATAGTTAAGCAGGCACTGAATTTTTTTTGTTTTTTCTTTTTTTACAAAACAGTATGTTCCTGAGTAGCAGAATCCCACTGAGGATTGCCTCTTAGTTAACTTAGCATAAAAGACACTGGGGAAAGAGGGAAAAATACTTAATTCCATCTCCTTGTAACATACAGCATCAGCAAACCACGGTGCACAACCATGGCTCTGGGAAACCAACATCAGGGATGCCAAGTGCTGGCCACGTTTGTGTCCCACTATTGCAAAGCCTTCCATAAATCCCCCCACCCATCCCTACTCCTTTATGTCCAAAATACTGGTGCTCCTGGCAGAATGGGAGGCGAGCAGTGCTTAGCTACAGTTCTCCTTCAAGAAAGATTTTATTTTTTCAGCCAGTACCACCTGAAGGCTGTAACATGTGGCTGCATCCATTTTTCACCTGGGAACTCCCATTGAGCACCACTTCACGTTTACAAACACCCGACAAGAATAACTTGTACAGATTGGTGGCCAGGGCCATAAATCAGCCAGGCTCTACTGAAAACACATTTGTTTTGCTGATTTACTTTGGCTAAATATCTCTGGCTGCATCTTACTTAACTCACTGAGCTTTTCAACAGAGTCACTGTGGTCACCCCAAGGAGATTTCTCTCTCTGGGCTGCAGCCTGTGTTGCACACTGACCGTGCTGTATCGGGAACCAAGCAGGCATGTCAGATGCTGAAAGTGGAATACTGGACACCAACCACAGCATATCAGACCCAGCCTGGTCACTTGCTCTGCACTTGTTCCTTTGTTCTAAGCAAGGTGAGTCTGCTCAAGCCTTGTTTGAAAGCACTCAGAGGTTCAAACTTTGTCAAAAAAAAACATTTAATCACTAGTAAGATCACAAAATTAATAGGAATGTACTTCTTTGTCTCCCAGAAAAAGGCAGCTGGGAAAAGGCAGGCGAAAAGCAAAGCAGTCCTGACCTCACTCTGCTCCCTCCTCTGATTTATGTCCGTAATTACTTGCCTAGTTTGCTATTTTGAAGCCAGTGGTACTGAAACAATAGGACAGCAAAAATAAGGGACAGCAAATAGATCACTCCTTTCACCTCCAAAGCCATTCAGCAGGATGAGAGGAATTGGTTTCATTCTGCTACAGCCTGTTTGGCAGAATGACTGCATGATCATTCATATTTAATTATCACATAATAAACCAGCAACATTCAACAATGAAATGCTTATAATTGAAAACAAGATTGAAATACCCAACTGGCACCCTGCTCCCCTGTGCAAATGCCTGCTGAGGAGGAAAATGCCAATTTAACACTCTCCATGGGACTGGCCCTCACAAAGGAGAGGTTTCCTGCAGCAGCCGTGTTGGGTCTGCACAGAAAAGCCTCGTAGCCACAGGGAGCCCCTGGAGCAGAGTGGTCTCTTCCCATTACAGGGAAAAGGAGCTGTCTGGAAGCAGGCACACACTGGCTGGAAGCAGGATTTTCAGACACCTTCAGAAGGAAGATTTAGAAGAATGCAGCTGTTTATATGTTGGGGAATTCACTGGTGACAAACCCCTGCAGTTTGGGGATTTTCCGCAGACAGCTGCATGCGTGGGAGTAACCTTTTCGATTATGAGGATTTAAAAATAGTACTAATAGTAAAACGACCTTGTAAGAAATTCTGACTTTCAAAAATAAAAAAGCATTTGCCACCGAAGCCCCAGCCTGATGAAGCTGTCTTGGGTAACTCTGGGACCTCAGTGATGTCTCATCCTGACTGATGAAGTTAAGGGGATTAAGAACTAAACCCCTTTTCTTTCTCCCAGCATTTTAAGGATGATCACTGGCAAACAGTGACTTGCAAGTGTGATGGCTGCAATTCTATTGGCTTCAGATTATTTTCCATGAGAAAATGAAAATGGCCAGCACAAAGGGAGGATAAAACTTACCTATTCCAGAGGCACACCATCTACTGAATAGTCAGTGCTTTGTTACTATGAAAAACAATTACTATCAATTATGATACTTATTTATTGCTAACAACAACAACAACAACATTTCTATTTGTTTTGGCTTGTTTTAAAATTTTGCATTTCCCTTATACAGAAGGACAGATTTGGCGAGATGCCCTCAGGCTGAATCAGACAGCCTTATACCAGCTTGATCTTTTCCAAGGAAATAGCTGGCACCATTCTTATCAAAAGAACTGTAGTGTCCATGGAGAAGAAAATTTAGGAAGTGTTTCACCAAGACCCTGTGAAATACTCTACATTGTCAAGTGTTTTGCTATCTGAATAGAACTTAAGATGCTTACACACAATTCTGAAGTACACTGTGTAACTCCCTGGTGGGCAGAACCACTTACTAGGCTGAAAAAACAAATTAATATCCCAAAGAAGGTATTGGTGTAAAGGAGTAATAAAAGTAATTGCTCTCTAAGAATGAGCAGAGCATCAAAATTAAAAAAAATAAATCAAGTTAGATGTTATAAAGAATAAAACATACGTTGTATCATGTAAACTTGTCCTTTAGTGATTTACTAGAAAGAAAGTGTGTGCTGGGGGCTTTCCTGGGAAGCACAGGATTTGCAGAAAGAAGCCTGAGACTGGGAGCTGCCACAATCATGGCCCAAATTCCCAAACCTGAAAACCTAATGTCAGTGCCAGGCCCACAAGGAGCACCCAGGCTCCGAGGAATGACTTCAGGGGAAAAGCTGGACTGATGATGTGGGGTCTTGGTTTGGGATTGTGGACTCTGGGCACTGTTATCAGCGAGCAGAGGGAAAACCTCATGGGATATATACATGATGGCAGGAATCAAAAATGATGGGACATTTAAACTGTAACTTAAAAAGCAAAACAAAAACCTTGAAAGAAAATGTAACAGAAAAGGGCTATCATGGAAAAATATATAATGGTAATTAGTGTCATAGGAACTAGACTAGTTTTTCTAATTATAAAGGGTTTATAAAAAAAAATATGAGAAGGAGGAGAAGGGAATTCTGTCTCTCTATATTTTAGATATATTTACAAAGATTGTTTTCTGAATTTTTTTTAACCACTTACTGGTTTTTGCATTTTTAAACTTAAGGAATTTTCAGAGGTGCTGCAGGCAAAGCAGATAAAAGCAAAATATTCATTGCCAAGCTCGATGGGATAAGATTTCCAAGGCCTTTGTTCTGTCTACCGAGCTCATGTAATGGAAACCTGTACAACACCTTGTCACGCATGGAAAAGCGGGCTGGAGCCCTTCCGTGGGCACAGCTCCCGCAGGGCTCCCCAGGCAAAGCCGGCTGGGCGATGGTCGATACGCCGTGTTTATTAAAGGACGTTTCCCGGCGCACTGTGCAATTTAGGAGGGATCAATGTTCCCGCAGATGAAGGAGCGCCGGGGAATTTTACGCTACCGCTCCCCCCGCACATTAAATCAATGGGGCGCAGTCTCCGTGAATTAAAGCTGGAGCTGCAGCTCCCATTTCATTCCCAGCGCTCTCTGGCCAGGCTGGGCGCCTGCTCCGGAGCCTGGTGACAGTAGACATCCTTCATGGTGCTTCTGCAGCGGCCTGTCCTGCGGTGATAAGCTATAATGGATCTGTCTGGGAGAGAGGCTGTCTTGCCTTGTTTCCAGGAGGAGATGAAAAACAGCTTCTGTGCTCAAATTCTGTATTAACCTTGACAATAATGAAGTGGGTAATTAACTGCTTTGCCCTAATGTGACCTTTGCATTTATTGTCTTTAGAACTACTATACTTTACCCACTCGTTAAGAATATATCATCCTTTGTCCTCCTGGAGCTGTATTTTCAGGAGTCAATGAGGATTTTAAATGTCTGTGATGTGCAGAGTGAAAAAGAAAGGAATTTTAAAGAAAGGTTGCCCTTATAAAGAGCCAATCTAAACTCTGATTTTGCCTCTAGCTAGCTTCTCCCCTCATCTACATTATACATGAACTAAAAGCACAGCCTATGCACAGCTGAAAATCAATTTTTTTTTTCTTAAGAAAAGGTGCATAAAGCACAGAATAATCTAATTCTAAGTGATGGATGTGTTGGTAATTTTATTGTGTGGCAAGAGATTCAAAATATTTGAAGCTGTGTTCATGACACCACATTCTACTCCCAGTGAAAATAAATATGAATGGCACTTGGAGAGAAAAACTTATCCTTGTCATCACTTCAGAAGGAAAACTCCAGCTTTCCCTGTAAGTAACAGAGTTTTATAGCTGCAGCCAAAGACATCGGGGGTCTGCATCTTACCAGAAGAAAAAGTACTTAGAGGAGGAAGAATTTACTGTGCATGTGACCACACAACGGAACACACTGCCCAGAGAGGTTGTGGACTCTCCCTCACTGGAGAAACTCAAGAACGGTCTGGTTGAAATCCTGTGCCATGTGCTCTGGGATAACCCTGCTGGAGCAGGGAGGTGGGACCAGATGACCCACTGTGATCCTTTCCAACCAGACCAATTCTGTGATTCTGTGAGCCTGAAATAGATGGAGTCTCTTGAAACTCCTGGAAAGAGGAGAAAGCATGAAGCAAACCTCTGCTTTTTGCAGCAGCCCAGGGCCAACATGAGGTGGATCCTTTTCCTCGTGGCTACACTTTAAGGCCGAGGTGCCACCCTGAGGGCTGACACCAGGACTGGGCTCAGGGGGAAAACGTGCTGCCAGGGAGGAAAAGGGATGGCAGCCGAAGGCCCAGGGAACTCAGCTGGGAGCTGGGACCGCTGCTCTCAGTTAAGTGGTTCCACTGGGCACTTAAGGCTTTTCTCCATGGAATATTCACATGATGACAAATTCAAACCTCTGTGTTGCTCTTCCAAATGACAGCATCAGAGTTATCCTCCCAATCCTTCCACATTCCAGTGAATTCTTAATTACATCTGAACAGGGAAGCTTCATGAGAAGAAATGACAAAAATTTCTATACCTCCATCCCCTCTTTCCCTTAAATGGGAAGTTTAGGATGCTTGTGCCACATATGGATTAGCCTGGAAAGAAGTCTTTTTGACATGAACTCATCAGATACATTGTGAGAAATGATGCTGGATGGGATAAGAGGTAATTTATCACTCTGCACCCTCCAGTAGTGTCCTGTGGGATCTGCTCCAGTTTTGATCTACAGCCTGTCTACAAAACAGCTATTACTCAGAGTTAGTCACAAGGAATACACAACAGACAGGAAAGTATGTCAGAACATCCCTTCCTGAAGCCTATAATTTAGAGCCTGGTTTGCACCTGGAAGCCTTGGAGTTTATATCATTTCTGTTATGAATTCCTTCCCAGAGCTATAAATTCTCATTCTCCCCACAAAAACAATATTAGGAAAAAGTAATTGTTTTGGTATCCCACAGTTCCCTCCTTGGGGAAGGCATTCTGCAGATTGCAGTGGTGTTGGGTGACTCAGGTGGGCCAGGATTTTGGGTCTCCCTGGACCAAACATGCACTTTACACCACAGAGTCACCTGCCCAAACCAGGAGCATGAGACAGTGTCACCTGCCCCTTGCCATGAAGTGTCTAAGCACCTGAGCCACAATCCCATCTCATTAATTGCTCTAATCCCTTTCTAGATCCATAAATCTCTGTTTGGGACAGCTCTTAGATGGGACCTTTCCCCTGCAAAGGAGAAATTATAGAGAAATGCAAACCCCCGCAGCAAAACTCAGCCAAATCAGCCTTTGGGAGGGCTGAAGCCCCCAGACACGAGCCCATGGGTGCTGCAGGATGTGCCACATCCGGGATGTGCATGTCACCAGAGCTGACTCCAAATCACTGGATCATAACAAAGGTACAGCTTGAGAGCAGTCTAATATGCTTAACAACACTAGTGCCAGCTGCTCAAAATTCTTCAAAAGCAAAATAATGGAAAACTATAGAAAAAAAAAGGCTCACCAAAACCAGCACCGTGTGATTTCTCACCCTGCACAGCAGTTTTAAAAGTTGGTTTCCATAACAACAAGAATACCGTTTCATTATAATCACATTCACTGGTAATTCTTTTGACATCTTAAAATATAGCAACTTTAACACAACATTTAGTCTTAAAATACCACCAAAATATCTACATTCTAGTAACTTTTCCTTATTTTTTTTTTTAAATACACAAAAATGCCTGTTATATGTAATTTGAAATGCTATCAGAGAATATTAAAAGTTTAAAATAATTATTCTGGGCCTACTTGAAACATATCTGATCTGTGCAATTTTATATGTCATATACACACACAGGAATCTCTCAGACATATGACAAATGTGCGAAATGTGACTTAAAACTTTTAATTTGAACGAGAAAGTCTCTGTACTACTGATGGGTTAAACAGCACTTCAGGGAGAGGAGTGCAGAAATCTCAAACCAAACAATTCCTATTTCATAGGACTTAGGACCTTTCAAATTTTTCTTTTATCCAGAGATAAAAAGGCAAAGCAAAATTAAATCCTTCAAAAACATTAGCCACAGGAATTTTAACTGCCCTCTTAGCACTGATGCACTTTGGCTGGTGACAATGGTTTCAGCACAACAATGCAGAATGGACCCACTAAACTAAAAAACTGTATCAAGCCACACCAAAGATTGCAATGTTTTGTCAAAATTCTGGAAAAAATCTGTACATCAATGTAAAGTTTTCCTGTTTTGTCAAATCAATATTTTCTGGCAGGGAAAGAGAAAGATCAGTGACTTGGGAAGCGTGATAAACACCAGTTACCTTGTTTTCCCCCCTTCAAAGCCGTGTCAGTTGCCAGTGCCTCAGTGTTAGTGGAATTGCTTTTTTTTTCCCCCAAGGAATTTGCAAACAAATTCAATAATATTTACTGAGGTATAGCTGTGCTCCAGGAACTGCTGGTGTGGTTTCTGCAGCACACAGGATGCTATGGAAATTATGGGGGATATCCTGCAGAAGAAGCACCCCAGAGCTTTCCAACTGGGCTGACTCCAGAGCAAGCTAAAAAACACAAAGCAATTTGTGTCTCTGTTGACATTTGGGGAAGATGACAGAAGTTCCTCCCTCCAAGAAACACAACTCCACTTTCAGTTTTGTAACTCCAAGACTGCAGCAGGTATGTCACAGGTCCAGGACCAAAGTTTGCTGCAGGCAGAGCCGTGTGTGACTTAAACAAGGCTTTTTCCAAAGAGAAATAACAGAACCAAGAGCAGTTAATAAAAAGCACTGAAGCTCCAGTGCCTCTCTGGTACCTCTGAGATCTGGACTTGGGAGCTGGTTTGTGCCTGGACTACTGATGTGCTTAGGGAAAGACACAGGAATGATGCCTTCTGCACTGCAGCTCCTCATCCTCAGCCACGATGCAGGTGACAGGAGATGATGCAAGGGCTGGTGACCTCTTTCAGTTCTGGCATCACCACTTTCACAGGAAAATGCATTGTGAAAATGCATCTTAAACCAGGTACAAACTGACTCTGCTGCCCATGTGAACTTGGTGCAAGCACTCCCCAGAGAAACTGCAGGAAGGTGAGACAGCAAGAGAAGCCTACAGGGGTCTGGGGCTATCCCAAATGCATGCAGAGGTCTCTGCAGCCACATCACAATCATCATCAACCTTAATGAGCATCAGCCAGTCATCCTTACCTCTACTATCTGAAGTCTAGACTGTTGTTTTTTCCAGGTTTTTATGTGTGGGTAGTGTGAGGAAAACAAAGCCCCACTTTTCTCAACAAAGGCATGAGAAATTGCAAGAATTAAACAACACTTCCCCACCAGCTTCCCAAATACTTCACCTTTGAGAAGCCACTGCTACACTCCAGAGGAGCTGTGGGTGTCCCACATGGTGCTGGCACTGAGACACCCACTGCCACTGTTTTTAGGGCACAGAGTCAGTACTCTACATCTACACGTGATTGGTGCTGGGAACCAGAGGGGCACAACACCGTGTCAGTCCTCCCAGGGCTGACAGGCATTTCAAAGAAGCCTTTTTACAACCAAGCCACGATCACAGATTTCATTGTAAGGGCCACAAAAGGGCTGCAGTGGGATTTTCATGGGGTCCAGGACCCCATGCTACCCTGCTGATGGGTGGGTGGTGTGAAAGTCAGTCCCCCACCCTCCCAGTCCCACTCACCCCTACATTTACCATGATGACCACTGTGGCACAGGGCACTGCACACAGGGAATGCAGTCTGCTCTCCTCCAGCAGCCCCAGCTAAAAAAGCTGAGAGGGACAGCCTGTAATTCACAAAGTCACACTGCAGCATAAACCATCTTTGTAGCTTGGATGAAATTTCCCTGGATGAGGTTCCCCTCGTGCCCTAAACATGCCCATTAACAAATGCAAGGCTGATGGAGCATTAACCCAATTAATGATTTTTTTTTTTCCTTAGTGAAAGATTTTTCTGGCTGCAGTTTGACTGAGCTTTCTGAAATATTTAAGTCAATTCCAGTGTGATAAAATTTTATGCTTGGGAAGTAATTGCCTCCATCTGACAGCTCTGACAGTGGGGCACTTGCTCAGGAGGGCAGAGGCTCTTGGGTCACTCCATTGTGGTCAGGGTCATCTCCTGCTTTTAATTAAAATGAAGATTTTGACAGTCTGTTAATTTAGAAGAAACAGTTTGAACTGTATTACTTTTGGCTGTGATCAGCCACAGCAAAGGAAACTTTATGTACAGCAGGTGATTGAAGACAAAGTTAACATTTCTGTTTCTGAGTTTGTGGGGCCGGCTCAAGGAGCTCCTGGTGCTCCGCAAGCCGTGGCAGAGGGTTGTGAATTACTTTCCCACTCCATAAATCATCAGGCAGAGGCAGAGACTGGAAGATGTTGGTGAGTGCTGAGTGCCTCAGTCCCCAGCACTCCAGATTGATGGGGCTCATTGCCCACGAGCCCTGCTCAGGGTTGGGAGAGTCCCTGCAATCTCAGCCCTGTGGATTTGGGATTTACACCCAGAGCAAGGGCAGGGTGATGTGTGCAAAGCACTGCCCATGTTGGCAGGAAAGGCACTATCAAAGTACAGCAGGAGAAATCATCCTACAGCCAAAAAATGTGTCAAAAAAATGCCTTAGTCCCATGGCCTTAAAACAGTCAGGAAGTTTCAAAATTCCTCCTAACACACTAAAATTGTGCAATCCTGGCCACACACATGCAAGGGGTACTTTTTAGTCTGACTGATGTCTCTGACTACTTACTTCTTCATCCTCTCCTGAAAGATCACTCCTTGATTTCAGGTAATCCAGGAATTTGTATTGGCAAAATAAAAACACAAAATAATGTCATCTGCATTGTAAATCGCAGCATTCTTTCTTCCAAGGAAATATATTACTTTTCAAGGACACTATCAAATGGGAAATGCAGCCATAGGAATGTCTTAAGGAAGCAGGACTGACTCCCACTGAGTGGTTTTCATCTGCAAACATGGACACGAAGCAAAAAGTGCTCCTGTGCGGAACTCCAGTGCTTAAGTCAAATTTACAAGGAAGGTGAGACAAAAGACACGAGGAGCTTCCTCAGCTGATGTTTTAATTATTCCCTGTTGTAAAAGAGAAGTGCAAATCAAACATCTTCTTGATGGGAACAAAGTGAGGCAGGAGATTTCAGAGGATGCTCTGCAGCAGGGGTGAAGCCCAGCCCAGGAGGACAATCTCTCGTGTACAAGAAACTGCTCAAACATTTCTAGGCTAATCTCAATTTGATTCGATTTGCTGGGCTGCGTCGCCACCAAGTGCACTCTGTCCTCGGTGGCAGATTGGTCCTGACACGCTTAATAAATGAATCTGCCTGACACAGAGCAGCTCCCTCCCTCCTCCAGCCCTGCCAGACAGCACAGCAAGTCAGGGAGAAGAAGAGCACTACAGATGCTGCTGAAAAGGGAGAAATGGGGCTGCTTCCCCCAGCCTGGGGTGTGGGATGGCAGTCAGACCTCACCTCTGCTCTGGAGTGTTTTCCCAAGGTGGTTCATTAGAACTGCTGTGTTTAAAACAGATTTCTACACCTATATGTCCCATGCTCCTGGAAAGTGCTGCTTCACAGGGAAGCATAAGCCTCGGCAATAAGGATCTTGCACTGTGCTCAGTGAGAATCATTAACTGCAAACTAGGACACAGATACCAATTACTGTTCTGTTCAGACTACAAAACTGTAGAATTCAGTAAAATTCACAATTTTATGCTATCCTTTTAACTGTGTGATCCTGACAGCTTACTACTAATGCCTGTTGGATCTCAGCAATTAAAGAGCAGAAATGTTCACCCTAAATACTTCCCTTTCATTCACTTTTCTCTCTCCAAAGATCTGTATCTGAAATGCCCTTTTTTTTTCTGGCCCACACAGTTCATCCCACAGACAACAGAAAAGGCATTTAAAAGTCTCTTCAGGCAAGTCAGTGCTGTTCCCTGGTAATACATAGCGCTTGTCTGGTGTAATTGGATCCTGCTTGAAGGGGAAGACAAGAAAGAAAGCTCAGCAAAACACTTTCAAATTCCTAGAGAGCCACCAAAGCCCAGATCTAATCATGTCAGAGCAGGAGATGGAAAAAAGCACATTTATACCTGGAGCTTTGTCTCCACAGGTAACTGAGCTGCTTGGCAACATATTTTCCCCTCTGATCCCATGACTCTATTAAACTAAGCTCTGCTGGGATTGAATAAATGTGGCTGCTTGTTTATAATTATAGAATCCCAGAACAGTTTGCATTGGAAGGGATGTTAAAGATTTCTGTTATATGGAGCACAGTTTAATGGGACTGTACCCTGTCTGGTTTCTGTTCTGGACTACAAGGGCTCACACCAGGTTCATCAGCAGACCTAGGGACACATCTGTCACTGAGATGTGCAGAATGTGCAGCGACTGAACAACTCCTGTCATTGCACAGATGAATGAACTGGAAGGAGGAAGAGCTGCCCAACACTGACGTGGACTGCAGATTCTGCAGGACCAATTTGATGAAGAAATCCCCTCCACAGCCCTGTTACTACGTGGGCTAAAGCATCTGCCTTGAGCAAAAGCCATCAGAATACCCAAGCAGATTCTTCGTTATTTCAGCCGTCAGGGTCTGCCTTTGACAGGCATGGATACGAACTTCCAGAGATTCCCTGCTGCCACCTAGTGTTTCCCACGGCCGACCACCGACCAAACGAGCAGAGAATTTTCTAACTCAGCTTTTGATCTGAGGGACTTCAGCAGCAACACTGGAGGCTCAGCCAATCCATGGAAACAAGGCTTCTCCCAGTATGTGTTACTCCAGTTTGGCTTTCTCAGCTGAGCCAAGCGGGAGCTTGCTGGACTGTGTGACTGATCAAAACACACCCAGCCTTTCCAAACATCTACTGGGGAAAGCATTTACTGCTTACTCCTCACTGTTTATTTTCCATGCTTTGCTCTGGGGGACCATGGCCATGGAACAGGTTCCAGGAGCATCCAAAATTTTGGATGCTTTAGGATGCACCCAAAGCATCACCTCCACCTGCTGCCTGGTCCTTCCCAGGCCCAAGCTCTGCCCCTGGCCCCAGGAAGAGTATGGCCAGTACAGGGAAGGCTTTGGAGTAAAAAGCTGGCTGAACAAACAACAACAGCCACATGGAGCAGTGATGGAGCCCTCCACCTCCAGGCAGCAAGCTGGGAGTGTGGCTCATTTTTCAGGACAGGCAAGTCAGCCACAGGAGTTACTGGAAGAGTGTCCTATAGATTTGTCTTCAGGGACCAACTTCCATGTTAAAAAAAGAACCTGATTATGAGTGTCCTTGGTCAGGATCTAATTCCTGGCTTGTTTCAGGTTATGAAGTGGTACCTCGAGAGTATTCCCAGTCTGGTATTCCCAGTGGAGACCAGATTCAATTTCTGAAATGCTGGCACGAGAGTTTGGCCCTTTAATGTGTAGACCTGTGTAGACCTAGTGGGTTTTGTGCTCTAAAGGAGGCTGGTCTGCTTCAGCAGCTGTAGACTGTGAACTGCAAGTTTACTTTTAATCTTTAGTGTCCTGCAAAGTTCTGCTCATCCCTGTAAGCCCTCAATAATAGGACTAAAGCTCAACCTTGCAAGATACCTCCAACACTAATACTACATAAAATCTCAGTGCTGATACATTTGAGAACAACCTTTTACTAATCATATTGGAGACACCTTTTACCCACAGAAGTCTGTAATCTATATTGATCTGTATTACCGTCTACAACTGCTGCAGGCCCGGGTAAAGTAACTCCTCTGTCATGTAAGTGACCAATTCAAATCAATGGCAACTGTTTTATGGGCAAAGCTTGCTAAGATGATAAAGGATCTCTGAAGAACTTCCCTAGATCCCCTCACTGCAGACAGCAAACTCCAACACTCCCTCAGGGAAGCAGGTGTAGGTGTGAGCCTGCCTCCACTGCCTGCAGGAGGAGAGTATTGGCAACACAAGCTCTTTTGGGATGTTTTGGGACCTTTCAAATGAGGGACATGATCTGCAGGCAGCCACATGTCACTCCTGCAAGACAGAGGGGCAGAATGATGGACTAAAGGCTTTAGTGCAATGCTGAACTTGTCTTCACAGTCCAGACTGTCCTGCACCCACTGTCAGCTACAGCGACCACCTCTGAAAACCTCCTTCCTGCAGGCTTCATTTGAGCATATTTAAAGGACAGTAACAGGATGGAATGTGAAAAACTTTTTTGGACACTTACAGTATTTACTCTGTGTTCTAGGAGAGATTTTTTTTTACTGGCAACCTCAGTGTTTCTCTAGAATGACCAAGTCCTGCTTGTAAACCCTGGTGTTGGTATCCAGAGTCCAGCTGCAGACAGACTCCAAATGTACCTGACTGAACCTGGGGGTTTATCATGAAGGACCAATATCTTGGTCAAAAAAGGTATGTGAATAATTCATTTTCTGGCACATTACTTGAATTGAAAAACTGAGGAATATCCTGTGTTTTGAGTCACTCTGAAATGATAATGATGCTGTTTTGGATTCTTCAAATGAGGCTCTAGAAAAACAATGTCAAAATCAGGCTGGATGAAATGTTTCAACAGCATGGAAGACAACTGTGTGAAAATAAAAGAGCTGCTGATCAGGAACTCTGCTGTTCAGAAAGCCAGAAACTCAAAACTATAAAGAAGCAGCCAGAAACTGAAAGCTATAAAGAAGAACTGAGAATGTATCAGTTAAAGCATCACAGGGAGAGGCGCTTCCTTTAGAATGGAATGGAATGGAATGGAATGGAATGGAATAGAATGGAGATACAATAATCACTCAATCAAACCATCTGACCAATTCAGGGCTGATCAGTTTAAAGCCTGTTATTGAGAGCATTGTCCAGATGACTTTTAAACACACTCTACTGTCACAGGCAGCAAAAGTGTTCTTCTAAAGGACTTACGTAAAACCTGTAATTTTCTGAAATCAGACAATCCGATATAAACCCAAAAGTTTCCTCTGTACAATGCAGAACATATCAGAACATATTAACCTATAAAATTCTAAAAAGCTTCTGAGCTGTGTACTTCTTGCACTGATTCATACTGTGGCTCATTTCTATTTGTACAGTGATTAAATTCCTGCAAGATTACACAAAATTGCTCTTCTCACACTAAGTTAGACGTGGGCACTAGATGGCATATTTGTATTATATCTGTATGAGGGGAACAGAGATAACTAAGGTAGCATTGTCACTTACAGACACAGTGAAACAAATGGCACTCAAGGGTGAAGCATGATCCCTTTGAAAGAAAAGCTTAAATGTGTGGCAGTATTTTCTTCCAGGAGCACCTAGCAGCAAATGCATTCCTGTTCAGTGATCAAAATAAGTCGGAAGTGGGGCTGTCTTACAGGACAATTGTAAATCTGACAATAATCACTTGCAGATGAAGATAATCACAGAAGAGCTCTGGCTGGAAGGGACTCCTGCCTCCAGAGCAGGGCTAACATTGAAATCCGATCAGGCTAAAGGGCATTATCCATCAAATTTTGCCTTCTCCTTTGTGAAGGCTGAGATCCCACAGTCCCCCCTGGCTGCTGTCCTGCTGCTCAACCACACTTGGCAGCAAAACATTTTCCTTCCACCCAGGATGTGCTGTGCTGCAAGCTGCTGGCCCCTGCCCTTTTTGGAGACAGTCCCTCCACCCTCTCCCAGCAGAGCAAGCACCAGACTGAACGCGCCATTGCAAAACGCGGAATTAAGAACCAAGTGTGACTTTTCACGTTGTGCTTACAAGGAAGGCCCACGAGATGTCAGCAGCCTTCCAGGTCCTGTCCTGACAAGAACTGTCAAGGAGAAGTAAAAATTTGGGAGGGTGAGGAAGAGAGGTCAGGACAACACTGCTTTGTCCATCTGCTCCCATGCCTCTGAACAGCTCTTTATTTCTATATCCCCCTTTTCCTGGTCAGGCATTTCCTCTGTGAAATTCCACATGGGGAGGAGAGGGATGGGGGTTTTCTGATGAGATCTGGATACTTCTGACTGTTCAAGCCCAAAAAAGGATCCTCATTCATCTTCCTCTTTGAGGTCTTTGCGCACTCAGCATCACTGTGCACAGTATCCTCCATCTAAGCAAGGATGCATGTAAATGCAAGAAAAAAATGTCACCTTAAAAGAGGTTTGAATCTCATTGTTGGGAAAATTTTAAGAAGCTAAACAGAATGGGGAAGAGATATACTTTCTTTTTTTTCATCTGTCCTCATGAACAAAAGCTTTGATTTTCATGTCAGAGCTATTGGAAGGGTCACAACCAATAACTCATTTTCTGTTTTTTTAAAATCTTTGTAGACAAGAGGCTGAAATGCATCAGCAGAAACTTTGAAAAATTTTAAAAATTAAAACTGACTCACCAGGATTGGAGTCAAGGATTGAAACAAAAGTAAGAAAAACTAAAATTTTAAGACAAAAAATACAGGTTAGACTACTGAGATATGAGAATGAAAGACGGAGAGAAGCTGGCAAGCCTGTGGTCTGTCCCGTACAGAAATTCTCTGCTCTGCAAAACCCACGTGTTGCAGGATGCCAGGTAAATGAACTGCCACGGGTTAATGGCACAGTCCACGTGCATCTCAAATGAATGCACACCTCAGCTCACACGTGGGGCAGCCAGGGGCACTTTGGTGAAGGGATGGAAAGGACAATGTTTCCTCTACCCTGAAGGCAGCCCAGCCCCCAGGGCACTGAAGAGGCTCCTGCCATTTTTCTGGCAATACAGCATCGATGTCAAACTGAGGATCTCGCTCTGCCTTTGCTGAACACTGACCCCTCTGCACCACCCCTCTATACTAATGCTCCTCTCAGAGCACAGCAGACACCACAGGGCAGCGAGAGCCCTCATCCCCTTACACCTGTGTTTCAAGGGAAGGAAATGGGGCAGAAAAGACAGGAAAAGTGAAATTTCTTCACGTGATTTACGGCTGGATTTACTGCAGAAGGGAGAAGGTCATCTGGAGGCCCCAGCAGGTGGGATTCAGTTTTCTTGAAGTCTCTACAAATTTAGCCACCCAAACACTGACAGCTGCTTCCCTCCTTTCTCAAGGACAAACTCAGCACTGTGTCACTCTCAAGTTGGGAGCCTTGATCTTGCTGAAGGTGTGGATGGATGAAACTACCCAAAGCACCAACAAAGACATAGCAATGGAGGCTTGATGCATGAAGCAGAACAGACAACTAAAGAATAACCCCAGAATGGTATTTTATATGGTATTTTTTTCAGGAACAAATGGCATTTTTCCCTCCAGTAACTTGACAGAAGTGAGGATGCTCAGCTGTTCCCTGCACT
The DNA here is from genome assembly GCF_049639895.1 of Pseudopodoces humilis. NCBI lineage: Eukaryota > Metazoa > Chordata > Aves > Passeriformes > Paridae > Pseudopodoces > Pseudopodoces humilis. Next base: position 4,904,403 of record NC_142202.1, read on the forward strand.
AGGAAACATGGGAAGGGATTTTAACAAGTCTTCAGTGCCTCCCTGTTCCCACTGACAGCAGCAGGCATTCAAGAATGTTAATGGAGCATCTTTACAAAGCCAATGATGAGCTCTTTTGGCAAAAATCCCCAGAATAAAGGTACTGGTGTCTGTTTTTCTGGTATTTTGAATGGAGTGGAGATGCATTTGCTTAGTTATTGCTTCTGAAGCTTTCCAAAAATCAAAGGGTGATAACAAACTGGAGCTTCTGTCCAGCATAAAGGCAAAGATAAGCCAAGCATATTGTGTGCTGAGAACAAACAGCAACCCACGAGCTCCAGGTACACATGGAATAACTACAAAGTACTGAAGCAAAAAGACCAAGAGGCCTGGCATCAGGATGTCAGACTTTGAAGACTAAGCTTATTTTAAGTACAGGCAGACACAGACTGTTCATTTTTCATGCAGGGATGTTTTCAATGAAAAATCAGCCTTTTTTCACCCCCTCCTCGTCTCTACCCCTCAAACCTATCAAGATCACTGCTGTTCTATTTTTCATGAAGTTTTCTGCTGTGCTATACTTGTGCATGCACCTGAAATACACAATCCTCTGCTGGTATCTGGGTCAGCCACACTGAGAAGGGGAATCCCATTATTGTCTCTGGTTGTTTTTGAAACGAATGAATTTGTACAGACAGCTCAGGTTTGGATTCAAAGGCTTATATTTCCATGACAAGCTGCCGCCACCCGCGTGCCAAAGCACTATGAGCCTTTCATCCCAACCAGCACAGAAGCAGGGGGATGACATCCCCCAGGATATTTGGGAGCCCAGGGCACTGCCTTATCATCATCACTGCTGCTGCTGCCTTTGATAGAGATGGAGCAGTGGGGGTATTTATCATTTATTGGTTTTACCCAAAGGGATACACTAGGCACCATCAGATCTGCTTTGCAGGCTGAGAAACAAGCAAACACCACGAACTGGGAAAGCTGCAAAACCTACAGAACTCAGTCTTTCCCTTCTTCTGCCTCAGCTCTGGGTGAAGCCTAAAGCAAGCAAACACCAGTTCTGTCTCAAAACCAAGAAAGAGCGCTGTCAAAGTCTGTCTCTCTGATCTGTGCTACTCTTCAGTCACGAAGGAGCACCAACTAGGAGGAACGCTTCTGCCTCACACCACAAAGACAGTCAATACTGAAGGAATTAAATGGAAAAGAAATTTAGGAGCACATTAGAGCAGAGTTACAGAGCTGCTGTCTGACCTGAAACCACAGCATGAACTAAGTCTGGCCAAATGCCTCAGCCTGACTTAATACTGTGACTCAGGGCACAACTGTGAATCCTCTTCTGCTACACGTCAATGCATTCATTAATTGAACTATCAGCTGTTGTGGAAAACAGAAAAGTTCTAAACAATACTGAGATCTCAGAACCTTTGGTTCCTATCTTCATGAATTGCAAGTGCATTTTAAATCTACAGTTCTCAGTGAGTTTATGGAATCCTCAGTGTCAAATACCCTTTAAACAGTAAAGGTGCTGGTACAAGTGCACACATTAAAAATTTGTCTAAATTAAATGTTTATGCTGAACTAGTTTAGCAACATTAAATATTCTTAATTTAAAGTGACTGCAACTCAGCTTCTCTCTGTAAATTAAGCTGTATGAAAACAAAGCATGCTAAGTCTTAATAAATATGCAGTAAAGTGGTATCTTGCAATAGAGTTAAAAGCCAATTCTCAGTTGATAGTCAATGCCTCTTATTTGCTGTTAAAACTTTCTAGTGCTGTTATGGAGGCCCATTTCAATTAGCTACAACTCAGTCTCAGAAAGAGAATGAAACAGGACGGTAAAGGCACAGTTTCTTGAATCCTTATTTTCCTCACCTACCTATACCTTTGGGAACGCAATCAGCTGCAGTCTGGGTAATCTCCTTCCAAATTCACATCTTCTACCTGCACAGAAACTCCTTCCTGGGGGTGTCACTGCAGATGCTTTGTGCTCAGCCCCATGAGGATACCAGGCTCCAGGAATCCTGTCCCTGGGACACACATTCTGGGAAGATGCTGTGGGATGCAGGTGGCATCAAGGACCACCATGACCTGAGGCTACACTGGAAGAATGAGCTTGGACTGGGAGATGCATTTTGGCTGTAGGGCCCAGCCCCTTCCTGGCACATGGCAGTTTACTTGAGATGTTCATCCCCGGCATATGCACATATACCTGATACACAGAAAAGGAAGAATCTACAACTTCTTGGAAAGAACCAACAGTGATTTTCTCTACTTCAAAACATGGCAATTGCCCATCTGGGGCCTGATCCCTCACTGTGTATTATTTCAGTGGGACATGAACCCAGCTCTGCACATGTCCATTTGCAGGCCAAAACCCAGAGTCATATGATCTTTATAATGCTGAGAAAAGTAATGTAACTTAAAACTTTTTAAGCTTAGGGATTTATAGCTCCAGAACTGTAGGAAAGAGAGGGCATTTCTGCAAGATAATAAATTCCATTTTTTTCTTTTCCCCCATTTTAAAACATCTTCATGTATTCATGTCAAAACATCCAGAGATATTTTTGGTGTTAAGAAGGGCTGTGGAACAAAGTTGCTCTCCTCCATCAGCAGGAAAAAGATTACTTCTTTCCTCATTATTCTGGGCCACAATTATCAACAAAATATTTCATTACAGAATAAAAAAAAAAAAAAAAAGAAAAAAAGAAAAAAAGAGAAGACCTTGGTTTTATCCCCATTGTCCTGTAGCAGCACCCAGAAGACCTGATCAGCAAGTGATGAGTGCTCTTCTAGAGCAGGCAGAAAATGTAAATTTAGCAAAGAGCACTTAGCAAATATAACTACAGGGTCCATGCTCTTAGGATTGCCTGATTTTCCCTTGCTGCAGAAAAATCCACATGAAAATGTAATCCTGAATTTATTCTGCAGCTGCATGGCAGGGAGGGGTGCGTGGCTGGCAGGGTCTAGGCTATCACCATCACACAGGTGGGATTCACCTGGATGTCAGGATGTGCAATCCCAAAGAAACTGCAAAATCAGGGTCGATTGGTCTTACCGGAATCCTGAGCCTCGAATCCTGATGGCTCCCTGTCCAATGCTGCTCTACCCTCTAAGCCAAGTTTTCTTCCCAGGTCCAGCCTGAGCCTCCCAAGCCATGACCTGGGGCTGTTTCCCCTCGTTCTCCTACCCACTGAGGAGCTCAGCTTCATCACCATGTCCTACCCCTGCAGGAAGCGGCGGGTGGCAATGAGATCCCTCCCTGAGCTCCTTGCCCGGCTGAACAAGCAATTTAATTTCTTTCCTTTGGTGTACCTTTCCCTCTCTCCCTTGCTTCAAACTGCCTTTGCCTAAAGCACTGTTCTTAAATTAATTATCAGGGAGCTTTATGCTGCAGAGGAGCAGCGTTTTGGCCCTCCACTGGGACTTGTGGCTTTTTCCTCTGCAGCCCGGGAGCGCAAATGCTCTGCCCCTGCCAGACCCGTGACTCACGCTCTACTGAGACACTCCCACAAGTTTTATACACAGAATTCCTTTTTTCCTTGCAGCTCTGCTGTTAAATGTTTAGATTTGCAGCTCCCTCCCAGCCATGCCTGCCTCCCAGGACAGCTGATATGTAATACCAACACGCTGCTGGCGTTGCTTCATTAAGGTGACACGCAATTAAAGGCAGGTTGAGGGACTCCAAGGGAGTCAGCACTGACCTTCATAGGAGCCAGCTGGATGGGAGTGATGCATGAGGGATCCACCATGGGCTTCGGCCGGTTGGCCGTGTCCGCCAGCAAACTGTGCCACTGCTGGGGCAGCCCCGTGAACTTCTGCTCCCGGTGGTCGAAGCCAGTGTGGACCCGGTGCTCGAAGTTGGAGGGCCCGGAAATTTCCAGCCTTTTCTTCTTTTTCCCGAACATGGTGGAAAGATCTGGAGAAGTCAGAGGGAAACAGGAGAGAAAAGGAAAGAAAAAAAAGACACATGTTTATACTGTTGTAACTCTCAGCCATTCTCTCTGCTTCACAGGGATTTTTAGCAGATGTCATTAGCTAACTACCTCCATAAACTTCACACACTGAGATCTGTGCGAGGCAAGCACTTATCTGACCTCCTTTCTGGAAGATTTTAATGAATTAACCCAGTCTCTTACCACATATGTTTATAATACCTTATGAAACAAGGAAATTCCCAGGAAAGAAAGCCCCAGGTCCTACTTTGTACTCCTCTCTGCTCATGCTGCAAGTTGCACTCCATGGAAGCTCCAAGCTCAGAGCAATGCCAGCAGCACTGGATGGCTTTGCTCCAAGGACAGCACTTGGAGTAAGTGGTGAGCTTTGCTCTGATACAAGGGGGAGCAAATACAGGCACAGCTTTGCATCCTAAATCTACACCCCAGATCCTGGAGCAAGGACAACCTATCCCAGATGAGAGCCTGGCTCTGCCGTGGTCAGATGTAGGTCTCACACAGCAGCACTCAAAGGGGAATTATTCTTGTGCCATTTTCAGCGATGAAAACAGAGAGCTCAGACCTAATTCTATCCTGGTCCAAGGGTCTTCATCTGCATTTGTGAAGGGTCCAGCTTAAAAGACGTATCAGGTATCAGCTATTACAAATATCATGGCCTGACTTCTTCAGGAGAGAAATGATTTGCCATGAGAGCCACATGCCCAAAGCACCTGGGTTTACACCAGCAGAGGTCCCTGGCTCCTGGCCAGCAGACTTCAGTGGGATTCATTCATTACATCACGGCCTGACTCCTTTTAAGGTCCAGGAAGGAGCATCAGCTCTTTGGGTTCCTGTGCAGGTGGTGTGGAGAAGAGAGAGGAGTCCTTCCAATCCTGTACAAGCAAGGAGCTGGAGGCTGTTGGAGGAAATGTGACCTTCCCAGCTTCTCCATCACTGGATGGACCTGGGTTGGCCTGGCTGCCTGGTAAAGCTAATTGTTACAGCTCTTGCCCTACAGAAAGTGAATGTTCACATCAATTTTTATTGTTATTTCCTGATAAGACTGAGTTGACTTGCTTTCCTCCTGTCTGTTTTGGCCTTCCTGAGGAATGTGGAGAACGCAGCAGGAGGGCTTCAGAGCACAGGCTAATAGATTAGCTGGGGCAAGAGAAGTTTCATTGGCAAGGTGGAAGGAGGTATGAGTGGCAGAATGAGAGGGATAAAGGTATTGCTCATTCTACTGGCACAGGAAATGGCCAATACACTCACAACCTGCATTAACCCTTGGGGTTGGTGGGTCCCCCCTTAAAACAAAGTACAGCCTAACAGCTCTATTGAACTGTTCAGAAGTTCAGAACTGACTTTCTGGAGGACTCCACAAATCTGCTGTGCAAGGCAAGGACAAATTCCTGGTCCCAGGAAAACAGACTGAGGTCCTGTTGCTTTTCAGTAAAATACTGTCCTGTGCTGAAAAAGTTCTCTGCCTTCTTTCTGCTGTCTTAAAATAGTCCTCCACCTTGCTGTCTGGGCTGTTTCAAGCACGGCTGGCTAAGCACTTGAGCAGCATCTGTCTGAAACAGCAGCAGGATGAGGAGGCTGGCAGCTGTGTAAAACCTCTTCTATCACAGCTGTAAAGGTGCTGCCCTGACTGATTCAGGAGGTGGAGAGAAGCTCGAAGAAGAAAATACAGTTGTGTTGTTGCTGCAGATAAAAAAAATATGGGGTCATAAATCAGGTATTTATTCCACCCTCATTACCTTTACTTGTCTATCTAAAGATCAAGTCCATTATTTGAAAATTGATTGCTGGCTGCATCCTAAGTCCCCCCCTGTGTATTTGTAGGTGATTGTCTCCTTTTTGCATATTTCTTTTAGACAGTGCAGACTTGCTCCTGTTGGCCTCTCTTCACAGGTCTCATCTTCCACACATCTCTATCTGGCTTTCTACCCTACGCTGAACTTCCCAAAATCTCCAGCTCTTTTGACAGTCTCTCTCCAGCACTGTTAACTTGGGTATCTTCCTTACCTTCCTCTCCCAAAACCTCCTATTAAATCACTTTGATATGTGGCTTTTCTCCGTTCTCAGCATCATAATTGTTTTGTTTTCCTTTGATGCATTTGGGTACCTTGTGGCACTCCCAGACATGTATTCAAAGCCATCATGGTTGGTGTCTGTTCAGAGGTTATCCATTTTCCAGGCTCAAAGAGAAGCAGCCAGAAGGTCAGGCAGTAGGTCCCAACCAGGGCTCATCCACAGGGCTTCACAAGTTGCAGCCAGCTGCAGATCAATGGCACTGCACTGATTTAATTTGCCCTCAGGGACGGGAATCCATGAGACTATTGGAGTAACATTTTAAACCATCAGCTCTAGACATGTATTTTTTCCTCTGATCAATGCCAGGGTTTCCCACAGGACTTGCATCTCAACGCAACTGCTGGATGCTTGAAGTCCTCCAGAGCTCTAAACAACATCAGATAACTAAAAGCACATCAGCTGGCACAGTGCACATTGCTTTTTAAAATGAACAGCATGTTTACTCAACAAGATACAAGCCAGCAAGTTACCTCCATTTCACTGCAAAGCCAAGCCAACCTCCCCTCAGCAAGGTCCCTCCACAGAACTGTAACATACATAGCCATCACAAAGAAACTTCATTTCCCTCACTTCTCACAAAGAATGGAAATGATGCTGCCTGTTTTCCTCAGCTGTCTGAGGATGAGGGTTTGGGGCAGCCAAGTCTGTGAAACCTTATGCTCTAGGCTTGTAAGTGTCCTGATTCAGTCCCCACTGATATGGTTGGTCTTCACACCTTGAAAAAGGAGAGATTATTTAATTTTTCCCATAGCTCTATTGATATGACACCAAAAAAAGTACTTATTTAATCAGGTGTGGAAGCAGAAAACATCCCTGGTAAGTGAATACATGTTCTCCAAGACTTCTAAAGCAGTTTTAGGAATAACCCAAGTGCTTTGAAGAGAAATGGCGGAGCTTTCCAGGACGCTAGATAATGTGTGTGTAGCAGAAAACTTACAAAATTTGTATCAAGAACAAAAAATGTATGTAATTCATTCAGGCACCTACCCATTCACACAGAACAGCAATCCTCTCACAGTTATTAAGAACCCCTAATTTCCTAATGGGATTACTTTGGAAAACATCCCACAGCTAACAGGGCAGCCTTTATCAGAGGCACGGGGAGGTGGGAGGCTGCAGGGCAACTCTGCGGAGCTGCCTCTGTGCCATCCCCACACCAGAGCACTCACCCTTAACTTAATTCTTCCCGACAGCTTCCAACATAGCCCTGATTGTGCCAGGGCTCTCAGCAAATGCCACCTCTCCGTGCAGCTCCTCCTGTGCTCACCCCCACAGAAGGAGAGGAAATGAGAGGTATTGTACGTGTAATTCGCTGCTATTTTGGTGGGATGAGCACGACCAGGATGTCTGCCCTCCCCTTGCACGTGCTCCCCCAAAGGACAGTCTGGTCGATTCCAATGGCACATGGCACATGCGACACTTGACACAAGGGGGCTGGGGGAGCCTGTGATAACAACAGTTGATAGCAGTGGGCTTGGCTTTGGGGGAAAGGCAGGACTCATCACTGCAGTGCTTCAGCGGGGCATTTCTATGGGAAATCTTTACTCACTCTTATGCTGAAATATGCAGCACATCAATTTTGTGCTTGTAAATGTGAGGTCTGGAGGAGGCAGTCCTTTAGTGGCAGCAAACAATGAATTCAGTAAGCAGAACAGCACGACACCTAAAGCAAGTCTGCTCTTAAATGGGAGAGCCAGGAGTTGAGCCTGTTCAGCTCCAGGCTGCCATGCCAAGGGCTTCTCAACCCACAGCCCAACTGAGGCACAAGAGTTAGAGATAACAGAGTTTCTTAACCAAAGCCATGATGGAAAAAATATGGACATGACACTTACTAGAGGAAAACACAGTACTGGGGGGAAAATCAGACTATTGCACCACCTCTTCTCCTGAGTAACCCGTAGCAGTGCTGGTCCCAGATGCGCCACCGGGGAATGGGGAAGGCACAGTGATAGCAGGAGAAATGTGTGAGCTGTGCTCTGTAGATAGTCACCCAAACCCTTCTATAATTGCAGTATTTGTCTTGTTCTTTGTCTCTGCCCGGGAAAGGAGCAGTGCCAGCTCTGCTGGTGCCCGCTGAGGAGCCGTAACACAGCTCCACCCGGCTGCTGCAGGCAGCAGGTAACGCTCAGAGGGTGCCATCAGGAGCAATCACTGCTTTTGCTCTCAGTGCTGTTTACTGTAGTGCCTAACAAATCGAATTACATGCTAATCAGCACACCCTGCCTGCTAGATCTATGCCAGACCTGGCTCCTTTGCATTGCACTCCTTTCTACGCACAGAAATAATTCACTGAGCATCACAGTGCCACGGGCTCCCAGGCTGGTCCAAATTTCAGCCATATTCCTTCAGGGACAGATCACATCCCCCCAGAGGGAATTTCCTAAAGTGATGCCCATGCAAGGTGTGTGATGTGGACCAGCAAACAAATCCACTCTTGTCAGCTACTGCACTCTCATTGTGCTGCCTCCCAGTCACAGATGAAGGGGCTTTTCCAGCAAGAAGCATCCTCCAGCCCCACACTGGAGCAAGAGGGTGGCAGTACTATTCTGGATGCCAGGGGAGCCCATTCAGACTCTTCCATGGTGGTCTGTGCTCAGGACAGGATTTCCAGCCATGGCTTTCCCACAAAAAGTTAGAGCCCTGCCAGCTCACACCCTGTAGCTCACACAGATGTCACAGGTTTGCTCACTCTCAAAAGTTTGGTCCCATCCTGGGGTTTCCATGAATTGTCCCTCTCCTGCATGTGAGATCAGGGCACACTCCAGGATGGATGAACTGAAAAGCTGAAAGTCCAGATTTATGTTGCTGCCCTCAAAGAAAAAATTTTTGCATTTACAGCAAGTAAAATCCAAGGCAGTTGGAATAAAAATGAAAAAAAGGATTACTTCAATCCTAAGGTTAATGGTATTCTGTGTCTTTTATCATATCCTAGGAGTAATTCAGCCAACCTCTAAAATAAGAGAGAGCTCTGTTTAACTCTGTCCTGTTTTCTGTTCCCAATGAAAAAGTCAGAACTAATTTTTACTCCCCCTCCAAATAGCTGCTCTTTTAAAAGACTACAAAAGTTGGAAAGACCTTTCGTATCTTGTAATCTTGAAAAGTACCAAAGAGTCCCAAGTACACCCCTTAACCAGTGACAACAGCCTTTGCCATCCCATATGTCCCCAGATAACCCTGAGCAAAGGTCTGTGAAATTCTGCCACAGATAAAATAATAACCTTACAAAGTCAGTACCTAGAATAATGAAGTGAGATGGGAATTTTTACTTTAAAATGGAACTTCTAATGACTCTGTATAACTATGTAAGGTCTATTTTTTCACTGTGGTATTTCAGCAGCCAGAGAAAGTGTCCCACTAACCCCAGGAAATCGTGTGTGTTCACCATGACCCTGAGCCACCCTGGCAAGCCTGCAAGGATTTCCTAACTCACACCTCACTGCTGCTCGAGCACGGGCTGGGCTGAAATATTCCCACAGGAGGGGCTCTGCCATCACTGGCTGCCTCAGCCCAGCAATGTGTTTGCTTTTAAACAACCAGCAATTAGTTCATTTTCATTAGGGAGTGCACACTGCATTAAGCCTGTGAGCCTGTTTTCTGCAGGGATTCCCTGTGGTTCCTCAGCTGAGCAAGCAGCAGCAGAGCCCTTTTCCCTTGCAGATGGGCATGTTATTAGCATGTAAAAATTGCCTTCACGCATGCTGAGTATGATCTGTGAGCCCAAAGTGGGGGACAGCAGCAAGGGCTGTGAAAAGGTCCTGTGAAAAGGCACATTTTCTCCCAAGTCAGCCACACAGCCAAAAAACCTGGTTACAGGCAGGAGTGTTAATAAAATGCTTCATTTTTAAAAAACCTGACAGAGACACAGATTGCAAAATGGGGAGATGGGTGCAGGTCGCTTTCTTTTGATAATTTTTACTTACTCATAATAGTTTTCTGTAACACAAGGACCTCAATTATTCCCCTCCAGAGCAACCCAAATGCAGTAATACATCATTAGCTTTGGCGGCTTCTGTTCCCCCGCTCTGATTAATTGTAACCTTTCCCGATATTTGATCGTAAATGAGAGAGTATGAATTGAGAAGCACAAATTAAATTAATGTGTCAAGGCAGCCTGCAGAGCCAGTGCTTCAGACAAATGTGAGCTGGGCTGAAACTCAATCTCCAGGAGAAAGCAAATGTCTGGGATGGACTGATGGCAGCACAAATCGCTGAAAGAGCTCCTGTGAGTGAGAGGTAAAAATGATGTTTATTCTCCTTTGGGTCCCACTGGTGCAAATTCCTGCTCCTGAGGCAAGTGGAAGGAGACCGACACATACCTGTGTATCTATACACTTAATATGTATTTAATATATTTACTATATTTAATAAAACTACTAAAAATGGGGAAAATGGTTTATTTTCTTTAATAAGAAGCAGTGACAGGAATAGTTTTGTGTTTCCTTTCTGTTTAAGGATTGATCTGAGCTTCTGGGTGGGGACCTTCTGCTGCTGGCTGCAATCAGAGCATGAGCTTTCCTTTGCAAAAAAATAAAGCACGCCCCTGACTGCAGGCTTACATCTTAAAGAAGAATTTCTCTCTATTTTTAACTGAAAATACAGAGAGCACTACCCTATTTTTCAGGAGATAAAACCAGAAGTTATACCTGGAAAAGCAGAGTGACCTGAATGAGAAGACAATAAAGTTCATGGAAAGACTCTTAAAAACCACACTGGTTTCAGGTCAGGACTGACACATTACTCTGACAAAAGGGGAAATCCTGTTTGACTTTCCACATACAACATTCTTAAATGTTCTCCTAAATCCCAGAGTATCATTCTGGATGGATAGGATGGAAACAAATGGGAGACACCCAAGAAGCAGGGGGTAAGGCTGCCTGCAGAGCACCTCAAACCAGAGGTAGGTGAGTGGTCATGCCTTGTATTTATTTATTAAGTTACTGCTGTTACCTGGAGGGAGATCTCATTACTTTCTCAGATACAAGGTTTTTTGTTTTGCCACACGAATGGACAACATGCAGGTGAATACTAGGTTGGTTCACCTGTCTAATGACGGACCCCATTTCCCATGATCCCTGCTTATCCCTCTGCTCCTAATTATGATACAAGCATTTCATTTTGGAACAATAAAATAACACCTTGGAAAATGTTCTCACATCCTTTACTAATGATGATTTTAAACACTGACCCTCTGGGAGCAACAAAAAGGACCTACAAATCCTGAATAAACCAAGTCAGCTCACATTTTGAGTCCTTTACCATTCTGCTAAGCTCTTCTACACACAAATAATGTACTGATAGAAATTAATCACCTGCGACCACATAGTTTTCCCAGACTATTCTTTCAGTTCAATTAAAGTACGGAAGTATGATTTTCAGTGCATGCCTGTGTGAGTTTTAGAATGAAAAGCTTGATGATCAATAGGATTCAACTTGTTATCATGGATTTTCAAAGTGTGTTTCAAATATTCAAATATTTCAAAGTTTTGGTTTTTTTTTTGAGATGGGACAGCCTTCTAAGTCATTTAACCACTATTAAAATACATGCCTTAATCATGGTAAGATATGTACTCATGGACTAGACCAACGAAAATGACTCTTTCCCAAAGCCCCTCATTTACCCCATGGCATTCTGCTCATTTCAACCTTAGGTCAAATCAGCCAATTTCTCAGAGTTTCTATGTCACTGCACAATATAATAAAAATACATTTAAACAATTACAAAGAGTCCAGGACTTGTCATTGTCCACAATTCTTTTCAATCCCACAATACCTTGTTTATGGTTGAAAATGCCTTCATTTGTCACAGCACAGCAGTGTCTCTTGATAGCTGGCCCATGAGACATATCTAATAGAAATGCACAACGGAACAAAAGACAGAAAAAAATAATAACAAAAGCCAACGTATGCTTCCAGAGAAATGGTAAAAGCTGGTATAGAGTGGACAAACTAGGATTGATGTACTCCAGGGAACAATACTCATTCTTCTTATTGAAAGCTACTCTTGTACGAGGACTCATTTCCACACACTGACTGACATGTGCTTTCCTAATTTAGAAGTCTTGTGATTCCCAGTGGATTTTAATGCTCAGTAATTTTCAGCTGAGTAGCTTAAATGCATATATTGTAGTCAGTCACTCTCTATTATCTCATACACATGCACACATAAATAGCAACGTGGAGACGGAGGTTCGTGCAGGGAATTAGTCTGCAACAGCTCTGGGCAGATTAAAGACAAACCCCCCCTCGGCCCCCTGAACCCCTGGAGGTAACTCAAATAATTTCTATCCCTAGCAAGTGAAAAGATTCCAGATTTGCAGAAGCAAATAGTCCCCTGGGTGCTCAGCTTGAGATAATTAATGGTATTAACTTTGTAAGAAATGCTGGACATCCACAGGGAGAGGGGATTAAATAAGGCACCCATTAAATGAGACACCCTGAGTCTCAAGTTACTGCTGAAACTTCAGTTGTAAATTATTTTTTTTTCTGACTTGCTATTAGCAGTATTTTAAGATAGTTCTATATTGTTCTATATTAAAAGATGCAAGTACTCTATGTTTTCAATTAGAAAAAAACAGTAAAGGAAATACTATCAAGAATGAAAGGGATGATAGATCAGTAGAGAAGACAAAGCGAGCAGAGAGATCAGATATCAAAACAATAGACAGATTGGGAAAATAGATAAGGAAATATCAAAACAAGGACAGTGAAACTGTAATTCTGCTTATTAGTAAATATGAACATTCCTATAGATTGGGGTAACTGTAGGATAAGAACTGCAAGGTATGAATTTCTGTATTTATCAAAAGACTTAGCAAAGTGCTTGAAAAACACTTGGAAAATTGTTCTTATCAATTGGGCACCAAGTTATACCTTCTTTTCATTTTGGGCCACATCCATAGTGGGGTCAAAGTGTCAGCAAGAGATGGACTGAGACCAACTTGTAGCACAGCAAAGGGGACATGAAATATCTTGTATTTGCATGTAAAGCTTTAGTTTTAACTTCCTGAAACTGAGTTTCCTCCCCAACACTTGATGATAGCTGCAAAGCCAGCATTACAAACACAGAGAATCACGGAATCAAAGCTGGAAGAGACCTTCAAGTCCAACCAACACTTCCAGAGATGGTGACTCCACCACCTCCCTGAGCACCTTACTGCAATGCCTGACCACTCTTCCAGTGAAAACATTTTTTCAATTATCTAATCTGATCCTCCCCGGGTAAAACTTAAGACCATTTCCTCGTGTCTTTTCAGCTGAGATGAGGCAGAAGAGACCAACCCCACCTCACTACAAACTCCTGCAGGCTAGCTGTAGGAGCAGGAACACCCTCCCAGCCATGCCAGTTCCCTCAGCCACCCCTCCTAGGACACGTTTTCCAGAGCCTTCCCCAGCAATGTCCTTTCTGAAGTGAGGGGCCCTTAACTGAACACAGAGCTTGAGGTGCAGCATTTTCAGTGTGACCGCAGCAGTGACCAAAGCACGGCAGGCTACAGGGCTGCTCCACAGTTCCCAGGAAAGACTTCTCACAGGAATGTATAGTCTCTCACAAGTGCCTGTAATTACTGTAGATATATTTTAATCATTTTTAGAAGACAGCTTTTACTTGAAAAAAAAGTCAAGTAAAAGTCAAGTTTTGAAAAAAAAGGCAAATATTTTCTAAGTCTAGAAACCAACTGATCTTGAGCTGGTTGCATCCAGAGCCGGATGTATCCATGAACACACCAAAACTGCATCAAGGTGGGGCTCCAGGGGGGTGCCTGCCCCAGCAGAGATGATTTTACAGTTCCCAGAGATGTCACAGTGGCAAGTAGGAATGGGACAGGAGGGGAAGACGTGCCTGTGACAGCACCACATACCACTGGAACAAGGTAATGACACCGGGGCTCTGGAGTCGACCTCCTGCCACAACTCCTCACTGACGTGTTTGCATTCAATTTCCTTTTCCTCCTAAAACATTCACTGCATGATTTTACTTCTAAAACAGTACAGGCTGTGCTGGCTCTGAGGAATTGCTCTATTACCATAACATTTGTAAAAAAAGGTTGCTTTCCAATGAATGATCAACAGCAACAGATGCTTCATTACTCATTCATTTTTAATGGCAAGCCTCTCACAAGAGTATCTTTAGGATGAAACACAGGATCTGACCTGTATTGGCCAAGAAATGGTGCAAAATCAGTTTATTTGGTATGTCAAAATACCTTTAAAATGGAAACAAACAGATCTATAGATAAATGTGTCCACAGCAAGTGCCTGCAAGATGAAAATCATGACTTGTTATCACTGCGGGTTCCCTACCTTTCTATCTGGTTTTACTCTGCATCGTTGTAACAGAGGGGAAAATATTTCCACAGTCTACAATAAATCACAAATGTGTAGAGTCTACCTTAAATTTTTATTCCTTACATATTTTGTCTTTTTTTTTTTTTTTTTTTTTACTCTGCATTATGCTGGAAAGCTGGTCTGAAAGTCAATTCTTATCCTATTACCTATTGAGTTGCTGTCAGGCCATACTCTGTTTCCACATTAAAAATGAGAACTGATCCCCTGAAGGGTTTCCAGAGCTTACTGTTTATTACCTCCTTCAGAAAGTTTACCATAAGCTCTTTATAGAGAACATGGAATGTTTATAAAGCGATATCTGCTCAGTCCTCCTCCCTCTGGATAATCCCCAGCAATCAATAATTGCATCTGTTTTTTTTTTCAGAGCTAAGCAACCTAGCCATGCAGACTTTGTGTTTTGCCAACTCCAGACAGCAGCTTGGAAATGATGGGTCTCACCTTCTCTCTAACTGGGAGGTAAACAAAGACTCTTCATGCCTTATCTCTGAAGCTGATATGAAAGTCTTCAGACCAGCCACAGAAAAGCAAACAAAAAGTACACTAAACTGAATGAAATAACCCACATGTTTTAATCTCAGTGCAAATCCAGCAAGATGAATGCTACTGTGAGGTTTTGATTGTTTTCCATCTTTTAAAAGTGAAAAATTGCAATGTTTTTTGGCTGCAGGAAGGTTTTCAACAGCTGGAGAGGTTACTGCATCTCAGAGGGCCACCACTGCCACTTTCCAAGAGATGCTGTTGCTACAGGAGGTGGCTCTATCCCTTCCTTCCTTCCTTCCTTCCTTCCTTCCAAGGAAGGATGATGCACACATGAATTAGTGCATTTTGCTGGGCCCATCCATACACTCTCCAGGCCCTCTCCAGGATGAGAGGTTTCATCTGAAATGGTCCAAAAGGGCACTTCCAGGCTCTCAGACAAAAGCCCAAAAACCAACAAAGAAAAGAGTTTGCCAAGTAAGTGAGCAGCTAAGATGACTCTCAGGAATCTTGCTCTGGAAACACCATGAGAAGCTGCCAAGTGATTGTGTGTATGAGCTGATTCAGCTCCCAAACTTTTAGACAATTACATTAAAAAGCCACTTGTCTCCCAGAATAAACACTTCTGCTGGAGCAACAGGGCATCATCCCTCCCCAGTCTGCACTGATTTTACAGCAGCTCTCAAGGCTGTCTCATTGGGAAAACACCATCATGACAAGGAGTCTGTGAGAGAAGGCAAGATCTTCTCCAAGTACTTTCTGATAAATCTTATTTACCACTGAGGGTGAGATGCTGAGGCTACGCAGAGGTGAAGAAGTTCGCTGTCATCTCTCAGCCATCAGCAGCTCGTGGATTCCCCAAGGTTCCCATCCTGGAATGGTGCCAGTGACCCATCAGACTCTAACCCCTCAGTTGATATTTAAATACATATATCTGTATTTAAATTTAGCATATTTAGATCTGAGGTTGCAGGTTCTTCTTAAAGGCTCAGCATCAAAAATACATCATCAATTAAAAGATAATAATTAACAGGAAGGGACACCTCTGCATGCTGACTCTGACTGCATTCACTGCTGTTTCCAGAGGCAGGGAGATTCATTAATTCATTCATTCCCCACTTCGTTACAGAATGACTCCAACAAAGCTGCTAATACAACTGGGAAATCAAAAGATGAGCCAGGAAAGTGACTGCAAAAAAATGCATTAAGGGAACATGTGTGGTTATGTCAAGTGGCGGGGCCAGAGTCAGCACTTCACATAAAGAGGGACTGCAGAGTCGCTGGCTGAGAGGGAAATTAAATGTGCAGAAGGAGCTCAGATCCTAAAGGAAAGATTTTTTTTTACTGGAAAAAAATAGATAGCTTCTGTTCTAATGAAATATGTTGTCCTACAAAAAATCTCTCATTTAATTCTCACAGTTTCCCTCTTGTACTTAAATAGGGAATCACATAAAAGCTATTTAAGATATAGTTAACCCCCCAAAATGTCAATTTTCTCAAGTTTTGGACATGAGACTCAATAAATACCCTGGAATTTTCTATTTCAGCCGATCTGAAAATCGCACATGCTCTAGGTGGGCATCTGAGATGACTTACTGTTTGCTTCACGAGGCAATGGAAAAGTTTCAAAAAAGTGACTTTGGGACAGTCATGAGACTCAAATTGTTTGAGACACCACAAGTGGATGACCAAAACATCTTTTTACACTTCACCCCTGTAATTCAGTCTCTGCAACCCTTGCACCTGCACCCTGTGCACCCACCTCGGTGTAACTGTGCCCAGCCTCAAGCTCAGCCATACTGACGACCCTGGCTTTCTAAATTATTTCTACCTTCTTCAGGATAAAGGCAGGAAGATGTCCTGAACTGCTTTTAAAATGATTATGCAAAGCAGAGTGGGCTGTATAATACCTTTTCCAATAAAACTCCCTTTTAGTACTCTGACAGCAATCAGCTGTGTTATTATATCTATTCTTTCCCCTTGTATCACTCAGGCTGCATGCTTTAAATGGAAATAACATCATCTTGTCCCCCCCCCCGTTTCTTACTTGTGGCGTGTCCTTGCAAGTAACCAATGCTCAGGATGCCAAAAGCTGAAGGCTCAGCTCGCCCACGTAAGAGATGTGATATGAATAAATCAGTGCAAAGTCCATGTGAGCTCCTTCTCTCTCACTAACAGGGGCTCAGGCTGGAAAAGCTGGATCTGCACTGGAGCTGCCATGCAGCCTTTAACTACCCATGGTATCATTTTAAAACATCAGTTCACTTAAGATAGAGATTCATTTTTTAGAATCCCAAATATGCAGCTGGGTATCTCTACAGAGAAATGAAAAAACACGTGTATATGTACTAGGGTGGCGTGACACTTCTTTTACAGGGTTTGACTTACTGGAAAGGAGTTTGAAAACTCAAAGGAAATTACAGAATTCTAAGAGCTTTATCAGAAGTGTCACTCTCAGCCTGGTTAGGGCAAATCTCAATCCTGAGCACCTGGATCACAAATTACACCCAGAGCACAGCTGGGTACTCGTCACTGTGCATTTTGTACCTCCCCAAAACTCACCTTGATAGCTCATCTCTCTTTTCCCCACTGCAGAGCTGTGTCACCTCAGTCTTGGGCTTTCTGGAGCATCATTTGGGTCCTGATGCAATTGTTGTTGGCTCCAGGGGGAGAACTCTGACCCAGGAAATAGCCATTTTTTTCTGTTTCCTTCTACTGAAAATAGGAAGAATTGGAAAACAATCCTCTGTGGTGGCAGCACATCCAAGAGCAGGGCAGGGGGGACATAGCTGACTTTAAGGAAGCCCGTTTCCTTCTCCCTTCCTTTGCAACAGAGGCGAGAGACGTCACTTCCCTCCTCCTTTGCTGCCACTATCTCCCATTTCCCAATGGAAACCAAAGTTCCCCTTCATCAATATTTTCTAAGCCATGATTTTCTAAAGCTGGAAAAAGACCGAGCTTCACGTTATCTGGTCTGAATCCAGCAAGGCTTATGCTGATCAGAAAAGGAATCAAAGTTTCCACCTTGGAAAACCTCTGAGCCAATATTTGTAAATAAAGTCTAATTTAATTACCAATATATGTATTTTTCAGCTGTCCAACTCTGAGAGAGCACAATCCCACTGGGATGAAGCAATCACACTGTTTAACATGCAAAATCACTGCTCGCCTACCATCTTATTAATAGGTAGTTTTCTAATTCAGAGGAAAAGGCAAAGAAGAAGGACGATAATCTGAACACAAGCATCTGAAATGCTCCACTGAGCTCTGCTCCAGCAAACATAAGAAAGGACTTTTTTCTCTTTTTCCCCCCTCCAATGACAGCTTTCAGTGCCGCTGGCATCCATCACATGTGCAGAGGCAAATGCTTCCACACTTGGTAATAATCAGAGCAAGGGAATTATGGATTGGGAGGAGGAACTGCAGGGTTTTTTTCTCTTGGCTAAAGCATGCTTCAATCTGAAAAGCTCGAAGGGAACTCAGTAGTAGCTTCCTTCTCCATTTCCACTTTCCAAGCATAGCCAGGACTCCCTGCAGATCTTCCACATCACCTGTTTTTCCTGGACTCTCGGTTTTGCCATGCTTCTGTTCCATGTGCTGAGCTGGGGCTGGCTCCCAAAGGACTAATTCCATCAGCTCTTGCCTGTCCTTCCCACACCACTCCTTCCTTACCTACTTATGTAAAATAACCTTCAAAACTTCATCTCAAGCCCATCTTCACTGCCAACTCTGTCCCCACCTACACTGTCACCCCAGGTCACCATAAAAAATTTATCCTCTTTTCTCTTTTTGACTCACAATGTTTGCTGCAAAATAATACAAGACCTAAGAACTGTCCTCAACAGAAAGCTTCTCAAGGGAGCAGATAAAAAGGATTTTCCTTAATGTAATCATGAACTGAAATCAATAAATACACAGCAAGGCAGTACAGAGGCAAACTTGGGCACTGGAAGGATTAGGTAGGAAATCTATATAAACTATAGCTACAAGAACAGAATAAAGAGCAAATACAAACGTGAAAGACACAACCAGAATAGAATATTAATAAATTATTAACATGGCAGGTTTTAGGACAAGTGCTACACATTCTGGATCTCTGTAAAATCAGCTTTCAAAAGTCTAAGACATTAAGGCTTAATCAGAGTACATTGTTTTACAGATGAGATATCACCAGTCAGTTAAATTGCAGGAATGAAAGTGGGGGTTTAATTCAAGCTTCTCCAGGGAGGAGATTTGTTTGAAAGAGGTCAATTAAGCCTTCCACTCCAGTTAATCCCTTCTGTTTATTTTAAAAAATCTGGAATAAGGAAAAAAATTACAATAGGCCAGCAAAGCAAAATTTTCCTATAGATGCATCAAAACAAAAACCTGCAGGTCATCTTGCTTTCAGCTGGGAGAAACACAGGCAGAAATTGCAATCAGTCTGCATTTCATATGGATGCATCACATGGAGATGATTCAGACCGAATTATTCTCCAAATTAGCTTTATGAAACACTCCTCCAAGGAAGGCAGCAGTGCTTGAACTAGTTTTGGTAGAAGTTCATATTTTAACTTACAAGTCTTGTTTGGAATGAGTCTCTGTGGGGAAGAACAGAGGGCAGAAGAGAGTGGACCCTCAAAGAAACAATTTGCATTATTTTGCATTTTCCTTCAGAAGTCAGCAGCTGCCCCCAGCCCCTTTTCCCCACAGCCTTCAAGCTGTTAATGGCACTATTTACATATATTTCCCTTAAGCTTCTGAGTCACCACTGGTCATTTAGGTCAATATACTTGTTTCTTCTGCTTTTCTGAATATTGATGGGTTTCAATCTTTTTTTCCCTCTTTCTTTGGTCCTACTGTAACTCCTTTCTGAGCTTCCCACAGCAAAGCAGCAAATGCCAGGCAAGCCCCACACTGTGCTGCCCATCTGCTTCCCGCTGCCACCTTCCTCCCCGCCCCGCCATCCACCCGCCCTGCGGCGCGCCTGATCTTTGTGGAAAGGCCTTCTGTATGTTAAACACTACCCATCCTGCTGAATCAGAAATCAGGAAAAGCAGAATTATCCCCTCCCAGAGCCAGCACTGTAGAGCTTTTTTCCAGTGCTTTACCAGCACCAAGCTCTTTTTCACTGGGCAGGTGAGGAGCCACCACCGCACTGTGACAACCCCCAACCATCAAAAGCATCAATTTCCATTTCTTTGCCGAGATATCAATGGCATGGAAGGGCGCTCCCGGCACTGAAGGAAAAGCCCTGGTGCATTTTATAAGGATGCAAGGAACAGACAATCCCTACAGGGAAACCAGCATAGGCCAACAGGGTTGGAGGGGAGAGGGGCCTGAAGTGGGAAATGCCGGAGCAGTGAGGGGAGGGCAGGAGGCACAAACACAGGAATCATGTTGGGTTTCTCTGGGAAGACAAGAGCAGCACAGAAAAATCAATGTGAGTGGCTGCTAGTGAAGGGAAGGCTGAGCCAGAGGGGACAGATGCAATAGAAAACTGAGCAAGGGAGGAGAGGCCAGGTGAGAGAAGAAGTTGAATCAGTCGAGTAGCTTTGACTTGATTCAGGATGGAAGAGGAAAGGCAGCCCTGCAGCTCTTAAAGGGCAGGGAGGAGGATCTGATCAGCCATGAGGTGAAGTGACAGTAGCACAATTACTGTGGCAGCTGCTGTGGGTCTGCTCTCCTGGGTCTGCCTTCTGTACTTCTCCCAGCACCCTGATCACTCAGAAGTGAGTTAATTAGACACAGACCCATCAGCTCCCTTCACGAATTCATACAACTCCTTTGGGCTCAGCTCTTTACCACTCTCTCTTTTCTTGTGCAAGAAAGACTTTATGAGATCAGTAAGACCCCACCTCCATCCATGGCCTCAGGAATATCTCATTTATGCAGGAGCCATTAAAGAGGTTCACTTTCTGGAAAAGAACTTCCACCCCATTGGAGTACATGTGCTTTGTCCCATGCTCTGCCTTCCTTTAAAAGGAAAAATCTGCTTTCACAGCTGCCTCCATGGAAACAGCAACTCTGTGGTGCTGGCAATGCTCCAGGCTCAATGGGCTTGGTTCAAACATGGAAATCTGTATTTCTTGATTGCAGAGTGCCAGGATCCCAAAGCCCAGCCAGGTCTCCTGTGGGCTGCTGGACAGCACCAGTGAAGTTCCTGTGGGTCAGACCTCACATGTGGCAATATCAGTGCGAGCCTCCCGCTAGGGAATGCTTGGGAGAGAGGAGGAGTAGGCAACGCTTTTGACTCACATCATTACCTCTGGCAGTGCTGATGTGGATCCTGGACTACTGAAGTAGCTCATGGAGATGGAGGTAAGTGCTCAGCTTCCCTCCTGTAATGAGCTTTGAGACCAAACACCCAACAAATGTAAATTAAAACAAAATTCCTTCAATTCCCATTTTGAAAAACTTGCGTCCCCTTGTGTTCTGCTGGACAGGCCCCCCCATAGCCTGGTGCATCCCCCAGCAGGGTCACAGCTGGTGGAAACCACAGCAACACCCACTGCACTCCTGGGCTCCAAAGGAGGATAAATGACTCATTTGGCCCCTTGAATCCCCTAATCTGAAGCTTTCAGACTATCAGAGAGGATGCACAGCAGCTGCACAACCAGAGCTCAGGTAGAGAAGAGAGGATTTGCCCTCTGGCATGGGAAAATTGATCCCTGTGTAATAAAACACATAGCTCTTCTATAATCATTCATTCAGCTCCATAACACCCAGGGCATCAATCAGGCTGTCAGGAAGAGCAGCTGTGAAAGAATCTTTGCAGAAGGAAAAACCCCAAACCTCTGTGACCACCTCAAGCACCAGGGCCCGTGGCTGGGGAGATGTGCCAGGGGCAGTCCCAGCGCTCCACGGGCTCCACATCCCTTTGCTGCCTCTGACTTCAAAGGAGCTGCTCAGTGATAACTCTATAAATACCAGCAGAATGGGGCTCAGGGGCAGCTTGTGGTGAGTATTAGGAAAATGCAAAATTCAACAATCCCTAATTGCCCTCCAGTCAACAGTACCTGTTTAAATTACTGTTATTATGGCAGAGATATTGAAATTGCTAACATAAAAACAACTGAGGCAGATGCTGTAGCTTTCCACCAGCAAACATTTTACTTGCTGCTAAATATTTTCCTTCTCAATACAGGAACAATGACCATGGTGGCCAATACCCAATGATCAGGGGATTTGCAGGAGGGTGCCCTGCAAGCAAGAATAGAGCTGGTGGAGGAGGAAAAACTCATTGACAAAAGTCCCTGGGAGCTCATGAAGGAAAGGCTAAGAAGGGAATTCACCCATTCTGTTAGGAATGATTAAAAACAGTTACAGAAAAGATGTGAAGAGGGACCAAAAGAAACCATGTGTCAGATGAAAACTGAAATATGTCTTTTTAACAAAAAGTATAAAGCATATTTGTCAAAAATAACGTTTTGGAGAACATGAAAAACAGCTGGGGCGGAAGCAGGCCCAGATCTTTGCCAGGTCTTATTCAAGGCAGGGATTTAACAGAGTATCTTTAGGAGTCTCCTCACCATGACCTCTAAACACTCCTGTATCAGCCCCCCAGTGCCTCCTCCAAACATTGAAATGTGCACACAGACCTGGGCCAAGACAACTCAGGTTTTTCTTTCTTTCTCTGTCCATCCTGCCCAGGTTTGTTGCTCAGAATCCCAGCCCTAGGAATGGTGTTAAATGCCTCCCTGCTGCCAAAACCAGCAGAAAGAGGAGGTATCTCCAGCAGAACCACAGCCAATGGACCCTAAGGTGTTCAACAGGAGGTTTGAGACCCATCCCCATCCCACCCGACCCCGTGCAGGCTATCAGGAGCCCTCTGTATTCTGCAGGATGAGGCCCCATGGATTACTACTTGGCATCCTGCCTCAGGGAGTTATGCAGATGATTCAGTCCCATCAGCAAGAATAAATTCAATGAGCAATGGAATTTCCACACACAGGGAAAAACTCTGAACGCGTGGTAAAAACGCCACTTGTGCAGACAGGGAAAAGATCTTGAGTCGACACAATGCCTTACACATCACTGAAGCTCAAGTAACTGCAAAATCTGGCCCAGAATACCTTTTATTTGGTTATGTGCTGGTACTGCAGAGGATTTTTTAAAATGTATTTCTAAACCAGACGTCTTAACACCACCGGCCCTGGCTCCACTTAAGGAATTATGCTGATTTAACTCTTCTGAGGGGCTTTTTCTGAATTTCATTTAATGGATGCCAAAGAGCCAAACTCATCTCAGTTATTACAAAGACTGCAGGTTCTGCTCCCAGGGAAGAGCTGCATCTGCTGCACATCTCATGCAGTCCTAGCCCGGAGGACTCGCTGCCTAAGTGGGAAAGGCAGAGCAGGGAAACACTGAGCAGCACAAACCCCACTCAGCTGCAGGGTGAAGTGATTTGTCCACACCGCCCCAGGAGCCTGGGCTTGATTTCAGACCTTTGAGACCCCTCCCCTCCTCATGTGAGCATTTCCACAGGAGATCACGAGCCCACAGGTGGAGGCACAAATCATGTCTGATGCGGAGGGGGGCTTTAGCCCTGATCCTACACACATACAGGCATAACTTTATTCCAGCTGTTTGATCTTACAAGGGTTAAGGAAGCCATTCCTGTGCTCAAAGCAAATCAAGTAGCAAAGTTTGCAGGACCAAGGTCTGGTTTTCCTCCCTGAGGCAAGAAATTGCTTATTTTGCCACTGGTTTTCTTGGAAAAGTAATCATTTTTTCTGGAGCCACCCTCTGCTGCAGGTTCTAACTACTTTGAACCTTTTCAAAATGCCACCGCTAGAGGCACTTTATAAAGCACCAATAAAATTAATATTAAAAATGACTTTGCGCATAATTCATGGCCTCGAGAAACCATTTCTTATTCGGCTGACAAACCAGCCAGTCATGCATTTTACATTGCTTTCTCATTTCCCTAGCTGTGATGCACTGCGTTAGGAGCAGTGGAGCTGTGCTGCACGTGTCAGTCAGACAACACACAGGAGACAGCCCAGTGCCAACATCAATCCAGCGGGATCACCTGCGATGGGATGCAGCCGTTTGCTATCTCACATCGAGGGCAAATCAGGGACTTACAACAGATTTACAATCAGGCTGAGCCACCTCAGGGACAACATCTGTAATATCTGTCCAGGTACAAAATGTTCTACTTAATCTTCCTATTTGTTTCCTTTGGATACACTAGCCTGAGAATTTATGGCAGCAATGTTTGAAAAGTAGTGAATTTTATGCAAGTATTAGAGAAAACCCCTGGGAAACATTTAGCAGAATAAACTCAAAAAGTAGTACCAGAAACCTAACTGAGAAAGCTTGTGCTATATACAGCTGTGGTACGAGCACTCACTTAAAGCAATTAAATTAAAGAGTTGAAATATCTCGTAAGAGCTGTCTACAGCATGCCACAGAGGAAGATACATAAATCAAACAAAGAAACACAGATGAACATCTAAGTCTCATAACTGTTCAATTCTTTCAAAATAAATCCAGGTCAACATTATATTTTATACCAAATTAAATATGTTCAAATTGATATTTATTAACAGTCAGCTCTGAAACCCTTGGTTAAAATAAGATGGACTGTAATTTTAAAATATTGGTTCAGACAGGCCATAGTACGTAATTTGTGATTTATACTACACATGTGGACAAGATCTCATACAGGGATATAAAGAAATAAATCTCATATTTATTCATATATTTCTTTATTCATATATATAAAGAAATATATCTCATACAGAGATATAAAGAAACTCCTGAAATTTTGAAGCTTGAAGGCTATTCTTAAAGACAGGGAAAAAGAAAAAAAAAAAAAAAAAATTAATTTTACTTAGAAGTTGTTAATAGGGCAAAACACTGCCCAGCGTCTCCACCACCTCAAACTTGAACATCAGGCCTTATCAACATTCCCCTGAAGAAACCAATAAGCTCTACCCCTCCTACTCAGCTTTAAAAAGTCTAGCCAATTCTCCTAATGTAGGTTACACCAGAAAGGGAATATTGTAATTCTTTCTCAAGAGATTTGAAGAATGGAAACACAGAGTGGTTTAATTAATGTTAAATAATCAAATTCAACTTCATATAATTAAATTTAATCACCTATCAGAGTTAATAGGCCAAAAATAACAAATGGCATGAGAAGACTGAGAAATCCAGTGCAAAAGGTCCCAGAGCCAATAACATGGTTATTAAAGTACTGAAGTTTGGCATATGTGCCAATAGGAAAATGGAGTATTGAAGGCTCACACCCTTCTGAGCAAAAGGCTACCACTACAGCAGAAAAAGCAAGACAGTGGAAATTCAAGCCTCAAAGACTTTCCAAGCAGAGAAACATCTAACTTTGGAAATTTTTGGTTTTTACTTAATTTAATGAAGATTGAAGGTTGAAAACAAGATTACTGCAGCAAGGAAGGAAACACTTTGGAAGCCAAGGATACAATGTGATGTGCACATAACAAAAGGCAAAAGTGATGATAAAGATTTTGCTGGAGTCATGCAACATATCCCTGATGGCTACTGCAATGAAAGGTCATCATAAAGAGGTTGGTAGAACATATCAGAGAAGCACATGTAGGGAACATCAACTCTTAGCTCAAAGATCCCAAAAGATACAAGAGGCTAAAAAGAACAGAGAAAAAGAATGGAGGCACTTGACAGTTTTGCCTGCTGCCTTTTTGCTCATGTTACGTGACATTTCTTTTAGGGTATTTTAATTTTTCTTGAGTAGAGCGGTGATTTAAATTGCCAGAAAGTATTGTTTACATTAGGTTCAGAGCCATGTCCTAGAAATCAGAAACAAAATGTGGTAGTCCTTTTTATTAAAGGTTAATTTGTCTTCTTTTCTACACTACTTTTACAGTTATACACTGACATCAGACAACCTTTGTCATGTCAAACACTGGCTTGAAACAGAGGCAGAGCTTATTCCCACTGAAAGCATAAGATGTGTATAAACTTCAAACTTAAGACAAAAGAAATAAAAAGCTATTTGAGATTAGCAAATAACCATTTCCAATTCCACCTTCCGGTCTCAAATGCAATCATTTTTGGAATAGGAACAGATTCAGCACCCTCAGCAGCCCGCAGCACATCCTCCTCCTCCTCTAAGTAAGCACCGAGAGCCCGAGCTCCAGTGGGATGCTCCTCTGGATGCAGCTGCCGGCAGCTCCCGATTCCCCCTCGCCAGGACACATTTAATCCCCAGCGAGCTCCGGCGGCACAGCCGCTTCCCTCCCTCCCTCCCTGCGGCCGCTGCCTGACAGATGCACAGCGGGGGAAACCGAGCCTCCTCCTGCCATTATCTCCTGCTCCCCGGGAAGGATTTAGTTCATTGGGGCTGCTGCTGAGAGCGCTCGGTTTTACACGGGCTCCGTGCCCATGAGATACGAGCTGGGGCTGTTTGTTTTGAGCTCGGGTCAGGGGAGACCGCGGGGAATCCTCCACGTGTCCTCCAGAAAAAGGCGCAAAGGCTGAAGGAGCTCCCAGGTTCGGATGGTGACAAGATCGAGTTTAGCTGTCAAACGTCCTCATCTACCCCCAGGGTGAGACTCCGCGGGGGCATTCTTTTATCGCTGTATTCTCAATCTTGAAATTACAAATACTGACTCTCACTCGGCCATCAGAAGCACACAGTACATCATCCCACGTGCCCACAAATACAGAAATATACCTGTACATGCACGCAACTCAACTGTACATACATATACTGACACTCATGCATGACTAGATGCAGCTTTCATCGGTTTTCCTGAGCCTGACCCTGTGGCTTGGCTTCATTCAACATTTTCACCCATGTCACGAGTGTAGAAAGCCATTGTGAAACCCCAAAATCAGAGATTCCCCATCACTTCATTTCAAGACACAAATCTTAAAAAAAAAAAAAAAGGCCAAATTATCATGAGCCTCGTGATCTCCCTGGACGCTTAGAGTGCAAAAATGAAAATGCAAGTTTTGCTCTGTTCCTTCCTAATATTGCCAAATTTTGGAACTCTGCACAAGAGCCCCTTTTCTGTGGTGACATCCCCTCCACCACAGGCAGATTATTTACAGCCAAACCACCTCTCACATGGCTGAGCCCCACAGAAACAGGAACGGGGGAGCCCTGTGAGCCCCAGCACTGCCAAGGCACCTCTGCAGCAGGAGCTGCTCCTGCAGTGGCTCTGCAAAACCAACAATTCCTTGGGTGCCTGCAAGCCCCTGCCCTGGAATTCACATCTGATCAGCTGAGAGCTGACACACAAGTGCTTTCTTTCAGTTTCACCACTTTATCTAGCTCCAAAAAAAACCTCCCAGCCTTACTACCATCAACACCTTCAGCTGATAAATTTGGCTGATCTGGGCCCACGGGTTCAAAAGTTCTCCAAGCGAGGGATGAGGATATAAACAGAGCATGAGCACTTAAGCCTCCTTAGGAAGTCAGGCTAAAAAGAGATTTGACTTTCTAAAGTGCCATGATACAGTCTAGTAAGATAGTTTCAAGCCATGGGTGCAGGGCAAGTAAGGGGATCACTACTTCTGTCTGAGCAGCAGTGAATGAACCCTTTGTACTACGTTACTTGCAGTTTGCAGGAGAGGACAAATTCATTTTAAGGCGTGGGGAAAGGTGTCAGGCTAGGCTAGGGGGATCTCCACAACTCTGAATCAGGTTTAAACAGACTGAATCAAAAGGCTGAGGACATCTGTGTGAGGTTCAACAGGGCCAAGTGCCAGGTCCTGCACCTGGGTTACAACAACCCCAGTGCGGCATGATGGGCTGGGGAAGAATGGCTTGAGAGCTGCTCAGCACAGAGGGACCTGGGGGTGCTGCCTGACAGGCAGCTGGATATGAGCCCCGATGGCCAAGAAGGCCAAAGGAATCTTGGTCTCTCTCAAGAACAGTGTGTCCAGCAGGACTGGGAAGTGACTGTCCCCCTGTACTCAATGCTGGGAGATCGCATTTTGAATGCTATGTTCAGTTTTGGGTCCCTCATTCCAAAAGGGACATTGAAGTGTTGGAGTGAGTGCAGAGAAAGGAAACCCTAGAGAAGGGTCTAGAGAATGTGTCCTGTGATGAGGGGTCGAGGTAACTGGGGTTGTTTAGTTTGGGGAAGAGGATGCTCAGGGAGGCCTCACTGTTCTCTACAGCTACCTGAACAGAGGCTGTAGTGAGCTGGACATCGATCTCTCCTGCCATGTCTGAAGAGAAAGGATGAGAAGAAATGGCCTTAAACTGCACCAGGGGAGATTCAGATTAGACATCAGGAAAAATGTTTTCCCTAGAACAGTGGTCAGGCATTGGAAGAAGTTGCCCAGAGATGTGGTAGTCTGTGGAAGTGTTCAAGAAGTGGCTGGATATGCCTGGTGGTTTAGGGCTGCATAGGGTGGTGCTAGGTGGATGTTTGGATTAGCTGGGTGATCTCAAAGGTCTCTTCCAAACTTGATGATTCTGTGAAGCAAGAAAATGGTAGGAAAAGTATTAGAGAAATTTAAAAGGCAATTCCATAGCCAAGCAGTTCTTATGGACTGCTAGAAGGCCCCAGCACCCTCAACATGCTGGGGATGCCAAAATTCCAGATTTCTGTACTAAAGAGGAACATGCTTTGTTACCCTGCCAGCATCATACATTCTTTCAGCATTGGAGACCTATTGATTTAGCAGCACCAGAGAGATTTTAAAACATAGAATAATAGAGTCAAGATCTGAGAAATCCATGTGCTGATGCACATTGTTTACCCTGGTTCACATGCACATGGGCAGCAACGCCCTTTCCATCAGGCCTGGGATCAGGTGCACTGGGAGAGCTCCCTCTCTCCAGCAGGGCTGGGTGTTCTCAGCTTCAGCAGGAGCCTGGGAGATGGCTCTCCCCTCTCCTCTTCCACACAGCACAGAGGGAAGGACATGAGAGCCACGGATTTAAGTGAAGATAAACAGAGGATCCTGCTGGGAACCAAAGCTTCAGTGCCCGAAAGGTGGTGACTGATGAACCTTGGGTGGGTATTCCTCAAAGTCTTCAGCGCTTTCCTGGACAGTTGAAACAGGCAATAAACTCCAAATTTCCACTGGGAAGATGAAGACCACTGCAATATTCGATGGCATTACCCAGTCCCCACCTGTACTCGACGTCCATGCTGGCACCAGGATGCAGCACCACTGGCATCTCAACTCCCTCCTCCTTCTGCTCCTATTTTGTTTATAAAAACAAGTTTGCACTCCCTGCTGTTTTTGTACTGTGCTATGACTCCTTCCCACCCGGTTATTCACATAATTACAGTCACCCCAAGATTATGTTAATGGTTTGAGTGCTGCATTTGAACACAGGGAAAACAAACCAGAAGCTGGGCACAGAGCATTGTCTGTTCTCCCCAAATTAGAGAACAATTCTCTACAATTACGATGTCCCCATCCCTGTTGTAATTAACACAGTGCAGTCAAAACCAGTTAATACAAAGGGTGTTAGAAAGGTCTAATTTGTCTAAATAAGAGTCTGTTAGTGAAAAAATTACATATTGCCCCTAGGAAACAAGACAACACAGGGAAAGTTGATACAAAAACAGTTTCTGAAGACTTTAGATGTTACCAGCCTCAGTTCAGCCCCAGTGTAAGCTCCCAAGTGGAGACTGAGGATGGGTCTATGCACATCCACAAATAATGCTGCACTCCAGCTCCACCTGTGCTTCTACCTGTCTCCCTTGCACTCCTATGGAAACAGAAATTTTTTCTTGTGAAATACAGACAGAAACAATGCAAATTTTGCAAAAACTCTGGAATTTTCCTCTGGCGAAAAAAATCAAAACAAACCAAGGTAAAACCAAACCAAACCAAACCAAAGATGTTCAGCAGGGAAAAAGTCTGGCAGGTGCCAGGAAAAGTGACTGCTCTTATGGAGTGTTGTGTGTCCAAAGCCTGCCAAGGAAGAGACAACGAAGCAGCATTTTCAGAATTTTCCATTTCTGGGGAAAGCTGGATTCCAAGCAAGTCCCTTTTTCTTGTAGGTGCATACTTAAAATGGGGCTAACATTTCCAGTGCTTCCCATTAAGGAAAGCATAAGATCATCCCAATGGAATTGATTTTTTTATCAGCCAAGTCAGTGAAGCCATAATTATCGCAGCCCTCCTGGGCTGATAGCTAGCAGCCATTTATAGGGCAGCAAGGAGATAAAAACAGCATTTACACATACATATAATCACTTTATTTCTCTATTAAATATTCATTTCCACAGGATTTACAGAGTCCCTGTGCAGCAGCCACCACCCAGCACCTGCTGTGCCGCTGGCAGCTCCCGCATGGACGCCTTGGGCTTCACCCAGAACTTAACACTCCTCCTGCTTCTGCATGCCTGAGCTTCCAAAAATACTTATTTTATAATTATTATCATCCTAGTTTTCTTCTTCTACCTGCACACTGAACCCACCGGTGCCACTATTTTGGGTTTCTTTATCCTGAATATCAAAAAGCTTTAACACTACTCAGGCTGTTTCTCAGCTTGTCTTGCTCTTGGCCCCATATTTTTTGGCTGTTGCCTTTCCAAGACCTCTCAGGATCAGTGACAAATGCCTAAAGGCCAATTGCCACTCACTGTAATTACCACATTTGTGCTTTTATGGAGAATACAGGGTATGACATCACATCCTCACCAGTGGGAAAACCCCTTTAATTTCTAGGATGCCACCAGATATCTTACCAGATGATATCTCAGAAATCACATTTTCCCCCCAAATTGCTCCGATCCTTTCTTGTTTTTCATAGAACAAATACAGACTTGCAGCTTTGGCCTAAATTAACTAAGTGGGATTTATACACAAGCTCAAGAACAAATACTGATTTGCAGAATGTTGCTAATCCAAACAAGGGACATTATTCTCATTATAACAACAAGCTTCTCCAAAGCATAGAGTCAAAGCAGCCCTCACCCCAGCATTTTGCAGCAGCTGGCTTTGCAGGGATAAATACAGCCTTGTGGGCAGTTCCATCTGCTGGCCCACCAGAAAAGGCAACACTGGGAAAAAAAAACCCATGAAAACTCCCTAAATCTATGTTTTACTCCAGAGATGACACATTCAGCTTCCCAGCTGGCTTCTAAGTCACTCAGCCTTCAAGATTTATGTGAAACTACTTAAAAATACTTTTTACCATTAGCTGGAGGGGGAGAGGGGACAAGACAGCAAAAGAAAGAGCATCTGCTCTGAGACTATTGAGAAGCTCAGAGTTTACTGCAAAGGGCTGGAAAGAAAGCTAACCAGGTTATACACAGAATATCCTGACAGCCTGAGAACAGTATTTTACTCCAAAAGTCTCCTTCTCTGAAACCAGGCACTGGACATGCAGCAGCTCAACACAAATACCTGAGCCCCTGGTTAGGAGGTGGCTTCAGATGAACTCAAGCAACATCTGCAAATTGGTTCTGCACCACTGACTGACGAAGCCTGTGAGGACACCAATTTCAGACTTCCACAGCTCCCATGGGACTGAAGCACCCCACAGTCTTTACATATGGCATCCTCTGAGGCACAATAAGCCCTTTTCTCCCCCCTGCCCAAAACCAGGAAAATAACCAGAAATGAGATTTTGAAGGAAAGAAGTCATGTTTCTAGGACGCAGTGAAATTAAAACAAAACCAACTGCAAAACCTCTACATACATGCCTGGGGTTCCCTGGAAAAGTCACTTTTTATTTCAACAGTTTTGGGGCAAGGTGCAGCCTGTGCAAACAGAACTTTCTGCAAACAGGCTAGAAGCAGCGGTTAAAGGTGAATGTTGCTGAGCTCTGCCCTCTGTGGTTGCAGCTTGGCTGCAAAGCATGAAAATATGCACATTAAATGCCTCAAATGTTAAGATAAGCAAATACTTATTTGCCACAACTCTGAAGTTACTGCCAAAACCTCTGAAGATGGCTCTGCTGAAAGCATGAAATCCCTCTACAGATCCTGGAACAACTCAGGTCGTTGAGTTTTCTATAGCTGCTGCCCTTTTCCTATGAAAGCGTAAATTCTCACTTAATTGAATTTGACAATTGAAAAGTAAAGAGATTTAAAATAACAAATGGTTCCCCTGCTCTCCCTGCAGCAAGGTTAGAGACACTTAATTGAACTTTAGCTTAGCTGCCAAGCCAGAAAACCAACAAATAAGAAAGCAGAGGGAATACCTGTATTTATTAAGTTCATAACTCATCTTTCTCCAGCAACAGCTCTGCACTGTCAAACTTTTTTCCTCTTTTAATTGCAAAAAAAGCAAGGAAAACACAAAACTACTTGGCACCACAAAGAGTGTGGAGGCACCCACAGAACTGGCCACAAAGAGGCAGCAACAAAATGCCTCTGTAAAAATATCCAGGTGACCAGAGCACAACCTCCCTGTGTGACAGGGGATTTTCCACTTGGGCCGTGTCCACGTAAACTGGAAATGCAACACATCCAAGCCAGAAGGCAACTTCACTCCCACATGTCGCAGCTGATGGGATGGATCCTGAAACAGCTTTGGGGTCAGCCTTGGCATGACAATGTTAAAACCTGAAAAGGATGGAGTAAAAATTACTGATGGGAGAAAAGTGTCTTTTAATGAGAAATATGGAGCTCAACCTGTTCAGCTTGTCTGAGAGGTAACTTGATTATAAGCGTAAAACCTCTTCACAAAGGAAAACGCAGCGCCAGAAAAAGGCTTTGTTATCTCTGCAGTAACAAATACAAAAAATCACTGGCTGGAAGCTGAAGACAGGAAAAAGCCAACAAGGAAAGTATTTTTATAGCATGAATCATTAAACTCTCAAACCAGCTATGAAATAGAGCAGAAAACACTTAAATTCTTGGAGATCCCATGTGAAGCCTGGATCTCTTCCTGCAGAAGGAAGTGCAGTCAGGCACAGCGTGCCCTGTGCCGAGAGGAGCAGGTGGGAACAGAGCAGCTCACAGAACACCGGCGTGAGGACAAGGATGACTCAACAGTCCCTTCTGGCTCCACTTTCTGAATCACTGTGGAGCGACCAACCCAGCATCGCACGTGGACACGGAGCAGCCCTTATGGCCTGCAACTTGCTCAGCCACAAGGAAATGGAGGAATTCTTCCTTTTGAAAGCCAGTTTTCCAAGTGATTTGGAAATATGGGTACCACCGTGATGTTCTGATTTTATATGAGGCTTTTAATGCAGCTGAAATGATCAGAGATAATAAAGGCGAGTGTGCAGACCCAGGTACCCTCACAAACCTCACACTTGTTGGCTCGGTCAGGCTTTCATCAAGGCAATGCTAAGGGCAGCTGATTGCAGCAATTTCCCTTCTTTGCTTTCCCACTTGCAAAGTAATTGCTGAGGGATATTAAAACACATAAGGGAAAAAACATTTGCGCTGAAGTTTTTCTCCAAAAAATCAGACGATGTTTTCCCAGACAGCATCAAAAAGAGCATCTCTTAAGCTACTTATTAATGTTTAAACATGTTTATTTCAAGTGATAGCAGTGCTCTTTGATAAGTAATGATCTAGGTAAAATAAAAATAGCTAACAAAGGAAAACAAGATTGTTTGGCTGCTCTTCTGTCAAGCTGCTCTCAGAAGTCCAGCAATTAAAGGGGAACGCATCCTTGCTGGAAAAGCTCAGCGAAGCACAAGAAATGACAGTTTTGAGTTAAGAAATCCTTGGAGCTCTGTCCTCCCCCAGCCTTGGCACACCTATTGCTTGGTAATTTGGGCAGCAGGTTTGCCACCAACGCCTGGCTGTGAAGGAACAGTGATCCAATGAGCCATTCTTGGGAACAGCAGGGCCACACTTTGTGCTCAGCTCCAGCACTGCAGCACCAGGATCTATGTTTAGAGACTCCCTTTAAGAGCTCATTTTGCAAAATACTTGCTCATTATCACCAACTAACCAGTGATTAAATAATCATATACTTTCATCTCAGAGCCAAGACAGCTTCCTTTGCCTGGTCTCTGAATTAAAGGGAGGTATTTTCCTATGTTGGGCAGCAGCTTTATGGGACCAAGAAACCACATCAGTCACTCTGAGCTCTTACAATGCACTGAAATCTATTTCTATCTTCCCTCATCAAGTCTCAGCTCTAGAAGGTAGGTGGCTATCAGGTAACAGTTTAACAGTTAACAGTAAAACAGTTTACCCAGTGTAGTTCATCCAAATTTTATGACAGATGCAAAGCGCTTGGCGGAGGTGGCTTAAAGCTATGGATGCTTGTACTGAACTCCTGCAATGTTTGCAATGATTCAAAATGATTTAATGACACATCTGCTTCGGGTTTATGTTTTTCTGAGCAGCAGGATGTTGGAGAAGTGAGTGTATCGCATTCCTCTTGCACTCAGAGCCCCACTTCACAATTTCTATGCCAAGGGCAGACTCTACCCTGCAGAAGCACAGGAGGGAGGGTGGGATGGAAGCTCTCCAACCCACCCACTGGCCCAGCACAACGGGTTTTGTGGGAACTCTGGGAACTCAAACAGCAAGGACTGCTGATGACAACCAGTAAGGAGGCAAATATATTAATATATTAAATATATTAGAGTGGGGATTTCCAGAGAGCCCTACAGGAACCAGACCAACCTGAATTGAACTTCAACAGAAACTGGAAGTGCCCCTAAACCCTTACAGAAAGACCCTGCTGGTTCTGCCAGCTCCTCTTTGGTTCCCTTAGAGTTCTGAAACAGGGACCTTACTCCTCTCCCAGCAAAGACCAGGATTCCAGCAGTAGGAACAGGGTTGTGTGAAGATTTTGTCTGTAGCCACTAACTCCAGTACCAAGTGATGCAGGAAGGTTTTGTGGAACACCTTGTCTTCTCCCTGGCTATAAAGGTAACCCATGTCCTGATACAGCCCCTCTGACACATTTAAACTCAGTGCCCAAAGTAGGCAGTGTTAGTCCTGTCTAACTACTGCAGACGCTTGTGCTTTGCCTAAGGCTGATTTAAGCCCACTAAAGCCCTCAAACGAGGTTTGAAATACCATTGCTGCAGCACACAGGATTAATGCTGGTCCTTCTGCAGAGGGGTGAATGTCATTTGCAGAACTGTGTTAATTCCTGATTTGAATTTAGATGATGTTTTTAAATAAGAAACAAGCTCAGACGATCCACTGGGAATCTGTGACTTGGATAAATCTTAATAAGTCACTAAATACAAGTTACTATTGGAAAAGTGCTCAGTGCTGGCTGTATAAAATTAATAATAATAGTAACAATAATAAAGGAAGATAGAAAAATCACTTCTAGAGAATAATGGTTTCAGACTGAGTATTATGGGCACAGCTGATGTATTCAGAATGGTACAACAGCATTAATGAGCTCTAGATCAGCACACTCAATCCACAAATACACTCCCTTTCTTCAGGGGACGAGGAACAGGAAAGGAGGAGGATCTACCTGGAAATAGGAGAGGGCAGAGCCTGGGGCAGACTGGATCAGGACAACAAGGGTAATGAGACAACAAAATCCTGCTGCTGCTTCAGCCAAACTCAGTGATGATACCTGGAGTTGTGCGCCCTCAGCAAGTCTTTCCTTTAGTCCATGGGTGGTAACAGACCTCGTGAAACACCAGATTTGCCAGAATTTTGCCATTCCTAACTTACCAGCATCTTCAGACTAAGCCATTCTGCAGGATGATTCTGCAGCCCTGAGTGAGAGGTACCTGGAGCAGTAACTCCAACAATCCTCATCAGTGATGAGCAGTAACAGGAGCTTCCTGCCACAGCTCCTGGCTGCCCCAACAGCACCATCACACCATGGGACTCTTTCACAGGCTCTGGGTTGTTCTGGCTTATTTTTTTAAAATGTAGGCAGCACTACATATTTATACTGGAGGAAAAAAGAGAAACCAGCTGATTTCATGCCATCTTATGGAACCTTCACATTCATACTTTTCCTTGCACTGAGACAATGGATCACAAAGAAATCTCCCTAAACCAGTGCTCTGTTAAAATAAAAGAGAGTTCTACATTTATCTAAAAGGTGGTGGTGAGAAAATCTCCAAAGAGTGGAAAGGAAGTTTGGAATCTTCAACTGGATTATCACCCAACCCACATCTTTACATTGCTCAAAGTACAAGGAAGGCTTTCCAGAGAAAGAAAGCAGCAGCTGCAGCAAAGAATTAAATTTAAAATACATTTACTTTCAAAGTGGGCGAAAAATGTCTCTTAACTCCTAATCTTTCATACTGAGGACTTGAGTAAAATGGATGTTCTTTCTTTTAAAAAGCCATGCAATTCAATGTGATCCTTCCCAGCAGACTGCATCTGTTTTAAATGTCTGCTTTCAAAATGTAAAACCACTCCCTACTCCCCCTTAATTTTATCTAGAATCATGAATACTCCATTTGCTTAAACATATTCTAAATAGATGAACCTCAGAAAACCACAGTGTTAATCTGGGACAGTCTTCTGCATCCTTTGGGATACATCACATTTGGGAAACGCCATGGAGAGATTCGGTAGGTACAGTCCACCCAGGCAACAGCAGTGTAAGGAGGGAGAGGAGCCTGCAGGCAGAATTTAGGGCTGATGTGTGATTTGGGCTGTTTTTCTGTGTTTCTTGCTCATCCACCACAGTAAAATCCTCTAAAATGCTCAAAACACAGACGAGTGAAGAGGTTCACAGCAAAAGGGACTCAAGCAGACTCCTGGAGCAGATCAAGCCTTGCCAAGGAAGGGCAGCATTCCCTAAGGAAACTGGGGCCAAGCGTCTGTCTTGGAAAATGCAAATTAATACAGGGAAGTGTTAGGAGCAGGAAAGAAGGAAAATCAGAAAGCATATCTCAGGGCAGTGCTACTTCTGGGGGTGGAAGCTGTAAAATTTTGCAGTTTCAAAGATAAGAATTTAGCAAGATTTATAAAAAGAGACAGTCCTTGGCAAATCCCACTGAAGAGAGGTATATGAAAATAGTACAGCAGACAAAGGTTGAATAGATACATATTTTTGGATAAATGGTAGACCACCCAAAACCCCAGTGACGATCAGGAATGTTGAAAAGCAGCTGATTGTTACAACTGGCTCCAGATGAAGAGCTGCCGCACAACTTTTTAGGGAAAAGATTAACTACACTGTGATCATACAGAAACATGGAGCAGGGACAGAGCTGGCTATCAAATACAACTCAGAGCAGGAGAGGTAAGTGAGCTAATGGTACCAGCATAACCCCAGTGAGTTGCAACGTCATTCCCAATTCCAGGCAGCACGGCAGAGACGTGTCAGCTCAGCCAGCTGAGCAGTGGCTGCCATCCATCCGCCAGTTCCTCTGCTCTTCCTTCACAGGCAGCAGGGACAGAAAACCCCAGTGACTGGGCAATCATCCTGATGGCCTGTGGCTGTAGTGCCTGACTTTCTGACACTGGAAGCGACTGCTGCTCAGACAAAATTGCTTTTAAAATGTCAATTTAAATTCAGTGCTGGGAAACACGAAGCCACTCCCAGGGCAGGGACAGCAATGTTCACTTTGCAAACATAACAATCCTTGGAATAATCTGGAGATCAGGAAAGAAGTCTTGAAAGCCTCATGAATAGTCCCCTATAAACATCAACCTTATGTTCTGCAATAATTAAGATGAAAATACAAAGTTAAGAAATGTTATGAGATGGAAAGGGGGAACAAAACCAGTGAATAATTGGATTATTCAGACGCGCTGAAGCACCGACTGCCGAGGGTCAGGCTCCGGCTGTGCCTCCCTGGGGCTTTGCTGCAGTTTGTTTAGCTGTACCAGCAATTTTTTCTATTGACGAGGTGTCTGATCCTTGTACATAACCATAATGCTTGTACAGAGAGTAATAACAGGCAGGTATTCCGAGGAGGATGAAAAATGTATTATCCCAGTACCATCGGGCGGTGCATGGAATGACAGAGCAGGGCACTCCCAAGCAGAGGCACACATGTCACAGAGAGGTGTGGGGAGAGAGGAGAGGGGGCACAGGATGGTCCTGGACACCCCCAAAATATCTCACTAACAACCACAGAAATGCAGACATTGACAAAACCAGTTTAGGGCTAACAGAATTAGGAGCAAGTATTTAAGACACTTCACTTACAGCAAAGACAGCTGCAAATGTGCAGATACTGACTTTAAGAAAGAATATGTAAAAGCATGCTGGAAAACATAAATATATTTATTATCCCAAGTGGATCCTATAGCAGAGTGGAAGAAACCACCAACCTCCACCACCTGCTTCTTCCAGCAGGAAAAATAAAAGCCACCCATCAGCATCATACTCCTCCTGAAGGCAGCACAGGACACTGATGACTCACTGACTTTTTTCTGTAGATGTTTTTAATATTAAGAGCAATCAGGAACTGGAAATGCTTTATTGCAGCAGAGGCATTTTTGAATCTATAGAAGGGTCAGTAAGGCTAAAAGGGGCTTTGAGTGGACAGTGAAGTGCATTTAGAACTGAATGGCAGAACCCAGAGGGTGGTAATCAGTGGCACAGGGTCTAGGTTGGCAGCCTGTGACTAATGGTGTCCCCCAGTGCTCTATACTGGGCCCAGTATTCTTTAAGTTCTTCATCAATGACTTGGAAAAGGGGAAGATGACTGACTCCTGCTCCACCCTGGTTTTTCCCAGGAGGCAGTGGAAGGGTGAGAATAGAAAGGTATTGGGATTTTAGGTGTTTGACAACAACTTATTATTAAGAGTTCTTCTGCAAGCAGGACTTTTTATTTTCCTTTTCTTTTTCTATAGTAACAGTTAGGCTAACAATAACCACTTCAAGTGCAACACTGCACTAGTTAGTGACTTACAAAACATTTAGATTCCTCCACAAGCTCAGAAGGCCTCAAGAGTGATGGCCAGAGCAGCAGAAGCACAGCAAGTCTGGAGATTTCCTTATTTTTCTAAGCAGGACACAAACCTCATTCCCTGCGCTTTGCTTTCATTGCCCACAAGAAAAAAAATTGCAATGAGTGCAAGAAGAGATACAGAAATAAAAAAGGATTTCTTAACTCCCAAACCATGACTGACTACACAGGGAGACATCAGGGACAAGAGGCAGACTGCCAATGTGCCAAGAATGAAGTTCTCTTTCAGGAGGCTATTTGCAATAGCACTCAAGGACTGAAGCTGGGAGATTAGTTGACTATTTTATGTAAGAAAGATTGCTTGAATAATCAGTTTTTCTGATGTTGCCATGTCTTTTCATTTGTTAGTGTGGAGCATAATTGCTTCTTGTAAAGCTGAATGACTTTAAATTAGATGGAAAGATGGCCATTGCAAAGATAATTTTGAACATTCCCTTTCAAAGTTGTAAGTTCAAAAATAGGAGTTGAAATGCAATAGAATAATTAATCTGGCAGCAGTCACTTAATCTGTCCCCTTTTTTTTTTGCTTCTTCCTTGCTACATGCTTTTAAGCTACGCTGGTATGTTCATCCACGGAAAATGAATAGCAGAAAAATAAATACATTTATCTAATCAACCCCTTACCAGAGCTGAAAGCCTCCAGTACAGTCTAAACCACTGATTAAGTCCAGATTACATTAAAACAAATTTGCCATGTCACTCCTAATACTTCCACTTGGCAATGACCCAAATATTTTTGTTTGTTTTGATCCTCTCTCCAAACACAGACCAACGTCAGACTCACCCTGGCTGAAGGGGCTGCAGCAGGAGCAGGGGCTTTGTCCAGCTGCAGCTTCTGAATCTCCAAGGGGAGGGACAGAATCTGTTCACCCACCTACAAACTTTCTACACATAGGTGCTGCTGATAACGCTTCTCAAACTCATGGTTTGATGACTGCAGCAATCAAAATGACTTTTCCTCACCAGCCAATTCAGCTGAGCATTGTCATCGGGCATTTCTCCTCTCTCCGTTTCATCCCCCTTTCCGAAATTCCTTGCTCTCCCCACTTCTTCTCTCCCTACCAAAGGGGTTCCCATCTTCTGGAAGGCACCTACCACCCTGAATGCAGGAATTTTGCAGCTGGGATTTACACACCAGGAGTACTTTTTATCAGAAGTACTTTTTATCTGGAAATGCAAAGCCACTCTCATTTTAGCACAGGCCTTGCAGAGCCCGAGGGGTGAGCCCTACCAGCCAGGAACAGGGAGAAAGCTGCCACAAGAAGGGTAGAGGAAGCAAAGAGAA
Organism: Pseudopodoces humilis; assembly: GCF_049639895.1. Lineage (NCBI taxonomy): Eukaryota > Metazoa > Chordata > Aves > Passeriformes > Paridae > Pseudopodoces > Pseudopodoces humilis. The sequence continues at coordinate 4,944,259 of NC_142202.1, forward strand.
GAGACTCCTGTGTGCCACCTTTGATCAGCAAATTTCAGCCACTTGAAAACTTAAGGAGGGTCCGGGGTCATTTCTTCTTCCCCCACTGTGCTCTCTCTGCTTTCAGCCCTCAGATGAAGAGCGCTGCTGACGACAGTGACGCATTGGGGAGAGATTTTAGTAACTGGGGCGGAGGAGAAGAAGCAGCAAGTGGTGAGAGGGGGAGGAAAAGTAGGCTATATAAAGCTACAAAATTCAAAAACATTAGAAGAGAGAAATGTAAGAGGGAGACAGCAAAGTTTTGGAAATTTTGCAACTGCCAGGTATATTACAGAAGTGAACTAAGACCTAGACAGACATCGAATCAACAACACCAGGGTCGATCAAACTCAAAACCATCCAAGATGTGTCCATCCCACCACCTTTCTCAAATGTATGAGGGAATTTTCAGGCCCCCATGGCACAGTCCAGCAGTCTCCTAAGGTCTGAAATTTAAGAAAAGTGTTTGGAGAACTGGGGTCAATACAGAATTACAAGATAATGCATTGGGTCTTCCCAGCAAAGTACCAAGCTCTACGACAGCTTCTGCTTTTCAGACTGCACCAAATGAACGAAAGCATCACCACATCTTCCAACATGGCTTTCAGAAACATAAAACTGGGCAAAAACTTAACTATGGGAGCTGATAGGTCCAGAAGCTCTTCCTGTAAGAACGCTCTGTGGTTCTGGGAACTCCTGCCCTGCTCAGCCAAGGCATGCCCAGTTTGCACCAGCAGGTACTGAGACATAATAAATGCAGAAACAACTGCTGCTCAATCATGTGTATGAAACAGCACACATAATTAGAAGTGCTTGTATATTCAAAGGCACAAAATTAAGAGTCAGCAACTTCTAGTGCAACTTTGTGATTTTGGCAGGTTTCACTTTCCCACTTGGCATCCTTACAACATCTTTGGTAGAAGCTAAGATAACCATCTTGATCATTGAGCACTTGTTTTTTGTAAACACTCATGTGCGTACATCAGGTAAATAATCCAGTACCTGCTGAACACTTCATCTCACCATGACTGTGCAGAGATTGCACCCAAGTCCTGCAGGGCCCTCAGTCCCTGCCCTTGGACCTGCATCCCACCTGCCCCAGAGCCTGCTATGCGCTGGCTCATCATTCGTGCTAGCGGCTTGTTTTCTCAGCCGTTCACACAGTTTGCTTCCAAGGCTGGCTTTTACTGGCACAGATCCCCAAAATCTCTTCCCAAACACATACACTACTGCTAGGAAAGCCATCATGACAGATAATAGCTCTTATGCCAAGTACAAATCATCTTTAACTCTTAAGTTTGTTTTCTGCAATTCTGAAATGTAATAACTAATCACAGGTTCCCAGTGTCTGCCTTTGAGAGGAAAAGGCGTGGGGGGAATCTCTCCTGCATTCATTAAGGCACAAATGTACACACCTCTGTTTAAATCAATTTGACTATTTATGCTAAGCTAGACAGGTTCCTCCTTTGATGGGATACCCTCTCACTTGTCCCACAGTCAAATATTTTGGCTGGCCCAAAGTCAAATCTACATTAGCTTTCTGTTTTCACTGTCAGCATTCTGCAGCAAATTCTCCCAGAAGCTAAGCCACCCTCCCAAACTTCAGTTCAATTCAAGTCAAGTCAGTCCAGGCACAACTGACTTTGCACATAATTTCCCAAGAATCCCCTTTTCTGGAGCAGTAAAGTACTAACAGGAATCAATACTCTACAACTCTGTAGGAAAATACAAAACTACTTTGAACTCTTAATTAACCCAAAAGGCTCACAGCAAAAATCTCTTCCTCCAAGTCTCCCTCACTGAGGGATCTGCTCCCCATCATACACCAAAGACCTGCTCTCACTTGCAAATTCAGAGCTATCAACTTCTACAGGAAGCTGACCTGAACCAAAGCCTCCCCTGAATAAGAGATGGAGAGCAATTTTAAAACACATGTGATTACAAATGCCAGTAAAAGCTAAATTCCCATGTCCACGTAAAACACCCATTTCACTTAAAATAACTGGGGAAAAAGGCATGGCCTTTACATGGCCTCACTACAGATGGTAGCAAAGATTTACTAGCAAAGGACAGTAGTGAAGACTTCTCCTTCTAAAATTTTATTGCTCTTACATAATATGCTATCATGCATTTACTAGCACGCTGTGAAGTGCTGTCATAAATATTTAAACAGTGATGACAAAGTAAGAGAGGTGTCTGTGCCTCCTGTGTTTCTGGTTTTTGCTGCTCGCTCCCCTGGGCCCACGGTGAGGGAAGAACTGATGTGCAGAAAATAAAAGTGCTACATGTGAACCAAACCAGATGTATGTACCTGGTGTTCAGTAAAGCAAAAGGGACTTCAGCTTGTTACAAAAAAGGTCTTTCTACACCAGGGCTTCTTCTGTCATGATGGCCAAGCTTGTCACCAGTGGTGCTCCCCTCCCCATACGCTCGCCTGACTGCATTAGTTATTACATTTGATAGCTTTATAGCATTATTTGAAGCTTGCTATTTACCCAGTTACACAAGGCCCAGCAGCTTAGAGCCTGCTCTCTGCCTGGCCTGCAAATCTTTGCAACTACCTCCAAAATAGCCCAGATTTTATGACCCATTAGGCTTAATGATAAATCCTTGGATTTATGTACCGGGCTAGTGAGCGATGAGAGATCAAGGGCTAAGCTTTGATTTATCTGCAGGCCAAGGGAGATGATTATTTCTATCATTTTATTTTTCTCATTATTTGCTGTAATGACTGCAATGCTTTGCTATGACATCATGGCAATTTTTACTGTTGCATACATAAAAATCAATTCTATACTTGGTCCTTTCACAGTGCTATCACTTGTATTTCCTCTCCCAGCAGCATGGGAACACTGCTGGAGCAGTGCTCCATCTCCTGCCTAGCCTGAGCTGCAAAGCCTGCTACAGATGCTAACTCCAGAGCCTCCTTGTGCATGAAAGGAAATGGTTTTCAACTTGCAAATACTATTGGAGGTAGGGCAATGCTCTGGGAATGAAGACTGTTCTGCTTTGAACCAGTTTTGTACATTTGTGGTGCTTTACATGCAATGCCAGTGGTGAGTGGAGTTGAGATAAATTTTGCTTCATTGATTTAAATCCAGAACCATGAAAGAGCAGCCAATACTTTGGAGAGATGCTACTCTCAGCAGGTCCAGTATCAGCAGTGATTATAAATCTCCTGTTTTAACAGTTTCTCTGAAAACCCCAGCCATTTGGAACCTGGAGATTACAAGAAAACCTCCAATTTTCTCTCCAAATCTACTTTAAAAGAAATAAAGAGAAAATTAAATGTCCTGTGTTATAGTCAAAAGTCTTGAGAAACGGCCTATAAGGACCACAAACGTTCATGCAACTCAAAGTTTCACACTTGCTTGGCTTTAATATGCTCATCACAAAGGCAGGCACTGCACTTTTTAGAGCTGGTTACTGGTTTCAGCAAGGACAGGTGGGTGCACCATGGAATGACAGGGTGAGAGACTGTTGAAAGGTTAAGGAATGCCATGATACTACAAAGCTAATCACACCTCCAAGTTATTTTCTTCAAAGATTATTACATCCATTTGACCATGCTGTGCAGGTACACAAGGACTACTTGAGTAATACTAAGAAAGGACAGAAAAAGTAAACATTAAAGGGCAAATTTTGAGCAGCTCAAATTTACAGAGTGAAACAGATGCCTCATATAATAAAGGGAACTTGTCAGGGGAATGGAGCATTATTTGACATCTGTCTTGATTGACAGCTTGACAGTCTTTCACCCATTTAAAAAAAAGTCTTTAAAAAGCATTAGTTAGCAATTATCACCAATTTTCCTATTAAGGAAATTTTCCATGGAAAAATAGCTGCAGTTTAATTTCTAGTTAAGTCAGGACAGTTGACTATTTTTCTTCCTTACACAGAACTGGAAATTGAAGGGGAATAGCAAGATGCTGTCAGATCAATACCAGAGCAAAGTAAACAGGAAAGGAATAAAAATGGCAAAAGTTATGGAGCAAAACCACACAAAACCCCTTTAATCCTCAGCTGAAGATCTCTCTTAAGAAGCAGCATCAGGTTGCTGTGCAAAAAAAAATGCAGTAACAACATACTGTAGACCAAGTCTTACCAGATGCTGAGGAAGAAGTCAAAATACTTATTCAAACAGAAGTTTGTAATAAATGTGAGCCACAGAGGTACCAGGTTTTTCCCATTACACACACAATGCCAGGGATCCATTGCACTGATGAGGTCCAAATTCAGACTGGATTGCCCAAGAAAGAAGCCCTGGCTTTAATTTGAATTCATGAGAAGGCATCAGGGTGACCTAATTGGACCTTTCAGTACCTGAAGGGAGCCTATAAAAGAGATGGAGAGAGACTATTACTATTTACAAGGGCATGGAGTGAGAGGACAAGGGGAATGGTTTCAAACTGAGGAGGTTTAGATTAACTGTTAGGAAGAAATTCTTCCCTGTGAGGGTGGTGAGGCACTGGCACAGGTTGCCCAGAGAAGTTATGGATGCCCCATACCTGGAGTGTTAAAGACCAGGCTGAATGAGGCTCTGAGCAACCTGGGATAGCGGAAGGTGCTCCTGCCCACAGCAGGGGACTTGGAACAAGGTGATCTTTAAGGTCCCTTCCAATCCAGGTCATTCTATGATTCTATTCTATGATTCCTTGCAGCAAACGTTTCTCTTGGAAGGAAGCAGCCCTGCTGATGTGCAACACATTCCATACTCCTCTCCCCAAAAAGAACATCCATTTATTGTTAGCCTGTTAAGAGAGTGTAAGTCACTTTTCAGCTAGCAATGCTCTGAACCAGTGTTTAAATTATTTACCTCATGACTTGTACTTCTTAAGTACTTGAAAAAGCCCTACGTAGTCTCCCTGTGAATCTTGACAGTGCTAAGAGTTGGTCCTCAAAGAGACTGGGTAGAGAAAGCACTGATGTGGGATGGATGCTGCATTTTCAGTAGTTTCTGTACTGTATCTCTAATAACAGAAAATGAGAGACATGCTTTAGTCCTTCATAAAAGCCCTGCCTCAGTAAAGCATTTTCTTTGCTCTTCAGAACCAAGACTCAACTCTCATGTCCATCCAAGTGAAGGTTTCTTCTGCCTCACCCCCAGGAATAAATCCTCCGTGGCATTCAGGCACATGGTTTTGCACGCGTTTCCCCAGGCTGTCTTTAGGGTATGGATTACACCATCTGCTTTAAACTGAGCCCTGTCATCAATACTCTGTTTTGGCAGGAAAACTACTGGCAATAACCACTTTCCTTCATTGCCAACCCCTCCCTGACTTTCAGCAGGACAGGACTCTTTCCATCCAGCCACACGACTGTAATAACCGATATCCATACAAAGGATTTCTCTAATTTGTTTGTGTTTCTACTTCTCATCCTTCATTTACTGTCCTAAAAACGTCAGAACAGAGAGCAGAACTTAAAAGGCATTCACCACCTGCAAGTATTGTAGCAACACTAAACTATTCTGGCAGTCAGGCCTTTCTCAAAACATGCTGACAGGGCCTGTATCCCTCATGCTGGGAAGATGCAACACAGTTCCCAGCTTTTGGCTGCTTCATTTCAAGTTCCTGTATAAAAACGAGAGCACCCTTTTTATTTCCTAGGTTTCCTCAGCAGCCAGTGGTTTAGATTCCAGTCATTGCCTCGGCACAGCAACACTATCACACTAAGTTTATGTTTCCAACATAAAATCCCCAGTAACGCTGCTGCCCCAAGCCCTGTGGCACACCCCATGACACAGATGGTGCCTCCCAACCAGCCACCCCACTAACAGCACCGTGCTCCACAAACTTCTTCTTTAACATTCTGGTCTCAGCTGCAGCTCAGCCATGGAATTCTCCGCCCTTTGATTATTTTTTCCCTGTAACACAAAGCTTAAATAGGAAGAAGTTCTGTTCTTTGGAAAGGAGTTCAGTGCGTGCAACAGAGACAAATTCATGTACCATTATTCTTTCCTGCACGCTTCAAAATCTGGGATAGAGGCACAGCTCAGGGCGTATTTACTTTGTTCTCATCTCACTCTCAGGGAAACCTTCTTACTTCTTCAGCCTAGAAAATCACCCTTTGCTGTAAAACACAAAACCAAGTACCCTCCAAATCCAAATGAGCAATGCTACAAATCTATTGCCTTTGGGGTCTTTACACACAAGTGTGAGACAAGTTTAATACATGCAAACCCAGCTTTCTGTGGCCTTGGCAGGATTTGGTTGAAAAAGCAAACAATTTAAACATTCTGACAGTTTCATTTCCTGAAGTGTCCGGTAACAACCCTTTTGAACTCATTTCTATGCCCTTCAGTTGTATCTTAAGAGCCCTTATGTGAGTAGTGTGCAAAACATGCATCAAAAATCTTTTAAGTTTATTTATTTACATTGCCAAAACAAACAATATGGCATTAAGAATTGTTTTCACAATCCTGTAAAGTACTAAAAAAAACCTCCTGGGACAGATCAAGCCTCTCCAGCTCAGAACTGGAGAGTTCTGCACCTTTGGAAAAAATTAAAACTAAACACCTAAGGTGCTTTTCAAAAGCAATTATCATAATCCCTGCTGTTACCCAGAGGGAAGCAGTGGCACACAGAGGTTAAATAACTCCTTGGAGGTGGCTCAGTGAGCAGCACAGCCAGGATTAGAGGCACTGTGCCTCCTGACTCCCAGCTCCAGGCTCAGCCCAGCACCTTAAATAGCTGCAGCGCAAGTCATTAGCTCAGTCCTCTGAGCATGCATCTAGCTTGGGGAATGGAAAAGCTGGAGTTTAACTTAATAGTACAAAACTTTCTATGGAGAAACCCCAGAAAGAAGCTTTAAATTTTAACACCTCTAACCTGATCAACCTCTATGAAAAAGCGCTGGGCAGATTTTACTGCCACCAGTTTGGGATGAGTGAATTATTCACACGCAGCAGAGCGTGTCGTAATAAAAGGTTTATAGGGCTATCACCAGGATCATTCTTGTGGCATTTATTCATTCCAGTTTCTGTTTGCTGGCATTTCTTTTGTCCTCCCCTTTGTCACCAGGATTCTCTCCACCCTTCCCTTTGTAGGGTACCTTAACTTCTAAAAAAACATTTGTGCTAAGAGAGCGGTTTAGTGTCATGGCACGTTTTTGTTTACATTGTTAATTTGTATTTTTGCGTACTTCTACAGAGATAGCTGACACATGTGGTTTTTCCCCCATCAGAGGTGACTGTGTATGTGTACTTACACTATTCCCTTGCCTACAGCTGCAGTATCTCTTTTATTCCTTTAGCTGCCTCCAGCAGGGAACAATAAATCTAAAACACAGTCAAAAAAAGGACAGTCAGAAAAAGGAAAAAAATTTCTAGCGCTATTTTTGGCATCTAAGTTCTTTGGCTTAACCTATTTTTGGAAGAGCATCTTTGTTCAGCAAAATCAGAACTCCCAGCCCTGTGACGCCAGGGCAGCGTGTCCCGCTGCAGGCAGAGCCGTTTGCTGGCGGCAACCTCTAACGGCAGAGCAAAGCCAGGAGAGCCCAGAAGGAAAATGATGGGAGACAGGACTTCACTTCCACTCTCCATCACTTTGTGCCTCTGAGCAAGTCACGCCGTCCCGCTCTGGCCATGCTCACGCCGGCACACGGCATATGCACTAAGAGGATAGGCGCACCCTGTGCCCTGAGCTCCACAGGGTGAGAACAAGGCTTGCTACCAGTCCTCACAGCCTCCAGCCCTTCCAGGAGCCCAGTTTTGGGGGTTCATGTAGCGTTATTATTAACTGGTATCTATAGCTCATGTTTAAATAAAAGCTGCGCTTAGGAGATAAGGAAGGCTTCAAACGGGAAACGGCAGCCCTGAAGAGCTAAACTTGATTCATGTGTTTCTGCTTTGCTGGTTGGATTTCAAAAGATATTCAAGCTCTGTATCTGAAACAGTTATTACCTTTGTACTTCCACCAGAGGCAACTTCCAAAAGTGACAGCATTCTCACATGGGCCAGAACAGAAAAGAAAGTTGGAAAAGATGCAAAATAGCTGACTTTGGTATGTTGTGGCTGGCTCTGTGTGACGCAATGGGAGCACACACTTCTCACATCACTGCACTCACAGGCAGCACTCAGAAGGGAAGAATCCTTGAACCCTCTAAGGCACAAGATCTGGTTTAAGGCTGGAATTTTGTGCCAGGGCTATCAACAGGCAGAGCTGAACCACAAGAGAACCAAATACTGAGCTGGTCTTTGACCAGAAGTCTTGGCCATAGTCCTGCCCTGAGTTGTTTCTCTCCAGGAAAAAAAAACAAAACAAAACCAGCAAAATTAAACATTTAATTGCAGAGAAAACACTTTGTTTTCTTTGTCACAGGGACAGACCTCCAAATGCATCATTGAGTCCTCCTGGGCTGGGTGACCTGCAGGCTGAAACACCCGCACTAACAGCCAAGTCCCAAATGAATCCCTGTGGCCTAATGGATTAAAGGCTTAATTAGAGTTACCTGAACATTAAACACCACTAAAGTGCTCTGAGATTTGCTCTAAATGGGTGTGGGGGGAGTTGCCTTTTGAATGGGCTCAGAACTAACTGGGGTTTTGCACACAGTTGTTAATGGTTTTGAATAATTCAGTTTTCCAGCTTTTTCCCTGATAATAAAGCAAATGCAGCTGTGCATCAGGCAGTGCTCTGGCACACCTCACCACCAATCACAGCTGAATTTAATGGGGGGAAATTGTCTTAAATATATCAAGCTTTGCATCTAGAAAGAAGGAAGGTACCCTATAAAGCTCCTACTGAGCAAGACACAAACCTGTATAAGACACTGGATAAGCTACAAGGGAAGATGCCATCAAAACCAAGGCTCTATTGGTCGTAACATACATTTTTTAAGCAAATAGTTGTTTAAAACACATTTCTGGCTTCAAGTTGCTATTGAGTAGCAAGATCCTAAGTTTAAGAGATTAGAATTAATGGTAAAGACTGTAACTGGAAGATGGTAGAAAGTGCAGGCCCTACAGGAGTGAGGCTATCAACCACCTGAAGTCTCCATCACCATTTCTCCAGTTTCACCTGGCTGCAATCACATACCATTCCATCCAGACAACAGAGGTTTTGCTCAGCTTTCACCAAAACCTGGGGAAACCTGGCCAAACCCTGCAGCATATCCAACAAACAAACTCCTCTGACTTCAGCAAGGAGCAAAGCAGAGACAGCCCCAAAAATGCCTCCAGGATGGCCAAACAGCATCATGAGTCAGCGATGCTAATGCCAGGAGTAGGATATGCCAAAGAGGTATTTAAAAGAGAGGTTTTGTTTGAGATTTATGATTCTGAACCTCTTCAGCTGTTGTACCCACACACACCTGTTGGCAGTTTCGGCACATGCCACACAGCAGACTTGTGTTTGTAGCCTTTGCAAAGTAAACCGGTAAAACCAGAGCCAGTTTATGTATTTGAACAAGTAGATGCCAAACACTTCAGATTCCTAATTGGAGCAGCTTCAAAGCAGAAAAGGATTTAGGTGTCAAATGTGAGGGTGACCAGAGAGGAGAAGCAGAGATGCAGGTGCTCTTCTGCTCCTTCTTTCCAGTTCTTTTTTCCACACGTCCCTGAAACAGCTAACACCTGTACCTCTGACAGACTTGTGCCAGCATCACCTCTTGGGCTTCTGCCACATGAGCTGGAGCTCTCCATGAATTCAGCTTTAAACCCAAACTGCGTGCCCCAGCTGGTGTCAATGAGAACAGTTTGTCTCCCCTATTTCAGTAGCAAATCTGGTGTCAGAAGTAATACCAATGAGGTAGAGCAAAACTCAGATTTGTGACTAACTACCATGAGAGAAGTTTGTTCTCAGCTGACTGACAGCAGGAGTTGACACTGGGGAACAAATTTCTTATACAGCATTGTACTTCCCAAATATTAGTTTTCAAAGTAACAGTTGCCAAAATCTGTTACATTACAAAATAATAATCAGGAAGTAAAACATTTTGCAGGAACTTTGCTTGTTACACACTTCCATCTTAGAATCAGCTATTGGGATACTGAGAGCTCACTGAAAGTCAAACACTGACTTACTGTGACAATTCATGATGGACGAAGATGTCCAGGAAAAAAAAAACCAAACCCAAACAGAAAAGCCACTGGGAAGCAAATAGAGGTGCCAAACTAACAAGGGAATCAAAGAGCAATGGGATTTACTAGGTCTGGCTCCACAGGGGGTTGCCAAGGGAATTTGCTGATGACTGGTAACAGGGCTCTCCACAGCAGGCCTGCCAGGGTCTCTCTGTGGCACTGCTTCCCGGCGTGGAGTGACCCTGAGCTGCCCAGTTAAGCACGGTTCAGCAGTCACTCCAGCTGAGGACATGCACACACGCCGTGACTGGTGAGCTCTCGCTTCCTCCAAGTGAGGCTGAAACACTACAGAGGTGAGTAACAGCACCCAGAGCTCCTGCACAACGGGGAAATGGGACTATGGCAGACTCAATCTGATAAAAATTACTCTCAGCTACAAATCATGGTCCCACTGGGATCCAAACCATTTGGAAAGATGTCTGGAACAGGAGAAAGAAAAAAGTTTAGCTTTAGCATGCTCAACATGAGAGTGAGTCTTTCCCCCTTGATTATAACAATGCTTTTAGTCAATTTACCTCCAGTTAATTTTGATAGCATAAATACACAATTCCACACTGAACAAAGACCTTTCATCGACCTAAAACAACCTATAGCCAAAAAAATGTGACTGAGCCACAGAAACAGGCAATAAGGCAAACCACAACAAGTAATTTCCAAAGCTTTACCTGGCACAGCAGCCACTCCGAAACCAGTGCCCTGCCCCACGCAGCCAGGTCCTTCATTCCCACCTGAAAACCACGAGAGCAGCTGCTCACCATGGAGCAATCAACACATCTGTAACCCCCACGTAGCAGAAACAGCAATGTATGGGCAGGGAAAAAAGGGCCATTTTGTGAACCTCAAACTGAAATAGAGGAGCTTCTACAGCTTCCCAGTGTCGCTCCTTCGGGGGGGGCAGATGGCCGGGGAGCCCCAGAAGCAGCACTACATCCACTCACCACCTCTGAAACATCCTCCTCAGCGGACAGCAGAGCCATCCCCCGACACCTCCACATGACAAGAGGTCTGTCCCCAGCAGCAGCAGCGATGCTCACAGCCACCAACACCGGCTGTCACAGCGGCCAGGGGAGCACGGCTCCCTGCTGCAGCCCTGAGCAGCAGTACTGGAAGTTTCATGGTACAATAAAGGCAGTAAATCTGAAGCAATGATTCCTTAAGTGCTGTCTGGTAGCAAGGACCACCAAGATCTATTTCAATACTCAACATAGGTATCAACTAATTTTCTTCATTTTTGCAAATGCTAGAGCATATAAAGAAATTATAAAATGAAAGGGAAAGGCTACTAGCAGAGGAGTGTCACTGCTGGCCCCTCTCAAGTTGGTGGGAATTTTATCCTTACTGACAATCACAGCCCATTAGACCTAGCACTGAATATTTTGGGGGAAAAAAATTTCCATTGTTTCTTTATGTTAACAGAGGGCTGGTATGTAACAAAGAGGAAGAAAGGCAGCCTGCGTGCTGCTAGCGGGTTGGTGAAAAATTCTCAAGGTCTGATCGATACCATGAAAAAAACACCTCTTGGCCTGAGGCTGGAGCGTTATTCAAGCACGGCAGTCACTATGCAGCTCATTTTCTTTAGCTGAGATGATCCGAGGCTCATGGACACTGAAAGAAGAGCGGAGTCGATTGCAGGCATTTCTAACCCTTTATATGAGAGAAAAAAAAAAAAAAAAAAAAAAAAAAAAAAGAGGGAGCAGAGGTATAGAGGCGCATGTAGGAGCATTTCCAGGAGCGGCTGTACGGCTCTCTGGGCACCTGCTTCCTGGGGGGAACCCAAAACCACATCATATTCAGGGAAAGTTGGGAGCAACTTCTTGGAGGGAGGGGGATATGACAAAAAGCAAACTGGCTTAAGAAAAAAGAAAAGAAAAGCCATTGTTGTAGGAAACCCCGGCAAGATATCAAAAGCAAAATCACCTACTGCGACCCTCAGGAGAGGAACCCGGGAGCTCCCGCCTGCCCCGCGCCAGTCGCCCCTGGCAGCGCCCGCGGCTCTGCCCGCTCCGCACAGGTGCGGACGGGGATGCCCGGGCCGTGCCTTTGTCTGCGGGCACCGGCCGCTGCCAGGACACGCGGACAGCCCGGCCGGCCAGCTCCGGCCAGCGCCGCGGCCCCGCAAGGTCGAGCGTCCGCCCGGGCAGGGGCAGCCGCCGCCCGCGCCCCCGGCCCCGCCGCCCCTACCTCGGCCGCCGCCGTCACGCCGCCCCCAGCGCCATGTTCCGGCTACATCCGGGCCGCGGCTCCGCTCGCTCCGCCCCGCTCGGCCCCGCACGGCGCGGCCGCAGGTGCCACCGCCCGCCCCTCGAGCCGAGCCGAGCCGGGGCGAGCCGAGCCGAGCTGAGCCGAGCCGGGGCGGGCGCAGCGCCGCCCCCGCGCCGGGCCCGCAGCCCCGCCCCGCCCGCGCCTGCCGCCCGGAGCGCCGGGGCCGGGCTGTGCCGGCCAGAGGCAGCTGCGCACCTGCCCTGGCATCTGTCCCGGGGCTTTGTCCGTCCGACCGCACGGCCTTCGCTTCGCACCGGGCTGCCACCCGTGTCCGCAGCAGCCGAGGCACCTGCGCACCCACACGGCCGTGCCTGCAGCAGCCAATGCACCCCTACATCCGTGCGTGCATGCACCCATACATCGCCCACTTATTCCTGCATCAGCCCATGCACCTGCGCACCCCCCCGCTCATGTACCAACCAATGCACCCGTGGATGCACCCATCCTTGCACTCTAACACCCATATATCAAACCACCCAATTCATGTACCCCTCCAGCAATGCATCTACCTGCCCATGTACCAATCCATACTCCTATCCACATCCATTCATCTACATCCCAGCTCTGCAACCATCCACCCGCCCACTTTCCTTTTGCATTTGGACCTCAGTTATTACTTTTTTTTTTTTAATACAAAACCAACTGTGCCATCATCTTTTGTTACCTGTAAGCTCTCCCCAGACAATGGCCAGGTGCTAAGGAACAAATCCAGTTAAGGCAAATGATGGAAGGAAGCAATCAGGGGACGACAACAGACAGCCCCCATCTATCCCATCTAATTTTGGTGTATTACTGCTGGCAATTTGTAGCTGCCTCTGAAAGCTGCTCTAAGCCTACATTTTTATGAAATGTTCCTTAGGAAAGATTAAGATTGACTTTAATAAAGGTATGGATCCATCCTTACACGTGCTGAATCAGTAGGGAGATGATGGTGTGTGCTCCTGGATGACCATCAACCATCTCTGTCAGGAAACAAGGAGCACGGACAGGAAAGTGCTTTTCGGAGGCACCTGTAGCAGAAGCTCTCTGGGAAGAAAAGACCCAAAGCCAACTTGATTGATAGAGCCCTGCATGGGAGAGGAGTGATTTCATACTTCATGAGGTTGAATTGCACATCATTTCTAGCTTCTTTGATGCCCGTTTTCATTAACATGCGCTCTGTATGGCAGGAGCAGAGAGGATTCGACAGGAACAGCCTGAAGATAAAGGTGCATTGGAGCTGTGTGGGGTAGATGTGCTGGGCCAGGCAGAGGGAGGTGCAGAGGCTGAGGCTTTCATGGCACTAAGGCTCCCAAGGCCTAAATAGGTTTTTGCATAAGTGAAAAACCCTATGTTAACAACAACAGCTACAAAAACTCCATCAGAAATGTGTTCTTCCATTACCCGTAGTGTTTGCTTCTACTGTTTTTATGTCCCACTCCATCACTGCTCTACACGATGCTGTGAGATGAAAGGAGCTCCCCTGGTTCTTGACAGCACATGGTGTGTCAGTGTGTGCTGGGATGGTGAAGCTCCTGCTCCAGCCTCAGCACCTGCCCACGGCACTGCTGGGGCAGCACCAGCACAACAAGGGCTACTCTGCTTTCTGGGAGGGACATTGGGACAGCCCAAAATATAGCATAAAGCTATTCAAAAACCCTGGACCATCATTTTGACCTCCTAGATGTGAAATTCAGGGACAGGCTGGCTGGGTGCACCCTGAGTGGGTGGCATTGTTGAAGTCACTCTGTTGTTCCTGGTTTCAATTCCTTTGCAGCGGGTTTTGCATCCAGAAGCATAATTTGGAATCAGTGGCTACTGAAGAACATTTAGGCTTCTGGTAAAAACCCCAAACAATCCAACCCTTCCCCAGAAAACCCCATGCCAAGCTGAAACTAGAAGGGAAAATACCCAACAACTTGGTTTTAAACCTCACCACAAAGCTGAAGCCTTTCCCTGGTGCATCAGGGCAGAAATAATGTGGGACAAGGCAGTGAGGGTTTCCCTGCTCTGAGTCGGCATGAGTGATGTGTGCCTGTAATGCAAGGTGTTGCATGTCACATCTTGGCATGGTACATACAGCTTCTGGCAGGGGAACAAAAAGAAATCAAGCCTTTGCTATATTGTCTTTAGTCTTAAGTGTGATTTGGAGGAAACTGTCTCAAGGAATTAATTGGCAAAATGGGCTGATGGCTGCCAAACTACAGCACCAGGAGAGAGGCACTGCACCATCCCAGGAGTGACGAGGCAGGGTGGGAGGAAGCAATAATCCCTCTATATCCCATGAGGTGCTGGGAGAATGGGTGGCACAGAGGTTCAGTAAGAGGAACATGCTGAGACTCACACTGAAGGGAGGCTGATGCATCCATCAGCATAGGAAAATCCCATCCTGTGTATTCCCAGAGAGTCCTGGACTCTCTATCTTCGTGGCTGAAGCCAACAAGAAACCAGGTCTCTAACTGAGACATTCGTTTCTCCACTGAAGTCAGCCGAATTACCTGAAGGATGAATTTGACTATCTGATCCCTTCAATCTGAAAAAGAGATGTGTATTTGCACAGATCTACCCTAAAGCTTTTCAAAAAGGGTTCATTTGGCTTTTACCTTCTTACACACAATGGTGTGAATAAGAAATACGACTCCTCGAGTCATTGCAGCTGCCCTGAGGTAGAGTTGATGCAAATGAAAGGCAGATAAAAATTCAAAATGTCCTTTTTTCCAGAAAAATCAGAGCATAGGATTATTTTTTTCAAATTTATCATTATACATTTAAAATTTGATAACTTTAATTTAAAACCTGAACCAGTGGCACTAAACATTATGGCCTAAATTTCACTGTAATACTAAAAGAAATAGCAGTTAACCCCTACAAATTTTAGATTAGGTCAAGCCACTACAGTGGCTGAAGTATTTGCTTCAACCAGATCAGAGGATTCTTGAGACTCTAAGCCCGTTTCCTACAGACCCATTTCTTCTCAGGACACACAGAAAGATGTTGTTTCCTTCAGTTCACTCCAATTTGAGAAAACCATCAGGGATTGAAAACAAAGAGGGAAGAGGAGATTGCACTTTCCCCCACATGAGTCTTTATAAAGGTTTGATTATTAGAAACACTCCAGCGTGTTGTCAAAGAGGTAATATTTCCTGTGTTTAAAATGTCCATTTCAAATACAGAATCAGTTTTGATAACTGTGTTCTTCCCCTTGCCCCATCTGTCTGTCATATTTAAGATTAGCATGTGATTTAAATTAGAGCACAGTAACTAATGCATTTTACTTTTTTCTGCAGTGCACCTTAACACAAACATTAAAATAAGTCATGGAATAGAGGCGTCAGTCATCAGTTTGGCACTTAAATGAAAACTGTTAAGTAACTTTAGACTTAATATGCAGATTCTTAAATAAATATGGTAATAGCATATCCTGATCACAAGTGAAAAAAGAGTACCAGGCTCCAGTGAGGATGTATCAGTTGTTCCTTAGGAAAATAATTAAAAACCACAAATGAAGAACAAGATTAATTTAAATAATCAATTTTGTGTTTCCTGCTAGCTGATTTAAATCATGATGAAAATTGTTGATTAAAACCCCTTATTTAAATCTGTGCCCCTTAATGAGAGTGCAAGCCTGTGAACATAAGCCCATAATAGTAATAGAAGACTCTGTAGAGAAAAAATACCTTTCACAAGAATAGTTCCAGGGCTGGAAAAACATCATCTGTCCTTTGCAAAAAGAAATACATCTTGCCCAGCCAAGCAATTCTTCTCCCCTAAGCTCTTAACCCTGTGAAAAGATCAGGGCAATAAGTCATAGGATATTCACAGCCACATTATGTAAGTTCGACTGAACTGGTGATCCTTTTTGCTAACCGTTGGAGAGGAAGATGAAGTATTGCTGGAATAATTAAAAAGACAGGTTTGAATTCCCCAAATAATGCAGACAAACTCCCTGTCCAGCTATTGGTCTTGGTGGCAGCAGCCTTTTAAGGTCTTGAGCTGTTGCACAGGGAGGATGGCTGAAGGATGCTGCGTGGAGTGGGATTTGGCTTTGCCAACCCAAGCACCATGTGCTCTCGTGTAGACCCTGGCCTCTTTCCAAAATGCTGTTTAAGAGCCACTCCCCTGGTACCAGAACAATGACTCTCATAACTACATATCAAATCTCCTCTAAACTTAAGATGCCTTTGCTTTTCTTGTCAGTCTAAATCCAAGCCCAGAAGCACTCATTATGAATTTATAGCAAATGTAGACAACTGCATTTCACTGAGGGCTGTATGAGTGTCATCAGCCTGTACAGGTATTTTACATGTCCACCATCCACTAAAACGACTTTTCCCAACAATCCACATCACTTCTGGAAGTGCATTGGTGCAGCCTCATGGCCTGCCTCTCTATTAGCAGGGGTGACAGTCACCTCTATTTCTGTGCTGCTTAGTCCTCCCTCCTGCAGTCCCTGCTCCTGGGCTCGCGTGGTATCTCCCACAGAGATATCTGCCCTTCTGGCAAGTGTACCGTGGGATGAAAGCCTGAAGGCATGACCTTCACTGTTACTGAGATCAGTCACCAGAAGACAGACAAAGAGAACAGATAAATTTCATAAAGGGGTTTTTAAAGTTATTGTATATTTTTGAGGTATGATTTCTGGTATGCCTGGTATTGCTACTGCCAACATTCTTACTGCTGAACGAGGATACACAAAGATCTATAACTAAGGATATTTACACAGACTTATCCTCACACACCTGTGATTCTTCCCCTTCGACTCACATTTCTGAGGGCAGCAATGAGCCCCGACCCTGCAAGGCAGGGCACAAGATGCTCTGCAGTTTGCGTCTTCCCAGGATGCTGGTTGCAGCACAAGGCTGCTCCAGCTCCAGAGATAACTCTGTGACCTTGCAGGAGCTTGAGTCCTGTGATGTGCCCTGAGCATGGCCTGTCCTGCCTGAAAGGATGGCAGTGTGGGACTTCATCAGGCTCAAATCGCTGTTCCCACCTGCCAGAGCCTGCAGGTCCCAGCATCAGAGCACAGGGGCCCTGCTGTATTTTATCAGTGGGTGCTGAGCAGATACTAGTTCAGGGACTTCTTGGCCTCTGTGATAAAGTTATAGGGATCCATGAACAATTGTATTTACTCCTTTTCCTCCCCCTTGCATTTTGCAAAAACAGTATTATGCTTTTGTGTCACACTGCCCTGCAAATCTGTTTCCAAAAGGCTGCCTTCTTTCTTCAAAGATCATTTACAGTACTAAGAAAGATCTCTCAGAGCCCTTGACTTTGCAGCTGGCAAAGTTTACAACATGTTTACAATACCCTGCATAATTTGGCCATGAGATAATGTATAGTATAGTCCTTCAGTGGTGCACAGTGGGAAAAGAACAAGTAGAAAAAAATAAGGTAATGCAAAGCCAAGAAAAACAGATGGTAGTGCGCTCTCCAAGGGGCAAGAATGAATAAATAACTGCAGAATTTTTTTTTTGTCTGAGGAAAAATATATTGTCAAATCAATAACACAGATTTTAGGAAATGCAAACTAGATCAAATGTGCATTTTTTCAGTATTAAACAATGGCACTTCATCAGGAATGATGGTCTGCACTGCACGTGTTTGTCTATATGAAACAGAGAGAGAAGCAAAAATACCATTGCTCCAAAAAGTTCTTGTTTGACCTCAAGGTCACATTTCATACTTTGTGGGAAGTTCTGCTATAGGTAACAAGCCAAAAGTTCAGGTGGAAATCAGAGCGCCCCAGCACACACTGTGCCCTTTAGCAGCACTGTATCTTTGATAATCTTAGTCAGGACTGCAATTCTTAGAGAGAAGAACCTCTTGACAATTTTAGGAACTTTCCTGTGCCTGCTGTTAGGGCCACAGGAAACTATACTCATTTAATACATCTGTGCATGCTTCCAGAATGGTTAACTGATACCTTTTATTCTTTTTGACCACATCAGGTCAAGCCAAAGGGGGAAAAAAGAGGCCCTTAAAAATGGCCAAGTATACAAATACCCTAATTCTCCTCCAGAAAAAGATTTTTTTGCTTCTCTTAAGTCACCCAGAGGAAGCTAAGCAACATATGGGATGCATGAAAGTTGCTCTCTGCAAATCTGTCAATCCATTTTAGCCACGCCGCGCATCAATCCCAACTCTGCTCTGAGCACGGCGTCCCTGTGCAGGCGCTGCCAGCTGGCCCGTGCTCAGCTCTTCACCAGGAGACAAACCAGCTCCTGCCCTGGGATCCAGGGGCCCAGAGAGCAGGAGCTGGAAGGCACCGAATCTCTCATGATCTCGCTCTAGCTGTGGTGCAAGAATAATTGTTGCAGCATCCCCAGTGCTCGCTGGGCTATGGTGATGTGGAAGGCTGGGGAGCAGAAGGAATCGCAGGCTGGAAGGAACTCTGACAAAATAACCTCTTGACATTGTGGCTGTGCAAGAGCCTGTGTGCTCAAGGTCCCAGGTTAGGTCCTCTGGGCTATGATGGGGACTAGCACAGACCAAACCCTGTAATCATGGAGATCTCCTGGTGAAGTTCCCCAAGAAGTTACATCTGGGTAGAATCAGCCACACCCCAAAGCAGAGAATGAGCAGCCACCAGAGCTGAGGTCCCAGCTCACCATCACACAGCAGCGCTTTGGAAATACCGGTCTTTCCTGACACACGTGAGGTGGGGAGTCTCCATTTTCATTTCTGTTCCAGAAGAGCTGAACTTACAGTGTTGGCTGATTGTAAAAATTAACTGCTTTTCCCCAGCATATTAATAAATCAGAGTGATGGGGTATTTATTGGAAGCCAGAAGCCAGCAGAAGCAATAGGAAGGGTCACCTCTTCACCTTATTGCTTTTTGGGATGTGGTGAATGCTCCATTATCATCCCCACAACACCATTGAAAATATTTTCATTGAAGCTCCATTTTCTGTTTTGCCCATGCAAATATGAAGAGCAAAGTCACTGCTACTGCCTTAGTTATTCTATCTTTCTGCTGGGAGTAGAACCTGAGCTCTTTAAAACCATGTACTCCTAAGTTCTGGAAGCAATCACTTTTCCTATGCAAAGGAACCCTCTCTCTAAAAAATCAAAGTCTTGGGAAGCAATAAGCCCACAGAGGAGCTTCCCAGCTGCTAAAAGCCCTTGCTCCTTACCCTGCAGGTGCCAAGCACTCCTCCATCCACAGGAACTCCAAAAGACAACCAAGCCCCAGTGATGTCCAGGAGCACTCCAGAATATACAGCAGCACAGCTGGGTCCATGTGCCTTTAGGAGCAAAATTGGTCAGAGGTGGCTCCTTTTGCAACAGGACAGGTTCCAAAGGGACACGAGATCTCAGAAGAGGCAATCACTGGGAATGCCTCCAGCTCCAGCCCCAAGCTGCAAACTAAAGTACTTGCTTTTGTTAGAACATATGGCAAAACCCTGCATCCTACACGTGTTTTAATGCCAAGTGTGACTCTTAGTTTGGCATCCTACACGGCAAAGAAGCCAGCAGGGGCTTTGTCCAACAGAGAAGAGGGATGAAAGCAGGCAGTTTATCTCACTGCTCTTTCATCTTCTTTTCCTGGTCTGCATCACATCCCTGGGTCAGTCCAGCTCTGGCCATTCTTGGCTGTCCTCAGCAGTCCCTTCACCTGAGAGAAAGTGTTTCTGTACCTGACCCTTCTGCTGCAAGCTTCAAAGGCCTGCATTGGAAATATTTTGTAGCCCAAAGCATTTTTCTGTTACAAACAATGCTTTGCAGCAAATTCTAGGTAGGCTGATATTATAGAGTAACGTAATTCCAATCACCTGGTAGAATACTTTTCTGATTCTCCTTTACGAATATCAGTACCCAGCCTATATTCTCTCTCTCATACTTAATCCTCCAAAATTACACTGATCAAAGCAACCTGCATTTATAAACTGATGTGCTCCTGAATTCGAGAGATTTGCCAAGTGCTAAATATGAGGTTTCTCATTATAGTCAAAATCAAATTCATATTCCAGCTGCCTCTCAGCTAATATGCAGCAAAGGTTTAGCAGTACAAAACCGTGTTTGTAGAACCAGACACCAAAGATGATTAAATTAAACTGCAAGGGGAATCAGTACAAGCCTGAAATTAGTTTGCTGAAGATAGCAGAGTTCATTTCCTCCCCATGACAGATGGAGCCACCTTGTGACCTTTAGTGATGAGAGCAAACAGGATCATGGCTTTGCCAAGCCTGCCCCCTCTCCATCCCCAGCAGAGCCCTGACTGAAAAATCAGCTTCAGCCTCCGCTGGCCAGGGTGGAGGGCCTGCAGGATGCTCAAACCCCAGTGCAGCAGGTTCAGACACTGCCCTCTCCCCCATGGGCTGTGATCCATCTCCTCCCTCTCAGTGGATGCTCTCCAGCAGTCCAGGCATGCATTGAGATTGGAAGAAAAACTTCTGGGTTTATCCTGGTGGTCTCTGTTCAGAGCAAAAGAGTCTTCATGCTTTGATTTGATCACGATGGCAAAGCCAGGAAGGTGCCTGAAGTTGGCAGGGTGAGTTGATAAGATGTTGAGAGCAGGCAGGAGTAGGAAGGCATCCCAGGGGTGGGTAGGCAGTTACTTCCTTGATTTTGCTTTGCTAATCTGGCTCTTTTGAAACAGCATAAAAATTGCCAGTGGGAAAAAAAACAAACCTAACTTTGGCCATAGCAAGAGAGCTGAAGGGATTTAAAGCCTATGTCAGTAATAAAAAGTTGTTTATCTTCTCTCTCTCACCCTTCCCCATTAGCTGTTTTTGGGCATTATCTGTCTGAGCACCCTGGATACTGCAGTTACGCTGATGGCTACATGGGAGCGATGGAAAACAACCCGCTGAAAACAAAAGCTTCTCTTGACTATTACATACACACAGGTTTGCCAAGACACCTTGTTCTCTCCTAGCAGCCCTTCTGCCAGTACCATTCTGGGTCTTCTCGGAGCACATATGGGAGAATAGCACCAGGTTGTTTGCTGTTCTTGCCTTGCTAATGTCAGTGACCTGATTTACAAACCAGACTCAGACCACTGCTCCTATTTGGTGCATGGTATAAACTGGTGCTGGTCCTCAGAGACTTGCACACAGTCAATTTTCAACAACAGAAAGGATTTTCACCCTTGAAGAGGTGAGGGTTAGCACAGCTCCTTGGCAACATTTAAATTGAAAGGATAAATTGTAGGAGTGGGTATTTCAGGGCAGTAGCACAGTCTCTTACAAAACCCCCCTTCTATCCAAATATCCAGGCCCAGGAGGGAAAGAAAAAAAGAAAATCCCACAGTTGTGCAGGTCTGTCAACATGGGGTATGTGACACCTGTCCCAGCAGTAAGCAAGTATGGGAGTGGGTAACCTGCTGATGGAGCTTCCTCTGCCAGACAGTAGCTGGGTGTTTTCTCTGCTTTGCTCCAGGGGTAGATGTGCCCTCTTTTGGGCAGAGCAGAGTCTCCCAAGACTGGGCATTGATGGCATGAAAACAAACCTCCCTGCCTCCATCAGTGTGGCTGAGCAGGTGTGGTGGCAGGAGAGGAGATAACACTGACCCTCAGTTGGGCAAGGAGTGGAGAAGGGAGAAGACCATATTATACTTGAAAGCCAAGGTGGCTGATGGGCTGCACTTGCAAGGCTGGGGTAGAGCAGCAGCAGCCCTGACAGAGGGCAGGGAGGTGATCCAGTATTGCCCAAAGAGAACTTTTAAAGAATGCAGCCGAGAAGGGAACACACAGCAGGACCTGAAGCTCCAGTTGCCCTGCCTGAGGTGGCCTGACTGCTCCACCCAGCTCAGCTGAGCCTGGGCATTGCCACGGAATGCAGGCCATGCTCTGGGCACCATCACGCGTTATTACCATCCTTCCTCTTGACTACAGAGGATGCAAAAAAGGATATGAGGTTTGCTGCCAGAAAATCCTGTCTGAATAAATAATGCAGTTTTAAATTTGAAATGGTGAAGCTCTTGGGGAGCTGATCCTCACTGTGTTTGAGGCAACTGCCTCCTGCCAGATAAATGCACACACCACTGAGTCCATGTGCTGCTGCAGCAGTACCTAAGGCCAGTTGGAAAAGCCAATATGGTCCATTTCTCCTGCAAGATCTCCCAGGGGAAAAGTGCCTCAGCCAGGCTAAATACTTCACTTGTGCTATATCTGTATGGAAATTGCATGTTTTAAGGTTTTGTTTTGAATGAGAAAGAAGTCAGACCTTGCTAAAAAGGCTTGGGCATTTTCGGAGAAAAGCAGTGCATGGTCCTGCTTCCTGATTGCTGAGCCACAGTAACTAACAAATGAGGGCCATACTGCCATAAACTCTGTTTTCCAGGCTTCCCACACAAACAAGGCACTAACTATGGGTTTTCTTCCATGGCTGGAGACAAACACACCTCTGGGCAGCATGGGGATGGCCCTACACCAGCTAGTTTCTGTTGGCTGACAAGCATCTCCTCCTTTTCTTCTTCTGGCTAAAGGCTGACTCAGTTTGTCATGGCAGAAACCTTGCAGGAACAATATTAATGGTGCTTATAAAAACAAACAAGCACACCACACCACACTCCTGCCATCATTTGTCACCTGCCCTAGCCATGTTTTACACACTTCTCACTTGCAGGAAATCATCCATGACTTGAGGAGATGCTCTTTTTGACGTCTTCCTTTCTGTGAATTTTCTGTTTCCAAGTGAACATGTCTAAGACACAGGCCTGGGAAAAGGAGCTGCAAACAAGGGTGAGGACCAGCCCTGGGGTTGGCAGTGCCACTCTACCCTCTCCTGCCAGGCTCCCCAACAGATGCTAATCTACTGTCTGTGATTACTCTCTCTAGGATCTTTAAACCCAGGCTTTGGGGATTAAGGTGCCCCCCCTTCCCAAATGAGGGAATCCTCCCTTAATCCATCCCTGCTGGCACAACAACACCAGGGGCATTTTCTGGGGGGTGTGGTCCTGACTCTGTATTTTGAGGCCTGTACAGAATACCACACCCAAACGCCTGTGCCTGAGAGTCCTCCAGCATCACAACTCTGGTTACAGATCACACCTTATAACCAAAATCCCTTTCACTGTCCCCTTTTGGTGTTGTTGTGGTGTTATCTGGAGTCTCCAGCCATGGGAAGCACTCTTCTCAGCCTTACTGCTCCGGGTGCTCTGAAGCAGCCCCTCCATGAAGGACAGAGCCTTTTGGGTTGGTCATCACTGCTTTGCACCCAGTGGTTGAAGCAAATAGAAATAAGAACTGAGGAAAAGTGCCAAAACAGAGTCAATCTTTAACCAGCTCAAGGAAGGTATGGTCTCATTTGTCCTTATTCAGCATTCATCTCTGAGCGGCTTCCACCCGTTTCAACCCACATTTCAAGGCTGCCAAAGCCTGCACAAACCAAGCAGGTTTGTTTCATTGTAGTCTTCCCCCCGTCCTCCCGTGCCCAGCTGCTTTTCCACCCATGTTTGCAAGAACCCCTTTCTTTCTGGGGATGCTTTTGCCAGGTGACCTGTGGACACAGACCAACCCACAGCAAGGAGCACATCCCACTTCCCACTTTGGCTCATCCACAGGGCTGTGCTCACTTATCACAACTTTTCACTCTATTTTTGAATTGTCAGGGCTGGCTGAGCATCCCTCTCCCACCCTGTACTGTGTGAGTCCTGGTTTATGGGACAGCTGTTGGGGGAAAGGATAATTGACAGTGTAATGCTGCATCACTCTCAACCTGAAAATTCACTCCTCCGGCTCCCAGACTCACGTGGCTCCAAGACAGTCAGATTTTGTATGTAAAAATCTTTTAAAAATTTCAAGACCTATATAGGCTGTTTACAAACTGCATAAGACTAATTTACACAAGGGGTGAAAAATATAACTCTTCATAGATCTAAGAAAACAACAACCTGTCTGCCAACATCAGCTATTAAAAGCATCCTGAAATATAACCTGTTTCCATCGTTCTGGAGTCTGACTTGGGAGGGAGGGAGCACGACAGGGCACTTTTGCCGTCTCAGGAGCTCCCTCCAGCGTGGCGAGCGGCGGCTCCGGCTCGGCCAGCACACCCGGGCACTCACAGCCACCGGGGCTCCGGCTCGGCCAGCACACCCGGGCACTCACAGCCACCGGGGCTCCGGCTCGGCCAGCACACACGGGCACTCACAGCCACCGGGGCTCCGGCTCGGCCAGCACACCCGGGCACTCACAGCCACCGGGGCTCCGGTCGCTGCCCTTCTCAGGCCGCTGCTGCTGCAGGTGCAGAGCGCACAAGAGGGGTCGGAGCACACCCCGGGTCCCCCGATCATCTTTGATTTAAGCCCCTCGTTAGCAGCGGCGAGCCCAGCCCCGGGGCAGAGCACCCTCCATCACGCCGATTTATACTCTCTTCATCTGCTGCAGCAAGGATGATTTTTCTCTTTAATCCGTTTTGGCTCTAGTGTGTTCCAGCTTAGCGCGAGCTTTGCTGGGGGAAGGGAGGCTGGGTTTGATTTGTGCCAGGGCCGGGAACAAAGGGACAGAAAGCAATCGCCTTGCACTGCTCGAAGCCCGAGTGGGGAAGGGTCCTCGGCACCAGCCAGATTCCCCCCCGCCCCTTTGTTTTCCCAAGGCTTTGCCCAGCTCTGTTTACGCGTGGCACTAATAACCTTTGAGAAGCAGCAGCATTGCTTTAAGCTTTGAATTGCTGTTCACAAAAAGAAATGTTCATCCCGACAGGCTCATTGTCATGGCAACGGGAGATCCTCCTTCCCTCTCACAAGGATGTCGCTGCCGGAGAGGCGATGCCTGCTGCCTTGTCCCGAGGGATTCAGCCCTGCTCAGGGCAGGTATGCTGGGAGCCGCAGTGGGAGGAGGATGCAAGCAACAGGAGAGGCACATTCCCCAAGGAGTGTTTCTAGGTCTCCAGCGTAGCACAGATCCAAAGGAAAGATGGGGACTGGTGAAGTTTAGGTGGCTCTGACATCAGTACATAGCAAAGGGAGGATGATGGAAGTAGGACCTTTGGATAATCCTAATACCTGCTCCATTTAGTGAGTTACTTGGATGGATAATATTCTTCTGCAAGTTACATTTTGCATGTAGCCCCTGCTGCCCAGGTGTGGTGATGCTGCTCCACTTGCACACTCTGGCACAGGATGAACCTTGTGTTGGGAGATCTTATCGGTGAAATAAAATTAATACATTTTCTCTTCCAGTCATATAGAGAATGCACAGACAGCAAGCCCCACTCTTGGGAGCTTCCAGCTCAAAACCTGGGTCCTTTTCATGAGAAGGACAGACAAGGACCTAGAAGCAAGTTGGGCACAAATGCTACAGCAATGTTCTGCCTGGAAAACACACAAATACCCCTGGCAATGCCAAGCATTGAATGGAATCAGTCACAATTAAAAGTCTACCATCATCATCTCTAAATGAGCGCCATGGAGAACACAAAGCAAAAGGAATCTACTTCCCCCAAACTGGGAATGACACTCAGTTTTTCCTGGCCACCAGCTTTCAGCTGCAGCAGGAACCCACATTCCCAGCTCTGCCTAAGCCTGTCAGTGAGCAGGTAAGAGCCAAGGTGACAAATTCTGGGTGAATTAGAGAAAAACCATTATTTTCCATAGATGCTGCATTGATTTTGGATGGCAGAAACTCACCTGACCCAATATAGACTCAAGAGGTCATTTCTTTCGGAAAACCACTGAGAAGGAACAGGTACTTTTGTTTGCTGGACTGGCTGCTGTCATCTGCTCTTTGTTGTGGAGATTTTTGCAATACCACCTCTAGACCAATAGTGGGAAAGCAAGAGCCACGTGTTCTGCTCTTGGCTTTTCCTTTCTGTCACAACATGTATCATCAAACGAGTGCTGAAATGCTGCCCATTTCACACAGAATTACTGCCTCTAGTAAGATTTCATTAATTGCAAATGAGAGTAGGACTTGGCCCACACAGTGGAAGTAATAGATGGTCCCTACAATTAAACATTAAGTGTATGTCCATTGATCTACCCGCAGTATTTCGAAATAATTAGGCTGGCACAATAGATCTTAGTCTCTGTGAATCTAATATCCCAGAAATGATTTAAAGTCTTTCTGATTCTACCTGCTTTGTGGAATTCTGCATTTCTCCTGTGACTCGGTGCTAAAGCAAGGGCAATTTAGTAAAATCCAATGAGGCGTGCATTGCATGCTAAAATACAATTTCCTTTTCAGTTTCCCAGGTGAACAGTTTTCAGTTTTACACCAGTTCTTTTTCTATATGTTTCCTTAGATTTACCTTCCTAAAGAATTTGAATTTTAATGCGTCCTTTGCAAATCCTTAAGATGCTGTAAACAAGAAAGGAAGGTTTCAGGAAGAATGGAGAGAAAGTTTTCAAGAACGTTTGAAGCACCCCATAAAGTCAACATCTATTTCCATAGTCCCCATTCCCAGGTTACTTACTACAGTGCCACTGTGAATGATTTACCTTTTCTGAATGTATCTGACTTCTGCCTTTATAAAACCAGCCTTTAAGAATCCTGTCTCAAGGAGGAAAAAATAAAAGATCATCTGATAAGCCTTCAGGTCTGGAGCTTGGTGAAGTACAAGGGACTTGCAGCAGATACAGCATCTCCTTACTTTGCTGGTTTAGCTTTGAATGAACAAGTAAATCTGGAGCTGGAAAAACAAGATACTTATTTCCAGTTAATGAAATGAGGGACAAGGCAAGAGCTGCTGGTTATGAAAGAGAAGAACATGGAGACCATAAACCACTTCAATTTGCCAGCTTTGGGTAACATCACCCTTGTTGGCTAGCACAGCACTGAATACAAAGTACATTTGGTAAGCCTGGGTTTTGCTTCTGTATCCAACACACTTGATAGTATTTCATATACCTGAAGTCCACTTATTTGCATGCTTAATTACATCCTGGTTTCTACCCAAGAGCTATTGACTCAAGTTGCCAGGAAAAAAAAATTAAAAACAGAACACACAACCCAAGTAAATGCTAAAGTTAGAGCATTATGTACTGAAAAGCCAACATAAACACCACACATACTCAGCTCCAATTTTTTACCTGTATGTGAGGTATCTTTTTGTTTGGTGGAGAGGCTGTATTTAATTACAGATGGACACATTTGAAAGATTAGCAAATGAAAACCAGTTTTCATTAGATGAATGCCAAACTCAGCCAAAAAACCAAAATTTAATATTATCGACAACTGATTTATACCTCCCCTTCCTCCCTAAGGTCCACTTGCTTAAAAATGCAATGCTGAAACTGAGCCTCTTGCATCCAGATCATTTTGCAAAGCTCACTGAGGCTGCTAGAGAGCTGTGCTCAAAAATTAACAAATCCTTACACAGTGGAGTGTGCTCAGCCCTTTGCTCAGGTTGCATCCTAGGCAAAGGGCTGGAAAATACAGTGTAGTGATTTTGCCTGCCTTTCACGCACAGACATTATATAGAAATTTTGGATCGTGCCTAAACAGTCTTTAGGGAACATGAGAAGTACTAAAAGAACCAAGAGAGCTTGGTCACTTCTGTAACTCTGCTCACAGGTACACAATACTAAGACTGGCCTTAACAAGTGTCCACTTGTGTGATGGCTGCTCTGTGAGTGACTGTAGTTATCTCCTGTCACTGGTGTTTGGCACCAGCTGAGGCAAATAGCAAAGGCACAACAGCTCAGTGCTGAGCAAAACAAGGACTTTGAGTTGCATGTCCAGCAAAGCATCCAAGAGTTAACTGGGGACAGCCTCTGAATTCAGTCTGCCTTTCAGTTTGGAGACTGAGGCCACAAAGGACTGAGATACAAGTGGCTTGTGGGGAAGCTGCCACCTCTGTGGGCAAGGACACAGCCTGGTCAGGGCCATACCACCTGCTAAGGAACAGCCTTGCTGCCAGCTGGGATAAAAAAGGAAGGTGGAGGAAGGACTTGGGTTTTTCTGTCTCTCTCAATGCGCTGAGGCCCATCCCTGCCCTGACACAGCTGCTGCAGCTTGTGCTACCAAACCCCCACTAATTCTTCTGAAAGTGCTGCAATTTAAGCATCCCTTTGCAAGCTGTAGGGGCTGCAGCATTTTGGGACCCTCAGCACAAGAGGTTGTTTGCTCCTAGTTGAACTGTATCAGTCCTCTCTAATATTCCCATAGTGTCAAGTCAGCTGGGTTACCTCAAAACCCCTTGCTGGGGTGTGAAGTGACTGATGCTTTCTCTGAAGTTCTTGATGTAGGCCAGGTTTAATATCTTTTGATATCAACAGAAGCCTACCCGCTGAGCTCTATATACTTTGAATCAAGCACTGTGTACATAGATTTACCACTTAGGGCAATGAAGAACTTGGTTTTTCTGTCCTCATTAACACTGATGACATCCAGGCATCCAGATTGTTTGTGTACCTTTAGAAATGCCAGCCATATAAAGCACAATGTACTCATGTACAGCATATGTGTCCTTTTCTTTGCTGGGATTCAGCAGAAGCTGTTTCTGGTTATAAAACATAGTTCTTGGTGAAAACAGCCTGCACCCAGTGCAATGATGAGACAGTGGAATTTATTCCATCACACAGACCTGTTGATTAAAACCATCATTCATATCACTGAAAAATGAACAAGCACAGAGACAAACTACCCTGGAGCTTGCTCTTTCATTCTATAGTAATCATTTCACACAACATAATTATCTTGAAAAGTTGCTGATGACAAGGCTAAAATACAAAAATATTCATGAGTATCTCCACGAACAGTTTATTGATGTGCTTGCTAAATTTTCAGCACATACAGAGGTTGGGAGAGGTCTTTGCTTGTCTACATTAACATTTGCTGTTCATATGAAAATACAGGCTTGATGATGTTAATTGCAGCTCTTTCATCTTTCTGCTTCAAGCTGTATTATGACTGACCTAGCTTAAATCTGCAGAGCTAAAGGGATCCAGAACCAGAGGGGTACATCCTGTCTCCTATCTTCTGTGGTGTTCCACAACATGCCCTCCAATCTGATCTTCAAGGCAGCTAAGAGACCACTGCCCAAGCTCTCCTGTCTGAAGGCAGTGCTGGGGTAGCTCTGGTAATTTGGGCAGAAAAAGGATGCAGAGGTCTATTTTATTATAATTCTCCTGTGAATGGCACAGTCTCACATGGAAGGCAAAGCTTGTCTGAGGTTCCAAGGTTGAAAATGCCCACGTAGGTTGTACCACAGCTGTAGGCAGCAGTTCAGGACTGAATGAATCACGAAGCACAGAGGCAGCTTCTGTGGTTACAGTTATCAGCATAATGAACTGCCTGAACAGGCAGAGGAAGGTTTGCTTTGAAGGAAAGTCATGCAGCAGAGAAGTTGGGCCACTTCTTTTGGGTGCAGTGTAATTAATGAAAGCCACTTTCCTGGGAGAAATTCCCAGGTCAGCTTCCCTTGGGCACAAGGCACTGAAGTCCAACCTGATGTGCTGCAATTCAGAGCCATGCCAAACCTTGCACCCAGATGGAAGAATTCTTCTGTCCCTGTCTCTGCTGCACTTCCCAGACAGCACTGTCAACTCCAGACATACTTCAGGAGGAGGAATGGAGAATATAAAAGGCTGAGGAGAGCTGCTGCATCCTTACAAAAATGTGAAGGACAGGTAGATATGGCTTCAGCAATGATTTTCCTGGGAACAGACCGACCAAGCAGTGAGGGACTGTGGTATCAGCGTGATTAAAGCCTCTTGGTGTGCTGTGCTTTACGCTTCACCCTTCTCTCAGATGGAGACTGGTGACACAGGAAGGGAGATAAAAAGTTCTTATTTCTGACAACAGCCCTGGAAAGCCTGGCTTTGCAGCAGGCCAGGAAACGCCAGGCTTTCAGGAGTGGGATTTGTGCTCCTTGCAAGAAGGAGGCAGTGGAGCATATGTTTTTAGACACAAAGTATAAAAACAAAATGAAAATACATAAGCATTTGTTATCTGAGGCTATGAGCTATATCTTGCAGATTCAGGGAGGCAGCTTGGCTGAATCCCTCTGGAGGCACCAAAGCCTGACTGGGAGCAGGGCCAGAAAAATCAATGCTTGGAAAAACACTGCAGAAAGATTACAATTCATTCATACAGGAGCAATTAGGATTTTCCCAGTGAAATTATTAAGTCCAGGCAAGTATACATGGAAAAGACACATGATGCCTTCTGGAGGAGAAGGAGGTTGACCAGCTGGAGTGATGCCAGTGGAGGGCCACCAGGCTGGTTGTGGGCACTGACTGGCCACACCAGGGCTGTAGAGCCCAGAGAAGAAGAAGTCTCCATCCTTGGGACGCTGAGAAAGAGGATTTACACCACAACCAAACCCTTACAAACCCCATCCTCACCAGACCCTAATCTATTGCTGTCAGACAGGTCTCTAAAACTGACACTTTTGGGGCTTGCACAGAACGCTTTGGAGAGACCAGAAATGAAGGTAATTCAGGTAAAATGTTGGATTATCACAGGTGAAAAGGACTCCCAACACATTTGCAACTGGTTGATGTTATTTAAAAGGTATTCTGTATGGAAGAATCCTCTGCAACAGCTTATCCAAATCAGGGCGTTGGTTTTTCCTGCTCAGTGCCCTGCAGGGGGCTTCCTTTGCTTTTCTGTGAAGACAAACCTCTAACAGAGACCACTAAATATTTCTGATCTACGCTGGTACACAGAACTAGAGAATGTGTTGACAGGCAAAAGCAATTTCATTGCAGCCAGGTTGCATTTTTAAATCCCCAGCCCCTGACTTTCAAGAAAAGTCTGACTATGGTGAGCACGGAAAGCACATCCATCAGTGTGCTGGGGAAAAAGAATGGGAAACCAAAAACCAGAGTGTGTCCATTTTGAAAATTAGCAGCTCATATTTTTCCTCTGCATTTAATAAGCTTCTGATTAAGAAGATTTTCAGGGTTTCCCAAATACGGTTTCTTCTCTGGCTTAAGTCAATTTGGTATCTGTACACTCAAGAAAAGCCCATGTGTTTAAGTCAGAAATTCTGCATTAATATTAATGTTGAGCAGGAAAGGAATTTGGGAGTTGGAGTATTTGGCAGTTCTAAGAAATGTACTCAAAGGTGTGCTTAAGCCAAGACATAACCCATTTTTGTCATCACCCAGAAGTTTCAAAGAAGTGCCATTGGCTTTTTCCAGCATGGGAAGGATGCAGCAAACATCAGGATCCGACTGATAATCCCAGGGCACCTCCACCCTAATTGTCACTCTGACATAGAGCTCCCTGGTGGCTTCCATCAAGTCATTTCTCCTGTCTGACCTAATTTTCTCAGCTGCAGAAGCAGGATAATACTGACTCATAGGATTTATGATGGGAAAAGGATTTATTTTATCTTATAAACCACAACTGAGAGATGCCAGGAGTTAAAGGCCCAGTGTGGCAGCAACAGAGAAACATGGGATCTCTTGCATTAGGAATTTGGTGTTTAATCAGCAAGGGCTGACCCAGGGGGAGGAAGCAGCAATTGCATTTCTAAATGGGGAACAGTTGTTCTGATGAATTATTCTGTACTTTATCTATATGTTTAATTTTATGTTTCCATTCATTCAACTAAGAGACCATTGAATAATCTGTGATTTTGTTAAATGAACAAATTGCATGATGAATTTTGTACTTTTTTTCTTTATAAACATGATCATTTTGTTCCACTCTGTAAACTGGTGATTGCTGACAGAGTTACATAAAACTTTGAGAATGTTTATGGCAGGGAATCAGATTTCCCAAACAATAAGACAGATATGCCAGGTACATAAGATCACCCTAAAAATATGGAAGAATGCCTGCCCGTAGCATTTCTGCTGCTTTCAAGACCTGTGTTAGTTTTCCTGGTTTTCTAGAGAGAATCATTAATGTTCTCCTGTCAAGTGAAACCTGATAAATCTCCACTGGGGGGGTCTCTGTTCTTCAGAGTTTCCAGGTTCAATGCCAGCTCAATGTCCTCCTGAGATTCGAGGTTCTCAAAGGGGAAGGAGACTTAATAGCCTTGATGAAGTGCAGGAGGGCTGTGGGCAAAACTGTGCTGACTTCCCAAAGGGAGGTCCTGACCAAACATCCAGGTCAGGTGGTTTACAGAGATCACTGGGAAGCCCATTTTCCAGCACTATTTCATTTTCTCAACTAGTCCCCCTTTGGATTGTTACCCACTCATGTTCAGGGAATACTTGGTAGCCATGAACATGATCATAAAGAATTACAGAGCAGTTGAGGTTGCCAAGGATCTCATTTCCCTAGTCTAAGTTGCCCAGTCAAGCACAGCCAGCCAGAGCAGGTTGTCCAGCTCTGTATCCAGCTGGATTTTGAATGTCTCTACACATGGAGAGTTTCCAAGACCCACAGCAGTGTAATTGTAGTGAGTTCATCACAAAACTCCTGAGAACTGAACCAGCTCTGAAAAAGAGACTGAACTTAGATGTCCACCAAAGTTCCTTTCAACTCAAATAATTTCACAAGACCATGACAAGCAGGACCATAATTCTGGCAAGATGCATTGCTGTGTTTTGGAAGAGCTTTCACAGCTGTAAGGAACCATGTGAAACACAGGCTCCTTGGCCCATGGATTGACCTAGGGCTGGAGTTCAGAGAAAGGGAAAATGCACATCTACGAGCCATTAGGGGGATGCAGAGGAGGCTCCAGAGGATGCCAGAGAGTCTCTGGCTGGAGTGGGGAACAGCCTATGGCTCTGTCCTGAGGAACACTTGATCTACAGCTGGCCTTGGAGGCCAGTTGTTCATGGCAGAGTGCAGCTCAGGCCTGAGGCTGGAAGAAAGGCCAAAGGGACAACAGGATTTTCAGAATGCCAGGAGCAAACAGAAGCTGTTTCTGCAAGCAATCGCGCTTCAGGAATAGCTGACCTTTTCAGGGATTTGAGATCCAGTACAGAAACACTCAAAGAATGTGAATATACACCATTAGAACATTACTACTAGTCCCCAGTGGCTACAAAATTCACTGCCAAAATCTGAGAGAAGACAAAAGACTTCTACTTCTAGCAATGTATTAGTCAAGTTAATTAACACAGGACTTTGTTATAACTTAAGGGTCTCAAACTGACTGATAATATTTGTGAAGGTTTCAAAAATTTCTACAGACCATAACTTTGCTTTAACCTTAAGAAATTATATGGAAGACATAAAAGGATATTTTAACTGAAAAGGTCAATGCTTGCAAGTCAACAAATTAATAATTTAAAGTTGTCTGTGAGATGTAAGTTTGACCCAGTGCTACTCGTGCCCTATAATGATGTGCTTGCACACTGATTTTCAGGCACTGAGGGCTGTGTACCCTTAAACCTCTTGTGGTGCAGCTGTGTGAGGTGGCCATGCTGTCCACACACCATGCACCTCTCATCATTAGCTGCCTTTTGCATTTTCTCCTGTTTGCTCCTGCTCCACTCAATTAGTGAGCTGTGACTAAACTGTGCTCAACAGTGAGCAAGAAGCCTCAAGTGAAAGGAAATTTGCCTTCAGAAAAGAAAAATGGGAAGAGTACCAGAGCATCTAATGAGTTATATACCTAAATAGGTCAGGTTTTTTTGAATCACAAAGGAACATTCTTTGTAAAAGATTTTTAAAAAAAAAAGAACTGGTAGTTTTCTTCCTTAGATTCATGGCCAGAATAGTAAAACATCATGTGTCAAACATCACAGAACACTTGGATGCATCCATTAATAAGCAATGGGGAGCTTTTCTAGGAGTCAGGTAGGACTAAGCTGCCAGCTAATTAGTGAAAGAACTCTTTTATTGCCATCAAATATTGCTTCTGGTACCAAATTGAAAATTTAAAAGGCATTAGCTAGTCATTGTTTTCATTTCACTTCAGGAAATCTGCAGGAGTTACAACATTACTTACTCAATGTACAAATTCTCCAGACTTACTGAATGGGAATCAAACCAGCATCTCAACTTTTCTAATAATAAAAAATTTCAAGAGAGGAAGTGAAAAAAATTGCAACTTTTATTCTCCCCCACTCCTCTTTTCAACTTTTTTCTCTTTTTAAGCCTAATTTTAACTCTTTTCATGTTGCTACTGAAAACAAGAGAAAGGAAAACAAACACAAAGGGAATAGAGCAAAATTTAAACTCTGTTCCTGTGCTTGGGAACAAAACCATGCTCTGTGGCTTTAAACAACAACTTTCCTTCAGTGAGGAACTGAATTTCCTGGTGATCTTTCATGCAGGTATAATACTTTGGAGTAAGGTTTACAATCAAACAGAAGGGGAAAAAGAGCTGCTGACCACCAGAGAGCCTCTGAAGGCTCTCCCTGCACTTACCTTTGAGCTCTTAAATCTCTACAACTCTCCTGAGCACACTCCAAATCACAAATGAATTTGTACCTCCCCTTCCACAGCAGAATAAACCCAAAGTGTAGGGAGGCCATTTTAAAGCTGACATCAAATTTAACAATATTAAAATTATTTGATTAATAAAAAAATATTGAAATTATTTAATTCATAAAATTAAAATGCTCATGGTAATGCAGGCAGCAAAAGGGAGGCCAAAAGACAACTGCACCAACATTAAACCTGGATCCTCAACAAGTGCCTCAAAGCCCTGTGGTGCCCCTGTAAAGCCTTCAAGTTTCCTGGAGGTTTGACTTCAAGGGTGTGGTTTCTAGGAAAAACATTGCTTTTTATTGCTCCTTTAGTAGTACCAGGAACACAGAAAATAAAAGAGTTTTAGGACCTGCTTGAAAGAGGTTTAAGGTAAGGCTCTAATTATACAGAGCTTAAATAGCACTGACAAAATTAAAAAAGAATATACAGCTCCCTGTAACAGGCATTTTGAACCATGTGGTCAAATCAAGCCAGTGTTGACAGACACCAAACCTCCAACACAAAGGTGTCCCCTTTACTGGTGGCCAGCAATTTTGGCAAATAAAGGCCAATGTAGCTATTCTAATAGATCACTGTTGATATGGTTAAAGAAGTATCAAGCTCAGAAGCAAAGGCAGATCAGTGCTTGCTCTCCCACAATAATTTCCAGCCATCCTGCAAGGAGAGTGAGCCCAACAGAGAAGTCTGGCACAGAGAACAGCAGCACTGTCATCCCAAATCTCTGCTCCCCTGCACGGGTCTCCCTTTCCCTCTCACAAAGCCCGAGAATTCAGCTGATACAAAGACAGCACATATGGTTTCTTTCTACCTCTTCTAACACACCAATTTGTGGAGAAAGCTGTAATCAAGTGGACTCAAGCCTGACATGAGATGTCCAGCACACACTGTCCAGTGAAAATCCCAAATCACTCTGCTGAAAACAGCCAGCCACTTTCTATGAGAGCCCAGGAGACCCAAAGGAATCACTCAATAACCCAGCTCACATGACACACGTATTCACCCAACTTCTTGCTCAACATGAGAAACAGCAAACCCCATGTAGAAATAAAGCATTAATCAGTCATTTCTTGAACAGGCTTGAAAAGAGCAACCTACTAATTTTAAATGATGCAGCAACTCAAGGGTTAATGGTGCTTAGGAAAGGATTCAGTGGAAACCCTTGGAAGAGTTAGGTTGGTAACTGTAGTGCAAAACACAAACTGGTGACAGCCAGAAGAGGAGCCAATTGTGTCATTGCTGCCCCATGGGTCACCAACTGGCAAAATAGGTTTAAGCTTGCAAATATGGTAATATAAAACCCAGGGCAAAACTGAGCTCCTGACTGTTCCCAGATATTGCAGTAGTGGAGACAGAAATAAAAATCACTGCTTTTGAAGTGTTTTCTTGACCTGCACTAGCACCTTTCATTTTAATATTTATTTGTTGACTACGAAGAACCATTGAAGAAAGAAATCATTCCTTGAGAGAAAAAAATTACAAATAAAATAATTTTCTCAGTGGTTCTGGGTAGCTGGTGGTTCATCTCTTAAAACCAGAGGATTTCTGGGGAAGAGCAGAAGGGTCAGCCTAGAAGAAGGGTGGGAATACTGACATCCCCTATCTCAAGAGCTGCTGGTGTCGGTGTGGTGGGGGAAGCAGCCGCTGCTGGTTCCAGAGGGGTCACCCAGGGCTGCGGGACCCCCAAAATAAGGGGAGGGATAGCCAGGGTTGCGGGTCACCCAAAATGAGGAGGGGAGAGGAGCGAGTTTTGCCAGCCCCCGCTGCTGCAGCCCCACTGGCGGCCAACAGGTGGCGTCACTGTATGCATGATAAATGGCATTTACTAGAAAAAGGTAAGTTGTTTTTTTTTCCTATAAAAAATGACCCTAAATCTGATGTGAAACGTCGGCCTTCCGTGCACCCCACACAGAAACACACTTCCCCAACTCCATCACCATGGAAGTGCAGTGAGGAAATAAATTCCAGCTGGCCTCACCGAGAGGTAAAAGCCCACACACCCGAGGCCAGCGAGCGAAGGCTGGGGCCAGTGCCTCCACTCGCCTTCTCCTGCCTTCTGGGCTGACCTTTAGTCTCCAGTGTTTAGAGGAGCGTGAAGGCTTTTCACGCTCTGTCAGTACACCTAACAAGCAGGGTGTTCAAACTCATTGTTTACAGAGGCAGTGCCTTGAGTTCTTCCTTTCTGGCAGCAAAAAGGACCGTGACCCTTTTTTGGCCAGGACTGCAAGGATACAGGAGGCTCAGGCTGCCTATTCAAAGCCTGGCAGGTACAGCCTCATCAGCCTGCAGACAGGAGACAGGAGCTTGCCCTGCTCACACCTCAAGCTGGTGAGACACACCAGTCCAACCAGGGCCACCCACTCCTGCTCATCCATGGCTGGGGAGGGCCAGTGTCCCCCTCAGGCATGGCAGCCACAGCAACTCAGTTTGCCACTCACTCTCCCTGCCAAGCATGGCAGCAAGGCCAGGGCTGTGCTGTCCTCACCAGTGGGGAGAGACTCGTGCTTTCCCAGCCCAGTCAGAACTGAGCACAGGCATTTACAGTCATGGCTCCTGTGCCAGGAATAGGAATGATACTTCTTTCTGCTAAATAAGCAGTGCAGGTAGTCCTTTTCCACCACAGATTTTTTGCAGGCCATGTCCTGCCCACTCTTCTCGCAAGAAGGGCTTAAAGATTTGTAAAAGCTCTTGGTGAGTAAAGTAAGTCCCCCAAATCCACACAGCCCTGCTGCCTCTTGCTGCTGCTGAGCCACTGGAAAGCAAATTGGATGTTACATCCCCTTGTCCATGCCAAAGAATGATCTGCATGTTTGTACACATGCTGGGTGGGGTGCACAGTGTGGTTTTGGGGTGCAGCTGACAGTAACACCATCCCAAAAGCACCTGGAGCTGGATGGCTGTGATAGCACATCACTACTGATCCACACGATGGGATCTGCACGTTTGCACGGAGGATGAGCAAGAAGGACCAGTAAAACGTGTGCGGGTCGTGCTGACAGCCAGTCCCACGCTCCCAGTGCCTTTCCAGCTGGAACAGGGAATGAACACAACTCCCACCTGCAACACAACCACACCTTCTTAAGGGGGACCCTTTACATGGGCCCATACCAAAAATAAATAATAAAAAAAATAGTATTTAAAGAGCAGGTTTTGATGCCAAGGGTTTAGTGTGATCAGCAGCACTTGCACTGTGACCAAGAAGGGACAGAAAGGCCTTGCCTACAGCCTCAGTGAGAAAGCACAAGAAGAGCTGGCAGCATCCCTCCTGACCCTCTGCTGGAGGTCATCTGAGTTTTGATGCAGCATTCACCTTTGCTGGCCTCACTCACAAGTTTACTGGGCTCCCCCCAGTTCTGCAGAGGCTACAGCAGTCGTAGGGAGCCCTGCTCTGTGCCCTGCAGTCAGAGATAACTACACCCCGTGCCATGGCACTGCTCTGCCTGCCTGAGAATCGGCAGAACCCTTCCTTAAATCTCTGTTGTCATTAAAAAAAAAAAGCTCTTTCTCCAGCACCCAGCTTGTTTCTTGTCTCTGACCCTCCCTGGACTGGCACAGTTCCTAGAGCCCAGCAGCACAGCGCTCCCAGGGTGGTTTGTTTTACAGCACAACAGGGCTCCCACTCCTGTGCCCACTTGGGTCCCTGCCCAGATTCACTGAAACCACCTGCATTACAGCAGTAGAAGAGTGGCAAATTTAAGAGCCTAAGAGTGCCAAACAGATATGGGGGATTATTTCAATTTCATGGTTTCCCAGTGCTATGCACATGCCCTTTGAAGAAATCCCTTAAAACTGTCTGCTTCCAAATAACCTATATACATCACTGGCCCCAAAGACGACACATGACGAAACGGCCTTACAAAACAAATCCTTACATTTCAGCCCAGCAGAGCATCCAAGTGCACAGCAAAGCCAAGACAAACTGCTTTTGCCTGTACGTGGCTTGAAAATCCCTACTGTTGCTCTATCCCAGAAAATGATTCATCCCCCCACGGGGCTTTGCCTTGCCTCCGCACATTTCGCAAGGCTCCTGGCTTTATAACAGCGTGGTGCACGCGGTGACTCCTGGCAGATTCCTCGGCTCACTTGAGAGTGAGGAGGCAGAAGCTAATCCTCCTAACAATGATTTTCCTCTTGCAGCATTTCTTCCTGCTGGCCACAGACTTAGTGCTTGCCATGACCCTTTCCTGCCTCTTTTATGCCTTCGCGTGCGTTTCCATCGCGTTTCTGACCTGCTGCGTTATCATCTTCTCCTTTGGCACCGCGGAGAGGAATGTTGATGTGAAAAGGAGAGCAATTGTAATTCTTGTGTCCAACAGTTCCATTGGGAGGATGTTTGCAAGGAACCTGGATAAAGCAGGTTTCGGGGTGTCTGCTGCACAATGGTCTGCTCAAGAGGCGAGGACAGTGACAGAAGAGTGCTCATCGAACAAGGAGGTAGCCCAGCTCCATCTGACTGAAGATGAGTATCAGAAGACAGTGAAAACCTTCATAGAAGGCCACTTATCCCTGAAAGGTAACTTTTAGGGCAAACTTGTGGATTGTAGAAATTAAAATGCATAAGATTGTGAGATTGTAGTTCAGCAAAAGAGAAAGGCAGGAATGCTTTAGCAAATGGCAATAACACTCTAACTTCATTGCATTTTGTTGTGCAAAAAAAAAATTTTGCTTTTTCCAGGGGAAAGAGCCTGCTTTGGTGGCTGTGAAGGGCCCCAGCAGACCCCAGTCCCTGAAGGAAGGCAAGGTAGGCCAAGGAAGGAGGGGGAGAAGGTCCTATCAAGGCACAGGGGGCTGGACTTGCTCTGAGAAGAAAATACAGAAATGAACAAGGGGGAACAAAGCACAGACAGTGACCTGAGGTGTGTCTGATTTTTAACCTCTTCCAGAATAAAAAGGAACCCAACTGAGCTCCCTCTTGACTCCTTGGCTGCTATGGGATTCATAAGAGTCAGGTCAGAGCTTTGTGTGGCAGGCTGGGACAGTGTCTCTGAAGCACACTGCCATAATTTCTGTGGGAACACAGGGCCAAAAGCAGCCTGCAGAGCTCATCTGGAACAAGCATGGGGCAAGTGTCCTACTGAGGGGATGGATGTAAGCACTGCTGAAGAACCTCCCCTGTCCTTCCTAGGTGAAGGGTGCCAGTGGGAAGACTGGCTTCTGCCCTGCTGAGTAACCCCTGGGATCCAGGGATCTGTATCCCCACAGCCATAATTTCACATCACTTGGGAGTGATGGAGAATTCAGCCTCAGCCATCAGGGCTGTACCCTCACTGCCCTCAGGGCTATGGGGTTACAAGGGAAGAGGCCAACCCCTCTCCTCCACTGTGAACCTCCCTAAGAGCCCACTGAGCTGCAAAGATCTCTCTGCTTCCCCATACTGCTGCCTTCCTTCTCCAGCTTCTCCATCCCCCTCCTCCATGCTCTTCTCTCTGTGGTCCCTCCGAGGCTCCTTTTGGGGTTTCCGAGGGCAGCGTCTCTGCTCACTCGCACCGAGCTGAGATCTCAGAGAATACCCACATCTCCCCCAGGACAAGTAAGACCCTTGCTACTGCTGCCCAGCACTGAAAGTTGTCTCTGTGCTCCCAGGCCCTGCAGAGGAAGGACATTTTGGAAGTCAGAGCATGCACCATGAAGCCTCCTGTACTGCAGACACCCTTGGAGGGGTGGTAGGGAACACTAGCCAGCACCTGCTGCTGGCTGCAGCTATTCAGGACACAGTTCTCTCACGTTGCTCTTCTCCTCAGAAGCACCCAGTAGACCAGCAGTGCCTGTGCAACTCTGCATGGCCCAGGATACATCCCCCTATTCACTGCCTGCCTGCAGGCTCCAGAAATGGCTCCCTGCACACCAGCAGTGGGTTTCAGACTGAGTGCTCAGCTGCCTGCATGAGAATTTAGGCCCATTACCCTAGGAAAATTACTCTGGTAAAACCTTCTTGTGTGGACAAGGCCTAAAAGCTCTCCAAGCTGAGTATCAGCATACTTGTGTTCTGGAAATGAAGAACAGAGGCTTTCTTAACCAGTGGGAGCTGGTGATTTCTGTGGGCCTGTGCTGTTCTAATTTGGCACAGTGATACCTGTCTTTTTTTGCTCTTGGTTACTTTGGTCCCCATGCCAGTTAAAGGCTTTTGTGGGTGTCTTGTTGTTTTGACAGGGTGATCTGTTGTAGGATCTGTGAGGTTTTACTTTTAGGATCTCCTGCATAATATTCACATCACAGATGTGGAAATGTATTTCCCAAGTGCTGACCCAATTGCATGGCAGATCAAAGCAGTATGTTGGGAGGGGGAAAAAATAAAAATAAAAGAAAAATAAAAAGAGAAAGAAAAACCTCATTTTTTTTCTTGGGTTTCTTTGTTAACACTTTCAAGTAAGTGCTGATATTGATTTTGCAAAATTTACTATGATATTTTTGGCATAGGTGAACATGAACACTCACCACCAACCGACTGATAAAAGAATTTAAACCAAATCAAAAGCCTGCATTAATGGGTTCCCACATGCAGTTTGGTCAGCAGGATCTGAGAGAGATCCTTCTCCTTGGCAGGAGAAGAGTTAATCCTGTAGAGCAGAAGCATTACACCATCTTCTCCATTTAAAAACTTCTCATGCACTTTGTGTATGCAATTTTTAGCTTCTAAAGAAATGAACCTTTGCTAATTTTTATGGGTTTTGTTTTTTTTTTTTTTTTAATTACTTGTCCCCATAGGACTTTTTTATGGTTGTATCTTTGATATGGTAAATAAAATGATACTTGTTCTATATAATCAAATTCATCCTAAATGCCTTTCAAAGTAACACAGTGAAGACAGAATCCCCTAGTCATGGTTCCTTCTAGAATTAAAATACTTGTAACAGCTAAAATCATCTGGCTTTCAATCTAGTACAGGCCCAGCAACCCAAATTTTCAGGAAAGCTAGTACATTTATTTTGCAGTGACTGTACAAATGAATAAGATGCTACCAGGCCTAAGGAGAATGTAACAAAGACACAGAGAAGTGCAAGTCAGCCCCGTTCCAAATTCTTCCTTTGCTGTGTGATTGCTTAACTTGTTTCATAAAAAGCCTTTGTTTCTTCTGGTTTTTAGCCTTTGGTGCTTTTAGATCAGATATTCAAACTTTCTGTGACCAAGAGGTCAAAGAGACAGAGGGAAAAAGATGAGAGAAGGAGTTTTATTGCTCACCTCCAGTAGCTGAGCTTGTACTATCAGATATTGCAAGAGCTCTTGGCATCATGTCCAAGTCCTCTGGGATCGAGCTGCTTGAGAAACTGCTGCGCCGTGTTGCTCTTTGGGCAGGTTGCCTGGAAATAATGGCAATTGCTTCACAGTTTTCAGGATTGACTGCAGGGAGGGTGGAGTAGGGCAAGGAGGAAAAAATGTAGTGGGAGGCAAGACCCAACAGACAGCAACCTGACCTGACTCAAAAAGTGTTCAGACAACCAAAGTGCTCATCTGGTTAACTGCTGGAGCCTCTGCTGTCACAATACCTCAGGGTTCACCTGATCACACACAAGTCACAGGGCTAAGCAAAACCAGCACTGACTGTGCCAGAGGATCACACAATGGTTTGGGTTGGGAGGGGCCTTAGAGGCCATCTAGGTCCAACCCCAATGCCATGGGGAGGGATGCCTTCCACTAGACCTGGTTGCTCAAAGCCTCATCCAGCCTGGCCCTGAACAGTTCCAGGGATGAGGCAGCCTCTGTAATTCCTCAGGCTCCCAAAGGAGAGATGATCCTTGATGTGACCAATGCCTCACCCTGGACAGTCTTCCTCTGTTCATTCAGATCTCTGCTTTGCTGAAGTTGCTTACAAGAGTTCTGTTGGTTTTCATTGGGTTGGGATTTACTTTCTTGTATCTGAATCTCAGATAAGACCTGGCAACTGCTGGATTCTTTGGTACTTACCCATCCCCCTCCCTCTATCCCTGTTTCTCAAATAGGAAGGGCAGTAACTTTTACACAAGCACAGAAATAACTGATGCAAATTAATAATATCAATTCCTAAATAATGTTAGGACCTGTCTGTCACCACCACACTTCATGTTTTTCACACCTGTAGCAAATGCACGTTTCCAAGCCTTGTTCTGCAGGCTCCAAAGGGCCTGGGAAGAGCTGCCTCAATGCAGACAGCTAGGCCAGTGGGAGATATTGGACTGTCACCCTTGGCCATCTGTCCTCATCTCCATGTTGCTGCTGGCAAAGTGGCTCTCATGACCTCTCCCTAAGTTAGTGCAGGTAAGATCACGTTATCATTTGATCAGTTTAAATGAGTGTGTTAAGTCGTGTTAATCCAGCTCATTACTTTCTTCTGTGCACTGTGGGACACTGATGAAATCTCTTTGAGCAGAGCTGTGAGGGCAGTCACACCAGCCTGTGAAGGTACAGCTAATCCTGGGCAAGGAGGGGTGTCCACAGCTGCAGTGGCTTGCTCAGGGCTGTGCACTGAGAGGTTGGCAGAGTTATACAGAGACTGAGTTGTTGAGGTTTCCAGCAGCCCCATGGCTCCTTGGACAGTCTCCACCTCTTCCAAAGGTCAGGCTGCTTTTGCAGTTCTGCTGTGCAGCAGGTAGCAGTGGTAGATGCTCTCCAGGTACTTCCCCTTGCCTCACAACTCTCATTCAGCATTCCCAGACTTTAGTTTGCTGTACAGTTTAGTCCAGGAAGGCACTCTTGGGATAGAGATCCAGAAAAGAAGACCCTACAGTGAGCCTGAACAGGAGACAGAGACATTGGAACTGCTGCCTTGTGTGGTGACCACACTGTAGAAACTTTTGCTTCTAAGGATGCCAGTGTGGTTGATCAGGTTATGCTATTAGAAGGTAACCCTTACTCACTTTCCATGCTGTGCTTTCCATAGGATAAAGGCAAGGCCATCCAGTCATTCCTACACTCACAGCAGAGAGAAAGTTCAGCTTTCTTTTGGAACAGTCTAGCTTAGTGCATGGCATGAGCAGCCGTTCCCACAGCTGCAGAGATGGATTGAACAGATGCAATAATCATTGACTGCAATAAACTACGAGGGAGTAGGAATGAATAAAGCAAACAAAATCATATACTCATGCAATTTTAAAGAGTACTGCATTATTTAACTTCACTCAGTTACAAAAACTGCAGGCCACCTTGGATAAATCAGCCCATTTTCCAAGCTGTAAATGACCATGTTTGGACTTAGGAGTGAAATGAATAACTTTTGCAGCTATGT
The DNA here is from genome assembly GCF_049639895.1 of Pseudopodoces humilis. Classification (NCBI taxonomy): domain Eukaryota; kingdom Metazoa; phylum Chordata; class Aves; order Passeriformes; family Paridae; genus Pseudopodoces; species Pseudopodoces humilis. Next base: position 4,988,021 of record NC_142202.1, read on the forward strand.
TTTTGTGTCTTTAATGGGGGTTATCCAGTTTTTGAAAAACTGGCTTGCAATTATATTGCCTTCCTGTCTCTTGGGGATTTATCAAAACGAGAGAAGCACTTTGATACAGCAGAATCAGGGCTATGAAACCCAGAGAGAGAAAATAGATCTCATTCTAAAACTATAGGCTGGGAAGAGTTATTTATTTTAAGATGAAGGGGAGTTTCCCAGTCAAAGCTTCTTTTTAAAAGTAGGAATCTATGCATCACCTGGAGTCAATGTGTCTTTTTCTTTTTCCAAATGAAGCCCTGAATCCAGTTCCTCTGGACATTTTATGGGAGGCCAATTTTCACTTCCTTAAAGTGGTTTTGTAATTCTCTTTTTCTGACAGACAACTTCTCCTCCAAGCACCGAGCACCTGGGACAGCCACATAGAACCTCCTGATTAAAGTCTTACACAATCCAGAAAACCTGCAGCAACACTTCTCTTCTGTCCCCATCCCTCACTCATTGCCTGTGGGCAGAGCCCATTTGGGTTCAAAACCTCCATCCCAAAGCTTTGGTTTTTTGTTGGTGGCCAGAGGATCACTGCTTGCAAACCAAGATCTTTAAGCAATAATTTAAAAAGCCTGTTGGTCTGCCCTATGTTAAAAAGAGGGTTATTTATTTGGGTGCATTCAGAACACGTTGCCATGCTCACCACCAATGTCAGCCATGAGTACAATATGGAAAGAGAAGGAGGTGAAAGAGCCATGCACTGTCAAGGCATTTTTTTATCTTTCTTCCAAACCTTCTGTTTACAGACAGGAACAGAAGTGGATCAGTTCTCAAAAAGAAACCAAACAAAGCCCAGGCAGTTGGATACTTATTTTACACTGTCTCCTAAATTCTGCCAGAAGCCGTTTTTAGCATCCTAAACAGAATACTCCTCACAATGCCCCCGCTTAGCTCATGTGAATTTTAGTCCTAAACCATAAGTTTATCTTACAACAACCCCTAGACAAGAGTTTTATTTCCAAGCTGCATCAATCATTAAACCACACAAGACTGAAGAGTGTTTTTAGAGACTGCCAGAAAGATATCTATATTTATGATATGTCATTCTTTATACGAGCGATCAACACCTTTTCATGCAACTGCAGTGGCAGGATTGGAGATACAAAGTAAAATAAACCCAAATTATCTGGGAAGCTATTTATTTATTTATCATTTATGCATGATGCTAAGCTAATCTCTGATTATGGAAGTCATTGGAAATAATCACAGGTGTAACATAACCCTTACACTAACTAAAAACTTCCCAGGAAAGAGCTTATCATTTCACCAGTTTAGAGATGTTGTCTTCCATTAACCAGAGCTGGGCAGCTTCTGACCAGAAGATATTTTGGAAAAATACCAGTATTGAAGCCCAAAGAGTTTTCAAACAATGCAGTTTGTCAAAGTGTGTGTGCCCCTGGATGTTTTTACTCTACCCCTTACCTCAGTCCTTCTGAAAAGGACTTTTTCCAGAGGTCAGTTTTAACAGGGAAAGGGAATCAAGTGAGAGAAAACATTTCTGCATCTCTGCTTTCCCATATTACAATGTTTGGAGACAGAAACCTGCTGAACAGTTCTAGCACATATGCTCAGAGACTTAATTTGGATTATATGGTAAAACTGAACATGCATAAAAATTGAACACTTCTGTATATGATAATTAAATACTTCCCTGATACAAATAAATTATCTTTGTGATTACACAACATCTGAGTAGATTATTTATTTTAAATCTACTCTTTTCATATTTCCCATTTAACAAACTGTTTTCCCAACACGTAGGCTGCAAACTCCAAGGTAACACAGAAGGACTGTGTGGCATTTTTGGTAGGAAAAGTGGGACAGAGCAAACTCTTGTACAGAGTTCTCCTTGCAGCAGGACAGAGAAGTTGGCCAGGTCTGTGGTCAGCTCAGCCCCTGGAGCTTTGCTTTGGCACTACACTGTTCCTCTGCTTTTCTGGGGTGGTCCTGAGGGGACGAGTCTGGCAGATATAGCCCGTGGCACTAAAGCTCTTAAAAATCCCAACACAGAGCTGAATTTCACCCCTTGGTAGGCTGACTTAGTAATACTGATTTCAAAAAAAATGGCATAAGTTTAGGCCAGGCAACCATCTGCCACCAGAGGGTTAAAAATGAACTTGGTTTTTTTCACATCTATTGGATTAAAAATGCACATGGTGAAAACATTTTAGACCTGATGTTTCAATATCATTAGTCAAATAATTTGTTCTGACTGTGTTGTCAAAAAAAGAAAAAAAATAAAGAAAAAAAAAAAAAAGGAGTACTTTCCTTCTGTTCTTAGGTGCTTTTCCCTGGTTTCTAGAACTACATTTATTCTTTAGTTTTCACTGCTCTGGTTTGGTCAAATAGCTTGAAATCTATGAGCTGTCTGATAAGAAATTACCCTGCCAGGCAGCATTCATTTCTAACCCCTGACTGAATGTAACTTTTTAAACCAACAGACTGAGGCACAACAAATAGGTATTTTCAATAATGAATAGCATTCATATTTCCTCCCATAAAAACATTTCTCACCAGAGAACCATTCCCAGGGGTTAATCCAGACATTTACACCTGTATGTGTCTATCTTGCACAACACCTGTCTGCTTCTCTTACTGGCTTTCCCCTCTAGATCCCAGTGTTGGCATTTAAATTCCATTCTGCCTTGCCCTCAATGTAGAAATATAAACACCACAGAAGTCCATTTAAACCTTAAAGCAGAGCCAAAATTTAGTAGCCAGAAAGTTTTTGATTTTTCTAATCCTGTTCTGGATTTGAAGCGCTCTTTTCCTGTAAGTCCAGGTCCCTGTCCTTCATTACAGCCTTGTTTCACCACTCCCATTTCAAGTGGCCATTATTAAATTTACTGAGATGTCACCAATCTAAAGCTAAAACTCCTTTCAGGTTGCTTGCCTTCCTCTCCTTCCCTTCAGCCACCTTTGTGGTTTCACATTAAATATACTAAAAATGCATTTTCTCTCTTTTTTTTGCTACTCAAGACTTGAACAAAATCAGGAAAGCTTTTAGTCCTCATTAGAGATTTGAATTTCCATCCTGTTTTAAATTATGGAGGGTACATTTTCCAATGAATAAACACACTGATGGAAAATTCCCGAGCATTTCCCATAACCATACACATAACATTAACTAATTTACCAGGTATCAAACTGCAAAGGGAGGGACCAGGTCCTTCTTATCCATCCATTCAAGAACAGCAGACTCCAATGTTATTTATATAAGGTCCAGAAAATAAAAATACAGGCAGAAAGATGAGAGTAAGTTACAACATTTAAAAAAAAAAAAAAAAAGAGAGAGAAGAGTCTATAATAATACAAAAGAAGCAAAGTCCCCAGATGTTTGGATGCCAGAAACAGAGGTGACAGGAAGAATGCTCCCGTCATCCATTTGCTCTCTGTATCCCTCTCTTCAGACCTCTCCAGCAGATTTTTATTCAAGCCACCAGCTCCAGGGCACAGATCATGTCTGTCTGCATCAGTCATGTGGATACTGATGCAAAACAGGTCGATGCATTGACTCTGCAACTCAGCCATGGCAGCAGGTAAAAGGAGACTTTGACTCTTAGCTCTGTTTTCTGAGAAGCAGAGAGGCAAAGTGCTGAGAAGGACAATTCTTGGCCAGAAAAAAGTCACCTGGAGCTTTTCTTGGGCTCTTGCTAGAACATTAGGGAGGCATTATTCTGGCTCTCTCTCACCAAGGCCAGGCAGGGCATTTCTTTCCTCAAGCAGGAAGTCACTGTCTCCTCCAACAGCACCCAGCCTTTCCCCTCTCCCATGGATGCACTATCTGGAGACAATCTGGAGCAGCCACCAGGTATTAGAGAAACATGACTCCTAAGTAGACACTGCATTCTTATGGGTCAGAGCCCCTTGGCACTCTCTTTTGAAGTTACCCAAGCAGATTAAAATCCCCTTTCAAAGATTATTCAGACAGAAATGCCCCAGTTCTGATTCATTTTTATTACAGAGTAAAAAACTTTTGTGCCTGGATATGCCCCCATGTGATATTTGGATGTAATGGCTTGGCATTACAAAGGGCATAAGAGCCTTAAAGAGAACAGGTCTCATTCAGTGATGGTTTCTAATAAATGTAATTTGATTTTTCCTCAAACATATTTCTTGGAAAATACTGCCCTTGCTTTGCTTCTAAGAAAAGCAATTTGCTAACATTTGTCTGATCATAAAATTGATTTGACCTTCTGCAAGTAATCTGACTTTCCAGCAGGTTGCTGAACTATTTGAAGTGCATTAGGTTGTTCATAGAACACAGCTTTCTCTTGTTTATTCTGGATAATCTATTCATATAACAGATGGAAACACTTCCAAAACTTTCATAGAAAGAACTTCAAGGAACTGATAAAAAAATAAATATTTGAAATTCCAGGGGAATATGTAATAACACATTTTGGTGGACACAGAGAGGAATAACTACCTTTGAACCAGCTCTGTTTCTAATGCTGTGACTCTTGCAAACTATGGCCCCCTCCTTCCCAGCATGGATGGCTGCTATTGAGCTCATTACCATCAGGTTTTTAATTAGAATGAGCTGCAAGTGGCAAGATTTCATCTATACCTGTTATGTCTTTGGAGAAACATCACCACGTGATTCAAGAATGAGGTGTGTGAGTTAACTTAGCTCATGTCCTGTTGATTTGGCAGGCATGTACGGGAAGATGAGGAAGCCATCGATCCTGATATGGGATGAAGGGACATCAGACACACGTGGGGTACCTGAGAGAAAAACCTCCTGTGAGGGGAAGAAAGCTTTCAAGGCTCCACGCAGGAACTGCTTATTGCAGACAGGTACAGCTGAACATATTCCATTTTCTGACAATGTCTAGATGAGGGGAAAATATCTTTATAATGTCACATTATAACATTCTTTCCAAAATTTCAAAAGCAAAGTTCGTTTGTGGCTGCTTCTCACCAGGGCTGGTCACAGAGAGCTTAAAATGTGGGTTTAAAGGTTTTAGCTAATATTCTGGAAAAATGTTGCTCTCAGATTGGTCTTTTAAACAAGACTACCTGGGTAGGACAGAGCTAAGATGTGCAAAATCAGCTCTGCAAAGCTCCCACTGTTCCAGGGACCAGCTGCGTTCCCTCCTCCTGACACAGAAAATAAAACCTCATGGCTCCCATAAGCAAAATGGAATTCAGTAACTGGCAGCACTGGGCCTTTATCAGATGGCAGAAATTCTCCTCCTGGCTTGCTCTTCCCATGGAAAATACTGCTGTTTTAGCATTCACTTGGAAGAACTGTATTGTCAGGGCTAGTTGCTTGTAGGAAGACTTCCTGATTAGAAATAACCCTCTAATTAAAACATGTCACATTCATTTGTAGTTACTTATTCAATTATAAACTACAAACAATAAGTTTGTAGTTTAGCTGTGTGTGAAATGTCCTCTGCAAGACTGCCACCACTGGAAGGTGTTCTTTGGGCTTGTAAGGGTCTCTACAACGCAGGCAGGTTCTGCCCCTGGGGAAGAGATGACTCTGGCTGTGGTGTCCCAATGCACTTAGGAAAAGAGCAGTAACAAAAATTAAAAGAGCAGGCAGCTAAATACTCCTTTATGAAATTGAAGGAAAAAATAGGCATCTCCTCCTTTCTCAAGTGGTAGGGATTAGATGTGGAATATATCCCAGAAAGATGATGTAAACAATCCAGAAATCTGTCTCCCAACTGCCTGATTGTCCCACCCATCCTTTCTCCCCACAACCCCTCTCTGGATCCCAGGCAGTCAGCACTGGGAGGTGCAGCACTGATGCTCACTGCTAAACCTCCTGCTGCTGGCTTCCATGACTCAGGTCATGTTTGGGGGGCACATTTGCACTGTGTGGAGGGAGCTCCGCTGTGAGCAGCCCCTTCCCCACAGCCCTGGTGCAGAGAGCAGTGGCAGGAATGGGACAGGGAGCAGTACCTCCAGGGTGTTCACTCTAGGAATCCAAAGCCCATTGAGGCTGTGCTAACAAAGTTTGGTTTTCTGGGTTTTTTTTAAACATTAATGTCATCTTTTGCTATTGAGTTAGTGGTTTAAACAGTGTCACTTTTCTATTTGCAGCTCTCTGCATCTCAATCCTCTTTCACCCACTGACCTGTGTCTTGAGTTTCCTGAAGAGAAGCCCACAGCTGCTCGTGCCTCTGCTGAAGTCCAAAAACTGACAGGTGAGGCAGCACTCAGGGCTCAGTTTCCTGCCAGAGGTAACCAGCACCTCCCTTACCCCTGCTGGGACAGGGAAGGGGGACCCAGGTGGTGGGGAGAGGGCTGGGAGAACTCCCAGGAGCAGCCTCCTGCAGCACTCTGACACCTCAAGGACACTGCCTTTCTGCCTCAGTGTGGCCCTGAGGAGTCCAGCCCAGGGCACAGCAGTACATTCAAACCAGTAGCAAACAAGACCAGCCGGCTCAGTCTCCAACACTGAGGCAAAGCATTAACTGCTCTCCAGCAGCTCACTGGATTTTAAGATGTACAATAGTTCCTCTTAAAGGGGAAAAACCCAAAATATCCTGTATCTTGTTCATTGCTGGACCATCTGCCCCAGTTCCTGTACTCTCACTGCTGCAGGCTCTGAAGGCCCTTGAATTCCATTTACTCCAGCACATGGCTGGAAGAGCAATTGAAATGGTGTTCCCCAACATCCCTGCTTGAAAGGGAACACCCAGGGCACCCTATGATTCCAGGCTTTAGGGCAGGAGAGAAAACAGAAAAAAAAATTAAAAACAGAAAATAAAAGACCAGACGGTTCATGAGATGACCTGTCAGTGTCCCCACTGGGCAGTCTGATCTTTTCTTGCTAAAGGGGAGAGGGTCCCTGGCTCTCCATCTAACACTGCTGCAGGTTTCTGGTTCTCAGTAGCATCTTTAACCTTTCTGAGTGTTGGATCAGGGCCCACAGAGCAGGCTTTGGATGCTGCATGGAACACAGAGGGGGATACAGCCTGTTTGCCCCTGCCCTGTGTCACCAGTGGCCGCTGCAGCAGCTGGGCTGAGGCAGCACATGCAGCCAAACAGCAGCAGGAATGAACTCAGGGAAATGAGCAAACAGCACTGAAGAGTTGAAACACTCCTGCTGTCTTTCAGCCAGGAAGGGAACCCACAGAGCACTACACATTAGCACTGTCACACCACAATGAAAAAAAGGAGAGTAGCTGGGATCAGAAGTGACAAACTCCTGGCAGCAGGGGATTATGAGCAGTGACTTCAGTTGCAAGACAACAAAAAATGTGGATGAAGACAGAAAACACCTTCAGAACCATGACACAGGTCTGCAACTTCCTTGTAAGTCTAATCTGTAAGGAAGAGAACACCAAGACACTGAAATTTTGGGTTGTTCATTACAATGCTGTACTGTGCACACTGGGATATGCACAGAGGAAAAAACATCTGAGGTGAAAGGAAATAAAGGAAGAACTCTGCTGGGAAGCAAAACGCTAGGGTTTGGTTTTTATTATCTAAAGCCACAACTCAGAACTGCCTGACTGATGATAAGAGATGTCACCCTCCCAGGGAGCTGGATCCAGGGAGGAAAAGGAAAGCTTTCAAAACAGCTTGTGTAAGACATTAAACCAGCTTAATATCAAATCAGACTGAAAACAAACATTTTAATTCTGTAACATCAAAGCACTGAGAGAGAACATGCTAAAGCAGAAAATTCCTGAATTAAAAGCTTGAGGTTTTAGTCTTTACACATTTGGCAAATAACCAGTTACATGAATAATGCCAAACCCATATATTCTGCAGAACATCCCAGGAAATGTTTAGTCAGAACCCTGCTCTGTCAATTCTCTCAGTGTAAAATCCCATTCTGTGCACATAACCCTGTACAATTTCAGCTGATAACTGTTATTTTCTCCTCCAAAATATGGCAGGGGACATGTGTGGGCTGCTGCATAGCTACTGCTTCTCTCCCAAAGTGACATTCAAGCAAAGGATGCTGCCTGCTTGTGTACACTGTTGTATTCATGGTCTGAATTAGAAACATTATTAGAGACATTATGTGAGCAAAGCTCCTGAAGACCTCAGTGGAAGTTTTGCTGGCCCTAGGACTTGGGAACGGCCTACATTTGTTTATAAAGCTTTGCAGTCCATTGGGATACAGGGAACTACTGTGTGCAAGCATAAAATTATGACTGTGAGGCAATACCACCATTAGATAAATTATAACTTCACTTAAAAGTATGTTTAACACATATTAGTTATATCAAACTAACACTGAAGTTATAGACTGCTGAAGATGACTAAGGGATCTGAATGCCCAGATGCTTTTAATTTGAGTGGGAATGAGGGATTTGAATTCCTTAATTCAATAGTGTTGAATGTTTCATCACTAATGTATAACACAAAAAAATGAAAGCAACTGGCTTTTCAAGCCTACAAACCTGGCCAAAAGATTCTGGCAATGTCTTTTGAGACACATTTCCCCAAGCATACAGCCATTAAAATCAGAGATTCAGAAAATCCTGAAAGTATTCCAAGTCTTGATGAATGTTTTCAGAAAAAAAATCCAACAATTCCAACATGATTTTCAATAGATCACTTGGATCCATTTAATAAAAATGTAATTGGGCTATAAAAGTCTGCTAAAAGAAAAATAGCTTTAGCACCAAAATTCCATATCCTGCAACTCAGAACAGAAAGAACTGATCATCCAAGACCTGTTCTTTCACCTCAGTCTTAACTGCAATACTTCCATTTTTTTAACCTTTTTAAGAAAGTGCAGAATTTAACTTCAAATAGAACAGATTTTCCTGGGAAATACGGTAAAATTATTTCCCAACAGAACTGAAATGTTAGTGGTGATAGAGAACCAGAGGGAAGCTGGTTACATGAACACATCCTTTTACCACTTTAAATTATGTTAATAACTAATCTACAAGCCAGTATTATTCCTTTATAGATGTCTGCATGCCTGTCAAAAGATACTAAGAGAGGATCCCCTTGGATTAAAGACTCTCCAGCACTGTCACTCCCTTAGTAACAATATCACTCTATTTTTGGGGACATTTTTCTCCTAACTTTCCTCCCCTGAGCAGGGGTCAGACACAGGAACAGCTCCACTGAAGCCAGAGCAGGTACTAGCCACCTCCACGGTGGATATTGGGAGGTATTTCAGACAGCCTGAGGTGAGAAACTTCCCTTCATGTGTTTATTGTATTCAGGAAAGGACAAAGAAGGAGGAGAAGGCAGGGAAGCAAAATAATGATTAGTGTAATGGGATTTGCTATTCTTGTTAATAGTTTAATCAATATAAACATACAGAACCCTCTGACGTGCTTGCCATGCTCAAGTTTCTCTATAATTAGCTCAACACTCTTAAGCCATGGTTAGTACCACCTGCATTTCTACTGCTCACTTCTGCAACAAAGAAAAAAGCAGGACTGGGATTTTCTGTATCTAAAATTCAGCCATGCACAAGTGACCATGCCTTGGTGTGTCCTGGCTGTGCTGGATACTCCAGACACACAATGTGGATGTGACAGGTCTTGGGACAGGTGGGACTTGCTCAATATGAGCAGAATGATTTTATGTGTGCTGTGCTCCAAGGCTCTGCTTGCACCAGACTTGCAGGTAGAGCCACACGTTCTTCTCACCTGCACTGGAGATAGCCCAACACTTCCAAGGCTTTGCAGATCACACACACCTGGAATCTATGCTTGTCACACAGTTTTTCCTTGGAGGAACAACTCAGCAGCAGCCCCTGAGCTGAGAGTTCATCAATGAGGTAGTGAAGAGATGCAAAAGACAGGAAAGCAAGAGACACAGTAAGATGAGGCAGAACTGGTCCCAGGGTGGGACAGCACCAGGCCCATGGAGGTCACTGCAGTGAGGCTGGTGGTGCCACACAGGCTTTGCTGAGTTTTTTACTAGAGCAGTTGTGTCTGCAATTTGTGCCATGTCAATCAGGGGATGTTACTGGTGTCATACCACAGGACACAGCATGTGTTCTAAGGAGCCACAGGCCTTCCTTACAATCCTTTACCTTGATTTTAGGTAGAGAGAGAAAGAGAATTTGTGTTAACTTTTGCTCTCGTCTCTCTAAACAGATAGAGCCAAAAGCATATATAAACATTGTATTGGTGTATCAGTATAAAGCTCATTTAAAAGGCTTAAAACTGACTTTGAAATAAGCTGAGACAATCTCCAAATTGACAAGTGCAAGGCAAGAGGGGAAATAATCTCTACAACTGGCAGATTTCCCTGAGGAACATCTTTCTCCACTGCAAAGCTCGAAGAGGGGGGCACTCCTCCATCCAAATGCCTGTCCCCACAACCTCAGGAGAGGGAAGTTGTGCCATTTATAGCTGCTCATCTGTGAGCAGACACTGCATTGAAACTGTGACTGCCACAGGCAGCATCTGTCCGAGCAGCCTGGGTCCCAGAGTACAGGAACTCAGAAATCATGAAGTCACAAGATTAGTTTGCTATAATGTGTTTAATTTATTTTGGCATTCCCTAGGGATGAAAATAAATAGCAAAAATGAGTATGGGCAATGCTGTTGTATCAGCTCCGAAAAGCATGAAAAACCACAACTGCAAGAAACAATGTCTCATGGGTAGTTATTTTGGCCTTTTAAATATTTTTTTTTTTTAATAAGGAACAACTCACAAGTTTCCATTGTGCCACTTGGATGCACTTTGCACTGCACTGTGTCACAGGTCAGCTCGTGCCCAAGGCAAAGCCTGAAATACCATTCCCCACTGGAGCGCCAAGATTGTCACTGCACAAATACGTTCAAACAGATGCAAATACTGATAACGCAGCGATACGGGAAAAGCTCCATGCGTCCAAGGAGAAGTTAAATAACAATCCTCTCTTGCCTAGGACCAGCAGAACAAACTTCAAACGCCGATCAAAACCTTAAATACCCACTGCTACGGCTGAATCCTTGTTTCAGAAGGGATCTCCCACTCCTCTGCCTCTTTTCCAGTGGATGTGAGAACCTGTCCACCCCTACAGAGAGGACAGTGAAACTGATAGGAGCATTACAGAGTGTGACTTGGGGAAAAGAGAAAGTCAAGGGGTCTGGAGTTCTAATCCAGTGCTCCAGACAGGCTTTGGATAATGCTGCTGACTGATCGTCCCACAACATTTGAACTTGAGCATTTCTGTTAAAGAAATCTTAACATTTTCAAGAGCTTGGGTTTAGGAAACTGAGATCAAGCCAATTAGACATTGGTTGTCCCACCAATTAGTCAGTTTTCCTAATGAGGAGAATTCAGTGAAACTGCTTTCCTGGGAGCTTGTTTATAAAGCAAGTTCAGAAATCAAGCAAAAAATCCAGTTACCTTGGTTATTCCCTATTTGCAGTACTACTTCTGCTGCTGCTTGGAGAGCTGTCAGAAACCTGTTCTACATTACTGCTCTCTATCAGCCTCCAAAACCATCACTGAGGGGCTCAGGCAAAGTTGAACCAAATCAACAACTGGTACTTCACACACTACTTATCAAGTGAGTTTCAAGTTAGATATTGTGATTTACTCCTTGCTGCATGCACCCTCCTACCCTGTTCTTCTCTGTACTCACACATATAATACTTGTTACCCTAGAAAGTTACACTTACACATTCAATGCTTCCAAGATGGAAAAACTCTGGATAACTAGAGCTGTACTGCTAAGAAAACAAGATACCCTTTCCATTGAGATGATATTACTGGCTCAGACTTAGTTAAGTCAGCCTGGATTTATGCTGGTAGATTAGTGTAAATCAGTCCCAATAGAACCAGAGGTCTAGAATGGATTTCCAGAGATTATTTAGTCCTCTGGTCTGGGTAGGGGAGGACATGCAAAGGCCATTCCTGACAGGGTCTAGCTTATTTTGAAAGAGTCACAGACCTCTCCCAGGAAATCTGCTCCAGTCCTTCACACTCCCTTAGAATCAGATTAGTTACTAAAAATAAAGTGCCCTGATTTTCCCCGGAAGCAATTTAGCCCAAAGTTTCTTATCTTAACTGCCAGGGTCAGGAAGACCAAATTATTGCCTTTTTCCTTCACAGCAGCTGCCAGTGTTTTGGGGAGAAATAGAGTCTTCCCCTCAGCCTCTCTCTCCTGAGGATGAAACCCCCACCATCTTCCCTAGCAAATCAAGCCTTTTAGACCTTGGATCAGTCTTCCTGAGCCTTTTCATACTCAACCCAGTCCAGCTCAACTTTGAAGTACCCTAGGCAAAAGCAATGCTCCTGCTTGCTGGATTATTGCACTTGCCACAGGGGGAACAGTCCTGCTCACACACTTCATGTGCCTTTTCCGTAACAGCATGGTGTTTATTGATGATCAGCTTGTGAGCCATCAAAATCTTTCATCTTTATTGATAAGTCACCTACACATGTAGCTGTTGGTCCCCAACCTGTCCTAACTACAGAATAACCTATATGGAGAGTTTATTGTGATACATAAATCTGTTTCAGGAGAGGGACAATGCACTGTTAAAGCTGCATGGCAAGATGATTTTGGTGGGTTTTTTACCACCTCTCCACCTGCAAGCCTCATACTGAATTCTAACCCTGCCCAGTGTGCTCACAGCTTTCCCAAAGTGTTGCCAGCTGCAAGTTTAAAGTGCATTCTCCCTCTTGCCTCAGCCATCCCATGAAAGACAAAATAAAACCCCCCCTAAAACACATCCCTGTCAATTTTCCAACCAGTTTTGCATCCAAATATTTTCAGCCATATCATCATTATAAGGGCACATGTGAAGCAGCTTCAGAATTCAAATCTTTGAGTCTCGTGTCACAAAAAAAAATTTTGCTGCCTGTTACTCATCCCCTCAATTACTTTTAGGTGCTCTCCAATAGTTTGGTTATTTGTTCCAGTGTTTTTCCAGGAACTAAAGGTAAGCTGGCAGGTCTGTAATTCTAGACCTGCTTGTTAGCACCACTTTTGGACCTACAGCTCAAACCTGCACTACTGGGCTTTGCTCCAACAGACCACTTTAGCCCATATTTAATTAAGAGGGAGAGACATCTGTGGCTGTAGAGTGGTTGAGTCACATGCTTATTGCTACACATGTGCTTGGATGTTTTACTTGTTCCTAAGAATAGATACATATAAAAAAATCAAACAAAAAAACCCAACACACTAAACCCAAGCAAAACAGAGATGTATTTTCATACAATGCTTACAACTTTAAGAATGGAAATAGCAAGAAATACTAAACATTGATTTTTCACTGATCCTAGGAGATCATTCTCCAATGCTCTGTGATCATCTCCACTATGGTGACTTCTCCTGCTGCTTCATTCTCTTGTTTTGTTAGATCTCTCTCAAATCTCCCATAATACCTATTACATTATGCCTCCAGCACATTCTTCAGCCTTATTAGTTCTTCCTTTAAGGGAGATAATGAATTGATTAGATGTCACTTAATCTGTCATGAACTGCTATTGACACCTCTTGCAGCAGCATTCTGTGCATTCCAAGGGTGTTTTTATGCTTCTGAAAGAGAGAGTACTGACAGCTCTGGAGAGCAAGATTGATCTCACTCCCAGGCCAGCTCTGTCCAGAGCAGCTCAGACCAACAGAGCTCTTACATCTCCTGACTTCAGGATTACCTCAAGCAACATCCCAGAAGGAAACAGCACATTGAAAATGGTCAAAGGACCAGCACACAGCAACAGAGCTCTCCCAGACTCCTCTGCTGCTCCCCATTGTCCCCTCCAACCTCTCCTGATCCCTGCCTAAGGCAGTTTGCTTAAACACAGCCCTTGATCTCATGCTGCTGAAGCAAATGAACCACTTACAGCAGTGGAGTGAGCTGGACTGCCCTCCCCACTGGTAATTCCTCAGCTCTGCCAGCCCAATGGATAATTGTCATTGGAACAGAGTCAATGGATCATCAGGTGCTGAGTCCCAGCCCCTAACTCCCATCAGTTTTGCTCTGCTGGGTTTTCCTTCTTTCTGTTGCTGCTTGTTCCTCCCTTCCAAGCTCAGGATGGATGTGGTCAGTCAGGTTTTCTTCCACACCTCTTCTATCTAATTTCTTAACATTCTCTCCACATGAATTATTTCCCCAGATCAGCAAAGAGACCTCAAACCACACTGCTTATTCCAGATTAAATTTATCTTATGCATACAGAATTGGGGAGGAATTCCAGCTACCAGAGCTCTCTTGCAAGCTAATTATTCTTCAAAGAAGTTTTAGGCAGTCCTGGGGAGCATCTAACTATTGATTTTCTACTCTGTATAATTTCTCTGCAAAATGTAATCATTCTCCTCCTTTCTCATACTGTCACTTGTCTCTCAGAACAACCTGGGAACAATAAAATAGTGGGATAGAGGGCACCAAGAAGGGCACCATCAAAAAAGATATATCTCTGTGCAAGCAGGGGCTGTAAAAGCAAACCCAAGAAATGTCTGTAGACCTTGTTTAATATTCATCAGCCAGTGTAGGGTATAACTGAAACCCAAATGTAACTGTTCTGAAAATTCAGGCTAGAAGGAAATCAAATGGAGACAGCGCTCTCAGTGTGCTGCCATTTCAGAGTTTCTCATTTCAGGATTTCTAGAATAAATGTACCACAGAGGGAAATGTTATTGAATACATTGGTTGCTTACAAATGGCTACATTTTTATAGAAATACACTTACTGGGAAAAAAAAAAAAATTGGCAATCAGAAACTCCAAAGAACTGGCCTAGTATAAATCTATTCCTAAAACACAATTTTATGGAACAGCAAAATAAAAATGGAATTGAGACCAGCACATCTTAAAAATCCTGTTGTGCAATATTAAGCTGGGGTTTTTCCTCCATCTCCTTGCACAAGAAATTGTGATACATGATTAACTTAATGAACATTAAGAATGCCTTTTGGCTTCAGAAATTTAGCACCTTTAAATACACCTGTAATCAGAATATTTAAGCAGATACTGAATTCCCTGCTGCTGTTTAATTCCTGTGTGTTTGCTATGAGCTCCAGCCTATTTAAGGACACCAGGGAATCATGCTGAGGGACAGGCAGGCTCTGGAGGGGCCAGAACCGCCTTGATCATAATCAGGCGACACAGACAGGAAGATAAGGGCTTGTGAGGAGGGAACAGGGAGAACAGGGCAAAGCACTACTGCTCTTCAGTTCAGGGGTTTAGGAAAACACCTTTTTTCAGCTTCTGAAAAAAAAGGGCCTGTATGTTTTCATAAATGTAGGATAATATGAGGAGGCAGGGCAAAGGGCTCAGAAACTGCCCTAAACAATAACATTTCCATCCTGTTATCCTCAAAGAGCTGGCCCTGCCAGCCATGAACTCCCTCTCTGAACCCAGAACCTGGCTGTCTGTGCTGTCCCAGTGCAGGGCCAAGGAGGTAACCCCATGCAGTTGTTCAAAGATGTCAGGCTGGACAGTGCTTCTGGCAGCTGGAGATGGAACTGTGTCAGAAAAGCCAAACCTTCTTTTCCCTGGGCTTTCCAGGAGGAAACCAGACCTATTGATTAATTCCTTTTGCATAATGTGAGTGAGGTTTGGGACCAGAGGCAGGTGGGTGAGTGGTAGCTGCTGTCTCGAGTCACTCTCTGTGGGTCTCACATTGCACCAGTGAGCTTAGCAGCAAATTTCACTGTTTCTTCTGTTCAAAAGCCTTTCTGCTGTCTATGATACAGCTCCTCTTGCACCCCTCCAACTCTAAAATATATTTCCATCCTTTGGGCTTTTCTTTTTGGCTTTTTTTTTTGGCTTTTTTTTTTTTTTTTTTGAGGGGACATCAGTGTCTGCATGTATTATTCTTGTCCTGCACACAGGACGACTCAGACTTGTGAATAAGGAAACCAGGCTTCTCTGTCACGTTCATCTGATTTGATCTGTTCTCTTAGACCACTTCTCCTGCACTTCCTTACCCATCCTTGTGCTCTCACTACCAGCTGATACACTGCTAAGAAAAGGCAAATTATACTCAGTACAAAATTGCAGTGTAATTTCCACCAAGCTATTTCCAATAGAAATTGGTGTCTTGGATCCTCCAGCCTGGACCAACTGGCAAATGATGTGCCACCTTCTGGGCTGTCCTTGAACAGCTGAACACAAGGGCAATAGGAATTTCAACCACCCAGTCTCTGATTTATACCCTTAGCTAGAGAGGGATGACAGTAAAATTATCCACACTTTCCCCTGTACCAGCACTTCTCAGGATGACAGACCTGGGTGCTTTTCCAGCAGACTCCTGGCTGTGCTGGTCATCACCTCAAAGCATGATCTGCCCTTCACATGAATGTCACTATACTCTAGAAATACACAGTGATCTGGGGTTATTCAGCAGCAGCATCACCACGGGTTCTGTCCAGGATGAACAAACACAAGCCCTTCTGAGGCCTGTAAACTGATGGCCCCACGGAGCAGGGAAGAGAGATGCTTTTTGCTAAGAGAAAGAGCAGCACCCTCCTGTGCTCATGTATATTTATTGCACTGCAAACTCAGCTCTTTTGCTGCTCATCAGCACGAAGTATTTTTTGGCCATCAGCCTCCTGGGTCTCTTTCATTGCATCCCCCTCCAGCTGTGTTTTCAGGGATGGAACTTTTCCGCTATTCTTCTAAATCATCCCAGCCCGCCTGGTTTCCCGGCGGTATTTCCTGCTTGTCCGTTTGTCTGGCTTGCTCCCTGCCCGTCGGATCCTGGCTGATGTGCGGGCGCTCGGCATTATCGAACCCCTGAACCTGGGGCAGAGGGTGCTGCCCGGGGCTGCAGGGCAGAGGCCACTGCTGCCTGCACAGGGGAGGGAGAAGGTGTTCAGGACAACCCTCTTTTCCTGCAGGTTTCTCCCGCACAGGCTGCCACCTCGCGGGGATGGACTGGCACAGGCGTTTTCCGGGAAATAGCAACTCCCAAGTGCAAAGAGCTCATTACTGTCAATATTCTGCACTGATGATCCAAGGAAACCGCAACCCTTCGGGTCCCTGGCTTGGCAAAATTGTACAAGTGTAGAGATGATAAAGTTGTTCAGCTTCTAATGTGGTTGGGGGGATAAGTTCTCCATAAAAACAAGAGCTCTAACTGGCAAATCTATAGGTGCCATGGTGGAATATTAGTCAGAAAGAGCGACATTGGAACACTTACTCAAAAGCTACAGCCCTGCTGCCTGTGTCACTGTAGGAGCTCCTTGTATGAGTCAGATTTCACATTTCTATCTCTTGCACGGTCAGAATCTGCATCAATCAATGTAAATATGTCCTCTGCATTTTCAGGCACTTAATTTACACCATGAATCAAAATTACTGGAAGTTAATTCTGGGCAGATTTCGAGTAGGATATTTAAGGCCTGGGTAAACTTCTTTAAAATCTGCTAATTCTTATGCTGGATCAGTTTATTGAAAAATCATTGAACCTATTTTGTATTTACTCTAATACCACTGGAATTTCCCAACAGTGTGACAGTGTAAGGGCTTTTCATCAACTGGGAAGAGTCCCTGTGTTCAGACATACGCTGTTTCTCAAATAAAATTAACTTTTAACCAGAGATAAATCCTAATTTCATGATGTTGTACCCCTTTTTCATTAATCCTCAAGTTCAAAACAGTTGACCTGATGAAAGCGTATCTGCACTGTGTGCCTAAGGTGAAAATATGTCCTGGATGAGACCATTTTGATTTCAGCACTTTCCACATCTTGTCACCAGGAAGAAAAGGAGACTTGATCTCCCCTCATTCTTATCCTCCACCTCCAACTGAAGTTCTCAGTTTGCTGTGCTGAGGTAATCCTTCCATGACAGAAGTGTGTATTAGTCTGTGTGGACAAGCAGCCCAAGCATTTTTACTCCCTTGGGATCATTTTGCAGTAGCATTTGGAAGTCAGAATCATCCCACATTTGTCTTTCAAGTCAGAAATGAGAGACATACAGCAGTGTTTATTTTTTTGTTTGTTTCTGGAATGTGTTATTTAGAAGGTATAGGGTGTCTTTTCACTTTCCACACTGCCCCTGCATAAGGAAACTCCAGCTGAACCATCTGTCCCTGGGCCAGGGGTGTTCCAGCTGAAAAAGGATCAGTCACTTCAGGTTAGAGAAGATGGCAAATTTTCCTGCTTCTAGGAGAATTTTCTTTCCATGTCTCTCTCTTGCTTTGTTACCACTCCAGTACTGCCATAAAGTACTTAATCTTAGGGATTTACTAAAATAACTTCTGACAAATGGAAAACTTAATCTCTGGAATAGTCTGGACACCGTATGCAGCGACAAGTATTTGAAAATGTTTCATGGGTAGAGATATTCCTGCCTTGCCTTTTAAATAGAAGTCATCTCCCTTTTTTTGACACATTGAGCAATATACATAGCATCCTAAATCTGTTTTGTCAACTGAGTCCAGAGTTTTTTAAAAATATGCAGCAAGATTTTAATACAGCTCATCACATTATATAGAACCAGACATCCTGCTTAGTCCTCAAAGGCTCGATATTCCCCATGCACAGCCCACATGCAACTGCTCCTGTCTAATTCCATGGGATGACAGCCTCCCATTGGCTCCTTTCCTTTGACACCACGGCAGAGCCTTCTCCCAAAGTAGGACATGCAGCTCTCCAGCTCAAAAAACTGTAAGCCTTTCTGTTCAGACTATCTTTGGCTGTTTAACTGCACCAAACCCCCATATTTTGACTTTCTTCCTGGAAAGCTACTTGTCTGAGTCCTGAAATGCTTGCCCACAGATGCAAATTCAGTGTCAGCTTTTTGGGTATTTGCAGCAAGCAGCGTCATTTATGTGTTAGCATTAGAAGTAAGAACTTAATTTGCTGAACTTCCAGATGGACTGGTCAAGATGACCTATATGTTTGTTTTTTTTCTTTTGGATAAGCATAATTTTCACCAGCACCAAAAGGTTCCATAAGCCTGCCATGCTGTTTACTGTACAATAGCAAGAGGAGTGTTACATGGTCTGGGGGCTGAGGTGACAAGACAGAATGGATGCCAAAGAGAAGTCACATTTGTCAGGAATTGTGTGATACAGCCAGCTCCTATGGGTCAGAGATCCTGATCCTGCACCTGAAAATCATGAAAGCTCCAAAAGCATTAGAATGTTAAAAGAGGGGTCTGTATTTATAGTTCGCTGGAGCTTTTTGGAGGCACTCTGTCAGATTATCAGCATTTTTACAAAGCTTTGTCGAAGTGGATCTCTGCACCAAAAGGGATTCGTGTGAAACCAAGGATGGCTCTGCAGTTATCTTAAAAGACATCAGAGTTTCCTTGCTTCCGTCCTTGCTTCAGAATACAAAAAAAATAATGACTTCCACATGATGCCGGAGAGTTGAGCCTGTAAGAAAGACATCAAAGACCATTACTCCTCCTACCCACTGCTGAGAGTGGGCACCACTGAGCATGGCAGATGGCAAATTTTGAGACAGCTCCAGTTTGCAATAAGGCTGCCAGGAGGGGTAGAGGGCTGAGGGAACAGGAACAAGAGAATGAGTAAAATAAGCAGAGGTGAGTAGATATGATAATAGGGAAAAATGTAAGATGATTAAGAGCAGAGAAAAGCTACACTGCCTCCTCCCTTCCCTTGTAGCTTGATTTTGGCTGGAGTTGTGCTGGACAAAGATCTGTGCATATTATTTAAATGCCCCCAAGCAAGCTCTGCTACTCACGGCCACTGATCCTCTGCTCAGGAATGAGGTAAAAAGGAGATCTGTGTTCCCTGAAATCAACCTGGAAGTCCCAGGGTGCAGTAGAGGAACACAGCCCATCCCAGCTCTCCTTTATCCTGGTCCTTTACAGAAACGTGACAGTCCTTTAGAAAGGAAGTTTGTTTTGAGGGTAGAGATAGCATGGCAACACAATAGCAAAAAAAAAATATTATGATGCCTTCCCAGAGCAACTTGTTATTTCACACTGTAAAATTTACTGGCATTTTACACAAAATAAAGCTATAAGCTTTGAAGAAAAAGCTTCAGAGGTTGCTGTTCCCAGAAATGCTCACAGAAAGAGCTGAAGATTCCTGGACATTTTCTGAGAGCAGAATTTTCCAGATCCCCATCAGTATCAGTCTCTAAGTCTCTTCCACTTCCTCATCTACTTCCTCAGAATCCAAGCCTTCACTTAGACTTGCTACAGGTAAACCACAACTAACTGGAATTGCATAAGAGGTACAACAGATTAAGATAGAGCTAAAAACTTCATTTTTTAAAATTAAAATAAGTCCTAAAGATGGGAAAGATTTCAGAAACTAGACAAAGTATTAAATTCAAAATACATATTATCATGCAAGCATGTGTATGTGTGTGTACACGTGTGTCTATATATTTGAGTTAGGAACAGAATACTATAAACCAGAGGAAAATCATTCGCAGAAATAAATAAATTTTACTGCAAATGTGCTGCACTGGAGACCTAAGTGGCCTCATTTCCTGGACTAGGTAGTCATGAAGTTGTTTTTAAGTGTGAAGGACACAGTTGCAATCCATAACTTTCAGCCTAAATGATTCCATTGCTTTGAAAACATACTGCTCCTGTTCTCAGATGGGAGTGTGTCACATTTGTGTACCACCTTTTTAACACCTTTAGGTTTACTTTTTTTTTTTAACAGAGCATAAAATTCAGAGGTTAGTTTGGTCACCTCTTAGTCTTCAAGAGAATGGTTTTGTCACTGCCTGTGATCCTTATGTTATTAACAGGATACAAAAGCTGAGAGAAGAGACTGGCACACATGGATGAGAGGTGGGTAGGAGTCATGGAGGAGGAGAATTTGGAATCCCTCCCTGTCTTTTTATGCCTGAGGGAACCAGACAGGGAAGCTGGCTGGAGGACAGGCTGTTATCAGCTCTCATGATTTTGAAAGTTGCATAATTAATTTGTTAATAAAAAGACAAAGCTTTGTGACTCATGTAGTTGCAGAAGACTGAGTGATCTTTTAAAGGCTAAAAAGGGGAGGCATCTCCCAGTGTGATGGAACACGATCAAATAAATCCTACTGAGGACAAATATCTGGGTATCTTCTTTGGGGTTTACCTCTCCATGTCCTACTTTGTCTCCCAGCAGCAAAGCACAACCTGCTTTCCCAAGCCACTAGAGGCTTTGAGTCCTATTATGCAATGCCTATGGAGAGCAAAGCAGAAGAAAGGGAGAGTACTTAACAATTTAAAGTTGAAATAAACCTAGGCAGATGTGCAGCCATCGAGAGTAAAAATACAGGAATGCCTTGGCCCCTGGAAAAGCAAATTAAACAATAATTATTCCCTTTCTCCTTCAGATGTCATTAAAAACTTTGTGTCAGTGCAAAGGTATCCCCAAGCAAACACAAACCACAGCTGACTGCAGGGATCACACAGTTTCTGGAGACTCCTGGACAGCCGGGCAACACCAGTGCAGAAACCCACCTGCCACAAGAAGATACAGACTGTTCACTAAATATAAACAGGGCTGACTGGAGAGCCACAGGGATGTAGTTTAAGCAAATATTTGGGACCTTCTCTGTGTGTGTTAAGACCTGCTGCTTCTTTTGCTGCTGTGTATATGTCAATGAATGACTGCCCCCTTTCAACTTTAAATCACAATTAATAAAGGCATCTGGTTCTTTCAGTCATTTCATTTTACTCAGAGGAGGCAGATATGATAAAGTATCACTTTCAAGAGCTGCTTGGTGAGTTGCTCAGATAAAAGAAAGGGCAGAGAAAATCACATTTCTCCTGTAATTGTAGCTCTCGGGGATTTTTTTTTTTTTTCAGCAATGTATAATTGTCACTTTAGCCTACAAGAAACAGACATTTTCCTTCACCATGGGGTAATGTAGCCACCCTTGAGAAAACAACACAGACCTGAGCCGTAAAAAACCCACGTGAATTTAATACTGCAACGTAACAGATAACATAAGATACAGCAACTATAACATAATAATGCAGCTGTTTTAGAAATCCCCACCTGACCGATCTAGAAACACTCATGGCTGCTTCTGTGTGTGCCCTGTGGCCAGTGTGTAGTGGCGGGACTGTGTAAACTCAGCTGAGCCGGGAAGCCGAACTGCCCATACCGCTGGATCTCGGCATAACCCAGCTCCCTTTCGCCGGCGCAGCTCCAGCTGACCAGGACATCATGCTTCCAGCCTGCGCTTTCTTTTTGAAACCAAAAGTGGGGAGACACCCCGGTGGGAAGAAACCAAGCCCCGGCCTTCACGAGCATGCAGCCGCTCGGGAGGGCCGGGAACCGGCGGGATCGCGATCCCGGGCCCTCCGGGGCGGGGCGGCGCCTGCGGGCGCCCGCTGCTCTGGGGAGGGGATGCCGGGCAGGCGGGGAGGGGGTGCCGGGCTGGGAGGGCTCTGCCCGCAGGTTTCCGTTCCTCCCTCGCTTCCAGGCAGCGCGGCTGTGGCGGCGCGGGCGGGATGTGGGCAGCGGCCCCTCTCCTGCTCCTGCTCCTTCTCCTGCTGCTGCTGCCGCCGCTGGCGCGGCTGTGGCGGCGCGGGGCGGCGCGGCTGGAACCGGCCGGGCGGGCCGTGCTCATCACGGGCTGTGACAGCGGCTTCGGGCACCTGCTGGCGCTCCGCCTCCACCGCCTCGGCTTCACCGTGTTCGCCGGCTGCCTGTGCCCCGGCGGGGACGGGGCGCGGCGGCTGCAGCGGGAGGCGGGCGGCGCCGGTCGCCTGCGGGTCCTGCGGCTCGATGTGACCCGCGCCCACGACGTGCGAGCCGCCAAGGAGCTGGTGCTCAGCCACCTGCCCGAGCGAGGTGAGGCCGGCGGGGAGAGAGGGCGGGGGGCTCGGCTGCCGGCAGCGCCAGGCACCGGCGGGCGCCGTGTCGCCAAGACGGCGGCTCGGTTCGCCCGGCACTGCTGGCTGGGAGGTACCTGAGAGGGCCGGCTGGACTGTCACAGCGTGAGGGTGGCGAGCACCGTCACTGATGGGCTAAGTGCAGTTACCGCTATCGGTAATGACAGCAGGATTTTATTAAAAATCCCTTGGTGCGTACACGGACCGGTGTCTGTCCGAAGGTGCCGACGGTGTAAAGTGGGCGTGCTGCTCAATGGCGCCACGGGGGAGCTTCACCTTTCCACCGGGACAGGATCTCCCAGAGTGGAGCGGCCCTGGAGCCACTCTGCTGGTACCCAATAGAAGAAAACGGCAGAGAAAGTGCAGAACAACTGTGCAGGCATTGGAAGGATGGGAATGTGATGCCTTTCTGGGCATGACTTGTGAAAGAGGAAATAGGTACAAGAAACGCAGCGAGGGCAGCCGCCGTGCCATACCAAAGCAGCTGATTCTTGGAACCACTTGAGGTTTGCCAGGCTAGTCCCTGGAGAGGTTACTGAAAGGGAAACATGTCAATTATACACCCTACAGGGAGTGTGCACCCAGGGGAATGGATAGACTTAGCTCCAGAATAACTGCAGACAATCTAAATCCTGGGTTATCCCTTCAGCACACATGACACAGCGCAGGTGAGGAGGCCACGGTCACCTCCTTTCCCACTGGGACTGCATGGTGAGAATTAGCCAGTGTAATTCTGGGATACGCTTGGTGTAGAGCAGATTTCCACAGGCTCAGAAGTGGGATTCCCTCCAAATCACAAACACTTTCTGCTCATACAGGGAATAAAAGTGGAGAAAGAGGCACAGGGAGAGATAATGAAATGCAAGGCTTCTGCCTGCCTGGCTTATTAGCTCATTGGGAAGGGGATGGAATGAGAAGTGAAGGAAAAAAAAGCCACATTGCTCATTAAGTACCTGTATTTATGGTTGATCTTGACCTTATTACAAAGCACAGCTTTTCTCCTCAGGCTTTTCCTCAACCTACAGACGAACACAAGTGTCTCCCAAAAACCCTTAAAGGCTCCATGGGGACCAGGCCACTTGAAACTCTGGGTTTCACATAATTTATCCTGCAATTCTGACAGCTTATGCTGTCCTGCAGTGGTTGTGCTCATGCTGCCATGTAGACCCTGGAGTCCAGAGTCAGCACTAACTTGTGGGCTCTCCTTGCTGCTTACAGGTTGTGGTTGTGCCTTCAGATCAATTCCAGGTCCCTCCAGACACCCAGCACGGCTGCTGTGGAATGCAGCAGGCATACAATGTGTGCACAGGGTTGTTCCTGGGCTGTCACTCAGGCCCTCACGCCCGGGACACTGGGCTGGGCAAGCACATACATTTTATGAAACCTTTTTACATGGCTGGGCAGCTCTGCTGCTACAGAATTTTGAGAGTATTCTGCAAAGGCAGAAAAGTAAAAGCAATGTTACAGATCCAGGTAGTGCAAAGGCACAAGAACCCTGAGTGATGAAACCTTAGGACATTTTCCTTTGTGGATCATGGACAGCCACATCCAGGGTCTACAGCAGAGAACTGACCAAAGTGGAAATCAAATGCAGCTCAGACATTTGTTATGAGGAGAGCAAAGAGTGGGTGGTGAGGCCGGTAGACTGTTGTAAATAAGTTCTGAACAGATAAAATATCCAATGGCTTTTGGTTTTTGCACAAACAATTCAAACTGTGTGGATGTAGGGATCCAGTAGATTGTGCTGAAAGGTTACAGTAGATCATGCATTACCTTGCTTAAAAGCTGTGAAAGCTTCCACCTTTTAAGTAGCTGCTGGAAGTGCTCTGTATGTCACTGTTAGCTTTTAAGTACTTTGGGACAGTTTTCTCTGTTTCTCCCTCTCCCTCCTTCACAATAGGACAATTCTCTTCAGCAATTTCCTGTAGAAACTGTGAAGAGGAACCTATCCCTGGGAATCACTAGGTACTGCTTAGGGATTATTCCCTCTTGTTTTGCCATTTTAACTATAATCAGTTTCACACAGGTATGAAAGATTTTAAATTCTGAATTCTGATCACCAAAACATTCCTGTATCGTTCCAAAAATAGTCACTTCAATAATCCCAGGCCTAGTGGTAAGTGTGCAAAGGCCACGGATTCCAAATGCAAACTCAGAAGTTGGGCCAAAATAAAGAGAAAACAGTTAAATGATAATTGTTTTTTGCATGCCTGCATTTAAATAGTTCAGAGTAAATCCTGGTAAACATTAAATATTCTTTATGATTACAGCATCATCCTTTCCATGGACTATGCATCTCAGACTAGTAGGGCTTTTTGGGAGATACGCTGTTTTTTGAGTCTCCTTAATCTGCCTTTTTCCTGGACCCAGGATAAGTAGACTTAAAAAAACTAAAAGAGACTTTCTGCTTGAAGTAGGCCATTTGGTATAAAATGTACACAAAAAATATGTAAAATATAAGAATAAAATCAGAGTATCAGGAATAAAATACAGTTCTCCCTACTAGTTCTGCTGTAACCATAACTAGCCCAAGCTCTTCATTATCTTCTCTCTCTCTGTTATGCAAGAGTAGAAACCCAAAGCCGATATGAAGTAGACCAGGACTTCAGAGCATGGTGATTTGCAATTCTATTAGACTCTAGAGCAAACCTCAGAATTTTTCTGGTTTTCTTCTGTTTCAAACCAGAATTTCCCTTCCTTTTCTTGCCTGTTGTGAGTGGGTGACAACTAGTGGGCTAGCTGGAATGGAGGGATATTAATGTTAGTCCCGCTTCCTACTCCAAGGTTATTAAGTACTCTCTTACACTTAATTATGATTTTCTATTCATGGCATTCACCCATGGTACAATATTTTAGTCCAGACTCCCTATAGAAATAGATTATCCTTACAGTGAAGAGAATTTCTGTATAATATTCCAAGCAAAGGCTGGTGACTCATGAATGGATGTAAATATAACTCGGGAATCTCATCTGGCCTCGTCTGCATTGCCACAAACAGACTGGGTTGTTCCCTCTCCTCATTTTTCCAAAGGAACACGGCAAATCACACTATCCTGCCTTTGGCTAGGTCTGGAATCTATCAGAAAAGAACTTGTCATTTTCACATGGGCTCAGACTTAGAGAAGAAACTCCAACGATCAGTGATCCCAAGAAAACCTGTTAGAATTTGGAGAGTGTAGCAGAATTCTGGTATTATCTGAGTGTTGGCACCAACACAGAAACAAACTGATTTTCAAAAGGTTTTGCAAACCTGCAGCTGCATTAACTTTAATAGAAAGAGGACTTTTAAGAGTTTGTGGAAAAAAATATCAGATATCTTTTGGGCCGAAATAAGGACTTTGGATTTGTGCCTTTTGGTCACCATGTTGTGAAGCAGAAATTATTGGGGAGCTTATGTGAGAGCTGGTGTTCTCCAGAAAGCTTCTCTCACTAATCTTAAGTTCAGTTTCCTAAAGTGATTCTTAGACCCATGGCTGTATCTTTTAATCTTTGTTATCAGGATCTATTTTCCCAACGAAGAGACCAGTGAAACTCTCTGTGACATCCAGTCCTGCTTTCCAGTTTATTTTTTCCCTGTCTTCTGAAGCATAGTCTAACACCTCTCTTTATAAACTGTGTTTGGACTGAGTTCTGTTTTGACAGTCTGACACACCAAACATCAGCTGCTTTTTCCAAATGTGTCTCTGCATGGACATTGAGGAAATGCAGCATCAGTCTCCTTCAGCTGTTCAGTCCTTGTGCCTTGGCCTTCAGGATTTCCATCCGCATTTTTTAGGTTACCTGAGCTGCATTTGTCTAAGCAAATTTACAATATGTTTTGAATGCACATTTATAGCATTAATTTTTACCACAAACATTTCAGGAAAGGAAGACCAAAACAGATTCAAGTACCCTGAATACAGAGCTGAGCAGGTTGTTTCTCAGGAAGTAGGAAATATCCTGAGAAAGTGGCATAAGGGAATAATGAACTGTTTTTCATTTGGGTAGAATTTTGTGAATTGATTCAGCTAAGCAAAGTGCCAGGAAACATTCTGGAAAATATCAGAACATTTCCCATTTGGGAATTCCAGAATGTTCTAAGAAACAATACATTTTGCTTAAGGGCAAACAAAGTGTTTTGAGATGACCGGGTGCAAAGTGTCTTTTTTTGTTTAACTTAATCTTCTCTTTAAAAAGTCTGTCTTAGTTTAACTCCCACCAATTTTCCTCTTCATGGCTTTTGATTTGGATACTACACAGAAGGAAGGAGCCATTATTTTGTGAGCTCTGTTGATACACACAGGCTGGCCTCACCAGCAGCCACCTGGAGGCTTTGAAGCACACAAGGCAAATGGCTGGAGAGAAAACTTAAGCCTTGCAAGCTAAATTCTGAGTTTCACAGTTTAGAGAAATAGGAAGAAAATCAATTGTCTAAAGATTAATGGCTATATTTCTGAAGGACTGATGAAATCAGGGTTATGTGGAGCAAGTGTTCTTTCTGTGCTGCACAGAGTTCAGTGGCAGAAGCAAAATGACTGTTTTTAATTAGAAAAGGTAAAGCTGAAAAGATCAGAAAACAGCTTTTGTTATGATGCCAGGCTTTAGTTTGGGTTGTGTTAGCTAGGTTATGTAAAAATAACCCTGAGTATAGAAACCTCCAGCTTTGAGCAGAAACAGATGGGGTGTGCAGCCACTCAGCCCATCTGCAGATCACATCACATGCAAATACAAAAATACTGATAATTAGCTTCTACAGAGGGCTCTCTAAGCCATTGATCTGGAAGCATTTTATGGGGAGGTAAGTCCCATGGGGCTGGGTTCCATTTTGAGATGGAGAAATAAAGCCAGAGAATGATGGAAAGACATGGAACAATACAGCAGTGGCAGGGGGAAAAGGAAGTCCAGGATACCCAATTCTATGGCCAATTTTTAAGGGCATTTCCTCTCCTCTATCTGCTAACATTTGGGGCCACGGAACAGAAGTGAGTCCAGAGGAAACTGTGGCATTACTGGGCAGCAATCTGTCTGTAACTGAAGTTGTAAGAACGGTCCAGTGTCAAGTATTGCTGTGTGACAGGCTGCTGAATAGTGATTGATTCTCTTTGGAGGACAGAGTTATCCAAGTTCTGGGGGGTAAATTCCTGATTTTGAGTGTTTTGCCCTGCAAATGAGACATTCACTAAAGGAAAACAGTTTCTTTCTCTGTTTAAAGGCCGATTTTATTAGGTAATACATGTAGTAGTGTACATATATGTTAGAAAAGCTTACAGGGGTCTGCTTTACAAATTAATTCCAAAATTTTAAAGTTTCATCTTTCACTACTTTTGTGAATGAAATCTAATACTGGCAGTTCTTGTCAGGGCTCTGGAAGGACCAAGATACCATGAAATTATTTCAGTAGGTTTGTTGGAGAAGATCAGAAAGGAAAGGGTTCAACCCAAAGGTTTCTGCAGTGCCTTCACTAAGGTGATCAAAAGTCCCTTGAGAATCACTCAGCTGCCACAGGTACAGGAGGCTACAGCTGGGTCAGCGTCACTTTTTCCCCAAACTCTTGTGTCCAGAGGGAGGAAGAGAGGCACTAAAACCTGCTGTGCCTCTCCAGAAATCCAGGATTGGAGGTCCTGTAGAAGGCACGACAAAACAACTATTTGCCTTGGACACCTACAAGGGTTCTTTAAAAGAAATGCATGAGAAAAATTGTCAAGGCTGGCAGAACTAAACTGCAAATTCAGCTGTTTCAGCGCCAGTCAGGCTGCCCTGGTACTCCTGAGTTACACTGATGGTCACCCTGGAAATGCTGTCAGTCAGGACTGGAGGACAGGAACAGAAATGCACTGCATCACTCTGTGCTTTGCTGTACATGCACAGTTACAGGCTGTGCAAGGCAAGAACAGTCAGCACGGTTTAATCAGCGCTTAGGCAGCGTGTCAGCTCCAGCCTGGAGTGCTCCCCACTCCAACACACAGCATTCCCACAGCCCTGTTAGCACTGCACAGGGCTCACAGGAGACCTGCTGTGCCTTTGGGCTAAAGGCTTCAGCTTCCTGTCACTGAGCTCTGCTAGAAAAAGTTTTGCTGCCAATATGTTTCTGCTTGTAAACACTGAAATCTTTCTGTTTGTCAGGGGGCAGGCTCTTTAGCACCAAAATCTGTCATTACATGGGGAATAAAATTATTCAAAAGTACAAAACTGAAAAAATACTGACCCTGATTGGTAGCCACTGACCCTGCTTGGTTACTTTACCTCATGTTGCAGCCATGTACCTGATTGTGGCTGATTTCAGAAGAAATCAGAGCTCAAATCTTGGAAAAAGATGCAAGACGTAGGCTCTTAAATTAGTCAGGCACTTTTAAAATAGTGCCCCTTAGCCTTTAGACTGCTTAATATAATTTTCACAAAGCTGCTCATAGCACACAGTGGGATTAAAGTAATTAAAATATCATGGTAGACCACACTGGCAGTAAAATGTAGTCTCAATGAAGCCTCCCAGATCATGTTATTCATAAATATCTTAAGACAACTGTAGAGTGAGGGATTATTAAATAGCACTGAGACTTACAGGAATGGTGTCCCTGAACATGGGAGGAGGGGGATAGAACTGGATGATCTTTAAGGACTTTTCCAACTCAAACTATTCTATGGTTCCATTTAGTCCAGATTATGGCTACAATGGCATTCCTTCATTAAACAAAACATGCCTGCACTTTTAAGTGGAAAAGATAAAAATGTTATGTAACTATACAGTTTCCCCCAAGGGTCCGAATCAGAGGTGTTGCTTTGTTACCTAACAGTGCTTGCTTTGCAGTTAAAGATGCTTCCTGACTCATTTCTCTTCCATAGGTTTCTGGGGGCTTGTCAACAATGCAGGAATATCAACATTTGGCGAGACAGGGTGGCTGCCTATGGAGACATATGAAAAATTTGCAGATGTGAATCTCCTTGGGAGCATCAGGACAACTCTGGCATTTCTCCCCCTTCTAAGGAAATACAAGGGTAATGCTAATCCACTGTTATTTAGAGTTGTAGAATAATTAGCTTACTATAATCAGGGTAATGTAGCATCTATAAAAGAGGCTTTAATTGTCTCTCATTGAACTGAAACGACAGCTTCCTTCTGTGTGGCCTGAAAGAGCAACTTGATCCTGAAAAGAGGGTAAAGTCATAAGGGGAAAAAATATCCTTAAAGAGTCTGTCTTTGCAATCCATAGAAAAAAATATTTAAAAATAAGGATTTCTCTCAGTGTTTGACTCAAAAAAGAGACGAAGAACATTTACCATAAATCATTAAGCCCAGGCAAACCTTTTTAAGCACTGACAATCTGAAAACACAAAAATCCATTAAACTCCTTAATTTTGTTATTTAGGCTTTACAATTTTATTGTTTGGCAACTAGGAGAGGAGGAATGACCCTGCAGAGGTGAACTAGAGACATCCAGCTTCCAGTTCCAGCTCTGTGAAGCCTCTGTGACCTTGGGCAGGAAACTTCAAGTATGTAGAGGTGCATGGGTATCCAGTGAGATAAATGCATTTGCATGAACCTCCCTACATGTGGGGTTTTTCCTTCTTTCTGAGAAGGAATGGTTCAATAACCCTCTTGTCTTGGGTGCTCTGCAGTTTGTTCCCTACCTGTCTCCATCTGTGTTTGGGGAAGAAGATCCCCTCTTCCTTGTCTGTTCTGGCTGTAGGCTCTTTAGAGTGAGGATTTGTGCTCTGTGTGCAGCATCAAGCAGAGGAAGGGGTAGATTTCACCTGGAAACCCCAGGTGTCACTGCTACACAAACTGTTGGTAAGATAAAAGCATCCCTTTTTTGGGCTATTCTGCTTCTTTCTGTTTGGCTGGTTTTGGTTGATGATATTCTGACATGAGAAGAAAGAAGCCTTTAAATACTGCAAGCTGGATGTGTTTTTGTAGAAGAATGTGCTATTGTGTGTATCCAGTGAATGTGTTATGTGGCCATTACACAGGGAGACATCTCTTTTCCCTGTCATGTCCTACTTACTGGTGAAACTGTGTGATGCTGATGCACCTGAGGCATTTCTCTGACCCCATGAATTGCACAGGGTTACTTTGAAGCAAAAGTGACTAATTGTGTGTGCAACATTAAGCACATGCATAAACCTTTAGAACGTTTGGGTCTGGAGGGCTGAACACAGAGCTTAGCTCAAAGGAACATTTTATATCTCTCTCAAGGCTGTCAGTGTTTCCTTGATTAAGTCCTGCACTCCATTTTCAAGTACCATCAGTGTAGGAGAGGAGGTCAAGGCACTCCAGGAAGAATCCAAAAGAAGAATCCTAGATTTCCTGTCACCTTCCTTGAAGGAATAACCAGGACAGCTAAAGCTTATGAGATTGGGGACAGCAAGTGACCTCTCCAAATGAAAAACTTGAATTACAGACATTAGAGCATCCTCTTGGGAAATCTGGGTTTCAATTCCCTTAGGCACAAAGAGAAGTTAAATGAGGTGTCCCACATCCTGGGTGTGTGCCCCAGACCACTCAGCTACTGGACAAAGGAGGCAGAGGTTATCCTACCCATGGCTTACTGCCATGGATGTGCACCTATTCCAAGAAACACTACAAAATTATTAATACAATTATTATTACTTTTAAAGGGAGGTAATGCTCTCTAGCCTAGGACTTAAACATTCTACCCTGAGAGGAGCAACATTTCCCCATATCTTTTCCAGCTGGCCAGGCCAGCTGATAGAGCATCTTGATCAGCAAGCTGGTAGTTATTTTCCTTTCACTGTATATAAGATTTATTTGGGATGTTGTAGGAAGGCAGGAAAACTAATTCAGAATGACAGATTTCACTGCATTCCCATGATACCTTTTGATATCCCCCAACACTCTTCATTTTGGTGAGATCTGGGGCCCAGATGTTATCTGCATCTGTGGCAGGAGTGCAGCTGTGTTCTCTGTATTGAAGGCCATCTTCTTCCTCACCTCTGATATTTGTATATCCACACTCAGACATTCCTTACCCCATGGTGGGACTAGGTGACAGAAGTTTACAAGGAAACAATGTAAATGAACCACAGTCCCGTGCCTCAAATGAGGAATCTGCTACTTAAGGCATGCCTGCACTCAGCAGGAGTTAGAAAGGAGGCAAAAGCAGCACAGATCAGGGAAATCATTGTAAGGTATTACAAACCTGCACACATTTGGCAAGTCATGTTTCCTCAGTGAAGCTTATCACTGTACAGTCTGTCTTGGACTTTATATGCACAGTTATAAAACCAGGTCTCAGTGCAGAGATATCATTAGCACAGAAAAAACTGATATTAGTAACCATATATCCAGCTCAGGGAAAATCACCTCCCCTCTCTTCTGCAGTCCTCCTCCTCTTACTAGCACAGTCTCTTAGTACTATTTTTCAGTCATTAGGGCACTGCTTTGTTTCCATCTTTTTCATCATATCTCAGGCTCAGAAGGAATGACTAGCACACTGGGAATGTGTTACACTTTGTATAGTCCAAAATCTGTCACTAGGTGGAAGATTTTTGTGTGAAGTTTTCAGCTTAATGAATGCCCTTCTGTGCTGGACTGCACACTGACACTGCCCAGTTTTGGCACAGTGTACAGTAGAACAGTCTCCTGCTAAACACCACATTCTTAGCAGCTCAGAAGACTGAGATTAATTGATTCCATGTTAAAGACTGAGAGTGAAGTTATATTATTTGTACTGTTTTCTTTCTAGGACGTATTGTTTTCATGTCCAGCATCATTGCCTATTTTACTTTGGGAAATGGCATTTATTCTATGACCAAGGCAGCTATTGAAAAATTTTGTGATGCTTTAAGACTGGAAATGAAGAAGTTTGGTGTCCAGGTAAGTGATGTAACAAGAACCTGGAAACCAGGTACGTGATGTAATGAGTTATGTGAAACAAAGTAACAAAGGTAAAAGATCAGAAATGCATTCATGGATGCAGCTTCCTTTTGGAAAGAGGTGGTTTCTCTGTGGCTAATCAGTCAGCTGGAAATCACTGGGAACAGCAGTCCTGGGTGATGTTTTTGGTTCTGAGAAGCTGGTGGGTAACAGGTCTGTGTGTCAGCAGTGAAACTTCCACCCTTTCTTCACATCCTCCGCAGTGAAGCTTCCTGACACAGGCTGCCTGAGCTCCCAAAAGCAGTGAGGAACCCAAATGTTCCCTGGGTGGCTGCAGAGAGCCCAGACACTGAGTGCTGTGCAGCCAGAAGGAGGCTTGTTACTTGCCTGAGGGGTTCCTTCTCTCCTCTTACAAGACTAACTCCTTGCTTTTTGTGAGAACAGCTATGCTGCAAGAGGCAGCATTGTGCAGAGTAATTATGTTTTTATTCTCTTAACCTAAGAGGCTCTAAGAGTGCTCTTAGAGCCCTAAGCAACTCTAATAGTCAAACCTGAAGCTTAGATCACTAAGTAGATTCACTGGGCTTTTTCCTTGGAGTCACTCTATTGCTGAAACATTTTTCTCAAACACTCAAAGTCTTCCCTGGCAGGTTTGCATTGGTGTATTGTGTTTATGTACTCAGATTTACAGCATTGTTCATAAGCTTTGTGTTGGAAAATATTACAGCTATGCATCTATTAGCTACCCCTGTCATATAAATATGAAGGGCTGTAAAATACAAGTGACTTTACACATCCTAATACCACACAGCACGATGAGGATTTCTGCTGATTAGCAGAGGATAATCTCAAATGCATGGAAAGGCTTAGTTTAACAGGTTAGCTACTCTGGTTGTCTTGAGATTTTTCCTGTTCCACCTCTGCAGTAGTCCCAGCCCATAACTGAGTGAGTCAGGCTGACAAACATTTTTGGAGTATCTTTGAGAGGTGTTTTTCTGTTTCTCACTGTATGCAGAATGCTGGCTGGTATTTGCCTGAGAGCCTACACTGTGGAGAGTCTACAAAATACATGGTCCTTGTTTCCAGTGCTCCCTTGCACTGTTCTGTGCTCCTCTCTGTCCTTTCAGGAAAAAGCTGCTCAGAGGTTGCAAGAAGCAGATAGAGCTATGGCTCTGTCCCACTGAACTCTGGCCAGGCAAGCTGACAGCCTACAGGAAATAAAGTGTGTGTCTTCCAGTGGAAAGGCTACAAAAAATGTGGGAAGGGCAAAAACTAAACCATCTATCCTTCTGTCCAAGCCAGCACCAAAAAAAGAAGCTTTCAAAACCCCTTTGTTAACAATAAATCTGGGAAGTTTACTGGTGGCATTAGTTTGGCTGATACCAAGCACTTTTCTAAATAGCACCAGAAGGGTGGGCTCCCGAGGATGCTGTGTGACAAACCTGCTTGAGGCAGCACATGGTGTCCCAGCTGTGCACACCATCCCTCTGCTGGAGTTTATCTGCATCCCTCCCTTCTCCCTGTGCATAGGACCTGCACCCCAGTCCTCCAGAGAGCAGCAAATCCATCACCACACAGGTCAGCAGGCAGGGACTGACACAGGTGGGAGCCTCTGCTGGGTGGGCTGGATGGCTGAGTGAAAACATCAGGGTTTTATATCATCACATACTTCCCAGAGAATGCCTGTCAGATCACCAAGTCTCTGACACAGCTCAGCATGGGTTTTCCTCACCTTGTGTTGCAGTCTTTAGAAATCAGGTCAGTTAAATGCCACGGAGCTTTTAATGTTGCATATCTACAAATAGTTTGAACAAGGCTGCTGCTAACTGAGGAACAGCATGTGTGCTGTGAGTGCTCAGCCTGCTCCAAAACTCCTTGGAATACTCAGAAGGGAGCAGAACAGCAGCAACACACAAAGAAAACATGTGGAGCAGAAAAGGACTTGTGTGCTTTTCATTTAAATCTATGCACACAGATCTACAGAAATTTGCTAGTGGCTTCAATGTGAGGCAGAGCAGGACCTGAGATCCCTCTGTTCTTTGCTGACAAGACCTGGTTTACTTTTAATTACATCTACTTGAGGAAAACAGCACTTCTTTCCCCAAGACCCGATAATTTTCTTTGATATCTCCTTTTGTCCCAAATTGGGTCAAAAAATTATCAATTGCAAGGTTCTCCACTGAGTGAAAAATCCAAAGTGTTCCACTTTGGAGACATCAAAGTCATACTGAAATGCTTTGTCTCAGTATTGTCAAAACATTTATACTGTTAAGCATTCTACAGCAATCAAAGATGCTCTATTGCATTCTGAAGGTGTGCTGAGTAGTCAAAACAAGAACATTAACTTCAGAGCAAAATGAGGAAGTCAGAATAAAGCACCTCTGCAATCTTAAATATTTTACAGGAATATATTTGGTTTCAGTCAAGTTTCCAGGGTTAAAATTTCAACAAATCAGCATTTTCTGGCTGTCTGTAGAGAGCTTTTGTGTTACTGACTGTAGTATTTAATTGAATTCACGATGACTGATTGCACCTTAATAAGTTTTACATCTTCCTTTCAGGTCTGTATTATCCAGCCAGGAAACTATGCACGCTCTACAAAAATTCAGCCACCACTCAGTGCCGAAGAGATCTGGAGTGAACTCAGTGAAGAGGAAAAGGCTGTTTACAACAAGGAGTATGTTCAAGAGCGGGCAAACTTTTTCAACAGTATCCTCAGTGAGGGAAGCACTAATGGCAATGAGGTTGTGGATGCTATGGTGGATGCTCTAATATCTCCTGCACCCAAGGCACGTTACATGGTGGCAAAGCTGAAGGAGAAGGTCCTGGTGTTTGTATGTGCTTTGTTCCCAACTGCTGTGATGGATTCTGTTCTGTCTTATGCTCTGAGCAAAGTAAAACTTGCATAGCCTACAGTGGTGCTATTCACTGACTCAGGTGAGGCCATTTATACAATGTGAAAGTCAAAGCTGAATTTAATGCCCCCATGTGTCAATAAAGTGACACCAATTAACCAATAAAAACTTTGGGGCGACCCCCTAGTCAGAACTGTCACTGATTGCTAGGGAAAAACATACAGGATTTTGTGTAAAATTAAATCATTTGTTTAAGTAACTTTATCTCTCCTCTGTGGAAAAACCCCATCCACTTAAGCCGCTTTAGTTATTGCCTGGAAAATTTAATACATCTTTTCCTGAAGCAATAGCAGGTTATTGTGTTACAGACATGATGCAGACAAAATGGAGCGCATCCTAAAGGGCAGCTGTACACCTGAAGTCATTACAGCAGAGATGAAAAGCCCTTACTTGTAGAAACCTGAGTAGCCATTTATTTAGGGGAGATAGGAAGAGGTTAATGGAAAAGTCATAGAAAGGAGCATTGGACCTTGAAATACTTTGAATGGAGTTAAATGGCTGTAGCAAGTTAGGAAGTCTTGAAGCTCCGAGCAACCTGGTTTAGTGAAAGGTGTCCCTGCCCACAACAGAGGGGCTGGAAATTGATGGTCTTTAATGTCCTTTCCAGCCCAAACCATTCTGTGATTCTATGAATAATAAACTTGTAATATAAATACATTGTCTTTGCTAACTAAAGTTCAGTCCTTTTTCAGGTGCTCTGGATAAATCTGTAACAAAGCAAATATATCACAGACTTTGGAAAACAGGTTACATATCCCATTTATAAATGAGTATTTAATCCTAAATGAACTCTATTTTTTATCTAATGTCTGGACTAATCAATGTGTTGACCTGAAGTGTAGTGAGAGAGCTAAACACCAAGGAGACATATTAGTATACTTGGAGCTCAGAACATTCAGGTTTGGCTGCTATTGTAAGGAATAAGGTCTAAAGAGAAGAATACAGGAAATAACAGGAAAGGGAAACATTAGTAACATTTATCTGTGAGAGTAATTGATCATGGTAGCCCCATTAACACTCTCCTAGTTGTCATGCAAAAGATTTACACATACAATTTTAAATTTGACTTGGTTATGGTATTTGCTCTGGGGCCAAAAGATCCCAGAAGAGCTGGGATCAGCTGTGGTGGCAGGGACAGATACAGGGCAGCAGTACTGAGCATTAGTTCCCCCATGCCAGGTCTCCCATATCAAATCAAAGACTCTGCTATAAGTTGACATAGTTAACTTTTTTATCTGAAGCAAAAATTTCACTCTATACCTGGGAAGTCCTTCCTAACATAATTAACTAACTACTGAGAAAATTTATGCTCTCTCATGGTGGGTAATTTGGGCAGTGTGAGTCAGGAACATAGGTGAGATGAGCCCACAGAGTGACAATTCCAGGCTCTCTTCTGGTATACTCAGCAGTGGAACAGCCACTGCACCTGTTGGAGATTGTGGAACATGTTATTTCTCTTTCCAAATGCTGAACCCATCCCTGGAGCTGGCATTGGCAAGAGGACAAGCCTGGGCTCCCAACTGTTCCACAGACTGTCACTAGCAGGATAATCAGGTGATTATTATCCCTCTCCTCATTTAACCACAACTGAGCAAGGCCAAGCAAGGGAACAGGAATGAGGCTTATTCCAACTGAACCAATCAATTTCTTCTATAGGAATTCCCCCTGCTTGACCTCAGGGATTTCAGCAGCCCTGCATTGCTTTGGAAGCATTGCTTTCATGCTCTTAGCTGTTCTTTGTGCAGATTACCCTTCCTCACAGTAAGCAGCACAGGACTCCACAAGCAGCTTTGAAGCCCAGATGTTTCTCCATCAGGCCCATGGTATGTGTGCTGATCTCTGCCCCCAAACCAAAGTCACTTATCATTACACTGTCTCCCTTCTATTTACATTTCTAAAAGCTACTGCACTAAGTTTCTGAGAGCCAGCACCACCAGATCTGGCTCACAGACACAAACTTCCAACTGAAAATTCTTTATTTGCTGGGTATGGGGTAAAGCATGTGATCAATATTTCAATACCCTCATGTAACATAAGATGAGAAAGGCTCCAGAACATTTATTCCTTCACCTTGAAAACTGAGAACTTGCAGTGCATAGGATTTTAAACTGGATACAGTGACAGGGTGAGAACTGGTGGAACAAATAAGACAGTTTGTATTTTCATTGTCATCTAACCATTGGCATGGCAGCTAACTGAAAACCAACTACAAAATTATCATCTTTATTCCTTCCCCTCAGTTTTTTAACATTATGATCTGCAGATAAAGAACTAATGAAGAGAGTCAGAGCTTGTTATTAACAGAACATCCCACTGAAGTAATCTGGAATCCTCCCACTGAGTTCTATGTGTTCCAAGGCACAGTGTTAGACAAATAAACATGAAAATAAATAGTAGAAATAATTTCAGAATCCCTGGGCTTAGTAGAAAAGAGACCCTCAGAGGAAACAGTGATGGAAGGGGTGCAGCATTCTCTCCTCCACAAGTGCCATAGGGTACAGAAGCTGCAGGATCAGTAACAGAAGGTTTTAGTGAACAAACCTTGCTAATCAAGTCAGTGATGAACTCTGAGGACTCCCAGAGCTGTCCGCTCTTCAGTGAACTCCTGCCCTGCTCTGTGGCCCTGGAAAGCTCCCCTGACTCTAGGGATCCTAGCCTTCATCCTGGCCATGTGGTACCTGGGAAGCACATGCTGGGAGTGCACAGTTGCTGGACTGCCCCACCATCCCTTTTTACTTTGCCACATCCCTGGCTGAGGAATGCCTCCCTCTTCCTCAGTAACTCTGAAATCACCTTTACCTCAAGTCAAGTTGAAGTGCAGGGGCATACAAGTCTATATTTACAACATCCAAAAAATAAACCGTTTTAGGAAAAATTCAGGTGATAAAGATAAAAAAACCAAACAACCCTCCCCCCCCAAAAGCCCACAACCAAACCTCTGATGACATTTCTCTTACACCTGAAATACCCCTCTCCCAAAACCCAGCTAAGCTGCTGCAGACCCTTTCCTGAGACTGTTTTTCTATGTAGCATTCATCTCAGCTGCATTCAACATAGAACTTCTTGGAAAAACGCTTCAGCTTTTATCACTATTTGTTTATAAGCCTTGCTGACAATTTGAGAACTTTTTTTTCCCTTTGAAAACAGCCACGCCAAAAGAGACTCAGCTTTCTTCCCAAGTCTCTTCTCCAAGGACACAGTATCAGGTACTTAACAGTTATTTCACGGATTTTCTCCTTGATGAAAAGGGCTATTCCTAAGAGTGCATATTAACTGGTAGAAAGAATCAGTGTTGGTTTTGACATTAAGCAGTAACAGAAAGAGTATAAAGTAGCATAAAAAAAGCTACACCAGTTTAGTAAGTTGTACATTGAACTGAGTGATACCAACAGCTCTGTACAGTGGCATCAGAAACAGAGCAGATCCCAGGAAATATAGGAGGAGGAGCTGGGTGGTACCTGCCAGCACAGTTCTCAGGAGGCTGTGCTGCTGCATGAAACAAAGATTGTCTCAAGGAGACGATTTCCCTCCCTTGAGAGGGCACAGTTGGAGCAATGCCCCCACAGCAGCTCCCAAGACGACCTTCAGAATTAGCCAATGTGTAAATTTATGTCATTCTCCCAAGCTGGCAGGTCTGAATAGGGAGATTTTGGGTGGAATACACCACACAGCAGATTTTTCTTGCAGTAGCATCAGAATCCAGAGAGATGAATAGCAGTGATAATTACTTCCACGGTAGAAAGGCATAAATGAAAACCAGACAATCCTCAAGCACACCTTGCAGCAGAAGTCAGGCTGCCACCAGCCCAGCTCCCTGTGATGTCAGCAGGACTCCAGTGCCATCCAGCCTGAGTCCTTGTGGTGCACGGCCTCCCTCCAGAGGTCAGCTGTGGGACAGCTGCAGCATCCTTGTGCTTTGACATCCACAGAGAAAACCCAGCACAGTCCAGAGACAGCAAGTGGAACAGAGGATGGCAGCTGCATTGTTCCACATGTTCCAGGAGGAACTGTGTAGTGCGGTCAGCCTGGCACCTTCTGCTAGCACCAAACCAAACTTCACAGCCTTTGTGTTTTGAATATTTGGAAGCACCTGTTCAGCACTGAAACGTTTTCATGTGTCATTTGATTATTTTGGAGCTGCAAAGTGAGCATGTCAGTCATGGGGGCTTTATCTATCATAGGGAAGAATGTATGTTGCAGGAACAATTGAGGTTAATGTTTAAGAATATATAAAACAAAGGGGAAACATATGCTCCTCAGTAATTAATGCTTTTTGAATAATCTTGATTTGGAAATGATTTAGTAGTGATCTCGTTATTAGACACAGTAGGTAAACCTATCTACTGTGGGTTCCATAGGTTGCATTCATCCAGGGAACCACAAAGCCAGTGAAGCACTTCTTGGATTGTCCCAGAAGCTCCTTCCTAGCTGTGAGAGATGTCCCACGTGGAAAGGGAGGGGAGCTGCTTGCAGCACCCAGGAGAAAGCAGCCTCAAGGCTGTCCTAACTCACAGCACATCGGAGCTGTGGGCAGCACTGCCCTCAGGTGAGGACTCTTGCAGTGACTCCTGGGGCCATACCAGAGCACATGCACACTGTGCCCACATCTGTGCTGCGCTGTGTCTCCCAGGTTTGGCTCTGGGAGCTCCAGGGTATGTTCAAAGCTCAAAGCTCCGGACAGTTTACACCTTTCCTTCCTTAGTGCAGTCAGTTACATTTTTACCAGCACCATCCCACTTGCATTCCTGCAGTAGCCTGGCACTCCTCCAAAACTGAGCTGTCAGCCAAAAAGAGCCCAGCAGCTTGAGGCTTCAGACCTTGGAATAATTTTCTCTGGTGTGCTTTATTTATCTCTACAGGCAGGGAATACTCTGAATTTCTCTAAGAGGATTTTAATCCTATTTATTTTGGAGATGTTGCAGTACCCTAATACCAGAGCAGCACCTCTGCTCTTGAAGCCACATTGCTTTGAACCATCCAATATGATGCTGAGCTGCTAAAAAAGGATGTTTTGCTTCTTGCATCATGAATCCTCATTATCACTCTCAAAAAGCTCATGGAAAGCTGATCACCATGAGAAAATAAGCCAAGCATAAAAATCTAAACATATACATATTCAGTTACATGCATATTTGGGGTAAGATGCCAAATACCCAGACTGGTTATAGTCTGTTTAGGGTGTTTCCACAACTTCCAGAGAAAAGGCATGCAGATGTTTCAGACAGGATCTTCAGTTATTTTCATATTGGACTAAATTTCTAAATACATGTGCTAACTTTTCTAGTGGGCATTTAATGTGTGCTGCTCAACAAAGTGAAAAAGGAGAATTTACCCCGGGGCTTTGGCCAAGACATGTGTCTCCTTATTTGTGGCAACAGCAAAAACAAAAATCTTACACAGAACAGGCTGAGGAATATCTTCTACTGTGCCATGTCTGCATCAACCATTTAGTGCAACCAAGGAGAAAGAGAAGGGCCTGGATGCTATGTTTTTCAAAGAGGAAAGCAATCCACCAAGGCACAACAGTGCATCACTACCAATCCAGCCAATTTGCACCACAGAGTGCTGACATGAAATAGCTGCTGCACTAATGGCACTCCTTGCAGGGTAAATAATAAAACTTTATGCTAAAATAGTGTTTTCTCTTGTTGTGACTCACCACACAGTCCCATGGCTTTCATCAAATGCCTTTCCATGCTGTTGGACATGCATCCAGCTGTGTCATCACTTTCCTGGGAGAAGAGATTTCACATCAAAAAACTATGTTTTTTTTGTTTTGTTTTGTTTTGTTTTATTTCCTAATGCTAGAGGTGATTTGCAAATAATTCAACAGCCAGCTGGGCCAGGAACAAGACAGGTAGTGTCATAGATATGACTATTGAGCCTGGCAGGAGCACTGAGGGTTGGGAAATTGGAAATTTGGCACTAAAGGAAATGGACAGAAAGGAGATACAGAGAGCTTGGATAGTCACAGTGTTAGTGCTGTAGCCTTTTAGAATGATTTAGGCTTCACTTGACAGGCTGTGAGCGTTTGCAGTTGGCTAATACGCAGACCTTGCCACTCCATTTTTGTGGCAACTCCAGTAAACCCTGGAGGTGCCACAACCACACAGCGTTGCTAAGTCAGCTACAAGAAAAGAGAGCCCACGATACCCAAGTCCTTCCCGTGTGCCCGCCTCACCCTCAGCGGCTCGGAGGGCGGCGGGGCGCTGATCTGTACCCATCTGGGGGACGCGGTGGTGCTGAGGGGACCGAGAGAAGGCGGTGGTGCTGACTGAAGGGCCCCGCCGGCTGAGGGGAAGCGGTGCCGCCTCACGGCTCCCGCCCGCCCGACGCCGTTGCCAAGGAGACGGCCATGGCGGCAATGGCGGCCGCTGAAGAGGGCGAGGGTCCGGCTGCGGCCCCCGAACCCTCGGCGTCTCCCTGCTCCTCAGGTGAGTGCCCGGGGCTGCCGAGGGTCGCAGCCGCCGCCGCTGCCGGGCGTGGTGGCGAGAGGGCGGCG
This sequence comes from Pseudopodoces humilis, assembly GCF_049639895.1. NCBI lineage: Eukaryota > Metazoa > Chordata > Aves > Passeriformes > Paridae > Pseudopodoces > Pseudopodoces humilis. The sequence continues at coordinate 5,029,940 of NC_142202.1, forward strand.
GGGCTCGGGACACCGCCTGGCCGGCGCTGCGGAGGGGTTGGGGCAGAGCCGGCGGGCTGTGGGGACCGAGCGCAGCCTCGCAGGACACGGACGCGCTGGACATCGCCCCCCTCACGGCCCGCACCTCTCGCCGCGGGCAATTACCTCAGTTTGGATGTTTGCACGGCCAGACCAGCGCGTCCTTGGCAGGGAACACTGTTTGGGTCATCACCAGCTCTCCAGCATCCTCCCCTTCCAGCAGTTTTTCTCCCGTTAAAGCCAGTCTCCTCTACAGGCCTCCCGTTCCTCTGAGTCGCAGTCCCAGGGAGAATAAACCAAGCCCGGATTTATCCCTTACCTGGCTTCCCCAGGGCCCTGGGCAGGAGCGGCTGCTCCCCCTGTTCCTTTTTTCCTGGCCGCAGCAGAACTTCATCCCCGACTCCAGAGCACTCCAGAGGCTTTCCTGGAGCCCAGCTGTGCTCCTGGCTGAGGAGCCACCTCCCCTGAGCACCTCTGTCCCCGCAGGTGTTGCTCACAAACCCGACTGCCAGGTGCTGGCTGGCCCCAAGGGCTGCCTGCTGCTGGCAATTTGGGCTCCATGACATCCCAGTTTGGATGGATACTGAGGTGACTGGAAGTTGCAAGGCAAGATGAAGACAAAAGGATGCACATCTTTTGATCCAACCCAGCCAACTCGGGACTGCCTTTACAACACTCAGGACTGGGTTCCGTTTCCCAAAGGACTGGATCTGGGCTGAGGTTTCCACAGGACATTGAAACCTGCTCAGTTCAGACCTAAGTGCCCATCACTGTGCTCAGCTGTGCCTCAGCTCAAGGCAAGGCATTACTGGAAAATTAACACCAAAAAACCACAGCATTATAGGCAATTCATGATACTGGAATTCAGTTTTAGGAAGATTTTGTTGCATCAGAGTGTTGCATCACTCCTATTAAACATTAGTCACAGCCAAAAATCCAGTGCAATTTTACATAAAGCTGTAAATACAGCATGGCACTGTTACCATATTGGTTCCTTTTATACTGACATATAGGGCTCATGCTTATCTCTGTGCCCAGCATGCAAAGGGATTACATTTAGAAACTGCTCAGCTATTTTCTCCCACTAAAGATAAAACACATGAAAATTTTGTTTACTGGTTTGTGAATAGTGATAAAGGGATGTTTTCAACTGGAAATGTTGAAACTGAAAAACATTGCAAACTTTCAAGAAGGAGTCACAAGTGCTTCCAGCAGCAGTCAGGCACCGGGCTTTGACTGGGAGACAGGGAATGAGAGCACTGGCCACCAGAACTTCCCTCTCTATCAATCTACCTCCATCACAGCTTGGAAAATGTTGTGGGAGAACAGGAGACCAACTAAAATGATTTTCTTAATACCAGGTGTACCGAGAAAAGGATTAATCTGGATTTGAATGAGTTCATGCTCTCTATCAAAACAATGACACAAGCTGGCAGAATGAAGGTAGTGAGTCTGTTGCTGTTTGTCAACAGATAAAATTGTTGCTAAGCAAATGTTACAAGCTTGGGATGTGTGGTTAGGGTTTCAGGAAGCCCTCCCCAGAGCATGTCTGTCTCAAAGTCACACTAGCAATCCTCATTTTCCATTAAACCATCTGTTACAGGTGAAGTGATAAAAAAATTTATGAAGTATACAGGGTTGATAGTATTTACCTAATGAAAATTGACAAGATGCTGCAGTTATATTTTCACTTTAGAAGCTTTTTTTCCCTTGCTTATAACTTTACATGACCCTGGATAGCGTTTTTTTATCCCACCTGTCTTTCTTTGATGCTGCTACTTTAGAAACTTCTAATAAAATTTGATCCAGTCACTTTCAACAAATGCTGAAAAGAAATATTAATTTTAACAGTTAAAATGTTATGGTTGGTTTCATATCAATTGTTGGCTCTTAATGCTTTGAAGCAAAGACTTCAAACTGGGTAAGGACTCAGTGGTGGCTGAATGGTGATAACAACAGACTTCACTATTGCAATAAAAATAATTTCAGTTATGCTCATGGAAATAATTTTATTGCTGTGTGTGAAATATTAAAAGAATACTGGGATAAGCATCTCAAAAGCACCAGAAAAAAATCTGATCAGGAATAAAATTCTACTGAATTATGCATTATACTGTAAGCAGAAATGAAAGTGTGCAGTAAGTGTAAGTTGTGCCATCAATCCCATGTTCTGCATGGGACAGAGGTTATAGGGAGCAAGCATCTGAAGGAATATCCAAGATAATCCATGAAGTAAATCCAAATTCATATGTATCGAATATTATATCCATTTGTGCCTTCATAAAGGTTAGTTACTAGCAGGTTTTTACCAACTGCAGTTCTGCTCATGTTCTGTGGCATTACTAACCTATGTTCAAGGAGAATGTCACTTCTTCAGTGTTTGCTGCTTCAGGGGGAGAAAGAAAGGAAGAGAAAGCAAGTTCTCATCTTAAACAAGTTCCTGAAAAAATGCTGTGCAAAATCCAGGTGCAAATCATGAATAACAGAGGGAAGAAAGTTTTTTGAAGTAAACCCAAGTTCCTTACTGCTGCAGGACGATGGGAAGTGGGACAAAACCATAAGAGAACATTTAAGCTTGTCAGTTCCATCTAAGTATCTTAAAAAACGTTTCTTTTGCTGAATTTCAGTGGTGTAAGTACTGTAAGAGCCTTCCCTGCAGAACCTTCCTGCTGCTGCTCCTCACAGCCCCTGCAGAGTTTGCATCACAACTTTTCCCTGTACTCAGGAGTCAGAAAAAAACTTCCTGTATTGAGGGTTTGCTCAGAAATTGCTTCCTGAGGCTTCAGGCTCTAAAAGCCAGGCTCTGTGGGGACTCCAGTGTTCACTTCTAGCAGGGCATTACTCTGAAGTACCCTTATTTCTCAGCTCTAAGCTTTAAGACTATAGGTGTAACTCCTGCCAGCGGGATAAAAATCTCTGCATTTATTCCCTTTCACTGGACAAAATGCCACAGAAAGCACAACATGGTAGGGATGAGAATGAACAAGTCACATGTGACAGATTTAAGTTATTGCTATTTAAGGATTTAATTGTTTTATATAAGAATATACTTTGTTTATGATCAGAATGAGGGTTATGTAAGACCTAAACAGAAAGGGATTTAAATAATGCCATGTTTGAATGGAGAACATCTGAGAGCAGCTGACCTATTCAGATTTCACTGCAAAGAGGAAGACTTTGCATTGTTTAACTACCCACTTAAACACTTCTGCAAAGGAGCAGCTTCTAACAACACCTTCACCCAGCATGGCTGGACGCACAGGGAGGGAGCTGAGGGCCTTCTCTGGCAGGGAAAACAAGAGGGACAGTTCTCAGAAATTTGCCAACAGTTGACCCAACCTCCAAAACTAGGCTGGACACAGAACTTCCGAAGAAATGAAGGGCAATAGCTACAGAAACTACAACTGGCATGTACCTATGGTACAAAAATTACCTTTCTATGTATTCCCAACCCTCAGTCACCTTAGGTCATCTTTTTTCTACTTTTCCTGCAGTTTTCTCTCAGGCTTCCTTTCCAGAATGGGAGGTCTTGCCTCACAAAGTCTGTTGGAATTGTGCATCCTTCTGCATCTCTCTCTGCAATCTCACCTTCTCACAGACATCCACAAAGCACCCAGCAATAGCCAGGCAGATGCTGGTCCCATGTACAGACTACACTGCAATAAATAAAAATCCCAAACAAACCAAAACCCAAGTATTCTCTAACAGATGTTCCTTCACCTTTTTGAGTTGTATGTCCTGTAAGAGTTCTGGAGGATGGGCTGACCCAAGACTTGCTGAAGCTGATAGGAAGCTTCCAATCCACTTAGGAAAGCTTCAGAAAGGCTCCCTACAATATCTGACCCTTCCTGAGCCTCCAGCCGCAAGTGCTGAGACTAACTAAAAGAGACTAAAAAACCTAAAAGAAAAAAACCCAAAAAGCATTCAGAATTGAGGAAAGTGCAAAGTACTGTGTTGAAGTTTTGTCAAGAAGCATATGATGCATGACCTGGAAGAACCTTTTCCCAGACCAGTGCCTTGCTGTCTGCATCTTTTTTCCCCCCAAGGTTTCTGTTGCAGAGAAATTCAACTTATACTTTTATGTACATAGCCTAGCAGGAAGATCATGCATCAGCTACCAAAAATAAGGAAGGTGCTCAGGCACTGATGAGGTGATGTTAGTATCAATTTTAGTATCAATTTTATGTTTCAGCAAGTGCAGAGGACACGGTGTCTTGCCATTTTTTTTCCCATTGAAAATGACAGATGAACAGCCTCCCGTCAGGCTTCCAAGTAATTGTAGATAATAACAGTTCCTTGAATGGAGAGCAGTTACCCTACAGCTTCTTAACTTAATTTTCTCCTTGAATGAGACCTCTTCGGAACAGTTGGATGACTATAAAGAAAAATTTTGCAAGGTGCTATTTGGGTTTATGTAGTCTTTATATGTGCTGCCCATAATAAAAGATGAATTAGTTCAAAGCCTAGTGTTCTGTCAAGGTAAAGTGGATATTTTCGTGCTGTGAATATTGTCTGATTCCTGATTTTACTGGCATGTCATTATAATCTCATCTGTGAGATTACATGTTTTCTTTTTTGTCCATGCAGAAAGTACTTCCTTGAAAGAAGACAATCTTTCCTATCCTGGGATGCTACCAGTAGATAAAAAGCTTCTAAACTTACAGATCTACAAACTTCTTCAGTGTGTTCACGAGAAAGACAAGAAGCAAATAGAAAATCTGATCCAGAAAGGATTCCCAGATCTCATTAATTACACAGAGCCTAAGGAAGGATACAGCGCCTTACACTTGGCCTCCATGAAAAATGACATTGAAATGTGCCGCTTCCTGCTGGAACACGGAGCTCATCCAGATGTCCACGACAACATGGGATGCACTCCAGCCATGAAAGCAGCTGAGCTAGGCCATGAGGTGATTTTGGAATTATTAGCAAAAGCTAATGCAGACATGACTGCTGTGGATAATGAAGGGAAAGGTGAGTGAGAAGGAAATACCACAAAGCAATCCCTTAACTGTATGATGCGCTTACTACATGTGATGTGTCCTACCTGTGGAGAGGAGCTGTGGTTGAGGATTATCCTTACAGCCCAACAGAAGCTCTTGGCCATACAGCTTTGATGAAAATAATTCTCCATGAAGAGTCTAGGCTTTTAAATCATGAGTCTTCCAGTAGAGAGCTGAGAGGTAATTTATGATTGAGAACTGCATTCCTCCTATGACCTGTGACATAGTAAACTCTGGTGTACTCCCCAAGTAAAGACTCTAAAGTAGAAATTTCTTTTGCATGGATACACCCTCAGTGAAGGGATCTCTACTGCAGACTGGTCAGCTGTGAAGCTCACAGCCTCATTACCCTTCTGGTAATTTCCTTTTGCACCCTAATCTCCACTGGTTTCCTTTGCAGGTATTTTGTTTTACTGCCTTTTACCTACAGCACGCCACTCCCACTGCCTGCAAATTGCCTTGGAATATGGTGCAGATGTCAACAACTGTACTACTACTGGGAGGTCTGTGCTTCTACAAGCCTGTGAGCAAGCTCATGAGGTTAAAAAAATATGCCTGATTTTCCTGGAGAAAGGAGCAGATCCGCATGCGAAAGACCCGGTATGAGCATTTCTGTAACTAAGAACAGATAGAGGAGTATACAGCAGATTACATGGCCTTAAATCCTCCCATTAAAATAATAAAGCAGTGACAATTGCTTAACTCTGCAGCCATACCTCTTCTCTTCTGTACCACCCTTTCTTTGGAGGAGAGGGATTTAAGTCTTCTTTTAGATTTTTGTAGGTTTAGAGCACAAATATTTCCCCGAACTTAAATGTAACTGGGCCAGCTCTGAGGAGCTCCAGTTCACTGTACCTCAGCGGAGAAGTGCTGATTTGTACTTGCCTTGATGTGTCATTAGATTTTCAGAGTTGAAATAATATTCACTAAAAGGTAAGTCCATTAGGGAAAATCTGATGAGTAATCAAGGCAGGAATGAGGCGTAAGAAACTTTTTTTTTCTCTTGTATGTCTCAATGATTTATTTGTTTGCTTCCTTAATTTAACAAAGACCTGAAAGACTGAAGCTCTGTGCTGTTGATAAATCAAGAAGCTCAAGCTTTCCCTTAGAGTTATCCAAAGCAAACATCATTATCTAGGAAAAGACAACATTAATGTATTAGTTTGAACTTTTCCCCACAGAACCATAGTGAAATTCCCTGTTTGCTTTGCCTTCCCCATAGCACTCCTCCAGCCATAGCTCCTTATTCTCCTGCTTTCATAAGCTGAGGTGGTATTTTGTGTTAGATGTTGTAAATATGCATGAGAAGATACTCAGAGAATAAAGGATTCCTTAACTAAGGAATGGATTTTCATGGGCTTTATTCAAGGGACTCAAGCCTTCAGTGGGATCTGACTACCTTAGCAGCACTATGACAAGATTCTGGAAGTTTACCTGCAAGTATCTTTGAAACTATTAGACTCTTCTCCTTTTCCCAGTAACAGCTAAAAGGAGACCTCCAGTTTTATGCCAGCTCGGAACAGTCAGATCCCTCTGCCGCAGCCTTAGCACACGGAACAAACCGTGCGATGTTGTCTCGCTCCCCTGCAGGCCACGGGACGCACAGCCGTGATGGAGGCTGCAAGGGAAGGTGCTGCCGAGGTGGTGCTGGATCTGCTGCGGAGGGGAGCCGATGTGAACCTCTTTGACTTTGAAAGACACAGCGCTGCACATTTCGCAGCCAAAGGAGGCTTTTTGGAGGTATTAACGTTTGTGGTGTTAAAGCATTGCTGCAAAGCCAAACCTGGGTGGTTTTTTTTTTTGTTTTTATAGGGTTTTGCTTTGGGTTTTTGGAGAGTATTTTTGTTGGGTTTTTTTGAGTCCATTATCTCAGCTGATCAAAACATAATAATCAGTAACCAAAAGCAGATTCTTTTAAGTATCAAAGGGATTCCAGCAGTGATAGATAGCCCAGACAGGGGCTTAAAATGAGCTGGCAAGAAGATTGTCCTTGGTGTCTACAACTAGACAAGGCTTCTGTTTCATCAGTTAAATAAGCATAATAGTATAGAAAACATTAATGGTATATGTGCATTGACCAGCTGGACATGGGAGAGAACTTCATTATTAGAATGGGAATGTAAGATATTGCATTTATTTGTAAATCAATCTCACATTTTCACATGTTAAGAAACAGACAAGATTGTTGGTGGGACTCTGTTTGCTTTTCTAGATTCTGACGATTATTTCAGGTTATAATGCAGACTTGAAACTGGTTGCTATGAATGGTAACACACCACTTCATTACGCTGCGGAGGGAGGATTTGCAGATTGCTGCAGGTATATAGGACAAAGAGGTACACTAAAACTAAGTTACTTTGCAACTATTATCTATATTCTATTTCTGTGCTAAAAGGAAGATTTTGTTTGGGTATCTCTGAATTATTTGATTCTTGGATACCCTGTGGCAAAATTCTCATTCAGAAGGGTCTAACAAGGGCTCTTATCTCATGTGGATGAGAAAAAATTACTTAAAGAAAGCAGCAGAAACACCAGGGATTTGTATTACTTGGTGCTGGACAATATTAAGTGGTTTTGGGTTTAGTTTGGTTTAGATGTATCTTATTAAAACTTCCAATAGAAAATTTTTGACTTGATGATAATTAAAAAAAAAATCTCTGTGCAGTCATGAGGAAAACTTGATGCCCATGGGTATTGAAACATGCCCTAAAGCAGGTGTGATCCTTTCCTGACTTGATCAGATGATCATGGCACTTCAAGCTTTGATCCAAGAGGACCACACAAAATCCCACATTCTGTTCTTGTGATCAAACAAGTGATCCATTGCCAAATTTTAATGTTAGGGTATAGAAATAAGTGACACTTTAATCTTAGTTTGCTTCTTAACCTTGCTCACCACTTCAAGTAAAAATGTAAAGTTTCCACTGAACTTCTCTCTTTTTATATGTATTCATGAGAGGATGAATAAATAGAGCATGGGTTGCTCAATGCTTCTCCCTTTGGGAAAAAAATAGGGACATGTGGCTGACCTTCCAGTCTGGGACCAATGATGTGGTTCCACGTACAATTGCTATTTATAGCTGAAACAGTATAAAATTGTAGGCCTGTGGCAATGAATTGCCTGTGTATTACAAGTTTCTTATATTACATAATTAGGAGTTCCACTGCACTATTAGCCCAACTGTGTCCATATTTCTAGGCTGTGATCCTACATGGACAAATTTGGCAAATCTGAGCCCAAGGGATACTGCCAAGAGTGCTGGGTTTAAAGCAGCAGCAAAAGTATTGCGCAAAGCTGAAAAAGCCTTTAAAAAACCAGATAAGACCCTTGCCTGGTACCTGAAGGTGTACGACTGGTCCCAGCAGCACAAGGATGCCATCTGCAAGGAGCTTGAGACTGATGAAGAAGGAGATGGGATGGTATCCAGAAATGATTTTATATCACTTATTTGGAAGCACTGCGGCACTGTGCATGTGGATGAGGAACAAATAGAAGTTCTTGCTAAAAAGCATGAAGTATCTACTGACAGGATCAGCCTTGATGATTTTTTTAAAGGCTCCAAATATTTGCAGAAAGCCTTTCTGCTATCATCCTTTGGGCCCAAATCAAAGAAAAAGAAGAAACCGCCAAAAAAAAAAGGCAAAAAAGGCAAAAAAGGCCTCCCTGTGCCGATTTGTGTAATACCAAAGAGTGAATGTCCACTTAGGGAAGATGGCCTCCCTACCTACATGGTTGAGGCTGTCCCACACATTCCTGAAAAGCAGCGTTTCAAACGGGAACACCAATCCACCCATCCACTGCTCGATGACCGTGCCTGGTACGTAGATGAGCCAAGGAAAACCCTCATAGATATCAACTACCTTGTCAGAGAAGGAGACTTTGTGTCTCTGCAGAAAGCATTCGACGAGGATGTGCCAGTAGACATAAAAGATAAATATTACAAAACACCTTTGATGGTTGCATGTGCAAGTGGCAACATAGTTCTCGTGGAGTTTCTTCTGGAAAAGGGGTAAGATAATTTCAATTTAATTGCTATTTTGGGAAGGCTTTCAAAAGCATAAATATCCAGTAAATATCTAAGTGCAAAAGACTATGGTTTGCTTTTTGCTTACATAACATTTATTATTAAAATTAGTTCCCTAAGATCTCAAGTCACAGGAGGTAAGTTTATTATTTTTCACATTTTAGTAGAATGGAAATGAAAGCAGCCAAGAGATAAGTTCCCCAGGACTGAAATTTTTTGGTGTCTGGACTGCTGACATTTGGTCAGCTGCAGAGTTCATAGCCATGTCTCAAGTAGTGCATCCTCACAAGCAAATTCTCAAAACTGGTGAGTGATTTTGGGGAAATCTGACTCAAAGGACTTGCCTTAAATCATTGAGGTGATCCTGGATTTTCCTGTTCCACATGCCTGGTTTAAACTTTTGCTTTCCTCTGCAGCTCAGGCAGGCTGAAACAGCAGGATTTACATCAGAAACCCCTGCTACTAATTAGCCTGCTCCTCATTTTAGAAGTGCTTCAACAATTCTGTAGCCTGCAGACACACTTGTGAACAATTTCAATGACAGCTTAAAAATTAAAGCAATTTCAGAAAGATTCAATATATTTGTGTAATAGCATAATCTTTTATTGTCAGACTGCTGTGGTCCTAGAATCCTTTACATAAATGCTTAAATGAATATTTACCAAAGATATTTATGTTGACTTTGTTCTCTCTACCCAAAGATAGAATTCATGTTAATATTAATACCTCAGGGAAAGTGGCTGTAGTCATTGCTCTGCTTCCTGCAAAGGCTAACAGCACATGGATCTTTACACACTCTGGTAATTACACTGACATTCCTAGAGCATATGGAAAATTGTGTAATGTGTATATTCAGGTTTTCCAAAGATAAAGATGTAGAAGATACCAAATTAATCCAACAGATTAATCTCTACTCCTTTTACCAAGCCTCAGTAGACACACTGGAGTCACATCATATTTAACAATAAGACCTAGAAAGGCAGTAACTTAGCTTAAAAAATATTACCAGTTTTAAGGTTTTTTCAATTGACAGAAATGAAAATGGAGAGGAAAGTTATCAGTAGAATTTAGGTTTGTATCTCTCAGCATCATGGACTTGCAGTTTGGCATGGGCATTCAAATACCTTTTACAATTCAGTACAGAACCACAAACCATATTGAATACGAAACAAAACATTTATCCAGACAAATGTTTAGCATTGATTATGTTTAAAATTAAATTGGTGGTATCTACTTTCTATTTTCCTCCAGAAAGAATTAGAAAGAAATGGAATTTGGTCTCATGGGAAATTCTGTGCTTGATGGGCAGAAATGCACAGGAATTTTTAAATCAGTGCTGCATTGTCCCTGTTCCCATTGATTGGTTTCTTTCTGGTAGAATGAAGTTAGGAAAAAGGATTCAGGGGCACAGAGTCTGAGTGCAGGCAAAGAGGCTGGGTTGAGAGAGAAAGTGAAATAACTGAAGTAGCTTATTTTAATGAGAATTAAAACAAATTAAAACTGCATATGAATAAACCATAACAGCTTAGTGACTGAAAGATAGATAAACATGGTAGGTCAGGGGAATGTACTAAGATCTCCTCAAAGGTAGAATTCTGAAAAAGACTAAAAATTTAAACAAGGAAAGGAGAACAGATGAATCTGTGCTTTTATCTAGACAATTACATGTCCTGAAGTGCAAACAGCTATCCCTGGAAGCAGCTTCTTTCATAATTTTTCTTCTTTCTCCCTTCCACCTTGTCTTTTGGGAAGATAGCAGCTTTTTGACCACCAAGTGGGACAGTGACCTTAACTCCCTTCAGGACCTTCAGGGCTGATAATGCTTTTCCTCTCAGCTTCATCCAAAAGCATCATATTGCAAGGATCTCCCCTGAACTAGCCCTTGCTTTCTGCAGAACATCCCAGTTTTAATTTGGGAGCAGAAACAGATCCTAGTCAAGCAGAACAGTAGCTGAATAGTTTTTCAATGCTCAGATTCCCGAGGGCAGACCTTCTGTAACTCCTCTGTCGAAGGGAGAAGCCAATGCAGAGGAATGAAGCAGGCAGAGGGCAGCAACACTGAAAGGAAAGGTGAGCACTTCCCTCTTGTGCAGGCGAGCCCTGCCATGTTGCCACATGTCCTGTAGCACCTGTTCTTGGCCCAGAAGCGTACTTTTAAAATTTCTTATTCTGCTTTCTGCCGTTCTCAGTGAAGCTGGAGCACGAACACTAACAGCCTTTCACAGGACTAAGTTGTTTGAATGCCTGGGTTTTTTCCTGTACCCATGAAAAGTTCCATGTGAAGGACACTGATGGCCTAGGGGGGGGGACATGAGCAGCACTCAGGCACACTTACAATTGCTATTCTGTGACAAGTTCAGAGACTCAAAGGGTGTCAGAGCAGCAGTAGCAATTTGAAAATAGCTATTTATATTGAATATGCCATTGCAGTGTGCAGTTTCAGTTGATTGCACTTTGAGCTGGGGCTGTCACTGTGGATACTTGACAGCTTCAGCTACCACAACTGCTCTTACTCCTGTGCAGGGCTGATGTAAATGCAACAGACAACTTCCTGTGGACTCCTCTGCATCATGCTTGCTATAATGGACACCTGGATATTGCTGAGGTGCTCGTGAAGGCTGGAGCATCTGTGAATGCCCCTGCAATAGGCAGTGCCACCCCGCTGATGAGAGCCATTGAGGCCTGCAGGCTGGACATGGTCTATTTTTTAATCACTGCAGGTGCTGATGTCCAAGCTACAAACAGCAATGGTAAATAGCAATGTCTCCAAAATAGGCTGTTTCTTTATTAAGAATGCCTGGAACACTTTGAGAACTGTTCTGCATTTAGGGTTGTGGTCAGGATTGGGATGAAGGTAACAGGTTCAGTTAGTTTTCTCCAGTCTGGAATCATTATTGAAAAAAAAGTCAGCTTTCTTGGGCTTTACATATCTAGAAAATGAGGTAACATGATTAATTACTCAATTCAGGAGACTGTTACTCCTCACAAGATACATACAGAGTTATAAGTGGCTTTAATGAAAACATTATTTCCAGTTATTATTATTTGAGGGAAAATTAGATTTCAGTTGTGGCCCAGAGTATAGTCTGCCACTCATTTAAGTTATTTATTTTTAGGCACAGGCAGCCATGGTTAAAAAACTTCTTTGCTGCTCTACATGTAAATATAACTCCAGAGAAAAAAATACTTAACAGAAAACCAAATCTGAGCTGGTACTGAAGTGTTATCTCCTCCCAGCTGATCCCTCATTCAGTGTTATTTCCATTGTCTCCAGAGTAACTTAAAAGTTAACATGCATCACCTTTCAAGCTCTTGCTCTAACATAGGAAACAACATTGCTACACAATGAGACTTTCCTTGCCAAAATGCCTAGTAGCGAAACCCTGCTTGCAGAAGGGATGTGTATTCCTTATTTCTTGTATCATGTGGAGTTCTGGTTCACACAGCAGCTCACATGTACTTTACAGACAGAGTCTCATAAGAACCTGGACATATTTTTTCCTTCATTAAGCACTGAAGCTGTTCATTTACACCATAGAGCTTTCTCTTGCCAGCCACAGAGCAAGTACAGGCAGAAGGAGATGGCTAGCACAGTACAAGGTTAGGAATGCAAACCATCTCCTAGTGCTAAATGCTCTCAGCTCTCAGAGAACAAAATGACAACCTGCAGGACCAGTGTATTAAGCTGCAAATGTCAGAACATTAAGAACAAAGCAAGCAATACAAGAATTCCTGCAATATTCCTGCAATGTTACTGCAAAATGAGTTTCAAGGCTTGTTTCTGCCAGGTCTTATTTCTGCCAGCAGTGCTGATGACCGCTAGTCCTCACACCAATGTCAGGCATGCTGCTGGCACATGGGATGGGTAATAAAATACTGGCCATATTAAATTCAGTTGATTGTCCAGTTGCAATAAACCAATGCCAAAGTTAATTTTCATGGTTTACACAGCTATTTATTTTTTAAATACAGGAAAGACTGCCCTTGATCTTGCTCAATTATTTGAAGATGCCACAATAATTGAACTGCTCAAAAATCAACTGCAGATTTTGGCAGAACAAGAACAAGAAAAAGAAGAAGCAAAGCCAGCAAAAGGTGGAAAGCCAAAACCAGCAGAGCCACCGAAACCTGTGAAAAAAGAGGTATGAGAGATGGTAACAAAGAACTGATTTGCTAATAGTTAGCAGGAAACTTCTTTCTTTCCTTTCTTTGCCACCCAATTCTCTCTAACGCTGTAACTCAGGCAGCTTTGTTAAAGTATTTTCAGATGCCAGTGCTTCTTCTTGTGAGTATTAGAACTTGTTCACTGGTTGAAATTTGTCTTGCTAATTATAAAAACATCATGTCTTTCCCAGAAATACATAAGTCCTGTGTCACTGACAGGACACAGAAAAAGATTTCCTTTTCTTTTTCGTTCCTCCTGAAGTATATGCTCATCCAGCTCTGTTGTGGCAAACACTGAACAACTGGAAAGCGTAATTTCTTAAAGGGAGAACCTCTTTTTTTCACAAGATAAGAACAATACCCTTCGAACTGGTAAAAAGATTTTTTATTCTCCTAGTTGAACTCACTGAGACAATACCAGGCTTGCTAACTTCTTATTTTCCATTTTGTCTCATATCCTTCCTCTTCCACTATTTATCTGAGTCCCATTTCTCAAATCCCACACTGATGTTTGCCTGTTTTATTCCTGAATGCTCTGCCTGCCTTGAGCCTTGAGCACCTCAGCGTTGCCCTATTCCCAAACTGACATCAGCCCCTGTGACCACATGCAGGGTCTCTTATTGTGGGTGAGACCTTCCTGATTCACCAGTGGTACTTGTTGGTCACATCCAGGATGCTGTTTAGGGAGAAGATGCAATTGTATCTGCATGGCTGGAAGTGTCCTTCAGCTGCCCTGGACAGTGCAATAAATATGTCCCAGTAGCTAAATGTTGGCACCTCCCTTTCACAAAGGTTTTGAATGTCAGGGACAGCACAGGACTTTCAGAGACAGAAGGATGACAACCTTAGGTGCTTGTTTATTCCTCACTTGGAAGGGGATGGGATCACCAGTGGTACAAGGTGACAGTCTTGGGAGTCATGAAGAGCAGTTAATGTTTTAGTGCCCGAGGAGGAGAGGTGCCTTTTACCTTTCAAAAGGATGGCCCTTGCAATTTTTGATTTTTAAAAATAAGCTTTGAGAAAAACAGATTCTGAACAGATTAAACATTGTAGCAGAGTATCAGAAGATGCAGGATGCATGCCTTCCTTCTGAACATGACTTATTGTTATAATTGGTACCTTCTTCCCCTTCAGTCTCCTGAGGAATCTCAGCCACCCGAGGAAGAGCCTGTTCCTGAAAAGAAAAAGCGTTCCCGTAAGGGCAGTGCTGCTTATTGGAAATCTTTGGCACCGAGAGAAAACAAGAATGACATCTCCTTCAGACCCAGAAAAGTATGTACAGCAGCAAAACTTGAGTGCAGTTTCATGGTAACTTAAAGGTACCTTGCTGAGATCAAAACCCAGAACAATCCAATGAAATTTCTGCTATTCAACTAGCTTAGAGATGATGTGACGCAGCCTGGAGAGGTTGCCACCAAAAAACAGTAAATTAAAGAGTTTGTGGATGTATATTATATAGTAACACATATATTTATATAAAACAAATATTTGTGGAAATCAAACTCTTATCAGGTTTTAAAAAAGGATTAAAGTGGAGCCACAGTAAAATAAAAATGCAACTACATTTATGATATATATTTTTATACTCCTGCTTTTAAAAGGTGGGAGTCTATTTGCATAACATGAGCACCAGCTTCTATCTTGCTCTCTTGATTAGTTATCACATGATGACTTTTGTCAGTGACAGTTAATGAACTAGATGGATCACAGCACACTAAATATTTGCCTCCTAGAGTTGGAATGGTAGAAATGTAACTTTTCTGTCAGGGTCTTGTTAATTCACACTTAGAAATAACTGAGAAACAGAACAAGATAATCATAATAATATAATAATAATTAGTGAGGTAATTTTTGCAGTATTTTTTTTCTCCTTAAAAAGGAAAAGAATACCACTGCTGGCTGAGCAGTTGTGTTTGGAGTTTGTTTATCATTTCCCTAACCCTGATTTGTGCTAGTTTCCAGAGCGGTCTCAGAGGACTTAGGCTACATAGCTGATGACTATACAGCTAATTACTATTTTCCACTCTGAGGATCATGAGCCCAAGTCAGTAATTTTAAATAATTACCTTAAGACCATCTTTCCCATATTATCAGAGGCCATGGCATGTTATAGATTGGAAGTGACAACAAGAGAATGCTCTGTTTATACACACACAAATTGTTGACCTGTCTTCTGCCAGGAGGCCTCACTGCTTCTTTTCTATGTCTCATAATGGAAAGGAGTGCTAGAACACAGCTCTCTTTGGCTAACAGTAGCTTCTTAGTGCTTCTGTTGCAAAAGTCCCATTCAAATTAACTACAAATGCCTTTATTTTGTAGATATGGAGCCCTGATGCCACAGCAATACAGCTTGCAGAGAAGCGAGAATTACTTCAGGAACGCGCTACTCTTGTTGGTCACATGGAAGATTTTACAACCCTCTTCAATAGAAAATTTGAGTAAGAACAGCATCTGGAAGAAGCTACTTCAACACATATTTTGAGGAGACAAAGATGTAAAGGGCTACTCCTTTTCAAGGAAGGAATCGTACAGTGCTCAGTAAATGTATCTCAGTTACCATAAAAGAAAGTCCTATCAAGTTTTTCCTCTCTAGATTATGTTGCTTGCACACAATCTTTTGTTAAGGGCTTAGTCTGGAAAAAGATTTATCCTCATGTGATTCTAAGTCTTGAAACTGACTCAGTATACTTCATGGATAGTCAGTGTTTTGACACACACATGTCCTTTGTAAAACTGTAGCTTTATAAGGCTTTCTTTACCCCAACACAAAGCTTCTTCCTGGAAGATACATTACCCTCCTACTCTAAATATATAGCTATGAAGATGGCATTCTGTAATTAGCTACGACAGCAATGTTCTGATTTGTCTGTAGAGGCAACAGAGAACTCAGAATTTAAAACCAGAACCATCACTGCCCAGTGTATTTCTTTCATGTTCTCCCATTCATTTGTCAAAGTGCACGCGAGACCTGAAACTGCTTCCACCCCAACAGGCACATACTGTTTTCCTTCTGATTTCTTGAAAGGATCATAATGTCTATATAATAATCTGTAATCCATTTGCCATGTCTCCCACAGACCCTTGTTATCTCCCAGATGTAGGAGGGCTCTCGTAGGTGGTGCTGATGGAGACCTGCATTACAGAGTCCCAAGCCACTGAGATCATTGAGTCCAACCTTTGACCACCATGGCACTGAGTGCCACATCCAGTCTTTCCTTAAATATCTTCAGGGACAGTGACTCCACCACCTCCCTGGGCAGCCCATTCCAATGTTAACCCTTTCCATGAAGAAATTTCTCCTAATGTTCAACTTGAATATGTATCTCTTCATCCTCCTGGTAATTTTTCTAACCTCTTCCAATTTGCTCAAGGGGGTTATTAACACTGTTCTGGGGCATCCAAAATTGATATCACATTCCTTTTTCCAATTTTTTTGCTTTTAGCTTCTTTCTAAGAGATTTGTTTTGCTCCATCACTTCCTGAACAACCAAATGAAGCAACTCCCTGTAAGCATTCCTGAGAGCTGCAAAGCTTTCATCAATAATGAGCCTCTGAGGGTTGTCCTAACTTTTCTCCTGAAGAAAAACATTCCAACAGATTTGGATCACTCCATCACAGCCAAGGGATCCCGCCTCTGATGCCATTTTAACATTATGACCCATTTCTGAGGCCAGGTAACTGAGGTTCTTGTTAATATTAGGGAATAATAAATCCCCTCAGGGGGAATCAGAGTGAAACAATACTGAATGACCAGTGTGTGATTTTTATCTGTCAGCATAAAACTGCTGGCTGCAAATGATTGTAAATAACGAAAATAGTAGTGCTTCAGTTAAGTCATAGAAGGCAGTGTGGGAAAGGAGCCCATGAACAATTGTAAATGAAACTGCATCTCTGAAGGAAGGAAAAGCAAAGGGGCAATTTTCTGAACAGTAGCCATCAAAATAAAATCAAGCAGCAGTCAAAAATTATACTGTAAGGTAAAACTGTGTTTCTGTCAGAGCTCTGTCATGGAGATTACCTAGGACAGTTCACAGCCTTCACATGTCCAATGAGGCTTTTCCTTGTTCTTAGTGTAAGGCTGAGCAGCATACCATTCCTTGTGGGATCCTCCACTACTTGTGTCAGGAAGGGATCATCAAAGCTTTCCAGGAATCTCCTGGACTATCTGTACTTTACTGCATTGCTTATCCAGCAGCTGTCAGGGTAAAGTCCCTCACAAGAGGGGAGAAACAGGACCTGTGATACTGAGGCTGCTTTGAGCATGCTGCATTGTGGCATCACAGTGGTGTCAGAATTAGGAGGCTGTGGCTTGTGCAGGACACCCACTGCAGTCCCTAAGGGATGGGGGAATAGGAAAACCTGCTTGGCCCAGAGGTAGTAGAGCTACCTCACAGCTTCCCTCACCATCAGACTAGCCTGGGACAGTGTGACACAGAGCAGCACTGCAGGCATACAGTCCCTTAGCCAGGGGCAATACTTGAGCAGGTGACATCCCAGCTGCCCCTGGCCCAGCAGGGCCAGGACAAGGGAGCAGTGGAGCATCCCGAGGCTGTGGAGTGCAGCCGGGATGCCAGCAGAAGGCTTGGCAGGTCAGGGAACGCCATGTCAGGAGCCCCAGACTTGGTGAGCCAGAGGCAGACAGGTCAGCATGTTCTCCCCTTCCCTGCCCACCCCACGGGCCCCACATGGGGTCAATGGGCTCAGGTCGGGCTGTCCTCACAGGGCAGATGGCAGCTGTCAACATCGACTACCCCAATAGCCGCCAGCACGCGGTTGAGTCTGAGCGGCTCAAGAAGGCCAGGCTGCATGTGGAGAAGGCCATTAAGGTGAGGAGTTTGATTTCACATGGCCCTGAGATGCCACATGCTTGCATTTGTGCACCTGTGGCTCAGGAGAGCTGAGCCAGAGGACTGGGGTGGGGCAGGCTGAGCTCGCTGCTCTCCCCACAGGAGAAGAAGATCTTTGCAGTGCAGGGCCCTTATCCCGTCATCCGCCGCCTGCTGCGGGCCCGGGGCTGGGTGGAGAGGAAGCTGCCCCGCAATGGCAGACAGCTGAAGCAGCATCCTGGCGACCAAAAGAAACAGGAGCTGGAGAAGAGGGCAAGTGGTGGCGGTGATGAGCAGGGGGAGGCAGTGCTGAACCCACGTGGTGGGGCACAGCCTTCCCTGGGCACCACAGAGCCCCTGCACCACCCATGGTCACGCAATAAGGAGAGCAAGGGGGAAAGGGAAGATGAAGACAAGAAGGAAGACAAAGAGCACTGCAGTGAGGACTCTGATGACATCCATGACCTCATGGTTAGCTAAGAGGGCTAGGGCTGAGCTTTGCCACAGCTCCCCACGTCCTTCCCCTGGGACCCTCAGGGGCAGCCTGAGGCAAGGGACTGGGGCAGGATTAGGACTCCCTGTCTCACCCCAGCCCACTCCCTCCTGCAGTCCTTCCTGGCGCAGGACCAGGTGCCAAACTTCCTGTGGACCATTCGCCTTAGCAACATTGACCAGGAGCTGCTGCCAAAGATTGAGATGGTGAACCGCTTTCCCCGGCTGTACGCGCTTTGCACCAAGGTGGGAGCACAGAGGCCTCAGGGATGGGGTCGCAAGGGGTGGGGGTGTCCAGAAGGAAATGACAAGCTTCTCTAAACAGGAGGGGCTGTGTCAAAGCCTGCAAAACTTATCCTGGTTTGAGCAAGTCGACCTGAACACCTTTTTCCCCCGGTGCTACCGGCTGGGGCTCATGGACGAGCAGAAAGCTTTCATCGGTGAGCCTGGAGCTGTTGCCCTCATGTCATCCCTCGTGCTCCAGTCTTCCCACATTCTGTGCAGGACTGGCTAGGGATGATGCTTCCTTCTTGCAGAGGATTTCCGCCTGACGGCAGCTCGCAGCCTGCTCAAACTGGCCCTGCAGAAGGTCGAGGACAGGCGGGTGGGGACAGAGCAGTCCCCAAAGGTGCCAGGTGAGTGCATGGAGCTGGCTGAGCGGGATGGAGGCGGGGGATGAAACAAGGAGTTCAGGGTTAGGGGCATGTCTGAGGGCTGAGCTTGGAGACTAAGCCTCTGCTTATGTCTATGGCTTGAGACCACTTATTCCCTCCCCTGCCATAGCTCCAAAGGCACCCGTCCCACAGGGAGGCTCAAGGCTTCAGCTAGCCTGGCATAGGAATCCTTTCTCTACCCATGCCATCCACAGCAGGGCCGCACTCCCCCCTGTATCCCCAGCTGGTGCAGGAGGCCCTGGAGGTCTGTGAGCAGCACCTGGGCGTCCTTGGGCACCGGGACATCGACAGGAACACCCCGTCGCCCTGCCGGACATGCATCGCCTGGGACCGCTTCCTGCAGGAATATTACCGCGTGGCACAGTGAGTGCTGAGCGAGACGGGGGCAGGGGGACGGTGGCGGGGCGGTGCTGAGCCCCCCGTGTCCCCCCACAGTGAGGGGACCAGGCTGGTGCTGAGCACGGAGCAGCAGGAGCAGTGCCAGGACGTGCTGCGGCGCCTGGAGGAGCAGCTGCCGCAGCTCGGCATAAAGGGCAACCTCAACGTCTGGATCCTCAAGCCCAGCGCCAAATCCCGCGGCAGGGGTAAGGCTAGGGGAAGCATGGGGCACGCACATCCCCACGGAGAAGGGATCCCACCATCACTGTGTTGCCCAGGCATCGTCTGTGCGACGCGGCTGGAGGAGGTGCTGGAGCTGGCGCGGAGCTGCACGGACCCCGCGGCGCGGGTGTGCGAGTGGGTGGTGCAGAAGTACGTGGAGCGGCCGCTGACCATCTTCGACACCAAATTCGACATCCGGCAGTGGTTCCTGGTGACTGACTGGAAGCCACTGACTGCCTGGTTCTACCGAGACTGCTACCTGCGCTTCTGCTCCCAGCCCTTCTCCCTGCGTCACCTGGAGCCGTGAGTGTCCTCCCCCTCACCCCCGGCTCGCAGTGCCCAGCCCCCCGGCACCCCCTGACCCAGCCCCGCTCTCCAGCGCCAGGCACCTCTGCAACGTGTCCATCCAGAAGCGCTACAAAGCATCACAGCCGGACCCCCGCGTGCCCCCCGACAAGATCTGGTCCAACAAGCAGTTCCAGGCATACCTGGCACGGCTGGGGCGGGCGGATGCTTGGCAGCGGGTGATGGTTCCCGGCATGAAGGCGGCGATCCTGAACGCCCTGCGCTGCACCCGGGATCAGGTGGGCTCCCGCAGGGGCAGCTTTGAGCTCTTCGGGGCCGACTTTCTCATCGGGGAGGACTTCCAGCCCTGGCTGCTGGAGATCAACTCCTGCCCCACCATGAGCCCCTCCTCGGCGGTGACCTGCCGGCTCTGCGCCAACGTCCAGCGGGACACGCTGCGCCTCGTGCTGGACCGCAAGGACAATCCCACCTGTTCCATTGGTGCCTTTGAGCTCCTCTACAGGGAGGTAGGCTGGGGGCTGGGGACAGCCCCACCTCAGGCACCCCGAGCCCCCACTGCCCCTTGTGTCTCCCTGCAGGCAGCCGTGTCCTCATGCCTGACTGTGGGGCTGAAGCTGATGGTCACCGGCTGTTCCCTAAAGAAGTCCCGGCAGGCAAAGCTTCGATCCCAGGACAAGCCCCCCACCACCATACCCAGTGCTCCCCAGTTCCCTGCATCCTCTCAGGACAGAGCCACCAAGGTCCCCTGGTCCAGAGCATCACGGGAAAAGCTGCCTCCTCTGAGGCCGCAGAGCAGCTGCTGCCCACCCAAGCCTGAACCACCAGCAGTGCCAGAGCCCCCAGACGCCTCTGCTGGGAGCCAGGAGCTGCCATGGCTTCTTCACCTGGTTAGGCAGCCCGAGGAAGCTCAGCCCCAGATCAGTAGCTGTCCCAGGGATAGAGTGCCAGGACCACCAACCCAGGGCCCCCCCAGGAGCCCCTTGCAACCCTCAGGCTGCTCTGCTGGAGACCAGGAGTTGCCATGGCTCCTTCATGTGATCAAGCAGCCCGAGGAAGCTCAGCCCCAGGAAGCTCAAGCCCAGACAGCTTCACCGCCGATCACCAGCTGTGCTCTGGATAGGGGGCCTGTGCCGCCGCCCTGGGGAGCGACCAGGAGTTCCTCGCAAGCTCCGGGTGGTTCTGCTGGGAGCCAGGAGCTGCCATGGCTCCTTCACCTGGTTGGGCAAGCCGAGGATGCTCAGCCTCAGGAACCTCAGCCCACGGCAACCCTCCCCCCGACTGATAGCTGTCCTCCAGATAGGTCACTACCACCCCAGGAAATGCACAGTAGGCCCTGGCGACCCCCGGGCTCCTCTGTAGGGAGCCAGGGATTGCCACAGCTCAGTCAGCCGGGTGGGCAGCCCCAGGCCACTCGGCACCACACAATTCTGCCCCCAGTCAATGCCCGTCGCCTGCCGAAGGGGCCTGTGCCACAGCCCTGGCGACCCTCGGGCCGTGTACCGACTCCTGCAGGACTTCCTGCCAGGCCAGCGCGCCCGTCTGCGCTGTAACAGAGCTCCAGGACCCCCGGTCCCCATCTGGGACAGAAGAAGCACATGCCAGCTTCAAGAGGATGCAGAAGACCTGGGACACAAAGACACCCCCACGAGGGGACAGCGCCCTGCCTGTCCCGGATGGGGTAACACAGCAGCACCCGGCTGCCTCCCACACGGATGAGACCCCATTGCTGTGCCACGATAGCCATCTCAACCCACACACCTGCTTTAATAGACTTTTGTGAGGAGGAGCCTGGCTTGGACCTTCTGTGTGTGGGAGATGTGGACACAGCTGGGGATGATGCTGCAGGCAGGAACCGGGGCTGCCAGGGCAGCTCCTCTGCTGGGATACAAACAGAGGCAGGAAAAGCTGCCTCCACTCCTGCCTGCCTGCAGTGACTCCTGCCAGACAGAGCTGTGACAGTGATGACATTGCTGCATCCTGGCACTGGGAGCTGGCTAGGCACAGATTACTGGCAGGGCGCAGGGCTGGTGGCCCTGCAATGCCAGGGGGATGCCAGGAGGAATCCCATCCTGTGTATGTGCCAAGAAAAGTGGGTGCTTGAGCCTGGCAGTAGGTGGGGATTAATGGGCTGGCAAAGGCAAGTCAGGTGTCCCCAGAACTCCCCTGTGGGCATGAGGGCTTCTTGGATATACAGGAAAGGAGGTGGGGGGAGTGCAGAGGGGGCCCTGGGGCAGCACCAGCTCCTGCAGCTTCCTTTTGTGACAAGGTAACACAAGTTGTTATAGAATCACAGAATCGGTCTGGTTGGAAGGGACCACAGTATATCATCTTGTCCCACCCCCCTGCTCAAGCAGGATGATCCCAGAGCACATGGCACAGGATTGTGTCCAGGAGGTTCTTGATTATCTCCAGGGAGGGACATTCCTTAGTCGCTGTGGGGGATCTGTTCCAGTGTGTATGAGTTCTTCCTGGCAGGTGGAACTGGCACTGCCAGGGCAGCTCCTCTGCTGGCAGAGAGCTCACAGGATCTCATGGCTCCCCAGTGCTTGTGCCCAACAGGCCCTGTGCCTGCTGCTGTTCTCTGAGAATGGCTGGGCCAGGCCCCTTCTGCCCCTCTCTGGGCTGGGCAGACATGACCAGTGCATGACACATCAGCTGCAGAAAAAGTCTGGTGCTTCTGGCAGAGTTCTGACATGGAGATTAGCTGGGGGAGTCCTCTGCTGTTAGAGCCAGGTCCTCAGGCCTCCTCTCTGCAAGAACCACAA